>NC_041018.1:24079690-24809942 GCF_004193775.1 Glycine soja | reverse complement strand
TATCATGTGTGCAGAATGACCAAACTTGGTCTCTGCTTGCCATCGAACACGACTGTGTCTGAATGGCAAAGGGGGGCGGATAACCGTAAGGTATCTCCGCGTATCATGTGTGCAGAATGACAAACTTGGTCTCTGCTGCCATCGAACACGACTGTGTCTGAATGGCAAAGGGGGGGCGGATAACCGTAAGGTATCTCCGCGTATCATGTGTGCAGAATGACCAAACTTGGTCTCTGCTTGCCATCGAACACGACTGTGTCTGAATGGCAAAGTGGGGGGCGGAATAACCGTAAGGTATTCCGCGTATCATGTGTTGCAGAATGACCAAACTTGGTCTCTGCTTGCCATCGAACACGGACTGTGTCTGAATGGCAAAGGGGGGGGGCGGATAACCGAAGGTATCTCCGCGTATCATGTGTGCAGAATGACCAAACTTGGTCTCTTGCTTGCCATCGAACACGACTGTGTCTGAATGGCAAAGGGGGGGCGGATAACCGTAAGGTATCTCCGCGTATCATGTGTGCAGAATGACCAAACTTGGTCTCTGCTTGCCATCGAACACGACTGTGTCTGAATGGCAAAGGGGTCGGATAACCGTAAGGTATCTCCGCGTATCATGTGTGCAGAATGACCAAACTTGGTCCTCTGCTTGCCATCGAACACGACTGTGTCTGAATGGCAAAGGGGGGCGGATAACCGTAAGGTATCTCCGCGTATCATGTGTGAGAATGACCAAACTTGGTCTCTGCTTGCCATCGAACACGACTGTGTCTGAATGGCAAAGGGGGGGCGGATAACGTAAGTTATCTCCGCGTATCATGTGTGCAGAATGACCAAACTTGGTCTCTGCTTGCCCTCGAACACGACTGTGTCTGAATGGCAAAGGGGGGCGGATAACCGTAAGGTATCTCCGCGTATCATGTGTGCAGAATGACCAAACTTGGTCTCTGCTTGCCATCGACACGACTGGTCTGAATGGCAAAGGGGGGGCGGATAACGTAAGGTATCTCCGCGTATCATGTGTGCAGAATGACCAAACTTGGTCTCTGCTTGCCATCGAACAGACTGTGTCTGAATGGCAAAGGGGGCGGATAACCGTAAGGTATCTCCGCGTATCATGTGTGCAGAATGACCAAACTTGGTCTCTGCTTGCCATCGAACACGACTGTGTCTGAATGGCAAAGGGGGCGGATAACCGTAAGGTATCTCCGCGTATCATGTGTGCAGAATGACCAAACTTGGTCTCTGCTTGCCATCGAACACGACTGTGTCTGAATGGCAAAGGGGGGCGGATAACCGTAAGGTATCTCCGCGTATCATGTGTGCAGAATGACCAAACTTGGTCTCTGCTTGCCATCGAACACGACTGTGTCTGAATGGCAAAGGGGGCGGATAACCGTAAGGTATCTCCGCGTATCATGTGTGCAGAATGACCAAACTTGGTCTCTGCTTGCCATCGAACACGACTGTGTCTGAATGGCAAAGGGGGGCGGATAACCGTAAGGTATCTCCGCGTATCATGTGTGCAGAATGACCAAACTTGGTCTCTGCTTGCCATCGAACACGACTGTGTCTGAATGGCAAAAGGGGGGCGGATAACCGTAAGGTATCTCCGCGTATCATGTGTGCAGAATGACCAACTTGGTCTCTGCTTGCCATCGAACACGACTGTGTCTGAATGGCAAAGGGGGCGGATAACCGTAAGGTATCTCCGCGTATCATGTGTGCAGAATGACCAAACTTGGTCTCTGCTTGCCATCGAACACGACTGTGTCTGAATGGCAAAGGGGGGGCGGATAACCGTAAGGTATCTCCGCGTATCATGTGTGCAGAATGACCAAACTTGGTCTCTGCTTGCCATCGAACACGACTGTGTCTGAATGGCAAAGGGGGGGCGGATAACCGTAAGGTATCTCCGCGTATCATGTGTGCAGAATGACCAAACTTGGTCTTTGCTTGCCATCGAACACGACTGTGTCTGAATGGCAAAGGGGGGCGGATAACCGTAAGGTATCTCCGCGTATCATGTGTGCAGAATGACCAAACTTGGTCTCTGCTTGCCATCGAACACGACTGTGTCTGAATGGCAAAGGGGGCGGATAACCGTAAGGTATCTCCGCGTATCATGTGTGCAGAATGACCAAACTTGGTCTCTGCTTGCCATCGAACACGACTGTGTCTGAATGGCAAAGGGGGGGCGGATAACCGTAAGTTATCTCCGCGTATCATGTGTGCAGAATGACCAAACTTGGTCTCTGCTTGCCCTCGAACACGACTGTGTCTGAATGGCAAAGGGGGGGCGGATAACCGTAAGGTATCTCCGCGTATCATGTGTGCAGAATGACCAACTTGGTCTCTGCTTGCCATCGAACACGACTGTGTCTGAATGGCAAAGGGGGGCGGATAACCGTAAGGTATCTCCGCGTATCATGTGTGCAGAATGACCAAACTTGGTCTCTGCTTGCCATCGAACACGACTGTGTCTGAATGGCAAAGGGGGGCGGATAACCGTAAGGTATCTCCGCGTATCATGTGTGCAGAATGACCAAACTTGGTCTCTGCTTGCCATCGAACACGACTGTGTCTGAATGGCAAAGGGGGGCGGATAACCGTAAGGTATCTCCGCGTATCATGTGTGCAGAATGACCAAACTTGGTCTCTGCTTGCCATCGAACACGACTGTGTCTGAATGGCAAAGGGGGGCGGATAACCGTAAGGTATCTCCGCGTATCATGTGTGCAGAATGACCAAACTTGGTCTCTGCTTGCCATCGAACACGACTGTGTCTGAATGGCAAAGGGGGGCGGATAACCGTAAGGTATCTCCGCGTATCATGTGTGCAGAATGACCAAACTTGTCTTTGCTTGCCATCGAACACGACTGTGTCTGAATGGCAAAGGGGGGCGGATAACCGTAAGGTATCTCCGCGTATCATGTGTGCAGAATGACCAAACTTGGTCTCTGCTTGCCATCGAACACGACTGTGTCTGAATGGCAAAGGGGGGCGGATAACCGTAAGGTATCTCCGCGTATCATGTGTGCAGAATGACCAAACTTGGTCTCTGCTTGCCATCGAACACGACTGTGTCTGAATGGCAAAGGGGGGCGGATAACCGTAAGTTATCTCCGCGTATCATGTGTGCAGAATGACCAAACTTGGTCTCTGCTTGCCTCGAACACGACTGTGTCTGAATGGCAAAGGGGGGCGGATAACCGTAAGGTATCTCCGCGTATCATGTGTGCAGAATGACCAAACTTGGTCTCTGCTTGCCATCGAACACGACTGTGTCTGAATGGCAAAGGGGGGGCGGATAACCGTAAGGTATCTCCGCGTATCATGTGTGCAGAATGACCAAACTTGGTCTCTGCTTGCCATCGAACACGACTGTGTCTGAATGGCAAAGGGGGCGGATAACCGTAAGGTATCTCCGCGTATCATGTGTGCAGAATGACCAAACTTGGTCTCTGCTTGCCATCGAACACGACTGTGTCTGAATGGCAAAGGGGGGCGGATAACCGTAAGGTATCTCCGCGTATCATGTGTGCAGAATGACCAAACTTGGTCTCTGCTTGCCATCGAACACGACTGTGTCTGAATGGCAAAGGGGGGCGGATAACCGTAAGGTATCTCCGCGTATCATGTGTGCAGAATGACCAAACTTGGTCTCTGCTTGCCATCGAACACGACTGTGTCTGAATGGCAAAGGGGGCGGATAACCGTAAGGTATCTCCGCGTATCTCCGGCTCTTGAGTTATGGCAACAAAAGGCGATGTGGTCGACAAAAGCGTGGCTCTTGCTCCTACGTATCCTCCAATGAGGAACTCAGACCTACGTAGTTCTGGATAACTTGTGAGACTTGAAAAAGTCTCGGTGTTTTCTCCACTAAAATGCAAACATGCTTTAGCAAAGAGACAAATATTCCAACTGATTTAGAGCAGCATATGCTTTTTTGAGTGAAAAACAATGCGTCTACCGGGGAAGGAGAGTCTGCTGATGAAATCTCCCATAACCATAAATGAGATTTTGGATGTTAGCATTTCGTTTCTAAATGACCATTTAGAGGAAACACTGGGTTCGACAAAAATAGAAGAAATCCACTCAAAGTGTATCAATCTCGCACAGGTAAGTGTTTCACCTAATTCCGAACCATAGATATGTCATGACTTGACTTTGCAAATTATTTCCTATCAAACCAAAAATTACATGCGTGATCATGGATCAATAGGGCTTCCCTTGGGAATGGGGTCTTTTGGTGGTTTCTTCTTTCGGCTTTTATGTGTTTTTGGCTTTTGATTTTTCTGGCCTTTTTCTTTTTCTGTTTTGTTTAGTGCGGGGCGAGAAAAAAGGTCGCTAGCGCACGGGATTTGGTTGGTAATTAAAGGGAGAAGACCATTTTAGGTCGTGGTTTCCTTTCTTTTTTGTTTCATTTGGTGACAATTCTGTATTGTTCAGATATTGTCCGGTCCAAAGACCTCTCTGCACATTTCTTCTGTTTTCTTTCGATCCTTGATCAGGAGCTTTCTTTCCTTCTTTTCTTTTCCTTTTTCTTTCTCCCATTCTTTGATTGGGAATTTCCTTCTCTTCTTTTTGCTTTCTCTTTGATTGGAAATTTTCCTTCTCTTCCTTTTAGCTTTCTCTTTGATTGGAAATTTTCCTTCTTTTCCTTTTTGCTTCCGAGGGTAAGGATTACGGTGAGTCAGGATTTTAGCTCAAGGTTTGTAGAATGGCTAGACATGACACATGTCGGGGTTTGGTTTGGCTCAAGGATAAAAGGGATGCCCCACATTATTTCCATGGCACAAATGCAAAAATGATGATTTGGAAACTTTATGCAAAACTGGTCATGCATGCACCTATGCGGACACTCAACTGTCAACTTTTTATGGTCATGTGATGCTAGGGCTCAGGATTCATTTCCTCTATTTTTAATCAACCCAATGTTTCCAAAATATGTTCTTTTATCAATTTGTGCATTCATCCGAGTCCATTTCGGGCGTCCGGGAAATTTCACAGCATTTACCCTTCAGGTGTAGACACATTTTCCAAAAATTGGTTATGATCAATGAATTTTTTTTCAAAGAAAAGTTGGGAATCGTCTCTTTTCAAAAGCATGTCGTTTTTTAGCTAGACAACTTATTTTCTCTTTTTCCATCTTTTCCTTACTTGCTTTTTTCTTATTTGCTCTCTTTTCTTTTCACTTCCTTTTCTTTCTATTTCATTTTCTATCCTTTTCCATTTTTATTTTTATCATGATTTTTTTTGTTTATTTTACATATATACTTTTGGACGATGTTCCTAAACAAAGAACTCTACACGGTTCCAGAATTTCAAACATCATCGCTAGTAATGATATATAAATACTAACGCAACAACCTAAACAAAATGTATGCGCTGTACAAAATGACAATCGAAACAACAAAAGCAAACGTTAGTCTCTCAAGTCAAAACAATAACATAGAATGACAAAAGAAATATGAAAGAAAAGCGAATCTGGGGATCTCCCAGTCACGTGTCTCCACTCCCTCCCAAGAAGTCAAGCAAATCAGCCATCTCCTCATCCTCGTGGGCTTCTTCTCCATCGCCGGGCGCTTCTGGGGTGCCTCTCCTGCTTGGGCCTCAGGCCAATCTCCGGGCCATGCAACCTCTGCCCTGAACTGGTCTGGAGTAGGGCATGAAAAAGGAGCGAAGCCCTGGCTCTGCATGCTAAGGCTCATCTGGTACAGACAGTCATGGGTCCGTACATGGGCTCGGTGGTTGGCTGCCTGCTGGCGAACCAAATGCCGTAAATACTGCTCCATGTCAAATGCCCCAGCCGGCCAGCACGATGAGGTGGTGGGGGCGCGCCTGCGGCCTGTGGAGCATCACCCTGACCCTGTCTCTGGGTACAGTACTTCTCAATAAAAGCCCGGGTGATGGGCGGCCGAATCACCTTGGTAGGTGCAACGGGGACTCCGAACGACTGGCAGAGTCCTGTGATCAGTGCGGGGAATCCCAGGGCCCTGTTGGACTTATCTGGGTCCAAAGGGTGCCTAGCGGGCGCCATACCTGCAAAAATATAGATGGCATCAGCGATCAACTGAGCCACATGGATGCTCATCCGTGTCAGGATGGCGTACACCAGCTGGCACTTAGGCATGGGGAGGTCGGAATTATGATCGGTGGGCAGGATGTTGCTGAGGAGCAACGTCATCCATATCTGGGTCAGGGTGGTCATATTGGTGCGCATGATTCGCACTCGCCTCCCTGCAGCAGTCCGGGCAAAATCCTGCCCCGGTATACATAGCAGCTGGGCGATGGCCTCCTCATCGAACCCATCAGACCGGTTCCTCCTCTGGCCATACTCGCATTCGTGGCCCTCTTCCAACACCATCGGATATCCCAGGAGCTGGCTGATAGCGTCGGCATCGAACGGGATCCACTGACCCCTAACCCAGGATCTCATGTCACGCACGCCCTCCTCTGTTGGCCAAGCATTGGCATAAAATTCAAGGACTATTTCTGGATCAAACTTGGCCATAGGAGTAACCAGTGGTGCCCACCGCCGGCGCCCTATTTCCTCCTGAAAATCAGTATACTCGTCGTCCCTGAGCTGGACGCGTCGCTCCCGGAGAAACGACCATCCCTTGATGGCTTCGAAGCGCTGCTGGTGTACAACGCTCCTAAAGCGGTGACTGTCGTACTCCGGGGCGGAACTAGTTCCTTCGGCCGCCTTGTCCTTCCTGGACCTCTTTGAGGCAAGCTTCCTCGGGGCCATTCCTGCGAAGGCAAACATTTGGAAAGTTAGTTTACAAGAAATATAACAATCATTACAAACAAGGGCCAAACAACACTTCTCATGGCACGAGTGTCAACATGCACTTTATAAAATAATCATATTGGGGTCGTGCTATTTTATGACACATACGTATTTGCACACATAAAAATTTGTGTGAAACATTTTACAACACTTATCCATGTACATATTTTTTTGACAAACCTTTTCAATGCTACATCCTATATATATACACACATTTTTTTGGAAGGCTTCTTTTGTTACCTACTCACAAATACACATATTTTGAAAAACACTTTTACGCTACCCATCCAACACTTTGTAAGGCACTTCATGCTATATATATTCATATTATGCAAGGCATTTTCATGCTATATGTATTCATATTTTGCAAGGCATTTTATTCAACATTTTGCAAGGCATTTCCATGCTATATATATATTCACATATATACATACTGTTGAAAGGTATTTTCCATGCTACCTAGGTGCAAAGTATTCCTCATGGGGCAGCCAAATTTAAATTCTAATAACAACCTCTCAAACATGTCCTAATATTCATGCCTTTTTACATTCAAAACCAAAACTTAGATTCCTAGGCGTAAGTCATGCTTCCTTGTATTGAAATTAAAAGCTTGGGTTCCTAGGCCTAGAATTGCATTCGGGCATTCATTTTAAATCCTTCATGCTGTCCCTATACATATAAAACAGTCCCACAACCCAAAGCTCACAAAACCATGCTCATATGTCGTTGAGGCATTTCACCGAGCACTTGGTGGGCGCATGTTTAGGCACGAATATCAAGAGAATGGGGACAATGTGGCACGCGCCATTACTTCAGAATACACCCTAGGCCAAGGCCATCCCTTACAACCCCTCAATTCAACAAAAACAAGCAACAATTTGAGGATAAATCCCTCACGTTTCTTAGCAAACACATGCAATTTAGAGCACCAAAATACATCAATGGAAAGCTAGAAAGCCCAAGAATGAGGTACTTACTTGTTGGAGACGAATAATAGAGCAAAACGGAATCAAAAACGCAAAAAATGGTGACCTAAGGGCTGCAAAATCCGTGAGTCCCGTGAGCTTTCTTTTTTGAATGAGGGGGGGAAGTTTTTGAATGAAAAAACATCCCCCCCTTCGTCATTTTTATATTTTGGTGCAGAGGTGGCTCGCCCAGGCGAGCCCAGCTCGCCCAGGCGAGCTAACCTGCACTTTTTTTTTTTTTTTTTTTTTTTTTTTTTTTTTTTGAGGGGAACATTGACCATGTCCCCTCCCTTCTCATGGATTAGCCTTTTGCCTAACTTGAACTTACTTAGGTTAGAATCAGGCGTTGATTACTTATCTTATTATTACTCTTTTCCCTTTTTTAAAACAAACAAATAGTAAAAGAAAGCTACAAAATAGAAAGGATACGGGGCTGCCTTGCAGCGACATTCCATGCTTGTTTCGCACAGAGAAGGGCAACGATCGGTCGGTCGTGACCCCATCCCCGCTTGCGTTCATCCTTAAGTACCTGCAAGTAATAAACAACCAGGTATGGCCAATCCTGGCCGCATCATTACCCTACCTTGACTGGTTTCTGCCATTCATATTTTGTCTTCACTCCAGAAGGTAGCCCAAGGTGATCCTGCCCCTGTTTTACCACAACAATATACATGCGTATGCGTATGCGTATGCATGAATGTTTTCAAACGCAGAAAATTTAGGGAAAGTTGGTTCAGGTTAAATTAAGCGCTTGGGGGATCCCATGAACTGAGCGGAAGGGCTCAGGCGATCACAAATTAACGCAAGGTGTGAAACTAACGCGAGGACTAAAAGCCTCAAATCCATGTTCATTTCTTTGAAAGATCGTAACAAGAGATACAACGGACCGGAAATCCCCGGAGGGAAATCTAGAAAACGCATAAAGATAGAGAACATGCAGCGACACCCTTAATTGCCCCAGCATCTAAGCATAATATTGTTTGACGACATCAGAGTTCACGGGTGAAGGTAGCTCTTCGCCATCCATGTTGGTAAGCACCAGGGCTCCTCCGGAAAAAGCCCTCTTCACAACAAAAGGCCCTTCGTAGTTCGGGGCCCATTTCCCTCGATGGTCCTTGACAGCATAGGACATTTTCTTTAGCACAAGGTCTCCCTCATGGAACTTGCGTAAGCGTACTTTCTTGTCGAATGCACTCTTCATTCTCTGCTGGTATAAGCGCCCATGACTCATGGCTGTTAAGCGCTTACCCTCAATGAGGTTGAGCTGATCGTAGCGTGTTTGAGCCCACTCTGATTCCTTTAATCCGGATTCTGCCAAGATCCTTAATGACGGGACTTCTACCTCAAACGGTAACACAGCCTCCATCCCATATACCAATGAGAACGGCGTTGCCCCAGTTGACGTTCGTACTGAAGTCCGGTAACCGTGTAACGCGAATGGGAGCATTTCGTGCCAATCCTTGTATGACACGGTCATCTTTTGGATAATCTTTTTGATATTCTTATTGGCCGCTTCCACGGCTCCATTCATCTTTGGCCGGTAGGGCGTGGAATTGTGATGCTGGATTTTAAACTCCTCGCACATTTCTGCCATCATCTTATTATTCAGGTTGGTGCCGTTGTCCGTGATAATCTTCCTTGGCAAACCATATCGGCAGATGATCTCTTTCTTAATGAACCTGACCACCACATTCCTCGTGACATTGGTATATGAAGCCGCCTCGACCCACTTGGTGAAATAATCTATCGCTACGAGGATGAAGCGATGACCATTCGAGGCCTTGGGCTCAATGGCCCCGATGACATCTATTCCCCACATGGAGAAAGGCCAAGGGGCGGACATGACATTCAGAGGATGTGGTGGGGCATTAATATTATCTGCGAATGCTTGACATTTGTGGCACTTCCTCACATGGACACAACAATCACTTTCCATGGTAAGCCAGTAATAACCTGCTCTTAAGATCTTCCTGGCCATAGCATGCCCGTTGGCGTGCGTTCCAAACGAGCCCTCATGGACTTCCTCGATCATGCGATTTGCTTCCTTGGCATCCACACATCGCAGGAGTGTCATGTCGTGATTCCTCTTATACAGTGTGCCTCCGCTCATGAAGAAACTGGCTGCCAACCTCCTCAATGTCCTTTTATCGTTGTCGGCAATCTCTGGCGGGTATTCTTTGCTTTCGACATATCGCTTGATGTCGTAATACCAGGGCTTTCCGTCCCGTTCCTCTTCCACTTGGCAACAATGTGCGGGTTTGCCACGACACTGAAATTCAATGTAGGGTAGGTCCCCGTGCGGTGTTAGCTGGAACATAGATGCCAATGTAGCAAGTGCATCCGCCATTTGATTTTCCTCGCGGGGAACATGATGGAAGGAGATCTCATCGAAAGTCTTAGCCAATTCCTTGATGTAGGCTTTGTAGGGTATCAGCTTGGGATCTCTAGTTTCCCATTCCCCTCTCAGCTGATGGATTACCAACGCTGAGTCGCCGTACACCTTGAGTAGTTTGACATCGGAGTCAATTGCTGCCTGGACGGCTAGGGCACATGCTTCATATTCGGCCACGTTGTTGGTGCAGTCGAATCCTAGCCTGGCTGTGAAAGGTACACATTGATTGTCCGGAGAGATCAACACTGCCCCAACGCCATGACCTAGAATGTTTGACGCTCCGTCAAACCATACAGTCCATTTGTCCCGATCTTCGTCCAACTTTTCCTCGAACAAGGCCATGATATCCTCATCCGGGAATTCCGGATGCATGGGCTGGTAGTCGTTAAGAGGCTGTTGAGCCAAATAATCTGCCAAAGCGCTTCCTTTTATCGCCTTTTGGGTGACGTAGACTATATCAAACTCAGATAGCAGGACTTGCCACCGGGCGATTCGTCCTGTGAGAGCTGGCTTTTCAAAGATGTACTTAACCGGGTCCATTTTGGATATCAACCAGGTAGTATGGCTCAGCATGTACTGCCTTAGGCGATGGGACGCCCATACTAAAGCACAACACGTTCTTTCGAGCAAGGAGTAATTCATCTCACAGGTCGTGAACTTCTTACTTAGGTAGTAAACAGCGCGCTCTTTCTTCCCGGATTCGTCATGCTGCCCCAGCATACACCCCATTGACTCGTCCAAGATTGTCATGTACAAAATGAGAGGCCTTCCAGGTACTGGTGGCATAAGCACAGGAGGATTCATTAGGCACTTTTTGATCTTTCCAAAAGCCTCTTGGCAATCCTCATTCCACCGATCAGTTTGGTTTTTGCGCAAGAGTTTAAACAACGGCTCACAAATGGCTGTGAGCTGCGATATGAATCTGGCAATATAATTCAAGCGCCCCAGGAAACCTCGGACTTGCCTCTCTGTACGGGGTTCCGGCATCTCAAGGATAGCCTTCACTTTTTCGGGGTCTACCTCTATCCCTTTCTGGCTTACAACGAAACCAAGCAATTTCCCTGATTTGACCCCAAAGGTACACTTAGCGGGGTTCAACCTTAATTGATATTTCTTAAGCCTTTCGAACAACTTCCGCAGGTTGACAAGGTGTTCTTCCTCAGATTTAGATTTAGCAATTATGTCGTCCACGTAGACCTCGATCTCTTGATGCATCATATCATGGAACAAAGCTACCATGGCCCGCTGATAAGTTGCCCCGGCATTCTTGAGTCCAAAGGACATCACCTTGTAACAGAACGTTCCCCACAGGGTGACGAAAGTAGTCTTTTCCATATCCTCGGGTGCCATCTTTATCTGAATGTAACCGGAGAAACCATCCATGAAGGAAAATAAAGCAAAATTGGTCGTGTTATCTACGAGGATATCGATGTGTGGTAGCGGAAAATTGTCCTTGGGACTGGCCCGATTCAGGTCCCGGTAATCTACACACATTCGTACTTTCCCACCCTTTTTAGGAACTGGTACGATGTTGGCAACCCATTCTGGATACCGAGCGACGGCCAGAAATCCAGCGTCAAACTGCTTCTTCACTTCTTCTTTTATCTTCAAGGACGTTTCGGGTTTCATCCTCCTCAATTTCTGTTTTACTGGGGAACACCCGGGATTCAGAGGCAATCGGTGCTGCACAATGTCAGAACTCAAACCGGGCATATCTTGGTATGACCAAGCAAAGATGTCTTGGTAGTCTTTTAGCAGGGTTATTAATTCTTCACGGATAGGTGCGGTAATGCCTGCACCTATCTTTACTTCCCTCTTTCCACTGCCAATTCCCAAGTCTACTAGCTCTGTTTCTTCTTGATGAGGCCCCATTTCTTGATCCTCATGGGCAACCATCCTTTCTAGTTCCGAAGGAAGTCCCACCCCCTCATCTCCTTCATCTTCCGTTTGGTTCATTTCTTGCTCGAAATTGATAGACGGGTCCCAGGTATTAGTACCTTCGGGGGACTCGTCATCGGATCTGCCGTTTCAGAAAAAGAAGTAAACATGCAAATGAATGAGAATGGGTAGAGACCAGGAACAGATGAAGAAAGATCTTTGTATTATAAATTCAAAGACAAAAGACACAAAGCCTTAACAAAATGAAAACTCTAAAGCCTAGGCCCAACTATAGAGCTTTTAAAACCGTAAAGGTTTACATTATGCTTGTTGTGTAAATGCCGGGGCGTTCCTCCACCCGCCAATTTCCCAGCTGGAAATCAGGAGGGCATGGTCGGACCAAATCCAGAGTTCTTGGAACATCATCTTCACATATCGCGACCACTTGACCTTCGTCTCCCAGACCCGCACTTATAAAGCTTCTACTTATGTGGCAGGGCGGGCTTCCTTCACTTTCTTGTCTCCAACGCGAGCTCTGACCACTGTCCTTCCTTCCTGCGGTGCTTCTTTTCATGTCCGCTTGAGTGGGCTTATAGCCTAAACCATATTTCCCACGATTTCCTTGGGTTTTTATCAGGCTAGTTATGCCGCCATTGTCTTTGCCTAAACCCATCCCGGGTTCATAACCGTTCCCCAACATAACTCGGGCCATCATTACCGCCGCATCGGACAGACAAGGTTGCCCAAAGAGGGAGTCCACGGAGGAAATGCTGACCACCTCAAAAGACTGGAAAGCGGTTTCTAACGATTCTTCTGCGGCTTCCACATAAGGCATGGAGGATGGGCAGCTTACCAAGATATCTTCCTCGCCTGATACGATGACCAAGTGCCCCTCCACTACGAATTCAGCTTTTGGTGGAGTGTAGAAGGCACAACTCCCACTGAGTGGATCCACGGGCGCCCCAACAGGCAGCTGTAGGGGGGTTAATGTCCATTATCTGGAAAGTGACTTGACAGGTGTGAGGGCCTATTTGTACTGGGAGATCGATCTCTCCCCTAACCTCTCGGCGAGTGCCGTCGAAGGCCCGAACCACCATTGAACTTGGTTTTAAATGGGAAGCATTGAATGGTAACTTGTCCAAAGTGCTCTTAGGCATCACGTTTAAACTGGAACCATTATCGATGAGTACCTTGGCCACGATATGGTCCATACACTTGACTGATACGTGTAAAGCCTTATTATGCCCTCTCCCCTCGGCGGGGATTTCTTCTTCGGCGAAGGCAAGATAGTTGTTGGCAGTGATATTGTTGACCAGCCCTCCGAAACCTTCTACCGAAATATCTTGGGCCACGTGAGCCTCGTTCAGCACTTTTACTAGCAGAGCCCGATGAGGCTCGGAGCTCATAAGTAACTCTAGCAGCGAGACCCTAGCCGGGGTTTTGTTGAGCTGTTCGATAACCTTGAATTCGCTCTGCTGAATTATCCGAAGGAACTCGCTGGCTTCCTCTAGCGACACCTCCTTTCTACCATCCCTTTTCTCTGGGGGCCCCTTTGCCGGCATATCTTTACTCGAAGCGTGGGGTGCTTCGCCATCTTGTTCTTCCACCACTTTTCCTTTTCCTTTGACGTCGGCGGGTTGGACTGGTAGGTCCGGAGGTGCGAACACACGACCACTACGGGTCACACCGCTCAGCCCCGTGATATTTGTTACTTTAGCTGACAGCGAGCTGACGTCAGTGACTTCTTCTTCCTTCTTCCCCGGAGGTGTATATCTCCACGGGACCGCGTGACTATTCTGGTACGGGAAAGGAACAGGTTTGACCATTAAGGGATGCCCGGGCTTTTGCGAGGCTGCACTTTTAGTGAAGTATATCACCAAGGGTTTGGGCTTCGCAATACCGCTCCCCTCCGTAGATTGCATGCATATATGCGGCTCTTCTTTTCCTTTAATGCCGACTTCTAGTCGACCTTGGTCTATCATCCGTTGTAACAATTCCTCTACTTCCAAACACGTCTCCATGTCATGCATCTCGCCGGGATGTAGCAGACAGGAATCCTCCTTACACCCACTATGGGGAATTACACCTCCCTTCTGTAGGGCCTCAAAGATAAACCTCCTAGGGGTTGCCACATCTCTCAACGGTTTAGACCTGTGGGGCCTATCGGATTCAACTGCATTAACTGCCCCCCCTCCATGATTGGCGAGCGGGTTGGTCCTCACATTGGGCCGATCCTCTTGGAAAGTCAGCCATCCGGCATCCATTAGATGTTGGACCTTGTATTTAAGGGCCAAGCATTTTTCGATGGAATGCCCCGGGGCGCCCCCATGGTACTTGCAAGTTGCATTAGGGTCATACCACCTCGGGAAAGGGGGTTCGAAGACCCTTCCGGGAGTTACCACGGCCAAATGATTGGCGATGAGGGATGGTAAAGATCTTCGTACGTCATTGGGAGCGGGGTGAATTCCGGCAACGGCCTCGGAGGGCCGTTCCTTGTCGTGTTGGAATTACCGGCTGGTCGAGTCGCGTTCGGAGTTGGAACTTGGGGAGCTTCCCTCTGGGTGGGTGCCTTAGGCTGCACGGGTGTTGAGCTAGAGGCGTTCCCAGCATGAGCCGAGAAGCTTGGGTGATGTTGCGCGTACTGATGGGTACCATGAGGTGTTTGCTGGGGTTTGACCCATGCGGGTGTTGAAGAGACGGCATGGGCATCTCCTTCCTTCCTTTTTGCCCCTGTTGCCCCGATTCTCTTGGCGTTCACGTTTGTGGAGGAAACGTAATCAAACTTTCCTCTCTTCAATCCCACCTCGATTCTTTCCCCGGCAAACACCAGATCCGCAAAGCTGGACGGCATGTAACCCACTAGCTTCTCATAGTAGAACACTGGCAGAGTGTCTACCATCATGGTGATCATCTCTCTCTCAACCATGGGAGGAGCTACTTGTGCCGCCAAATCCCTCCATCGCTGCGCATATTCTTTAAAGGTTTCACCCTCTTTCTTGAACATATTCTGCAGTTGAGTACGGTCCGGAGCCATATCAGAATTGTACTGATACTGCCTTAGGAAGGCGGTAATCAGATCCTTCCAAGTACGGATACGGGAAGCTTCCAAATTAGTGTACCACACTACCGCAGCTCCGGCCAGGCTATCCTGAAAGAAGTGTATCAACAGCTTTTCATCTTTAGAATGGGCGCCCATCTTACGGCAGTACATTTTGAGGTGGTTTTTGGGACAAGTCGTCCCTTTATACTTGTCGAAGTCCGGCACTTTGAACTTCGGGGGAATAACAACATCGGGTACTAAGCAAAGATCCGTCATGTCTGCAAACGGATAGTCCCCAAATCCTTCCACAGCCCTCAATCTTTCCTCAAGGAGATCGAGCTTCCTCCTTTCTTCAGTTGCCGGGGGCGGCCCTTCCATAGACAAAACTATTGGCGGTGCTGCGATGTTGGGTTGAGGCAATGTGCCTGGTGCCGGCCCTTCGGGGATCGGGGGATAGAACTCGACATCCCTTCGAGCGTAATCTTGAGGGTCTTTGTGGACTTCGTCGGGCTGCTGAGGAGGCTCTCTTTCATGGACGGGAGAAGCAATGTGGCCCGCATCTTCTTGCAAGACGGGTGGTGAATAGTTGGGCGGCAATCCATAAGGGTAAGCCGCTCGGTTGTATCCCAGGTGAGGGTTGCCATCGTGTCCCAGTGCGTCCCTTCCCCGTCCTACTATGTTTGAGGGAGGATGGTGCGTAGTTGCCAAGGGAGTCGGGTCTGCTTCGGCAGCCGAACTGACAGCGGCGGCGGTGGCCGCGTTCTTCTCTATGAGCTGCTTCATACCTAACATGGCCTCCATCATGGAGGCCATTTGTTCTTTCAGAGCCGACATGTCGGCTTTCATCTGTTCCTGTGTCTCCTCTTGATCACCCATCGTTCTAGATTTGGATCTGGTGCGATAGGGATCCCTTGCGGCGCGTTTAGTTATAGTGTTTTCCCTAAAAAACCAAACGTGAGGAGTGGGTAAAGAAAGAAAATGCATGCTAGAGATGAGATGTAGGAGTGATTTGATTTGCACAAGCTTTTGGAGTAGAAACATGGGACCAACTCATTTTATTTCAAAAAAAGAAATCATATCTAGTCAAGGTCTGAGAGACCATACAAGTTTCCTAACGATTTCTAATTATGTGGGCCATTAAGTCTATCATATGCTGACAATAGCCGAGAAGCCCATGAATCTCTTCGGGGGCGGAGTAGGTGTCTGCCATCGCCTTGGCCTTGGCTAACAATCGGGGAAGTTCTTGACTCCCGTTCAAGGTAAGAGCAAACCGATCCATCCACATGGTTGCCTCTTGGTGTAAAGAGTCGATCACCCTTCCTCTAGCCTCTTTTTCCGCATATACTTGGGCATACTCATCCGCGATTCTATGCTCGTGGGCCGTGGCTAGACCCAACTCTTCTTGGTACTTGGCGATGATAGCTAACATGTTGGTTTCTGTCTCGCATAGATGCTGAGACAAGCCTCTTTTGGACCTTGAACAAGCAATCAACTCCTCTTTTAGAACCATGCTATGTGCTCGCGACTGGTCCCTTTCTTCCCTTCGCAACTTGAGTTCACTATTGCTACCCCATAGAGCTCCGCGAAATTTGTTCCGGCCATACTCTTCCTTGCGAGCCCTCTTGGTCTCTCGTTCAAGGGCCCTTACGGTAATTGCATTCTCTTCCCGTAACCCGGCACACTCCTTCCGAACGTGTGTAGCAGCCAACTTGAACTTCTCCTTGGCGAGTTTTGCCTTTCCTAACTCGCTTTTGAGAGCTTGGACTTCCTCGTCCTCTTCCGGTGCTTCAAAATTCTCTTTGCTGACGACTTTTAACTTGGCTAACCAATCTAAACCTCGTATGCGAACTTTCAGCCATTCGTGGTACCCACCAATGATGCCATTACGAATGCCTCTAAGCTCTTGATCTTTCCTTAACGGGGTTTCCCATGCCTTATGGATTCTTTGTATAGTCTTGGAATTTTGTGCGCCGAGATCCCTCACAAGGAAAGGAGACATGCTTTCTTCCGTCGGTGCTCCCCTCATGGGGTACCCTAGTTGTCTTATAGCGAGCGTGGGATTGTAATTAATACAACCCCTCGTCCCTACCAGCGGAATGTTTGGGTATCTTCCACATGAGGAAAGGACTCCTTCTTTTCCTTCCTTCCATCGGGGGAACCAACTGATTGTTCTACCTCCTATCCCGGCCAAGAGCTGGTCCCAATCTATTCTCCTCTTTTCAGTACATGAGCGATGGCTCAGGAGCGGACATGGATGCCTTGTGTCTTGTTGGAACAAGTGTGAAACCAACCAAACACAGAGGGCGGGTAAGCAACAGATGATCCGTGCGCTACTCTTTTCGCACCTTCGGTCAAATGTGTCAAATAGATCCGCCAAGACAGCTACCACCGGACTTTCCTTGCTATGGTGGTAGGCAATGAAAGCGTCGATTGCTGCTAGGTCTATCAAACCATCCACGTTTGGAAAGAGGACGACCCCAAAAATTAGCAAAGCTAACACATCCATAAACGGGACCCAGTCTCCTTGATTGGCCATACCCTTCGCCTTGTCTTCTAGGTACTTCTGTGGCAGGCCCGCTATGCCGTTCCGAGTCTGTTTTATGCGGTCCAAACCTCTGGCTGAATCCTTGACCACAGTTGCAATTCTGCTCAAAGAGGGGAGACACCCGGAGGAAAGATATGGTTTCCTTCCCCCGAGAGGACATCCTAGAATTTCCTCAAATTCTTCAATGGTTGGTACCAATTGGAAGTCCCCGAATGTGAAGCATCTCAAGGGCTGGTCGTAGTATTGGGTAAGTGATGCAATGGCTTCTATGGACACCTCTGCTATGGTTAACTCTAAGATCTTTCCGTAAGTCTTGTGGAAGGCTTGCATTTGGAGGGGTTCCATCAACCGCCCTAATTCCTTGATGCTGGTGGTATCTGGGCTTTTGACCTTGACTTGGTAGAACCTCTTGCCGGTTTGATTTGTTCCCATGCTTACTAAAGTGAGATAAAAGCTGGTGCAAATCAAAACTCCGATATCTCATGGGTGGATGGATGAATGCATGATGGAATGCATATGACACAGATGCAATCTAGGAATGCGGGGGTCCGGGGAATTTGTCCCCTTCTCAGATACGACGTCTAGGGGTAGCGAAATGCCCCAACGCACGTTTTTAAGAAGGCGACACGGACCCTCCGTTGGTTTGTTTACAGTAGGGATCAAGACAGAACCCACATGCAAGGCCTATGCAAAAGACACAATGCGGGAATGTGCACAGTATGACAATATTTACCGAACATAAGCAAAAGGGTATATGATACTCATGCATGGCAGTGTGAAAAATGGCACGCAGCGTGTTTGCTTCGTGCCCCTATTTAAGGGACCTATAAGGGAGAGAACCAACTAGGCTTTTAGCAATAATCCCAAGGTAGTTATATCTCTCTTGATGGTTTCTAGAGGTATCATCCCCTTTGAAGAACATATCGTAGCAGTAGGGACTACTAGCAACAATAGGTTTTCAAAGAGAAAAGATCTAGATGAGGGTTCACTGTAATCAAGCAAGTCGGAGACCTAGCATGATCACAGATTCACCTCCACTCCTTATGTTCCCACGAACCCGGGTATAGGGCCCCTTTTTTTTTTACTCACAGTGTGTGCAAATAGTGTTGGTGTTTGTGTGCATCAAATGAATAAATATTTACCTATGCATACATTTTAAAATACACTAAAAGCAACAAATAGTTTATATACACAAGAACATAAGACAAATAAAGGGAAACCAACAAAGGAGAAAGTCATGATAAAACATTGCACAAGATTAAATGGCCTAACTCTCTAAAAAAGTCCCCAGTGGAGTCGCCAACTGTCGCAACCTACCCTTCGGCGGGAGGGCGACGCGAGACTCGCGGGATGCGTGTTCCACGAAAGGAATACGCGCGGAGTCGCCACCAACGTTTATTTGAGGAAAACGTCGGAAAAACCGGAAAAGACGTGATCTACGAACTTTTTAGTGAAAGGTTCGGGAGTTGTATTTACGCACGGGGAAGGTATTAGCACCCCACACGTCCGTCCCAAGGGACGGCAGCCTTTAATCGAATGTGCAAACATGACTTTGATTTTTATGTTCCCTTTTATGTTCTTTATATCCTTTATACCCTTTTTATATTATTTTTTTTTGTGTGGTCGACAAGGGTGTTTCCCTTTGCTCCTACGTATTCCTCAATTTGGGATGAGAAAATCAGACCTACGTAGTTCTTTCTTATCAAGTGATTCTTTTTTACTTAAGTGGTGATCATTTTAAGGCGTTGGACCTTAAAAATGATCCATTTTACTTAGTGAGAAATTGAAATGACAAACTTCAAAAGCCTATTTTTGTGGACGAGCTTGACTAGGCGAGTTGATTTTAGCCTTAGTTTCACTTTAGTTATTAATCAATTCGGTTAAGAATGAGAAATCCCAAAGAGAAAACGTCTGATTGATTTTCCGCTTTATTTTACTAAAAGATGTCTTTTTGATTATTATATTATTTTTTTACCTCTTTTTGATTTCCAACGTGGTTACGGCATGACCGAACGGTCGGAATTGATTTTAACCAAAGTTAATGGATAATACAATTCAAACGTTCGGTGGAAATTTATTTTATTTTTAAGTTAAGCGAGAAATGACTTAAGTAAAATGGCTTAAGCACGTCAACAGGGGGTATAAAAAGTAAACAAAATGAGAATAAAAATGCACGAAACACAATGTGGACCACTACGGGTGCATAGAATGAATCGAAAAACTTGGTTCGAGGTACTTACCCGTTGAAGATCGAAGAACGATGAAGAACGAATGAAGAACGTCGAAGAACGGTTGAAACTTTTGCGAGATCCCTCACGGAAAACGTTACGGAAACGTTTCGGAAGCGCCTCGGCTTAGATTTTCTTCACGGAAACAATTTTTCCAAGCAATTTCCAAAGATAGAGAAGTGCCTAAAGGGCTGGGATCCTTTTCTTCTTCATTTTCTCCCCTATTTATAGCAAAATAGGGGAGATGCTTGCCGCCCAGCTCGCCCAGGCGAGCTCAGCTCGCCCAGGCGAGCAGGGTTGCTTCCTCCAGAAGCAACCGCCTTCTGGAGGAACCTTCTGGAGGGCCCAAATGGGCCTGGGTGCTATTTGCACCCCCATTTTTACTAAGTTCACCCCCTCTGCTGTTTTTTGGTGATTCTTTTTTCGTAAAGTTACGGAAACTTACGAATTTCGTAACGATACTTGTTTTCTTTCCGTAATTGTTACGGAACCTTGCGGATTACATAATCATCCCCTTTTTGACTTACGGAATGTTACGGAACCTCACTTAATTATGCAACGACGCTTCCTTTTGATTTCCGGTGTGTCACGGAAACTTACGGATTGTGCATCAATATTTTTTTGGTTTTCCGGCATGTCCTGAAATTTCACAAATTGCCTAATGATGGGTGCCAAGCACCTCACGAGGACCAAAGAATGGTCGCACGTCATCGAGCAAAGGTTCCCGGACGAAATTAGGGTATGACACCTGGGCAGCTGTAGCATGGTATACCAATCTGGAAGCTTCCCAGATCCGATCATGGAAGGACTTGGCAACTGCCTTCATTCGGCAGTACCAGTACAATACAGACATGGCTCCCGATCGGAACCAGCTTCAGGGTATGACTAAACGAGAGCATGAGTCCATTAAGGAATATGCCCAGAGATGGAGAGATCTCGCAGCCCAAGTCGTACCGCCCATGACGGAGAGGGAGATGATCACAATTATGGTAGATACGTTACCCACGTTCTACTATGAAAAGCTGATGGGCTACATGCCAGCTAACTTTGTGGATCTCGTCTTCGCCGGAGAAAGGATTGAATCCGGACTACGAAAAGGCAAGTTCGAATATGCTGCCAATATGGCCCCCAACAACAACAGAAGAGCCCCAGTAGTGGGCGCGAGGAAAAAGGAAGGAGATGCCCACGCGGTCACCACCGCCCCAACATGGATGAAAGCACCCCAAAATATCCAAAGCTCATACCAGCCCAATCCCCCAAATTTTTTAATCCGAGCCGGGAATTCCCTCCCGACTCAAGTAAAAGGACCACCCGCAGCAGAAAGAGCGCCGGCCCAACGCACAGCTCCAGCCGCACCCCGGCCAGTTAATAATACAGCCCCCGGCGCGACCTATAAATATGCACTGCACCCGCCCCCGAAAGACAACTTCCCTCCTATTCCCATGGCATACTCCGAGTTATGGCCTTCATCATTGGAGAATCATTTGGTGGTGGCCATACCCGGGAAGGTTCTCCAGCCACCCTACCCCAAGTGGTATGACCCAGGTGCCAAGTGTGTGTACCATAGTGGAGTTCCCGGACACAATATTGACTCCTGCATCCTGTTCAAGTATAAGGTGCAGCACCTGATTAGTGCCGGCTGGCTATCGTTTCAGGAGGAAGGCCCAAATGTTAAAACCAACCCGCTAGCTAGTCATGGAGGGGCTAGCGTGAACGCCGTCGAAGAGGATGGCCCATCGCGGGCAAAGAGATTAGGAGAGGTGGCTACTTCTAGACGCTTCGTCTATCAATCACTGCAAGCGGCGTGCATGGTCTCCTGTGGTGGAGACGAAAGGGATGAATGTTTGTTTCACCTCGGGGAGTCGCATGACATAGAAACCTGTCCCGCGGTGGAAGAATTGCTTCAGCGGCTCATGGATTGCGGGCAGCTTGAAGTGTCTGTAGGAGGGAGGGAAGAACCACAAATTTGCTTGCAGTCGGAAGAGAAGAAGGTTCCTTTAACCCCCAAGGCCCTAGTGATATGTTTTACTAGGGAAGGGACCGGCTCCACACCCATATACCCCCAGACGGCGCCCAAACCAACGCCATTTGCATATCAAAGTAATAAGGACGTTCCGTGGAAGTATACCCCTCCCGCGTCCAGCGAAAAAGTTGCAACCGAAGTTGACTCCCTATCAGCTAAGGTAACCAACATCACCGGCCTCAGTGGCGTAACCCGCAGTGGTCGGGTGTTCGCTTCCCCTCACCCGACGGAATTGCCCTCTAAAGGGAAAGCGCCCATGGTCCAAGAGCCCATAAATGTAGCCACCCCCTCGAAAGAAGTAGATCCTCCAGTGGTAAGAGGGGCCGAAAAGAAAGAGGGATTTCAAGGAAAAACAGTGACCTTGGAAGAGGCCCATGAGTTCCTCCGCCTCATCCAACAAAGCGAGTTTAAGGTAGTCGAGCAACTGAATAAAACTCCAGCAAGGATCTCTTTGCTTGAACTACTCATAAACTCCGAGCCTCATCGTGCGCTGTTGATGAAGGTCCTTAACGATGCCCATGTAGCACATGATATCTCAGTGGAGGGTTTCGAAGGCATCGTTAATCATATAACCACCAACAACTACATCGCGTTTGCGGAAGAAGAGATTCCCGTTGAGGGGAGAGGACACAACAAGGCTCTACATGTGTCGGTGAGATGTATGGACCACGTTGTCGCAAAGGTACTTATCGACAATGGATCGAGTTTAAATGTAATGCCGAAGACCACTTTGGAAAAGCTTCCTTTTAGTGCATCACGTTTAAAACCGAGCTCGATGGTGGTGCGAGCCTTTGATGGTACTCGGCGGGAAGTAATGGGGGAAATCGACATTCCGAGTCAGATAGGCCCCCACACTTGCAACGTGGTGTTTCAAGTAATGGATATAAATCCCGCCTATAACTGCCTCTTGGGAAGACCTTGGATTCATGCCCTGGGAGTGGTCCTTTCAACGCTTCACCAGAAATTGAAGTTCGCAGTGGGTGGACTTTTAGTGATAGTGTCGGGTGAAGAGGATATGTTAGTAAGCTGCCCCTCCTCCGCACCGTACGTAGAAGCGGCGGAAGAATCATTGGAAACGGCTTTCCAATCCTTTGAGGTGGTGAGCTGCGCCTCGGTGGAACCAAGTCCGTCGCTACCTTCTATCTCCAACGCGGTCATAATGGTGGCGCGTGTTATGCTCAGGAACGGATTTGAGCCCGGAATGGGTCTAGGCAAGGACTGCCTCGGGAATGCCGACATGGTCGATATCAAGTGAAATCCATACAAGTATGGATTAGGGTACGAACCCGGGATGCCAGGGAGGAGGAACGTGCCGTCAAGATTTCGGGCGGATAGGGTATGGCCCGGCCGTATTAGCCAGTGTTTCACCAGCGCTGGAATTGTGTCCGAGGAGGAGGTGGCCGCAATAGAAGAGGAGTTCCCTCAAGACCCACCAAGTTTTGTGCAACCATGCCACCCCGATTCCCAAGTGGGGAACTGGCGCGTGATAAGCCAGTCAGAAGTCTATACCGCTAATTCAATGTAATTAGAGCCTATAGATTTCCTTTCTCTTTTCTTTTGTGAAACCTACCTTATTAAATAAAGAAAGAGATCTTGTTTCATCTGTTCTTGCAGTACCACCCTTTCTCATATCATTTTGCATGTTTTTTGTTTCTTTTGTCTTGTTTGGTATAGATATGAGGGTCGATTCTTTGAGGATCCTAACAACGAGGGTTTGACAATCGATTTCGATCGAGATATAAGCCAAATGATAAACGAGGAAGAGGAAGAGGACATCCTGTCACTAGAGTTGGAGAGGCTGGTCGCTCAGGAAGAACGTGAAATGAAGCCTCACCAAGAAGAAACCGAATTGGTAAACTTGGGGACCACGGAGGAAAAGAAAGAGGTAAAGGTAGGAACCGGTATGACCGCGCCTATCCGCCAAGGCTTGATAACCCTTCTTGAAGAGTATCAAGATGTCTTTGCATGGTCGTATCAAGACATGCCCGGTCTGGATTCCGACATTGTGTAGCATAAGTTGCCTTTGAATCCTGGGTCTTCTCCGGTTAAGCAAAAGTTACGAAGAATGAAACCCGAGATGTCTTTAAAAATTAAAGAAGAAGTAAGAAAACAGTTTGATGCAGGATTCTTAGCTGTGGCACGGTACCCGGAGTGGGTGGCCAACATTGTCCCAGTCCCGAAAAAGGACGGCAAGGTTCGAATGTGTGTAGACTACCGGGACTTGAACCGAGCCAGTCCTAAAGACAATTTTCCCCTGCCACACATTGATATATTGGTAGATAATACAGCCAAATTCGCCCTTTTCTCATTTATGGATGGTTTCTCGGGGTATAATCAAATAAAGATGGCATCCGAAGATGTAGAGAAGACCACTTTCGTCACCCTATGGGGGACATTCTGCTATGAAGTGATGGCCTTCGGGCTGAAAAATGTTGGGGCAACCTATCAGCGTGCCATGGTGGCATTGTTCCATGACATGATGCATAAGGAAATAGAGGTCTACGTGGATGACATGATTGCCAAGTCTCGGACTGAGGACGAACACCTTGTCAATCTGCGTAAGCTGTTTGGAAGATTGCGGAAATACCAATTAAAACTGAACCCAACCAAGTGCACCTTTGGGGTGAACTCGGGGAAGCTGCTTGGATTTATCGTAAGTCAGAAAGGGATAGAGATAGATCCCGAGAAAGTAAAAGCTATCCTTGAAATGCCAGAACCACGCACGGAGAAGCAGGTTCGGGGGTTTTTAGGCAGGTTGAACTATATCGCGAGATTTATCTCATAACTCACCCCTACCTGTGAGCCCATTTTTAAGCTATTATGTAAGAACCAGGCGGTCCTGTGGAACAGTGACTGCCAAGAGGCCTTCGAGAAGATCAAACAGAGTCTCGCGAATCCCCCGGTGCTCATGCCACCTGTAACAGGAAGACCTCTTTTCCTGTACATGACCGTGTTGGACGAGTCTATGGGGTGCGTGTTGGGTCAGCATGATGATTCTGGGAAAAAGGAGCAAGCCATCTACTATCTGAGCAAGAAGTTTACCGCATGTGAGATGAATTACTCAATGCTGGAAAGGACGTGTTGTGCTCTGGTATGGGCATCACATCGGCTTAGGCAGTATATGCTCAGCCATACCATGCGGCTTATTTCCAAAATGGATCCTGTGAAATACATCTTTGAAAAACCAGTCCTCACGGGACGAATCGCTAGGTGGCAGGTACTATTATCTGAATTCGATATCATTTACGTCACCCAAAAAGCGGTAAAAGGAAGTGCCTTAGCGGATTATTTGGCCCAGCAACCCCTCTAGGATTATCGACCGATGCACCCCGAGTTCCCAGATGAAGATATCATGGCCCTGTTTGAAGAGAAGCGGACGCACGAAGACATAATCAAATGGATTGTTTGCTTCGATGGGGCATCCAATGCTTTGGGCCACGGAGTAGGGGCGATCATTGCATCCCCGGATGATCAGTGTATTCCTTTCACGGCTAGGCTAGGTTTTGATTGTACCAACAATATGGCCGAGTACGAAGCATGCGCCCTCGGGGTTCAGGCGGCCATTGATTTTGATGTAAAACTACTCAAGGTGTATGGAGACTCAGCTTTGGTGATACGCCAGTTGAAAGGAGAATGGGAAACTAGGGATTCGAAGTTGATACCCTATCAAACTCACATTTTGAGGTTAGCCAAGTACTTTGACGACATTTCCTTCCACCACATACCTCGAGAAGAGAATCAAATGACTGATGCGTTAGCCACCCTGGCATCCATGTTCCAACTTGCCCCACACGGGGATCTGCCATACATCGAATTCAAATCTCAAGGCAGGGCGGCATATTGTTATGCAATAGAGGAAGAGCGGGATGGGAAACCGTGGTATTTCGACATCAAGCAGTATGTCGAGAACAAGGAATACCCACTAGGGATTTCTGACAATGACAAAAGGACGTTGAGGAGATTGGCTACTGGTTTCTTTGTAAGTGGTACCATCCTGTTCAAACGAAACCATGACATGACCCTCCTACGATGCGTAGATGCCAAAGAGGAGAACTTCATGATTGAGGAGATCCACGAGGGTTCCTTTGGGACACATGCCAATGGGCATGCTATGGCCAGAAAAATCCTTAGGGCCGACTATTATTGGCTCACCATGGAAAGCGATTGCTGCGCTCATGTCAGGAAATGTCATAAATGTCAGGCATACGCGGACAATGTCAATGTTCCGCCACATCCTTTGAATGTTATGTCCGCCCCTTGGCCCTTTTCCATGTGGGGAATAGATGTCATTGGGGCCATCGAACCCAAAGCGTCGAACGGTCACCGCTTCATTCTTGTGGCGATAGATTACTTCACCAAATGGGTCGAAGCAGCTTCTTATACTAATGTCACAAAGAATGTGGTATTTAGATTCATAAAGAAGGAGCTGATTTGTCGATACGGACTCCCCAGGAAGATCATTACTAACAATGGAACCAATCTGAACAATAAGATGATGCAGGAGATGTGCGAAGACTTCAAGATCCAGCATCATAACTCTACCCCTTATCGGCCAAAGATGAATGGGGCTGTAGAGGCTGCGAATAAGAATATTAAGAAGATTGTTCAAAAAATGACAGTGTCATACAAAGATTGGCATGAGATGTTTCCTTTCGCCCTACACGGATACAGAACCTCGGTACGAACTTCTACTGGGGCAACGCCGTATTCCTTGGTTTATGGGATGGAAGCAGTGCTCCCATTTGAGGTAGAGGTTCCTTCTCAGAGGATCATGGCGGAGTCAGGCCTAGAAGAGTCAGAATGGGCTCAAGCACGCTACGACCAACTTAACCTTATTGAAGGTAAGCATTTGGCCGCCATGGGCCATGGGCGTTTGTATCAACGAAGGATAAAGAACGTATTCGACAAGAAGGTACGCCCGCGCAAGTTCAACGAGGGGGACCTCGTGCTGAAGAAGATGTCCCACGCTGTTAAAGATAATCGAGGCAAGTGGGCCCCGAATTATGAAGGACCTTTCGTGGTGAAAAGAGCTTTTTCCGGGGGTGCTCTGATACTCACCCACATGGATGGCGAGGAATTGCCTTTGCCCGTGAACTCCGATGTAGTTAAACGATATTACGCTTGAAGTCTGGGGCAATCGAGGGGACCGTTGTAGTTTCTTTTAATTCTGAGTTTTTGTTCTTTTTGGTTTCCTCTAGGGATTCCCTTCCTTTGTATTTGTCTCGTTCTTTTAAAAGAAGAAAAGATGGGCGAGGTTTTTGTCCTCCCTTTGGTTTCAAACCTTGTGTTTTAGATTTGTTATAACTTGAGCCCTCTTCGCTCGGTGTATGGGGTGCCCCAAACGCTTATTTTAAATTGAATCTAACCAGCCTTCACTAAAATAAAATCATCGCATTAGAAACATTCATACATGCACATGCATATCTTGTGATAGCAAGGAGCAGAATTGTCTCAAGCCACGGTCAAAAGTCAAGACAAGTCAATGGCAGAAATCAACCAAGGTAAGACGATGACCGGTCACGATTGGTCGCATATCATTTGGCTCTTACTTGCAGGTACTTAGGGATGGAAGCGAATGAAGGATAGGATCGCGACCGACCATGCGCCACCCCTTCCCGGCGCTAAACAAGCAGAGAACGTCGCTGCAAGGAAGCCCAGTATCCTTTGCGTTCGCAGTTTCTTTTACTATTGTTTGTTTTAAATAAGTAATCGACACCTAATTCTAACTTAAGTAGGCTCAAGTTAGGCAAAACGCAAACCCATAAGAGGGGGGAGACATGGTTAATGCACCCCTAAAACAAAAAAAAAAAGGGGTACAGGTTAGCTCGCCTGGGCGAGCAACCCCTGTACAAAAATATAAAGGGGTGCAGGGGGAACGTTTTCTTCACCCGAAACTCTTCCCCCTCACTTTAAAAACCCCCAAGCTCACGGGAACTACGAGAACAGCAGCCCCCAAGCTTCCATTGTTGAGTTTTTGCTTCCCTTTTCACGCTTTAATTCACTCCCCACAAGTAAGTGCAATTTCCCTTGGTTATTTGGCTCTCCATTGATGTGTTTTGGTGCTTTAGTTGCTCATTTTTTGCAAAATTCGTGAAGCAATTTGCATCTGAATCCATGCTTGATTTCTTGAGTTAAGGATTTGAATGAGAAGGCCTTAGGCCTATGTTGTATTCTGAAGCAATGGGGCATGCCACATTGTCCCCATTCTCTTGCAATTTGTGTCCAAACATGCGCCCACCAAGTGCTCGGTGAAATGCCCCAATGATATATGAATATGATTTTTGCAAAATTGGGATGGTGGGGCTGTTTTATGTATGTAGAGGCGGCATAGGAAAGTCAAAATAGATGCCCAAACGCAATCCCAAGCTTAGGAACCCAAACTTTTTAAGCTTCAATGCAAGAAAACATACTCATGACTAGGGACCCAAAATTTGGTTTTAGAATTAGAAAAGCATGAAAATAGGGACTTGTTTGTAAGAATTTGGGCTGCCCCATGATTGGTACTTTGCACCTAAGTAACGTGGGAAATGCTTTTCAATGGTGTGTAGATATATGTGTAAATATAAGGGGCATAAAATTCCTCGCCAAGTATAAATAAATTGTTTTCCTAAATGAATGTATGATAGCATGGAATGCCCTTTTGAATGCAAATGTGTGCAGGATGTAATTAGCTTTCCGATATGCATATAAATAAATATGAGAGAAACAATAAAAATTTGTATGGTGTACTTCAAATGTATGTAGGTAGTTTGTGATAGCAAAATGTTTAGGATATAAATTAGGTGTAAAGTTTGACGCAACACTTTGAGCATGAAAGTGTGTTTTTTCTTTTTCAGAATGTATATAGGTGTATGGCAATTAGAATATGTCGGATGTTCTTGTATGTTGACATGAGTAATAGGATATTTTCTACACATGCGCGTGTGCATGAATGGATCATATGAGTTTGGTCTAAATCAGAGGGATTGGCATGACATTTTTGCGTTAAGATAAGCATTATCTTGTAAAACTAACTTCTAAATGTTTGTTCTCGAAGGAGATGGCCCCGAGGAAACTTGCCTCAAAGAGATCCAGGAAGGATAAAGCGGCCGAAGGAACCAGTTCCGCTCCCGAGTATGACAGTCACCGCTTTAGGAGCGCTGAACACCAGCAGCGCTTCGAGGCCATCAAGGGATGGTCATTTCTCCGGGAGCGACGCGTCCAGCTCAGGGACGATGAGTATACCGATTTCCAGGAGGAGATAGTTCGCCGACGGTGGGCATCACTGGTTACCCCCATGGCCAAGTTCGATCCAGACATAGTCCTCGAATTTTATGCCAATGCTTGGCCTACAGAGGAGGGCGTGCGAGATATGAGGTCCTGGGTGAGGGGTCAGTGGATCCCGTTTGATGCAGATGCTATCAGCCAGTTCCTGGGATACCCTTTAGTGCTGGAAGAGGGTCAGGAGTGCGAGTACGGCCAGAGGAGGAACCGGTCCGATGGGTTCGATGAGGAGGCCATCGCCCATTTGCTATGTATACCGGGGAAAGATTTTGCCCGGACTGCTGCCGGGAGACGGGTGCGGATCATGCGCACCAACATGACCACCCTGACTCAGATCTGGATGACTTTGCTGCTCAGCAACATCCAACCCAGCGACCATAATTCCGACCTCCCCCTGCCGAAGTGTCAGCTGGTGTACGCCATCCTGACACGGATGAGCATTCACGTGGCTCAGTTAATCACTGATGCCATCTATATATTTGCAGGTATGGCGCCTACCAGGCATCCTCTGGACCCGGATAAGTCCAACAGGGCCCTGGGATTTCCTGCCTTGATCACAGGACTCTGCCAGTCGTTCGGAGTCCCCGTCGCACCTAGCAAGGTGATTCGGCCGCCCATCACCCGAGCTTTTATTGAGAAGTATTGCACACAGAGACAGGCCCAGGGGGATGCTCCGCAGGACGTAGACGCGCCGCCACCTCATCAGGCTGCTCCAGCCGAATCGTTTGATACGGAGCAGTATTTGCGGCATTTGGTTCGCCAGCAGGCGGCCAACCACCGGGCTCATGTACAAACTCATGATTGTCTTTACCAGATGAGCCTCAGCCTACAGAGCCAGGGTTTTACTTCTTTTCCGTGTGTCATACCCTAATTTCGTCCGGGGACCTTTGCTTGATGACATCGACTTTTCTTTGGTCATTGTGAGGTGCTTGGCACCCATCATTAGGCAATTTGTGAAATTCCGGGACGTGCCGAAAAACAAAAGAAAATATTGATGCACAATCCGTAAGGTTCCGTGACACACCGGAAATCAAATGGAAGCATCGTTGCACAGTTAGTGAGGTTCTGTAACATTCCGTAAGTCAAAAAGGGGATGATTATGTAATCCACAAGGTTCCGTAACATTACGGAAAGAAAACAAGTATCGTTACGAAATTCGTAAGTTTCCGTAACTTTACGAAAAAAGAATCACCAAAAAAGGGCAGGGGTGTACTTAGTAAAAATGGGGGTGCAAATAGCACCCAGGCCCACTTGGGCCCTCCAGAATATTCCTCCAGAAGGCTGTTGCATCTGGAGGAAGCAACCCTACTCGCCTGGGCGAGCTGGGCGGCAAGCATCTCCCCTATTTTGCTATAAATAGGGGAGGAAGTGAAGAAGAAAAAGGTTCAGCCCCTTAGGCACTTCTCTCTCTTTCGAATTTGCTTGGAAAAATTGTTTCCCTGAAGAAAATCTATGCCGAGGCGCTTCCGAAACGTTTCCGTAACATTTTCCGTGAGGAATTTCGCAAAGGTTTCGACCGTTCTTCGACGTTCTTCGTTCGTTCTTCATCGTTCTTCGATCTTCAACGGGTAAGTACCTCGAACCAAGCTTTTCGATTCATTTTATGTACCCGTGGTGGTCAACATTGTGTTTTGTGTATTTCTATTCTCGTTTCATTTACTTTTTATACCCCCTTTTGACATGCTTGAGCCATTTTACTTAAGTCATTTCTCGCTTAACTTAAAAATAAAATCAATTTCCACCGAACGTTTGAATTGTATTATCCGTTAACTTCGGTTAAAATGAATTCCGACCGTTCGGTCGTGCCGTAACCACGTTGGAAATCAAAAAAGAGGTAAAAAAATAATATAATAATCAAAAAAACATCTTTTAGTAAAATAAAGCGGAAAATCAATCAGACGTTTTCTCTTTGGGATTTCTCATTCTTAATCAAATTGACTAAACAACTAAAGTGAAACTAAGGCTAAAATCAACTCGCCTAGTCAAGCTCGTCCATAAAAATAGGTTTTTGAAGTTTGTCATTTCAATTTCTTACTAAGTAAAATGGATCATTTTCAAGGTCCAACGCCTTAAAATGATCACCTTTTTAAGTAAAAAAGAATCACTTGATAAGAAAGAACTACGTAGGTCTGATTTTCTCATCCCAAATAAGGAATACGTAGGAGCAAAGGGAAACACCCTTGTCGACCACAAAAAGAGAAAAATATAAAAAGGTTATAAAGGATATAAAGATATAAAAAGGGAACGTAAAAAATCAAAGTCATGTTTGTACATTCGATTAAAGGCTGTCGTCCCTAGGGACGGACCTGTGGGGTGCTAATACCTTCCCCGTGCGTAAATACAACTCCCGAACCTTTCACTTAAAAGTTCGTAGATCGCGTCTTTTCCGGTTTTTCCGACGTTTTCCTCAAATAAACGTTGGTGGCGACTCCGCGCGTATTCCTTTCGTGGAACACGCATCCCGCGAGTCTCGCGTTGCCCTCCCGCCGAAGGGTAGGTTGCGACAGTTGGCGACTCCACTGGGGACTGTTTTTAGAGAGTTAGGCCATTTAATTTTGTGCAAATTTTTGCCATGACTTACTCCTTTGTTGGTTTCCCTTTATTATGTTCTTGTATATATAACTCTTTGATGCTTTTAGTGCATTTTTTGTATGCTTGAGGTAAATATTTATTCATTTGATGCACACAAACACTAACACTATTTGCACACACGGTGAGTTGAAAAAAAGGGGCCCTATACCCGGGTTCGTGGGAACATAAGGAGTAGAGGTGAATTTGTGATCATGCTAGGTCTCCGACTTGCTTGATTACAGTGAACCCTCATCTAGAGTTTTTCTCTTTGAAAACATATTGTTGCTAGTAGTCCCTACTGCTGCAGTATGTTCTTCGAAGGGGATGATACCTCTAGAAACCATCAAGAGAGATATGACTACCTTGGGGGTTATTACTAAAAGCCTAGTTAGCTCTCTCCCTTATAGGTCCCTTCAATAGGGGCACGGAGCAAACACGCTGCGTGCCATTTTTCACACTGCCATGCATAAGTGTCATATACCCTTTTGCTTATATTCAGTGAGTATTGTCATACTATGTACATTCCCGTGTTGCGCCTTTTGCATATGCATCGCACATGGGTTCTGTCTTGATCCCCTCTGTAAACAAACCAACGAAGGGTCCGTGTCACCGTTTTAAATACATACGTTGGGGCACTTTGCTACCCCTAGACGTTGTATCTAAGAAGGAGACAGTTTCTCGGGCTCCCGTATTCGTAAATTGCATCTGTGTCATATGCATTTCTTCATGCATTCATCCATTCCACCCATGATAGATGTCGGAGTTTTGATTCGCACTAGATTTTATTTCACTTTAGTAAAACATGGGATCGAGTCAAAAGCCTTCGTTTAAAAAAAGGTTCTATCAAGTCAAAATCAAGAGCTTAGAGGTCACTAGTTTACGAGAGTTGGGGCAATTAATGGGTCAACTTCAACGGCAAGCCTTCTGCAAAGCCTACGGTAAGATTTGGGACCTAGCTAGGGTAGAAGTCTCCATGGAACCGATTGCATCCCTTTCCCAGTATTATGACCAGCCCCTAAGGTGCTTCACATTCGAGGACTTCCAGCTAGTGCCGACTGTGAAAGAGTTTGAAGAAATCCTGGGATGCCTACTGGGAGGAAGGAAGCCATATCTTTTCTCTAGGTTCTATCCTTCCACGACAAGAGTTGCCAAGGTAGTGAAAATCTCAGCACAAGAGTTGGACCGAGTAAAGCAAAACAGGAATGGGGTAGTCGGAGTACCAAGGAAGTGTTTGGAGGAAACGGCAAAGGCCTTGGAAAATCAAGGCAAATGGGCTTTCTTTTATTGACATCTTGGTGCTTTTGATCTTTGGAGTTGTCCTCTTTCCGAATATGGAAGGGTTAGTGGACCTAGCAGTGATTGACGCTTTCCTCACCTTTCATCATGGCAAGGAAAGCCCGGTCATCGCCATTTTGGCCATGTATGACACGTTCGACCGGGGATGTGAAAAGAGTGGCGCAAGAATTGTTTGTTGTGCACTGGCTCTCTATGTGTGGCTGGTTTCACACCTTTTTCTCCAAGAAGGAAGGAAGAATCAGGATTCTATCTTCATACGAAGGATGTCCAAATGTTCCCTTGATGGAACAAGGGGTTGTATTAATTATAATCCCGTCCTCGCCATAAGACAGCTTGGCTACCCTATGAGAGGAGTGCCATCAGACGAAAGCATCACGCCTTTCATCGCACGGGGTTTCAGTGACCACAACGCGAGGGTACTCCAAGGAGTTCTCAAGGCATGGGATGCGGCGTGAAGAAAGGACAGAGAGCTTAGGGGAAGCAGTAATGGGATCATCAGCGGCTATCATAAGTGACTGAGAATCCGAACACAAGGATTGGATTGGCTCCCAAATCTAAAGACTGTGAGAGACGATGAGGTTAAAGCTTCGGAACAAAGTGATGAGGTACAAGCCCTAAAGGCAGAGCTTGAAAGAGCCCGAGTAGTCGAAGAGAAGTTCAAGTCCATAGCCATCAAAGTCTGAAAAGAGTATGATGAACTAAGGGACGTCAATATGGCCACCGCTGAAGCCTTGGAACGCGAAACCAAGAAGGCCCGAAAGGAAGAACATGACCAAAGCAAAGTTTTGAGGGGCTTTATAGGGCAACAATAGTGAGCTCAAGCTCCGAAGAGGTGAAAGGAATCATCACGGGTCAAAGGCATGATCTTGAAGGACGAGCTAAAAGCTTGCCTCAGGTCGAAAAGAAATTTGTCCCAACAGTTAAGCGAGACTGAAGAGAATATGTGGGCCATCGTCGATAAGTGCAAAGAGAAGCTAAATCTAGCGGCGACTCACGAGCAAAGGCTAGAAGATGAGTACGCCAAGATATCAGCAGAAAGGGAAGCAAGGGAAAGGGTAATTGATTCATTGCACCAAGAGGCAACCATGTGGATGGACCGATTTGCTCTTACCTTGAGCGGGAGTCAAGAACTTCCCCGATTGCTAACCAAGGCCAAAGCAATGGCGGACACCTACTCCGCTCCCGAGGAGATCCACAGACTTCTCAGCTATTGTCAGCATATGATAGACTTAATGGCCCATATAATTAGAAACCGCTAGGAAGTTTGTATTGTCACTCAAATCTTGACTAGTTATAACTTTTTGAATAAAATGAGTTTATCCCACGTTTTTACTCCAAAAATCAATGCGAATCAAGTCACTCCCGCATTTTATCTCTAGCATGCATTGTATGTTGGTCTCGTCCTTTGTCACGGGAAGCCGGAAGGTCCATATCACCTTCTTAATTATACACATGGGGCACTGCGCCCCCAAATGCGCAACTAAGAAGAGATAATTTCCCGGGCTCTCATGTCCGTAAAATGCATTCATATCATGCATCGCATAAGCATCTCTTCATAACATCATAATGAACATATCGTTCCTGCATTTGTCCGTTATCATATTCCAGCCTCACATTTTGCATGAGTCATGGCATCATCATGCATATGCGTTCAACAAACTTTTTGATCTGCAAAATTGCATACCATTTGTTTTCATGTTTGCTCATCCTTGCGTTTTCCTCTACAAAACAAAAACAAAAAAGGGGAAGCGTGAAAACTTCACACTACATTCTTAGTTGCATGTGTTAGGCACCATGAGCCAACCATGTTGGGATCATAAACCCATTTCTAAAAACAAAAAAACACACAACAGCAAAACAAAATAATTGAACATGGTACCTAATGCATGGTTAACTAGGAAATGGTGTTTCTTCGGGCATCTCAATTTCATAATTACATTTTTCATGCATAGCTTAAAGTATGCCCGAGTCATTCATCCCTATGAGATGTTGTTGAAGTATTGGTGATCAGAATTGCCATTCCTTGGATTATAGGGTTGAACCAAGCTCATGCTTTTACAAAAAGGTTCATCAAGTCAAGTTGAAATATGGAAGTAACCATCTTGCAAAATTGGGGCAAAAGATGAATCGAGTCACATCACTGCTTCGTCTACTGCCAAACATATTTAGGATTGTTGATGTCCTTGTTACTTCCAGTTTCACCTTGACAAAGATGTCATGGACCATGTTGAAAATCTAAATTGATTCAACCCCATATCCTGCGTAAAAATTTGCAATACTTCAACTGTACATCATTCGCATACATCCATGCTTTTTCATTGGTTGCATTGCTCATTGCATTCTTTCCTTGAAAAATAAAATAAAATAAAATAAAATGAACTTAATCGTTATTATCAAAAAGAAAAAAACACGCTTTACGGCGCCCTTATTGAACCTGTGCTAGACCTAGAGTAATGGATGAAATAGAGAAGGTGCAAGAGCATATGAAGGCCGACCCGGAGGCCTTGAAAGAGAAAATGGCCATAATGGTAGAGGCCATGATGAGCATAAAGGAGATAGTGGTGGTCAGCGCGGCTTACCAAACCCGTGCTAGAGCTAAAATAATGGGTGAAGTAGAGAAGGTGCAAGAGCAGATGAAGGCCGACATGGAGGCCATGAAAGAGCAAATGGTAGGCAAAGATTTGGGAAGTACGGGCGGCCCCCCATTATGCGCAAATTCAAAACAAGCATGCCTTCTCACCATATGGCTGGCCTCCCAACTATACACCACCCAATGTGGCATACACTCTCAATGAAAATCTCAATAACTCCACTCCGATACTCATTGAGAACCAATAACCTCAATCTGATCAGGCACATATCTCTCAAACCATGGGGGAGACACATGAAATTCCCCACCACAATCTAGCTGACTTCGGGCCTTCGCTCGGATATGCCACTGAAGGGCAAGCAGTTGGTGGTATACCCTTTGAAAACACTTTGGAGGGCCCTCAGTTTCGCCCACAACCACAACCATTGCATTTTGCGGTGGGAAGAGCCCCTCCTGCTATGGCAGAAATGGAAAAGTTGGATCATTTAGAGGAAAGGCTCAGGGCCATTGAAGGAGGTGAAGATTATGCCTTTGCTAACCTAAAAGAGTTGTTCCTAGAACCCAATATCATCACCCCTCCCAAGTTCAAGGTGCTGGACTTTGACAAGTACAAGGGGACTACTTGTCCCAAGAACCATCTAAAGATGTATTGTCAGAAGATGGGGGAATACGCAAAAGATGAGGAATTGCTGATACATTCCTTCCAAGAAAGTCTTACTGGGGTAGCTGTTACCTGGTACACTAACTTGGAATCTTCCCGAGTCCATTCTTGGAAGGACCTAATGGTTGCCTTTGTTAGGCAGTATCAGTACAATTTTGATATGGTTCCGGATAGGATGCAACTACAGAACATGTGCAAAAAAGGGGACGGATCTTTCGAAGAAAACACCCAAAAGGTGGAGGGATCTGGCGGCCCAGGTGGTACCCCCAATGATGGAAAGGGAGACGATAATCGTGATGGTAGACACATTATCAATACTCTACTATGAAAAGATGGTGGGCTACGCACCCTCAAAGCTTTGCGGATTTGGTCTTCGCCAGTGAAAGGATCGATGTGGGTCCGAAAAGAGGCAAATTTGATCATCCTACTAGGACGACTGAGAAAACTGGGGCAAATGAAGAGGGTGAGAAAGAGGGAGAAACCCATGCTGTGACTGCCATTCCTATACGGCCAAGTTTCCCACCAACCCAACAATGTCATTACTCAGCCAATAACAAACCTCCTCCTTACCCACCACCCAGTTATCCACAAAGGCCATCCCTAAATCAACCACAAAGCCTGTCTACCGCATTTCCAATGACGAAGACCACCTTTAGCACAAACCAAAAACACCAACAAAAAGGAATTTTGCAGCAAAAAGGACAATGGTAGCCATATCCACTCGATAATTCAATGGTAGCCATAACCCCCAACCAAGGTTCCTCAACCTCCATTTTTCTGAGGATACGACTCGAATGCAACGTATTCTTATCATGGAGGAGCCCCGGGGCATTCCATTGAGCATTGTATGACCCCGAAGCATAAAGTGTGAAGTCTAATTGATGCGGGCTGGTTGAAATTTGAGGAGAATCGCTTGTTGAATCCTAACATTGACAAGCAACACCATACATAGGGCAATTCTGGAAGCTGTTGTTATGACTCATCAGGATTTTCGAGTTTATGCCATTATTGTAAACCACAGTTACAATGCTAAATGATATGGATAAAATGGACATCCTTGTCTCTCTCATCCTCTCACGAACACATCTTTGCTTATTCAACTTCCACCAGAATGTGAGTGTAAGCCATTGGTCTGTTTGCTCAAGCAACCTGCGCTCCTGAGTGTTGACTTCCAAGACCGTTCAATCAGATATTACTCATCTTGCACGTTGGTGGGGGTGTCGTAAAACGACGAGTAAAGTAAAAAAAAAAAGAGGGGGCATTTGATTGACTGTGTTTTCAAGTAAAAATATAGACGTTCATGTGACCTCATTTTATCATTCCGGAAAGTTTGTCTTCTTAGAGAAGCGAGTTGTCAAGAATAGGATGTTGGACAAATGGCCTCAGTTATCTTAAGAAAGGGGGGGTTGAATTAAGATGCAAAGACTATTCCCCAATTGAACTATCACTCTTTCTTTTTGGATTAACAATGCACCCTTAACATGAATTACTCAAAAGACAAATCAAAATAAACTTCTTTAAAGCAAAAGATAAATAGCAATAAAAGAAGTTTAAAGGAAGAGAGGAATGCAAACTTGATTTATACTGGTTCGGCCACTTTCCGCGCCTACGTCCAGTCCTCAAGAAACCCACTTGAGATTTTCCACTCTCTTTGTAAAACTCCTTTTACAAAGTCTGAACCACACAGGGACAACCCTTCCCTTGTGTTCAAGAATCCTCTACAATAAGAGACTCTCAGTCTCTTAATCCCTTTTTAGAAGTAAGAAGAAGAGAAGAAGAAATCTCTCTTAAAAGGGATAGATTGTACAATCAAAATTCCTTATTGAATATGCAAGTGGTTGACCAAGGAATCTTTTTGAGAGGATAAGACAGTTCAGTTCAGAAAAACTCTTAATCTTTTGAGAGGATAAACTTTGTGGGCAATGAAAACTCTCTTTAAATTCGTGCTTCCAAGCCACCTTTGATGCCCATTCATAAACCATTTGAATAGATGTGACTCTTGGAAATTATTTTCCAAAAATCCCCTCTGGTAATCGATTACAAGACTTGTGTAAACAATTACAGGATTTAAAAATTTGAATTAAAACATTTTCAACTGCTGGTAATCGATTACCAGAGAGCAAATCTCAATTTGAAATGATAGAATTCTTTGGTCAAACCTTTTGTTTTTCAATTTGGAAACTTCTTCCTAAGATTCTAGAGATCAACTTGATCATATATCTTGATTTCTTGTCTCGAATAAAACTTAGAAGCACTTGATCCTTCGGCATCATCAAAACATCAAAATATCTTGCTTCTACATAGGAGTCATTTGACTTAATCCATCAACTGGAAAAAAATCCTTCAACTATTTCTCGTCCTTGGAAAATTCTTTTTGCAAAAATCAATTGCTTCTTTCATTCTCCCTTGCTACAAGGTTGTGAAAACAAGACAACGATGGTTACCTCATAGCCCTACACTGGGGCAATGAGGGGCATCGTGCATGAGCCTCAAGTGAACCTAGGGGCAGATTAGAAGTTCTCCCCCAATAGGTTCCCTCCTACAAGGTCATGATGAAAGACAACGATTGGTACCTCAAAGCCTTACACTGGGGCAATGAGGGGCACCGTGCATGAGCCTCAAGTGAACATAGGGGCCGATCAAAAGTTCTCACCCATCGATGTTTTCAACAAAAAAAAGGGGGGACAAACCCTAGGATTTCAATGGATTGATTAAACATCAAACGACTCCATTGCCATCACTCCAAAATGGTCAAATGACTAAATCAAACAGAACACACACTCTGAGGGAGTTCTCGGAGAGATTTGCAAAAGATAGGATAAGGTTGCATGGACTATCACCTCTTTCAAAAGGACAGTCAATATGTGTTTTCCAAAAAAAAAAAAAATCAAATCGAAATCAAAATCACAAAATAGGGAAAGAATGTCATGAACATTGTACAACTTTCCATTACATTGCATTGTTTCATATGAAGTCCGCATTTACCAAATTTCACGACAAAGGTTGCATGCATCTGCATCCCTAAAAATCATGTTAACTGCATAGATTTCCTACATCTAATGTCCAAATCTTGTGGATTTGGGATGACCGGCCCTCTCGATGAGTCGATCTCTTGCTTTCTCATAAGGGTGGACCCTTGGGTACTTGTACCTATCACCTTGAGAGGACTACACGTCCTCGCCTTGAAAGGACTACATGTCCTCACCATCAGAGGGTTGCACGCCCTCACCTCCAGAGGACTACACGTCCTCGTCTTGAGAGGGCAACCCGCCCTCGCCTTGGGTACTAGTTACCATCACCTTCAGAGGGCTACACGCCCTCGCCATCAGAGGACTGCATGTCCTCACCTTCAGAGGGCTACACACCCTCGCCATCAGAGGACTGCATGTCCTCACCTTCAGAGGGCTGCACGCCCTCATCTTGAGAGGACTACACGTCCTCGCCATCAGAGGGCTGCACGCCCTCACCTCCAGAGGACTACACATCCTCGTCTTGAGAGGGCTGCACGCCCTCACCTTTAGAGGGCTACGTGTCCTCATTTTCAGTGTGCTCCACATCTACACCTTAAGAGAATTTAAGGTCCTCTGTCCTTAAATGCTTAACCAAGACTTGCACTCCCGGTTAAGGGGCCAGTAGTTTCCTTTTAACGGTTCCTGGGCCACCCCGTGATATTGGAGGAGGGCCAACTGTGCGAGCACAACCAGAGAGGGAGGCTATCACACAGCTACTATGCATACCGGGGCAAGATTTCACCCATGCCGCTGCAAAGAGACGAGTGCGGATCATGCGCACCAACATGACCACTCTTACACAGATATAGATGACATTGCTACTTAGCAACATTCTGCCCAGCGACCGCAATGCCAATCTCCCCCTGCAAAAGTATCAGTTGGTCTGTGTCGTCCCGACATGAGTAAGTATGCATATGGTTCAACTGATTTCTGATACCATCTATTGTTTGCAGGGATCACACCCACAAAGACACCCAATGGACCTGAAGAAGTCCAACAGGGCCCTAGGGTTTCCAGCTCTGGTTACGGGCCTCTGTAGGCCCTACAGGGCGCCCGTTCCCCCAAGCAAGTTCATGTCGTCGTGGCATAGGTAAGTATGCACCTCCCCCAACTGATTTCTGATGTCATCTATTGTTTGCAGGGATTGTGCCCGCAAGACACCTAGTGGACCCGAAGAAGGCCAACAGGGTCTTGGAGTTGCCAGCTCTAAATACGGGTCTCTGTCAGTTCTAGGGAGTGCCTGTCGCTCCCAGCAAGGTCATCAGGCCCCCCCTACCAATCGAGCTTTCATCAAGAAGTACTGCGCCCCCAGGCAGGCGCAGGGCGAAACATCACATCAGCATTGGGATGGCCGGTAGCGGGCAATAGACACACCGCCACCACCTCTAGAGTTCACCTCAGCTCATCCATAAAAAGGTTAGAGCGTTGCCTACGACACATGGCCGACCCATAGGTGACCAAGTCCAAAGCCAAAGGTAAGCAAAGTACTAGGTCAGTGACCGACAAGTCATAAGGCGTCCAGCTCAAGACGTTAAAGAAGCGCTACTAGGAGGCAACCTAGTAACTTTTAAATTTCTGCTTGCTATTTGATCACCTTCTGTTTCTCAAGTCATATTGGGACACACCTAGTTGCTCATGATCCTAAGAATTTAAATAAAACGAGCACAAGCTCGGAAGGTAGTCATACCTCACAAAATATATATATGTATGTTTAGGTAGAAAGATACCTTAGATATCCATGTATGTAAACAAAAAACACTTCACAAAATATATATATATGTATGTTTAGGTAGAAAGATACCTTAGATATGCATGTATGTAAACAAAAAAATACTTCACAAAATATATATATATGTATGTTTAGGTAGAAAGATACCTTGAATATGCATGTATGTAGCAAAAAGATACCTCACAATATATATATATATATATATATATATATATATATATATATATATATATATATATATATATATATATGTTTAGGTAGCAAGATACCTTGGATATGCATGTATAAAGCAAAAATACCTCACAAAAATATACACATGTTTAGGTAGCAAAATACCTCATGGAAAAAAAAGAAAAAAAAACAAACAAGAAAAATAAATAAACAAAAAAGGAAGAAAAAAAGAGAGAAAAAAAAAGAAAAATAAGTTTGTCTAGCTGAAAAACCAACATGCTTTTGAAAAGAGATGACTTCCAACTCTTCTTTGAAAAGAAAATTCACTGATCATAGCTAGTTTTTGAAAAAAGATGTGTGTACACCTGAAGGGTGAATGCTGCGAAATTTTCCTGAGTACCCAAAATGGACTCGGATGAATGCACAAATTGATAAAAGAACATATTTTGGAAACGTTGGGTTGATTTAAAATAGAGGAAATAAATCCTGAGCCCTAGCATCACATGACCATAAAAATTTGACACTTGAGTGTCCACATAGGTGCATGCATGACCAGTTTTGCATAAAATTTCCAAATCACCATTTTTGCATTTGTGTCATGGAAATAATGTGGGGCATCCCTTTTTATCCTTGAACCAAACCAAACCCTGACATGTATCATGCCTAGCCATTCTACAAGTCTTGAGCCAAAATCCTGACTCACCATAAACCTTGACCCAGGGTGAGAATGTCAATCCTTACCCTCGGAAGCAAAAAAAAGGAGAGAGAAGGAAAATTTCCAATCAAAGAAAAAGAGAAGGAAAATTTCCAATCAAAGGAAAAAAGGAAGCAAGGAAATTCCCAATCAAAGAGTGGGAGAAAGAAAAAAGAAAAGAAAGAAAATTCCCAACCAAAGAATGGGAGAAAGTAAAAAAGAAGAAAGCTCCTGATCAAAGAAACCAGAAGAAATGTGCAGAGAGGTCTTTGGACCAGACAATATCTGAACAATACAGAATTGTCACCAAATGAACAAAAGAAAGAAAAGGAAACCATGACCTAAAAGTGGTCTTCTCCCTTTGATTACCAACCAAAATCCTGTGCGTCAGTGACTTGTTCGCCTCGCGCAAAACCAAAACAGAAAAGGAAAAGGCCAAAAACACGCAAAAGCCGAAAAACCCACCAAAAGAACCCATTCCCAAGGGAAGTCCTATTGATTCATGATCACGCGTGTAATTTTTGATTTGATAGGAAATAATTTGCAAAGTCAAGTCATGACATATCTATGGTTCGGAATTAGGATAAAACACTTACCTATGCGAGTTTGATACACTTTGAGTGGATTTCTTCTATTTTTGTCGAACCCAGTGTTTCCTCTAAATGGTCATTTAGAAACAAAATGCTAACATCCAAAATCTCATTTATGGTTATGGGGGATTCCATCAGCGGACTCTCCTTCCCTGGTAGACGCATTGTTTTTCACTCAAAAAAGCATGTGCTGCTCTAATCGGTTGGAATATTGGTCTCTTTACTAAAGCATGTTTGCATTTAAGTGGAGAAAACACCGAGACTTTTTCAAGTCTCACAAGTTATCTAGAACTACGTAGGTCTGAATTCCTCATTGGAGGATACGTAGGAGCAAGAGCATTACTTTTGTCGGCCGCCCCACAAGATCTGTCATACTGACCCTGAGGTCATATGACACGCGGAGACAAAATTTGGTCATTCCGCACCCCTTTGCCATTCAGACACAGTCGTGTCCGATGGCACGCAGAGACAAAATTTGGTCATTCTACACCCTTTCTCATCCAGAGGCGGCGAGCCCGATGACACGCGGAGACAAAATTTGGTCATTCCGCACCCCTTTGCCATTCAGACACAGTCGTGTCCGATGGCACGCAGAGACAAAATTTGGTCATTCTGCACCCTTTGTCATCCAGAGGCGGCGGGCCCGATTACACGCGGAGACAAAATTTAGTCATTCCGCACCCCTTTGCCATTCAGACACAGTCGTGTCCGATGGCGCGCAGAGACAAAATTTGGTCATTCTGCACCCTTTGTCATCCAGAGGCGGCGCGCCCGATGACACGCGGAGACAAAATTTGGTCCTTCCGCACCCCTTTGCCATTCAGACACAGTCGTGTCCGATGGCACGCAGAGACAAAATTTGGTCATTCTGCACCCTTTGTCATCCAGAGGCGGCTGGCCCGATGACACGCGGAGACAAAATTTGGTCATTCCGCACCCCTTTGCCATTCAGACACAGTTGTGTCCGATGGCACGCAGAGACAAAATTTGGTCATTCTGCACCCTTTGTCATCCAGAGGCGGCGGGCCTGATGACACGCGGAGACAAAATTTGGTCATTCTGCACCCCTTTGTCATCCAGAGGCGGCGGGCCCGATGACACGCAGAGACAAAATTTGGTCATTCTGCACCCTTTGTCATCCAGAGGCGGCGGGCCCGATGACACGCGGAAACAAAATTTGGTCATTCCGCACCCCTTTTCCATTCAGACACAGTCGTGTCCGATGGCACGCAGAGACAAAATTTGGTCATTCTGCGCCCTTTGTCATCCAGAGGCGGCGGGCCCGATGACATGCGGAGATTTACATCATCTTCCGCACTTACAAGATCTGTCATACTGACTTTTGAGTTATGCTGACGGGCGGAAATACCCGAGTGGTTATCCGTATAAACATTCTTTTGCTATCTGTAAGACAGAACGCTTGATAGCAGGCAGAGACTGACACCATCTTCTGCACCTTGTGTTCCCCCGGGAACAACAAGTCATTTGCATGCGGAATTTTATGGTCACCCACGACTCTCGTCAACCGAGAGGAACCAAATTCGTGTCTTATCTTTACTTTCCTTTTATCTCCAATAAAAGACAAGTAAAGAGGGGCAACTGTCATACCCTAATTTCGTCCGGGGACCTTTGCTTGATGACATCGACTTTTCTTTGGTCCTTGTGAGGTGCTTGGCACCCATCATTAGGCAATTTGTGAAATTCCGAGACGTGCCGAAAAACAAAAGAAAATATTGATGCACAATCCGTAAGGTTCCGTGACACACCGGAAATCAAATGGAAGCATCGTTGCACAGTTAGTGAGGTTCTGTAACATTTCGTAAGTCAAAAAGGGGATGATTATGTAATCCACAAGGTTCCGTAACATTACGGAAAGAAAACAAGTATCGTTATGAAATTCGTAAGTTTCCGTAACTTTACGAAAAAAGAATCACCAAAAAAGGGCAGGGGGTGTACTTAGTAAAAATGGGGGTGCAAATAGCACCCAGGCCCACTTGGGCCCTCCAGAATATTCCTCCAGAAGGCTGTTGCATCTGGAGGAAGCAACCCTGCTCGCCTGGGCGAGCTGGGCGGCAAGCATCTCCCCTATTATGCTATAAATAGGGGAGGAAGTGAAGAAGAAAAGGGTTCAGCCCCTTAGGCACTTCTCTCTCTTTCGAATTTGCTTGGAAAAATTGTTTCCGTGAAGAAAATCTAAGCCGAGGCGCTTCCGAAACGTTTCTGTAACGTTTTCCGTGAGGAATTTCGCAAAGGTTTCGACCGTTCTTCGATGTTCTTCGTTCGATCTTCATCATTCTTCGATCTTCAACGGGTAAGTACCTCGAACCAAGCTTTTCGATTCATTTTATGTACCCATGGTGGTCCACATTGTGTTTTGTGTATTTCTATTCTCGTTTCATTTACTTTTTATACCCCCTTTTGACGTGCTTAAGCCATTTTACTTAAGTCATTTCTCGCTTAACTTAAAAATAAAATCAATTTCCACCGAACGTTTGAATTGTATTATCCGTTAACTTCGGTTAAAATGAATTCCGACCGTTCGGTCGTGCCGTAACCACGTTGGAAATCAAAAAAGAGGTAAAAAAATAATATAATAATAAAAAAAACATCTTTTAGTAAAATAAAGCGGAAAATCAATCGGACGTTTTCTCTTTGGGATTTCTCATTCTTAATCGAATTGACTAAACAACTAAAGTGAAACTAAGGCTAAAATCAACTCGCCTAGTCAAGCTCGTCCATAAAAATAGGTTTTTGAAGTTTGTCATTTCAATTTCTTACTAAGTAAAATGGATCATTTTCAAGGTCCAACGCCTTAAAATGATCACCTTTTTAAGTAAAAAAGAATCACTTGATAAGAAAGAACTACGTAGGTCTAATTTTCTCATCCCAAATGAGGAATACGTAGGAGGAAAGGGAAACACCCTTGTCGACCACAAAAAGAGAAAAATATAAAAAGGGTATAAATGATATAAAGATATAAAAAGGGAACGTAAAAAATCAAAGTCATGTTTGCACATTCGATTAAAGGCTGCCGTCCCTGGGGACGGACGTGTGGGGTGCTAATACCTTCCCCGTGCGTAAATACAACTCCCGAACCTTTCACTTAAAAATTCGTAGATCGCGTCTTTTCCGGTTTTTCCGACGTTTTCCTCAAATAAACGTTGGTGGCGACTCCGCGCGTATTCCTTTCGTGGAACACGCATCCCGCGAGTCTCACGTTGCCCTCCCGCCGAAGGGTAGGTTGCGACACCGTGCCCTCCCGCCGAAGGGTAGGTTGCGACACGCATCCCTATTCCTTTCGTCCGGGGATTATTATTTGATGATATACAACCTTTGATTGGCCGCTTCGAGACACTTGGCGTCCTTTGTTGCACAATGAGTGAAGTCCCGAGACGTGTCAGAAATCAAAAGGAAGCAGGCTTGCGCAATCCGTGAAATTCCGTAATGTGGCGGAAATCGAAAAGAGGTGTTTTTGCGCAATCTGTAAGTTTCCGTAACTTCTTCTAAAGCTAAAAAAGAGTAAATACATAATCCGTAAGGATTCGTAACCTTGCGGAAGAAAAATAAGTATCGTTACGAAATTCGTGAAGTTTCGTAACGTTACGGAAAAAGAATTACCAAAAAAATAGAAGGGGATGCATTTAGTAAAAAGGGGGGTACAAATAGCAATCTGGCCCACTTGGGACTTCCAAATCCTTCCTCCAGAAGGCTGTTGCTTCTAGAGGAAGGAACCTTGCTCGCCTGGGCAAGCTGGGTGGCAAGCTCCTCCCCTATTTTGCTATAAATAGGGGGAGGAGTGAAGAAGAAAAGGGTTCTGTTAGTGCTTAGCTTTACTGAGTTTTAAAAGATTGGCTAAAATTTTGTTAAAACATAAGCACTTAGACAATGAAGGAAAGCTGGAGTTGCTGCACATGATGTCCAACGTTATGTCAAGGAATCAGATTGGGCTGCACAATGCACAAGGCAAGATAAAATGTCAAATGAAGAATTGAAGCTGCAGGATCCACGATGTCGGATACAATGTCCAGGACATCCTGCCCGAAAATACTGGACACATAAATCTGTTATATCTTTAACAGATTGTGCAGGATCCACGATGTCGGATACAATGTCCAGGACATCCTGCCCGAAGATACTGGACACATAAATCTGTTATATCTTTAACAGATTATTGTGCAGTTAGCAACAGATTAGACGATCTATCTCTAGGAACGAATTAAAAGATAATTAAAGTTCAAATTACAAACTTAAAAAGTTCGTTCAGGGATTACAGATTAAAGATAAAAACTAAAAGATCAAACTTTATCTTTTAGTTCTTTAAGTGCAGATTTTTCAGGAGAATGATAGATCTCATCCAGCGCAAGTTGTTGCAGCCCAGATACGCACACTGCTATATAAACATGAAGGCTGCACGAGTTCTGGACCAAGTCCGGGATTGAAGAGTTATTTTGTGAGTTTTGGGACTTGAGTGTTTTGTGAGCCACCTTGATGTTACCCTAACATCAAGTGTTGGACCTGAGTGTGTAGAGTTGATCTCTTTTGTTCAGAGAGCAATCTCTGATGTGTCTTTGATTCATTTGTAAACACGGGAGAGTGATTGAGAGGGAGTGAGAGGGGTTCTCATATCTAAGAGTGGCTCTTAGGTAGAGGTTGCACGGGTAGTGGTTAGGTGAGAAGGTTGTAAACAGTGGCTGTTAGATCTTCAAACTAACACTATTTTAGTGGATTTCCTCCCTGGCTTGGTAGCCCCCAGATGTAGGTGACGTTGCACCGAACTGGGTTAACAATTCTCTTGTGTTATTTACTTGTTTTGATCTGTTCATACTGTCAAACATAATCTGCATGTTCTGAAGCGTGATGTCGTGACATCCGGTACGACATCTGTCATTGGTATCAGAGCAGGCACTCGAAATCACTGAGTGAGATCTAGGGAGATAAATTCTGATGAACATGGAGAAAGAAGGAGGACCAGTGAACAGACCACCAATTCTGGATGGAACCAACTATGAATACTGGAAAGCAAGGATGGTGGCCTTCCTCAAATCACTGGATAGCAGAACCTGGAAAGCTGTCATCAAAGGCTGGGAACATCCCAAGATGCTGGACACAGAAGGAAAGCCCACTGATGGATTGAAGCCAGAAGAAGACTGGACAAAAGAAGAAGACGAATTGGCACTTGGAAACTCCAAAGCCTTGAATGCTCTATTCAATGGAGTTGACAAGAATATCTTCAGACTGATCAACACATGCACTGTGGCCAAGGATGCATGGGAGATCCTGAAAACCACTCATGAAGGAACCTCCAAAGTGAAGATGTCCAGATTGCAACTATTGGCTACAAAATTCGAAAATCTGAAGATGAAGGAGGAAGAGTGTATTCATGACTTCCACATGAACATTCTTGAAATTGCCAATGCTTGCACTGCCTTGGGAGAAAGGATGACAGATGAAAAGCTGGTGAGAAAGATCCTCAGATCTTTGCCTAAGAGATTTGACATGAAAGTCACTGCAATAGAGGAGGCCCAAGACATTTGCAACATGAGAGTAGATGAACTCATTGGTTCCCTTCAAACCTTTGAGCTAGGACTCTCGGATAGGACTGAAAAGAAGAGCAAGAACCTGGCGTTCGTGTCCAATGATGAAGGAGAAGAAGATGAGTATGACCTGGATACTGATGAAGGTCTGACTAATGCAGTTGTGCTCCTTGGAAAACAGTTCAACAAAGTGCTGAACAGAATGGACAGGAGGCAGAAACCACATGTCCGGAACATCCCTTTCGACATCAGGAAAGGTAGTGAATACCAGAAAAGGTCAGATGAAAAGCCCAGTCACAGCAAAGGAGTTCAATGTCATGGGTGTGAAGGCTATGGACACATCAAAGCTGAATGTCCCACTCATCTCAAGAAGCAGAGGAAAGGACTTTCTGTATGTCGGTCTGATGATACAGAGAGTGAACAAGAAAGTGATTCTGACAGAGATGTGAATGCACTCACTGGGAGATTTGAATCTGCTGAAGATTCAAGTGATACAGATAGTGAAATCACTTTTGATGAGCTTGCTATATCCTATAGAGAACTATGCATCAAAAGTGAGAAGATTCTTCGGCAAGAAGCTCAACTGAAGAAGATCATTGCAAATCTGGAGGCTGAGAAGGAGGCACATGAAGAGGAAATCTCTGAACTTAAAGGAGAAATTGGTTTTCTGAACTCTAAACTGGAAAACATGACAAAATCAATAAAGATGCTGAATAAAGGCTCAGATTTGCTTGATGAGGTGCTACAGCTTGGGAAGAATGTTGGAAACCAGAGAGGACTTGGATTTAATCATAAATCTGCTGGCAGAACGACCATGACAGAATTTGTTCCTGCCAAAAACAGCACTGGAGCCACGATGTCACAACATCGGTCTCGACATCATGGAACGCAGCAGAAAAAGAGCAAAAGAAAGAAGTGGAGGTGTCACTACTGTGGCAAGTATGGTCACATAAAGCCCTTTTGCTATCATTTACATGGCCATCCACATCATGGAACTCAAGGTAGCAGCAGCGGAAGGAAGATGATGTGGGTTCCAAAACACAAGACTGTTAGTCTTGTTGTTCATACTTCACTTAGAGCATCAGCTAAGGAAGATTGGTACCTAGATAGCGGCTGTTCCAGACACATGTCAGGAGTTAAAGAATTCCTGGTGAACATTGAACCTTGCTCCACTAGCTATGTGACATTTGGAGATGGCTCTAAAGGAAAGATCACTGGAATGGGAAAGCTAGTCCATGATGGACTTCCTAGTCTGAACAAAGTACTGCTGGTGAAGGGACTGACTGCGAACTTGATCAGCATCAGTCAGTTGTGTGATGAAGGATTCAATGTAAACTTCACAAAGTCAGAATGCTTGGTGACAAATGAGAAGAGTGAAGTCCTAATGAAGGGCAGCAGATCAAAGGACAACTGTTACCTATGGACACCTCAAGAAACCAGTTACTCCTCCACATGTCTATTCTCCAAAGAAGATGAAGTCAAAATATGGCATCAAAGATTTGGACATCTGCACTTAAGAGGCATGAAGAAAATCATTGACAAAGGTGCTGTTAGAGGCATTCCCAATCTGAAAATAGAAGAAGGCAGAATCTGTGGTGAATGTCAGATTGGAAAGCAAGTCAAGATGTCCCACCAGAAGCTTCAACATCAGACCACTTCCAGGGTGCTGGAACTACTTCACATGGACTTGATGGGGCCTATGCAAGTTGAAAGCCTTGGAGGAAAGAGGTATGCCTATGTTGTTGTGGATGATTTCTCCAGATTTACCTGGGTCAACTTTATCAGAGAGAAATCAGACACCTTTGAAGTATTCAAGGAGTTGAGTCTAAGACTTCAAAGAGAAAAAGACTGTGTCATCAAGAGAATCAGGAGTGACCATGGCAGAGAGTTTGAAAACAGCAAGTTTACTGAATTCTGCACATCTGAAGGCATCACTCATGAGTTCTCTGCAGCCATTACACCACAGCAAAATGGCATAGTTGAAAGGAAAAACAGGACTTTGCAAGAAGCTGCTAGGGTCATGCTTCATGCCAAAGAACTTCCCTATAATCTCTGGGCTGAAGCCATGAACACAGCATGCTACATCCACAACAGAGTCACACTTAGAAGAGGGACTCCGACCACGCTGTATGAAATCTGGAAAGGGAGGAAGCCAACTGTCAAGCACTTCCACATCTTTGGAAGTCCATGTTACATTTTGGCAGATAGAGAGCAAAGGAGAAAGATGGATCCCAAGAGTGATGCAGGAATATTCTTGGGATACTCTACAAACAGCAGAGCATATAGAGTATTCAATTCCAGAACCAGAACTGTGATGGAATCCATCAATGTGGTTGTTGATGATCTGACTCCAGCAAGAAAGAAGGATGTCGAAGAAGATGTCAGAACATCGGGAGACAATGTAGCAGATACAACTAAAAGTGCAGAAAATGCAGAAAACTCTGATTCTGCTACAGATGAACCAAACATCAATCAACCTGACAAGAGACCCTCCATTAGAATCCAGAAGATGCACCCCAAGGAGCTGATTATAGGAGATCCAAACAGAGGAGTCACTACAAGATCAAGGGAGATTGAGATTGTCTCCAATTCATGTTTTGTCTCCAAAATTGAGCCCAAGAATGTGAAAGAGGCACTGACTGATGAGTTCTGGATCAATGCTATGCAAGAAGAATTGGAGCAATTCAAAAGGAATGAAGTTTGGGAGCTAGTTCCTAGGCCCGAGGGAACTAATGTGATTGGCACCAAGTGGATCTTCAAGAACAAGACCAATGAAGAAGGTGTTATAACCAGAAACAAGGCCAGACTTGTTGCTCAAGGCTACACTCAGATTGAAGGTGTAGACTTTGATGAAACTTTCGCCCCTGTTGCTAGACTTGAGTCCATCAGATTGTTACTTGGTGTAGCTTGCATCCTCAAATTCAAGCTGTACCAGATGGATGTGAAGAGCGCATTTCTGAATGGATACCTGAATGAAGAAGCCTATGTGGAGCAGCCAAAGGGATTTGTAGATCCAACTCATCCAGATCATGTATACAGACTCAAGAAGGCTCTCTATGGATTGAAGCAAGCTCCAAGAGCTTGGTATGAAAGGCTAACAGAGTTCCTTACTCAGTAAGGGTATAGGAAGGGAGGAATTGACAAGACTCTCTTTGTCAAACAAGATGCTGAAAACTTGATGATAGCACAGATATATGTTGATGACATTGTGTTTGGAGGGATGTCGAATGAGATGCTTCGACATTTTGTCCAACAGATGCAATCTGAATTTGAGATGAGTCTTGTTGGAGAGCTGACTTATTTTCTGGGACTCCAAGTGAAGCAGATGGAAGACTCCATATTCCTCTCACAAAGCAAGTATGCAAAGAACATTGTCAAGAAGTTTGGGATGGAAAATGCCAGCCATAAAAGAACACCTGCACCTACTCACTTGAAGCTGTCAAAAGATGAAGCTGGCACCAGTGTTGATCAAAGTCTGTACAGAAGCATGATTGGAAGCTTACTATATTTAACAGCTAGCAGACCTGACATCACCTATGCAGTAGGTGTTTGTGCAAGATATCAAGCCAATCCTAAGATAAGTCACTTGAATCAAGTAAAGAGAATTCTGAAATATGTAAATGGCACCAGTGACTATGGGATTATGTACTGTCATTGTTCAGATTCAATGCTGGTTGGGTATTATGATGCTGATTGGGCTGGAAGTGCAGATGACAGAAAAAGAACTTCTGGTGGATGTTTCTATTTGGGAACCAATCTTATTTCATGGTTCAGCAAGAAGCAGAACTGTGTGTCCCTATCCACTGCAGAAGCAGAGTATATTGCAGCAGGAAGCAGCTGTTCACAACTAGTTTGGATGAAGCAGATGCTCAAGGAGTACAATGTCGAACAAGATGTCATGACATTGTACTGTGACAACTTAAGTGCTATTAATATTTCTAAAAATCCTGTTCAACACAGCAGAACCAAGCACATTGACATTAGACATCACTATATTAGAGATCTTGTTGATGATAAAGTTATCACACTGGAGCATGTTGACACTGAGGAACAAATAGCAGATATTTTCACAAAGGCATTGGATGCAAATCAGTTTGAAAAACTGAGGGGCAAGCTGGGCATTTGTCTGCTAGAGGATTTATAGCAATTACTTTTATCTGAACGTGCTCAAACGTTAATAGCGTGTTCACTACTGGGCCAAAACAAATTCGACCGTTGCTTCACACATCCCTCTACATTCCTCATTCAAACTCATATTTACGTGGTAATCTCGGTTTCATCAGCATTCCCCAACAGCTCTCTGAGATTTACGAAACCACTCCAAAGGCTCTGCTTTTCCATGGCTACCGCACCAAAAGAAACTTCAGCTCCTGGTTCACCCTCTGTACCATCATCTCCATCATCCACCAAAGCACCATCAAACCAGGAACGACCTGAATTCAATATCCAACCCATCCAAATGATTCCTGGTTCAGCCCCTGTTCCTGAAAAACTGGTTCCCAAGAGACAACAGGGAGTGAAGACTTCTGAAAACCCTAGCCTTGCAACAAGTCCTAGGGAAGTAGACACGGAGATGGATAAGAAAATCCGCAGTATTGTGAGTAGCATTTTGAAAGATGCTTCTGTCCCTGATGCTGATAAAGATGTTCCAACATCTTCCACCCCAAATGTTTCTGTCCCTGATGCTGATAAAGATGTTCCAACATCTTCCACCCCAAATGCTGAAGTCCCCTCTTCATCCAGCAAAGAGGAATCAACAGAGGAAGAGGATCAAGCCACAGAGGAAACCCCTGCACCAAGGGCACCAGAACCTGCTCCAGGTGACCTCATTGACCTAGAAGAAGTAGAATCTGATGAGGAACCCATTGCCAACAAGTTGGCACCTGGCATTGCAGAAAGATTACAAAGCAGAAAGGGGAAAACCCCCATTACTAGGTCTGGACGAATCAAAACTATGGCACAGAAGAAGAGCACACCAATCACTCCTACCACATCCAGATGGAGCAAAGTTGCAATTCCTTCCAAGAAGAGGAAAGAAATTTCCTCATCTGATTCTGATGATGATGTCGAACTAGATGTTCTCGACATCAAGAGGGCCAAGAAATCAGGGAAAAAGGTGCCTGGTAATGTCCCTGATGCACCATTGGACAACATTTCATTCCACTCCATTGGCAATGTTGAAAGGTGGAAATTTGTATATCAACGCAGACTTGCTGTTGAAAGAGAACTGGGAAGAGATGCCTTGGATTGCAAGGAGATCATGGACCTCATCAAGGCTGCTGGACTGCTGAAAACTGTCACCAAGTTGGGAGATTGCTATGAAAGTCTAGTCAGGGAATTCATTGTCAACATTCCCTCTGACTTAACAAACAGAAAGAGTGATGATTATCAGAAAGTGTTTGTCAGAGGAAAATGTGTTAGATTCTCCCCTGCTGTAATCAACGAATACCTGGGCAGACCAACTGAAGGAGTGGTGGATATTGCTGTTTCTGAGCATCAAATTGCCAAGGAAATCACTGCCAAATAAGTCCAGCATTGGCCAAAGAAAGGGAAGCTTTCTGCAGGGAAGCTAAGTGTGAAGTATGCAATCCTGCATAGGATTGGCGCTGCAAACTGGGTACCCACCAATCATACTTCCACTGTTGCCACAGGTTTGGGTAAATTTCTGTATGCTGTTGGAACCAAGTCCAAATTTAATTTTGGAAACTATATTTTTGATCAAACTGTTAAGCATTCAGAATCTTTTGCTGTCAAATTACCCATTGCCTTCCCAACTGTATTGTGTGGCATTATGTTGAGTCAACATCCCAATATTTTAAACAACATTGACTCTGTGATGAAGAGAGAATCTCCTCTATCCCTGCATTACAAACTGTTTGAGGGGACACATGTCCCAGACATTGTCTCGACATCAGGGAAAGCTGCTGCTTCAGGCGCTGTATCCAAGGATGCCTTGATTGCTGAACTCAAGGACACATGCAAGGTGCTGGAGGCAACCATCAAAGCCACCACAGAGAAGAAAATGGAGCTGGAACGGCTGATCAAAAGACTCTCAGAAAGTCGCATTGATGATGGAGAAGCAGCTGAAGAAGAAGAAGAAGCTGAAGAAGAAGAAGAAGCTGAGGAAGAAGAAGATGCAGCAGAGGATACAGAATCCGATGATGATGATTCTGATGCCACCCCATGACCATCAGACCTTTATTTTTGCCTTTTACTCTTACTAGCTATAGGGGCATGTCCCTTTGAACAATTGATTGCTATTGGTCTGTAATATTTGCATGCATTCTACTTTTGTCAAATTCTGTCTAAAAAGGGGGAGTAATAGTATTATTATGCATGATTTATGATTTTGAGTAGTAGAATACGATGTATGCATGATTCATGATTTTGAGGGGGAGTTGTATGTATTTGAGGGGGAGTTGTATGTATATGATTTTGAGGGGGAGACTGCTGCTGCTGATGATGACTGATGTAAGCTACTGAAACTAGTAGCTGATAGAAGATGCAGTACGAGCATGGAGACAGGGGGAGCAAAAAGCTGATGTCACATGAGATGTCTTGACATCCTGGAAAAGACTAGTAGCTGATAGAAGATGCCGCAGTGAACTGCTTCACAGCAGTAGGAGCATGGAGACAGGGGGAGCAGAAAGCTGATGTCACGTGAGATGTCTTGACATCCTGGAAACGACGTGCAACTTGCAGAATTTTGCTGTCGCCACTACAGATACCGCTGTGCTTGATTACTCTGATAATGAAAGTTGCTGATCCCACTTGCTTAACTGCTCGTACCTGCTCGGGAAGTGTCTAAGTATGTTTTAGACAAAATTTGCCAAAGGGGGAGATTGTTAGTGCTTAGCTTTACTGAGTTTTAAAAGATTGGCTAAAATTTTGTTAAAACATAAGCACTTAGACAATGAAGGAAAGCTGGAGTTGCTGCACATGATGTCCAACGTTATGTCAAGGAATCAGATTGGGCTGCACAATGCACAAGGCAAGATAAAATGTCAAATGAAGAATTGAAGCTGCAGGATCCACGATGTCGGATACAATGTCCAGGACATCCTGCCCGAAAATACTGGACACATAAATCTGTTATATCTTTAACAGATTGTGCAGGATCCACGATGTCGGATACAATGTCCAGGACATCCTGCCCGAAGATACTGGACACATAAATCTGTTATATCTTTAACAGATTATTGTGCAGTTAGCAACAGATTAGACGATCTATCTCTAGGAACGAATTAAAAGATAATTAAAGTTCAAATTACAAACTTAAAAAGTTCGTTCAGGGATTACAGATTAAAGATAAAAACTAAAAGATCAAACTTTATCTTTTAGTTCTTTAAGTGCAGATTTTTCAGGAGAATGATAGATCTCATCCAGCGCAAGTTGTTGCAGCCCAGATACGCACACTGCTATATAAACATGAAGGCTGCACGAGTTCTGGACCAAGTCCGGGATTGAAGAGTTATTTTGTGAGTTTTGGGACTTGAGTGTTTTGTGAGCCACCTTGATGTTACCCTAACATCAAGTGTTGGACCTGAGTGTGTAGAGTTGATCTCTTTTGTTCAGAGAGCAATCTCTGATGTGTCTTTGATTCATTTGTAAACACGGGAGAGTGATTGAGAGGGAGTGAGAGGGGTTCTCATATCTAAGAGTGGCTCTTAGGTAGAGGTTGCACGGGTAGTGGTTAGGTGAGAAGGTTGTAAACAGTGGCTGTTAGATCTTCAAACTAACACTATTTTAGTGGATTTCCTCCCTGGCTTGGTAGCCCCCAGATGTAGGTGACGTTGCACCGAACTGGGTTAACAATTCTCTTGTGTTATTTACTTGTTTTGATCTGTTCATACTGTCAAACATAATCTGCATGTTCTGAAGCGTGATGTCGTGACATCCGGTACGACATCTGTCATTGGTATCAGAATTTCAGGTTCAACCTTCTTGGCACTTCTCTCTCTCTCGAAATTGCTGAGGAAAATTATTTCCATGAAGAAAATCCAAGCCGAGGCGCTTCCGTAACGTTTCCGTGAGTAATTACGCGAAGATTCTCGACCGTTCTTCAACATTCATCGTTCGTTCTTCGTTTTCTTCAGTCTTCAATGGGTAAGTACCTCAAACCGAGCTTTTCAATTCATTCTATGTACCCGTGGTGGTCCACATTTTGTTTCATGTATTTTTATTCTCGTTTTCATTTGCTTTTTATACCCCCTTTTGACGTGCTTAAGCCATTTATTTAAGTCATTTCTCGCTTAATCTAAAAATAAAATAAATTTCCACCGATCGTTTGAATTGTATCATCCGTTAATTTCGGTTAAAATGAATTCCGACCGTTCGGTCGTGCCATAACCACGTTGGAAATAAAAAAAAAAAGAGGTAAAATAATAATATAATAATAAAAAAATACCTTTTAGTAAAGTAAAGTGAAAAATCAATCGGACGTTTTCTCTTTGGGATTTCTCATTCTTAATTGAATCGACTAATAACTAAAGTGAAACTAAGGCTAAAATCAAACTCGCCTAGTCAAGCTCGTCCACAAAAATAGGTTTTTGAAAGTTTATCATTTCAGTTTCTTACTAAGTAAAATGGATCATTTTTAAGGTCCAACGCCTTAAAATGATCACCCTTCAAGTAAAAAGAATCACTTGATTCACGCATAATAAAGAACTACGTAGGTCTGATTTCCTCTTCGATGGAGGGTACGTAGGAGCAAGAGCCCCGCTTTTGTCGACCTCAAAAAATAAAAAGAAATAAAGTTAAGGTAACACAATTTCCACAATTCTAAAAATAGGCTGTTGTCCTTTGAGACTAACGTGAGAGGTGCTAATACCTTCCTCAAGCGTAAATACAACTCCCGAACTTAGAATTTTTATTTTGACCAGTTTCCTTCGGTTTTCCTACGTTTTCCACAAATAAACGTTGGTGGCGACTCCGCGCATCTTTCCTCCTTTGGAAAGCGCACCCGTGAGCCTCGCCTTCGCTCGCCAGCAAAAGGGCACGTTGCGACAAGGTTGAGTTGGTCGTAGCGTGCTTGAGCCCATTCCGACTCTTCTAGGCCGGATTCTGCTATTATCCTCTGAGAAGGAAGTTCCACCTTAAACGGGAGTACTGCTTCCATCCCATAAACTAAGGAATACGGTGTTGCCCAAGTAGAAGTTCGTACCGAGGTTCTATATCCGTGCAGGGCGAAAGGCAACATCTCATGCCAATCTTTGTATGACACTATCATCTTTTGAACAATCTTCTTAATATTCTTATTCGCAGCCTCTACAGCTCCATTCATCTTTGGCCGATAAGGGGTAGAGTTATGATGCTGGATCTTGAAGTCTTCGCACATCTCCTGCATCATCTTATTGTTCAGATTGGTGCCATTGTCAGTAATGATCTTCCTGGGGAGTCCGTATCGACAAATCAACTCCTTCTTTATGAATCAAACTACCACATTCCTTGTGACATGAATCTAACTAACCGCGTATGCCTGACATTTATGGCATTTCCTTACATGAGCGCAGCAATCGCTTTCCATGGTGAGCCAATAATAACCGGCCCTAAGGATTTTTCTGGCCATAGCATGTCCATTGGCATGTGTCCCAAAGGAACCCTCGTGGATCTCCTTAATCATGAAGTTCGCCTCTTTGGCATCTATGCATCGTAGGAGGGTCATGTCATGGTTTCGTTTGTATAGGATGGTACCACTTACAAAGAAACCAGTAGCCAATCTCCTCAACGTCCTTTTGTCATTGTCAGAAATCCCTGGTGGGTATTCCTTGTTCTCGACATACTGCTTGATGTCGAAATACCACGGTTTCCCATCCCGCTCTTCCTCTATTGCATAACAATATGCCGGCCTGCCTTGAGATTTGAATTCGATGTACGGCAGATCCTCATGTGGGGCAAGTTGAAACATGGATGCCAGAGTGGCTAATGCATCAGCCATTTGATTCTCTTCCCGAGGTATGTGGTGGAAGGAAATGTCATCAAAGTACTTGGCTAACCTCAAGATGTGAGTTTGATAGGGTATCAACTTCGGATCCCTAGTTTCCCATTCTCCTTTTAACTGGCGTATCACCAAAGCTGAGTCTCCATACACCTTGAGTAGTTTTACATCAAAATCAATGGCCGCCTGAACCCCGAGGGCGCATGCTTCGTACTCAGCCATATTGTTGGTACAATCAAAACCTAGCCTAGCCGTGAAAGGAATACACTGATCATCCGGGGATACAAGGACTGCCCCTACTCCGTGGCCCAAAGCATTTGACGCCCCATCGAAGCAAACAATCCATTTGTCTATGTCCTCGTGCGTCCGCTTCTCTTCAAACAGGGCCATGATATCTTCATCTGGGAACTCGGGGTGCATCGGCTGATAATCCTGGAGGGGTTGCTGGGCCAAATAATCTACTAAGGCACTTCCCTTTACCGCTTTTTGGGTGACGTAAACGATATCGAATTCAGATAATAGTACCTGCCACCTAGCGATTCGTCCCGTGAGGGCCGGTTTTTCAAAGATGTATTTCACAGGATCCATTTTGGAAATAAGCCACGTGGTATGGCTGAGCATATACTGCCTAAGCCGATGTGATGCCCATACCAAAGCACAACACGTCCTTTCCAGCATTGAGTAATTCAACACGTCCTTTCTTGCTCAGATAGTAGATGGCTTGCTCCTTTTTCCCAGAATCATCATGCTGACCCAACACGCACCCCATAGACTCGTCCAACATGGTCATGTACAGGAAAAGAGGTCTTCCTGTTACAGGTGGCATGAGCACCAGGGGATTCGCGAGACTCTGTTTGATCTTCTCGAAGGCCTCTTGGCAGTCACTGTTCCATAGGACCGCCTGGTTCTTACGTAACAGCTTAAAAATGGGCTCACAGGTAGGGGTGAGCTGCGAGATAAATCTCGCGATATAATTTAACCTGCCTAAAAACCCCCGAACCTGCTTCTCCGTGAGTGGTTCTGGCATTTCAAGGATGGCTTTTACTTTCTCGGGATCTATCTCTATCCCTTTCTGACTTACGATAAATCCTAGCAGCTTCCCCGACTTCACCCCAAAGGTTCATTTGGTTGGGTTTAGTTTTAATTGGTATTTCCGCAACCTTCCAAACATGGTTGGGTTCACTTGGCAATCATGTCATCTACGTAGACCTTTATTTCCTTATGCATCATATCATGGAACAATGCCACCATGGCACGCTGATAGGTTGCCCCAGCATTTTTCAGCCCGAAGGCCATCACTTTATAGCAGAATGTCCCCCATAGGGTGACGAAAGTGGTCTTCTCCACATCTTCGGGTGCCATCTTTATTTGATTATACCCCGAGAAACCATCCATAAATGAGAAAAGGGCGAATTTGGCTGTATTATCTACCAATATATCAATGTGTTGTAGGGGAAAATTGTCTTTAGGACTGGCTCGGTTCAAGTCCCGGTAGTCTACGCACATTCGAACCTTGCCGTCCTTTTTTGGGACTGGGACAATGTTGGCCACCCACTCCGGGTACCGCGCCACAGCTAAGAATCCTGCATCAAACTGCTTCCTTACTTCTTCTTTAATTTTTAAGGACATCTCGGGTTTCATTCGTCATAACTTTTGCTTAACCGGGGAAGACCCAGGATTCAAAGGCAACTTATGCTGCACAATGTCGGAATCCAGACCAGGCATGTCTTGATATGACCATGCAAAGACATCTTGATACTCTTGAAGAAGGGTTATCAAGCCTTGACGGATAGGCGCGGTCATACCGGTTCCTACCTTTACTTCTTTCTTTTCCTCCGTGGTCCCCAAGTTTACCAATTCAGTTTCTTCTTGGTGAGGCTTCATTTCACGTTCTTCTTGAGCGACCAACCTCTCCAACATGCAAAATGATATGAGAAAAGGTGGGACCGTAAGAACAGATGAAACAAGATCTCTTCGTTTATTTAATAAGGTAGGTTTCACAAAACAAAAGAGAAAGGAAATCTATAGGCTTTAATTACATTGAATCAGCGGTATAGACTTCTGACTGGCTTATCACGCGTCAGTTCCCCACTTGGGAATCGGGGTGGCATGGTTGCACAAAACTTGGTGGGTCTTGAGGGAACTCCTCTTCTATTGCTGCCACCTCCTCATCGGACACCATTCCAGCGCTGGTGAAACACTGGCTAATACGGCCGGGCCATACCCTATCTGCCCGAAATCTTGACGGCATGTTCCTCCTCCCCGGCATCCCGGGTTCATACCCTAATCCATACTTGTATGGATTTCCCTTGATATCGACCACGTCGGCATTCCCGAGGCAGTCCTTGCCTAGACCCATTCCGGGCTCAAATTCGTTCCTGAGCATAACACACACCACCATTATGGCCGCTTTGGAGAGAGAAGGTAGCGACGGACTTGGTTCCACAGAGGCGCAGCTCACCACTTCAAAGGATTGGAAAGCCGTTTCCAATGATTCTTCCACCGCTTCTATGTATGGTGTGAAGGAGGGGCAGCTCACTAACATGTCCTCTTCACCCGACACTATCACTAAAAGTCCACCCACTGCGAACTTCACTTTCTGGTGAAGCGTTGAAGGGACCACTCCCAGGGCATGAATCCATGGTCTTCCCAAGAGGCAGCTATAGGCGGGATTTATATCCATTACTTGAAACACCACGTTGCAAGTGTGGGGGCCTATCTGAATGGGAATGTCGATTTCCCCCATCACTTCCCGTCGAGTACCATCAAAGGCTCGCACCACCATCGAGCTTGGTTTTAAACGTGACGCACTAAAAGGAAGCTTTTCCAAAGTGATCTTCGGCATTACATTTAAGCTCGATCCATTGTCGATAAGTACCTTTGCGACAACGTGGTCCATACATCTCACCGGCACATGTAGAGCCTTGTTGTGTCCTCTCCCCTCAACGGGAATCTCTTCTTCCGCAAACGCGATATAATTGTTGGTGGTTATATGATTAACGATGCCTTCGAAACCCTCCACTGAGATATCATGTGCTACATGGGCATCGTTAAAGACCTTCATCAACAGCGCACGATGAGGCTCGGAGTTTATGAGTAGTTCAAGCAAAGAGATCCTTGCTGGAGTTTTATTCAGTTGCTCGACTACCTTAAACTCGCTTTGTTGGATGAGGCGGAGGAACTCATGGGCCTCTTCCAAAGTCACTGTTTTTCTTTGAAGTCCCTCTTTTTTTTCGGCCCCTCTTACCACTGGAGGATCTACTTCTTTTGAGGGGGTGGCTATATCTGTGGGCTCTTGGACCATGGGCGCTTTCCCTTTAGAGGGAAATTCCGCCGGGTGAGGGGAAGCGAACACCCGACCACTGCGGGTTACGCCACTGAGGCCGGTGATGTTGGTTACCTTAGCTGATAGGGAGTCAACTTCGGTTGCAACTCTTTCGCTGGACGCGGGAGGGGTATACTTCCACGGAACGGCCTTATTACTTTGATATGCAAATGGTGTTGGCTTAGGTTCCGTTCGGGGGTATATGGATGTGGATCCGGTCCCCTTCCTAGTAAAACATATCACTAGGGCCTTCGAGGTTAGAGGAACCTTCTTCTCTTCTGACTGCATGCAAATTTGTGGTTCTTCCCTCCCTCCTATGGACACTTCAAGCTGCCCACAATCCATGAGCCGCTGAAGCAATTCTTCCACCACGGGACAGGTTTCCATGTCATGCGACTCCCCGAGGTGAAAGAAACATTCATCCCTTTCGTCTCCACCTCGGGAGACCATGCACGCCGCTAGTAGTGATTGATAGATGAAGAGTCTAGAAGTAACCACCTTTCCTAACCTCTTTGCCCGCGATGGCCCGTCCTTTTCGACGGCATTCACGCTAGCCCCTCCATGACTAGCTAGCGGGTTGATTTTAACATTTGGGCCTTCCTCCTGAAATGCTAGCCAGCCGACACTAATCAGGTGCTGCACTTTATACTTGAACGGGATGTAGGAGTCAATATTGTGTCCGGGAGCTCCACTATGGTACACACACTTGGCACCCGGGTCGTACCACTTGGGGTAGGGTGGCCAGAAGACCTTCCCGGGTATGGCCACCACCAAATGATTCTCCAATAATGAAGGCCATAACTCAAAGTATGCCATGGGAATAGGGGAGAAGTTATCTTTCGGGGGCGGGTGTTGTGCATATTTATGGCTTGCGCTAGGGGCTGTATTATTAATTGGCCGGGGAGCGGCTGGAGCTGTGCGTTGGGCCGTCGCTCTTTCTGCTGCGGGTGGTCCTTTTACTTGAGTCGGGAGAGAATTCCCGGCTCGGATTAAAAAATTTGGGGGATTGGGCTGGTATGAGCTTTGGATATTTTGGGGTGCTTTCCTCCACGTCGGGTCGGTGGTGACTGCGTGGGCGTCTCCTTCTTTTTTCCTCGCGCCCACTACTGGGGCTCTTCTGTTGTTGTTGGAAGCATATTCGAACTTGCCTTTCCGTAATCCAGATTCAATCCTTTCTCCGGCGAAGACGAGATCCGCAAAGTTAGCTAGCATGTAGCCTATCAGCTTTTCATAGTAGAACGTCGGTAACGTATCTACCATAATTGTGATCATCTCCCTTTCCGTCATGAGCGGTACGACTTGGGCTGCGAGATCTCTCCATCTTTGGGCATATTCCTTAATGGACTCATGCTCTCGCTTAGTCATACTCTGAAGCTGGTTCCGATCGGGAGCCATGTCCGTATTGTACTGGTACTGCCTAATGAAGGCAGTTGCCAAGTCCTTCCATGATCGGATCTGGGAAGCTTCCAAATTGGTATACCATGTTACAGCTGCTCCGGCCAAGCTGTCTTGAAAGAAATGGACCAACAATTTCTCGTCCACAGAATACGCCCCCATCTTTCGGCAATACATCCGAAGATGCCCCTTCGGACATGTCGTCCCTTTGTACTTATCAAAGTCCGGTACTTTGAACTTGGGAGGAATGATGATACTGGGCACGAGACATAAATCCGCTAAATCCGAGAATGGGTAATTGCCAAGGCCCTCGACTGCTCTTAACCTCTCTTCGAACCCCTCAATCTTTCCCTTATCTTCCGCGAAGGGAACAGATTCTTTTACGGGTGTGGGTGAGGTCGGGATATGGCGGACTATGTTCGGTTGGGGTAGTTCATGTGGGGACGGATCTTTGAGGTGGAGCAGGGGGCCGAGATGGGTATCTCCTTCCTCATCGTCTTGCCCGGGATAGTCGTCATAAGGCGGGAGTTGCCCCTCAAAAGTAGGGGCTTGGCTTAAATCTTCTGGAGTGGCACGGGGAGTGAAGTCCGGAGGCAAGCCATAAGGATAAGCTTGCGGACTATACCTTCGACCAAACACGGCCGTGTTTCAGTCTCGGCCTGGATTTAAAGCGGGTTGCAGCATCGGCTCCGCTTCCCTAACCGTACTGGAGGCGGTTGCCGTGGCTTTGTCCTCTATGGTTTTCTGGAGTTTTAACATGACCTTCGAGATGGAAGCCATTTGATCTTTTAAGGCCGATAGATCGGCCTTCATCTGTTCCTACACGCCCTCTTCATTATCCATTTTTCTGGATCGAGTGTTATAGGGGTGCCTTGGTGTTTTCTTAGTTATGATGAATTTCCTAAAGAAATAAACAAAGGTGAGTATGCCACCAAAACATGAATATGCAAATGAATGATCGGTGCACTTGGATCCACCCAAAGGTTTTTAGGTAACGTAATGCATCCAGAACTTCTCATTTTATAAAAAGAACAAAGCTTTCATCTAGCCAAGATTATACAAAGGTGTTATAAGAGAACCTAACGATTTCTAATTATGTGGGCCATCAAATCTATCATGTGTTGACAGTAATTGATTAGCCCATGAATCTCCTCGGGGGCCGTACACACTTCAGCCATGGCTTTCGCTTTGGCTAGTAGACGCGGGAGGTCTTGACTTCCATTCAAGGTCAAGGCGAACCTATCCATCCACATAGTCGCTTCTTGATGCAATGCATCAATCACCCTCCCTCTTGCTTCTTTTTCGGCGTACACTTGTGCAAAATCCTCCACTAGCTTTTGTTCATGGGCCATAGACTGGTTCAATTCTTCCTTGTATTTCCCTATGATAGCTAGCATGCTTTGCTCCGTGGCTTCCAAGTGTTGAGCCAAACTCCTTTTGGACCTCGCGCAAGCAACTAACTCTTCTTTTAAGATCATGCCATGCACTCGTGACCGATCTCTCTCCTCTCTTCGGAGCTTGAGCTCATTGTTGCTACCCCACAATGCTCCTCGGAATTTCTCTCGGCCATATTCCTCCTTGCGGGCCCTTTTGGTTTCTTGTTCAAGGGCTCTTGCAGTGGCCGCGTTTTCCTCTTGTAACTCGGTGCACTCTTTCCGGATGTGTGTAGCAGCTGATTTGAACTTCTCCTTGGCGAGCCTTGCCTTCCCTAGCTCCAATTTTAGAGCTCGGACTTCTTCATCTTCCTCCGGAGCTTCGAAGTTCTCCTCATCGATAACTTTCAATTTGGAGAGCCAATCTAACCCTCGCGTGTGAATTCTTAGCCATCCATGATAACCTCCGATGACGCCATTTCGGATGCCTCTAAGCTCCTTGTCTTTCTTCAACGGACTTCTCCACGCCTTGTTGACTCTTTGTATCGCCTTGAGACTTTGCGCGCCTAGATTCCTCACAAGGAAAGGCGAGAGACTTTCTTCGGTTGGCGCTCCCCTCATGGGATACCCTAGCTGTCTTATGGCGAGTGCGGGATTATAATTAATACAACCCCTAATCCCTATCAGTGGAACATTAGGGTAGTCCCCACACGAGAAGATAACTCCTTCCTTGCCTTCCTTCCAACGAGGAAACCAATTGATCGCGCTGCCCCCTATCTCAGCCAAATGTTGGTCCCAATCGACTCTTCCTTTTTCGGCGCATGAGCGATAGCTTTGAAGCGGACACGGGTGTCTCGTATCTTGTTGGAATAGGTGTGAAATCAACCACACAGAGAGAGCGGGTAAACAACAGACAATTCGTGCACTGTTTTTCTCACACCTCTGGTCAAAGGTGTCAAACAAATCTGCCAAGATAGCCACCACTGGACTTTCCTTGCTATGGTGATATGCGAGGAAAGCATCAATGGCGGCTAAGTCTACCAAACCGTCAACGTTCAGAAAGAGGACAACCCCAAAAATCAACAAAGCTAAAATATCTGCAAACGGGCCCCACTTCTCTTGGCTCGCCATATCCCTTGCCTTGCCTTCCAAGTATTTCCGAGGCAGGCCCACTACGCCGTTCCGAATTTGCTTCGTGCGATCCAACTCTTTTGCTGAATCACCAACCACAGCTGCAATCTTGCTCAAGGAAGGAAGAAAGTCGGAGAAAAGATACGGTTTTCTCCCCCCAAGAGGGCATCCTAATATTTTCTCAAACTCTTCAATAGTTGGTACCATTTGGAAGTCCCCAAACGTGAAACACCTCAACGGCTGGTCATAGTATTGGGCGAGGGATACGACAGCTTCCGTAAATACCTCCGCTGCGGCCAAATCTAGAATCTTCTCGTACACTTTGCGAAAGGCTTGCCTTTGGAGAGGTCCCATCAATCGTCCTAATTCCATGAGGCTAGTGACATCTAGACTTTTAACCTTGACTTGATAAAACCTTTTGCCGTTTTGATTTGTCCCCATCATTTACCTAAAAAAAGGGGTGGATCAAGACTCCGACATGAATGATGCGATGCGTATGCATGAAACGGAAAGAAAACAAGAAAAAGGGGTAATTCATACATACGAGATCGCAGAGACCCAATTTTAATGCTACGTTTTGGGCATGATGGCGCCTCAACGTAACATTAAAAAGGTTACGTATTACTCTAAAGAAACCAAACAACACTAGCAAAAACTATAAACCGAAAATGCATGAGAACGAATGGCACAGGAACGTGTTTGTTCTTTGCCCCTATTTGGGAACCTATAGGACAATATCTAGGGGTCTCTAATAATTACTTCCCAACAATTTATAACTCACACGGCCGTTCTCTAGAGGTATTATCACTCAAGATAATAATATTGTGGCGGTATGGAATACCAGCGACAACACATTATAAAGAGAGAAAGCTCTAGACGAGGTTTCACTATTATCAAGCAAGTTGGAGACCTAGCATGATGATAGATTCACCTTCACTCCTTAAATTCCCATGAACCCGGGTGTAGGGCCCTTTTTTTACTCAAACCCGTGGGTGCTTAGAATGCAGTGTAAAGAATGCGAAATAGACAACAATTATTTACATTTTACACAGTTCAACAAAAGCACACACAAGGTTTCACAAATCCACAATTCCTTAAAATAGGCCTAACTCACAAAGATAGTCCCCAGTGGAGTCGCCAACTGTCGCAACGTGCCCTTCGCGGGCGAGCGAGGGCGAGGCTCACGGGTGCGCTTTCCAAAGGAGGAAAGATGCGCGGAGTCGCCACCAACGTTTATTTGTGGGAAACGTCGGAAAAACCGAAGGAAACCGGTCAAAATGAAAATTCTAAGTTCGGGAGTTGTATTTACGCTTGAGGAAGGTATTAGCACCTCTCACGTTTGTCTCAAAGGACAATAGCTTATTTTTTAGAATTGTGGAAATTGTGTTACCTTAACTTTTATTTCTTTTTATTTTTTGAGGTCGACAAAAGCGGGGCTTTTGCTCCTACGTACCCTCCATCAAAGAGGAAATCAGACCTACGTAGTTCTTTCTTATGCGTGAATCAAGTGATTCTTTTTACTTGAAAGGTGATCATTTTAAGGCGTTGGACCTTAAAAATGATCCATTTTACTTGGTAAGAAACTGAAATGATAAACTTTGAAAACCCTATTTTTTGTGGACGAGCTTGACTAGGCGAGTTGATTTTAGCCTTAATTTCACTTTAGTTATTAGTCAATTCAATTAAGAATGAGAAATCCCAAAGAGAAAACGTCCGATTGATTTTTCGCTTTATTTTACTAAAAGGTATTTTTTTATTATTATTATATTATTATTTTACCTCCTTTTTTGATTTCCAACGTGGTTACGGCACGACCGAACGGTCGAAATTCATTTTAACAGAAATTAATGAATACTACAATTCAAATGACTTATCAAGGTAATCCTTGTGGTGTCTACCCTGACTTACCTTCCTTCACTGGAAGTGGCGTCTACCCTGACTTATCTTCCTTCGCTGGAAGTGGCGTCATCCAGAACTCCATAGCCTGTATCAAACGTTCCACCCCGTAAGGTTCACATCAGGTACGCTCGAATAGGATGTTGTATGAAGCATTTGCCTCAACAGTGATCAGTGGCATCTGGGGATCATCTAACAACAAAACATGGCGTTGGATGTGTCCAAAGTGAACATGGAGGTGCAACTCTTCCTCTATCATGTAGTTGTAGCGACATCTACTAATCTACATGAGCATCCTCTACAGATGCTCCATGACCTCCCCCTGAAATTGGTGGTTGTAAGGATGAGTCCTCCGCTCCACAAATGCCACAAACAATAGACAATAGCAAAACAAAATTAAAACATACAACCTACATAACCACTACATGTGGTTATCTAAACAAACAACACTCTCACATCCTCATCGTGTAACTATCACACTTAATTTACAATAGGGACCAATCATTGTCACTAATCCTCTTAAGTCTTGATGGTCTTACAAAATCATATGGATCATAGTCTAGAGTGATTGCTACATACAAATACATTGTACACTGACACCTCATCTCCCAACTCAAAAACCCAGAGTAGCAAAGTGAGGCTTGTGAGTTGTAGAAGCAAAGCTTCATGGTGAATCAAAGGTGATTCAAAGGTGTTTTGATGATAACAATGATGGTGACAAAAGATGATGACAAAAAGCTCAAAGATCAATCAAAGAACAACTCAAGAGAATCCAAGATCAATCAAGAACAATTCAAGAGTTCAAGATAAGAATCAAGAAGAATTCAAGACTCAAGAAGAAAGTCTAGAGACAAGAATCAAGATTCAAGGATCAAGATCAAGATTCAAGAATGAAGAGAAGACTCAATCAAGATAAGTATTAAATTTTTTTTCAAAACTTTGAATAGCACATGAGTTTTTGACAAAACCTTTTACCAAAGTGTTTTTCTCTCTGGTAATCGATTACCAGATTGTTGTAATCGATTACCAGTAGTAAAATTGTTTTGAAAAAGTTTTCAAATTGAATTTACAATGTTCCAATTATTTTCAAAAAGCTGTAATCGATTACAATGTTTTGGTAATCGATTACCAATGCCTTTGAACGTTAAAATTCAAATTCAAATGTGAAGAGTCACATCCTTTCACACAAAAGCTTTGTGTAATCGATTACACCAATTTGGTAATCGATTACCAGTGCTGTTTCTGAATAAATCAAAAGTTGTAACTCTTCAAAAGGTTTTTTGACTTTTTCAAATTGGTTTTAAGTTTTTCTAAAAGTTATAACTCTTCTAAATGGTCTTCTTGGCCAAACATGAAGAGTCTATAAAAGCAAGGCTTTGATTTGCTTTTCAAGATACTTTTTACACATATTCATACAATCCTTTACAAGCCTTGAATCTCTTTGAACTTCTTCTTCTTCTTCTTTGTACCAAAAGCTTTCTGAAGTTTTCTGGTTTTCCAAACCTTGAAAACTTGTGCTATTCATCTTTTCATTCTCTTCTCCCTTTGCCAAAAAGAATTCGCCAAGGACTAATCGCCTGAATTCTTTTTGTGTCTCTCTTCTCCCTTTTCCAAAAGAACAAAGGACTAACCGCCTGAATTCTTTTGTGTCTCCCTTCTCCCTTGCCAAACAATTCCAAACGACACAGTCTGAGAATTCTTTTGATTCTTCCCATTCCCTGATACGAAAGTGTTCAAAGGACTAACCGCCTGAGAATTCTTTTGTGTCCCCATTCACAAAGTATCAAAGGTTTAATAGCCTGAGATCTTTGTCTTAACACATTGGAGGGTACATCCTTTGTGGTACAAGTAGAGGGTAGATCTACTTGGGTTTGACTGAGAACAAGAGAGGGTACATCTCTTGTGGATCAGTTCTAGTGGAGGGTACATCCACTAGGTTCAAAGAGAACAAGGGAGGGTACATCCCTTGTGGATCTTTGCTTGTAAAAGGATTTTTACAAGGTTGAAAGAAATTTCAAGGACTGCAGGTCGCTTGGGGACTGGATGTAGGCACGGGTTGTTGCTGAACCAGTATAAAAACTCTTGTGTGTTTGTTTTCTTCTTCCCTACCGTTTTACTTTCTGCTGTGCATTTAATTTCCGCTTTTACTTTCTGTTAAGTTTCTCTTCTACTCCTTATTCTCTTAACAATTTAGTAAAAGCCTTAAAAGAGTAATTTTTTAATTAGTAAAGGTTTAGGAATAATTAATTCAACCCCCTTCTTAATTATTCTGAGGCCACTCGATCCAACAAGTTACCCACACCAAATGCTGGGTAGTTACCACTCGATAATTCCCCTAGGTTCTTTGAACCTCTTTGCCCACTATACCCCAATGTATTTTTGTCCATCATCCACTTCCTTAACGTAACCTCATATTCTCACAAAAGGAAATAAAACCACTGGTTCCTTACTTTTTGTCCAGTCCTCTTGAATCTTGCCATTGCATCGCGTGCCTAGTCCTCATATCACGTACATCAACGAATGTATACAAACAAACAAGAAAGAGAGACGAGCCTTAGGCCTACGTACTACTCTTAGGGAACCAATCATGACCCCTTAAGCGGTAGAACCACTTGTCAAACACAAACAATTGTACAACATAATGGTTGTACTTATAGCCATTTAAGCAAACATAACAAACAATTTACCGAGGGTCGGGCACCCCAGAACCAAACCATAATGCTAATAGATAAAAATGACAATATCCAGACATATATATAATAGAAATTAATTCACATGCCACATATATGATTGTCGGAGTTCACACTTTTTCAGTCTTATCATTCAATAATAATAATAAAATACAAGCACACATTTCAGTAATTTTATCAGTAGAAAATTATCATAATTCCAAAACATGCATCAGTCATCAGATCTTGCAATTATCTCAGTAATATAATAGCAAATAAATTAGTAGTTCTAGAAATAAATAAATTTAAGGTAATTTATATGGAGGCACAAATTTTAAAGTTAAGTTGTCTATTTTTACTGCCCTCGGTGCTCCGAGAATCGGATTTTCACAAATCTTAGATGCTACCCTACATTTTCAAACCTAACAAACTCATATTTGAGGTCAAAACTTAAATAATAACAGTCCATACTACTATAACACTCAGTCTGATTTCATGACACATTTTCATTTTATTAAAGGTCCTTAAACTTGTTTTATTCGTAACTTTTGCTAGGAAACTCTTATTTAAGGGAAATTTAAGGCTAACCATATGTTTTAACACCCAACGAACTCATCTTTGGCATCAAAATCTCAAGGAAAACAATTTATCACACAGATGCAGAACATGGAAGCAAGCACGGAAATTTCAAGACCCCGTCTTCAAGGAAGTTTAGCAACAAGCATAGGGTTCAAGAGTTGGAGAGACCCCCTTACCTCTTGATGAACTCACAAAATCTTGAAGGAAAAATGATGAATGTTCAGTTTTCAAGGTTTCCTTTCATGAGTAAAACAAAATGAAAATTTTAAGTTATTAAAGAAGCTAGAACAAGAGAATGAAGAGGAATCAAGTGTAGGATGAAGAATGGAACTCATTTACCTAAGCTTGATGTATAAATGGCTCAAGAACACTAGGAACAAGGTAGGAAGAAGAAGAAGCAAAACTGAACTCTCCTCCCTCAAGGTAGAACTCATGCAAAAATGGTGAATGAAGGGTTCAAATTTTCTTTTTTCTCACAATGGACAAGAAGATAAGGCATATGCTTCAAGGTGACAAGGCTTTGTGACACTTGAACGACCCCTTGGCTGGACATTTTGAACATACTCCATGCCACAAATAGGTAGTTTTCCTTTTTGTAAAACTACCAAAAATGGAAGGGATAGGATTTCCCAAAATGGGTATTTTTACTTTTTACCAAAACTAGTAAATCTTATCTTAATCGCCTATGTTATTGTGCTAATCTCCCTAGGAATATGTGTACCCATAGTGAACCTCAAATAGAAAACAATCTTACATAAAATTAAATTACACTGTCACTCAGTGCGTGGTGCAATTTTTCTACAAATGGAATTTTGGTTCAGGTAGTTTCCAAGATTTTTGGCAACTAAATAAATAATTATTTACACAAAATAAATATAACTAATATCAAACTTATACAATTAATATCATACAAATAATAAATTAAATTACACGGGCATATAATAAAGTTACACAATGCAAAATTTTCATTGTCTAGTCCTTAATAGTGCAATTTTAAGCGTGTAGAAAAATAAATTGAAAAGGAAATTTCAGGGTGTTACAGGTAATACTTTGTTAAGAAAGATGTGTTTGAATTATATGTGGTTTATACATGACAAGTATAGTAGAGTAACTACATACATAAGAACATTAGGAGCCTAGACTAAGGACTTTCTTATTAGAATAAGATTACATCAAGGCTCAACCTTAAGTCATTACTTGTTTAATCTAGTTTTTGATGCACTTACTGATCGAGGCCGTACCCGAATCAAATAAACATGAAAATGCAGTAACTAGGAAGTGATCCTAGGTCATTTCCCAACGAGCAGTGACAAGCCAAATGTTCATAATATACTTGCAGTAACAGTAACGATGGGGGGGGTTTGGTTGTTTGGTAATTAAAGAGCAGAACAAATAAAATGGAATACGAAACTACTAATACTAAAAACGGGTTGTTTCCTCTGATTCAGAAGCCACTCTCTTATCCTGGGTTATGGAGAATTCGTCCCTAACAGTCAACCACTTAATTCAACCCTATTTCAATTTACTAAGCGAAAATCAACTTAGGGTTTTCAATACGTGATTAGGCACCACATACACCAGTTAGCCCTTCGTCCATTAAGCATGAACGCAAGTTAGGCTCAGAGGCAATTAATCGAACACGAAGCGTGCACTGATTAATATTCACGAAATTGGGATAACTGGTGAAGGGAAAACTGCCAGGAAACCACATTACAAATGAAACCTCAAAGAGAGTTGGGCTTCGTCCTCAAAAGGAAACAACACCAGAAAATCTAGCCTTCCATGGATTCAAACAGAAAACGCAAATGAAACATGAAGCAGAAACGTAAATGAACAAGAACGTAAATGAACAGAAACGTAAATGAAAGTAGAAGAAGAAGCAAGAATGAACTCGTAATTAGAGGCAGAAAACGTAAAATTGCATTACGAACTCAGAAACGTCAAAATAGAAAAACGAAAACCCTAAAACAAAGCTCTGAATAATGAATAGCATAACAGAATAGAATGCCCTGCACGAATCCCAAGGCAGCTATTTAAAAAGAGTCACTCAGAGTCACTGGGCCCTATTACAATACTCTGGCCCAAAACGAAATAAACATTGAACAACATAAAATAAAATTGCGAAATTTCCTAATTAGAAATTAATTAAGCTAAGCGCTGCTTTATTTGCCCTCTTCAAGTCCACAACCAAAATCCGGATTAAGCCCAATGTTTCATTAATTCCTGAAATTAGATTAAAAACATCAAATTAGCTAAATGAGCCCAAATAATAAAACTGCCTAATTAATTGACAATTAAGACCAATCAATAATTAAAATGGTGCAAAAAGGGTTTAGAAAATAGAAGAAAATGATGGCACATCAAAACCCCCCATACTTAGCCTTTTGCACTCCTGGGCAAAATGAAACAAAGAACAAAATCCAAGGATATGAAAGGGAGACAAACAAAAACATTCACATATTTCTCAATGAACATCAAGGAATGAAAGGAATGGGTAACATCTAACATAAGGAGATCCAAAAAGTCAAGACATTCATGAAAATCATCCAAGCAACCCAATCATGGCAAAATAGTTAATCAGCTCAAGAATGAAAAGTGATAAAGCCTCACAAGATATACACTCTATCTCTCAAGTGTCTAGGCTACTATTTACCCTCAAAGAACCCATGAAAGCAAACACCACATAAACTTGGCAAGATTCTAAAATTGACAATCAACCCATAAACACAAGCACACGAGGATCAAAAGGTCTTTTAAGGTTGTAATGGGGGCAAGGACAAGGTATGGAGAAATATGGAATAAGTGGCTAAATCCCAAAGGAATAGAGGAGCAAAGGGGAATAAGTGCATATTAAAAAAAATAAAAAGAAGAAAAGATAAAAATTAAACATGAAGAGTAGAACCAAGAGTTTCATCATTCTTGTGCCATTTAAGATCTTATTCACTCAACTTTATTGCTTTTCTTTTTCTTTTTTTTTTCAATTTTTTTTTTTTTTTACTCTTTAGCCTTTGAGAAACAACATTTCATTCAGCATGTCCAACATTAACCAATATACAATGTACATCAAGTATGGCCCAAAATACATCATGAAGCATAGCCAACAAAACAAGTTGTCCAATGAAACAAAAACCCCCCACACTTATTCCCAAAACAATTCCAAAGCTCCAAAATTCCTTAAGGATATGGTAATATCATGGTTTTTCACTTAAGGCTTGTAGTGAGCTTCAAAACAAGGAAAGGGAAACAAGGCTCAAAAGGGCTATCAAAGGAATTAATTCAAGGTAAGTCCATTTGGCTAGAAGCTTATAAGAACAACATTGCCTTAATCATTTCCAAATATGCATGTGAATTAGGACGCATCAACAAGAATCAAGCCAAGGCTATTGTGCAAGCAATCAATGGGGCAAAACACACCAAATGATTATAATGATGGATGGCTCAAATTCTCACAAAGGTAAAATCATCACTTTCAAATTGAGCTTTCAAAACTATCATGACATGTAGAGAAGAATCAAGGATTTCAAGTCACAAAATGTCAAGAACTTTTATTTTCAAAACAATTACCCATTTCTTGAACATATCCTGTAATTCAAAGAAAAACATGCAAAGTCGTACGTGCACATGAAATTGACCCAAAATATTAAACTGAAAATCCGATGAAACTAACAACATTAACAAATTAACACAACTAACAAATTAACAAAACCAACAAAACTAGCAAAACCAAAGAACACTCCCCCCCATACTTAAACAACACATTGTCCTCAATGTAGCACAATTAAAAGATTAAAAACAATTAAATCATCAAAGAGAATCGGACAAGTGTAATAAAAGCAAAGAAGGAGATAGGAAAAGAAAAACTCCCTAAGTCATGGTGGAGGAAGAGTAGGGTGGAGTAAGGAAGTCTCTTCCACCACTACGTCCACTAAAGAAGGGTTCGTGAGGAATGGCTTAAGTCGATGTCCATTGACCTTGAAGCTCTTGTTTGTGGAGTCGCTTTTGATCTCAACTGTACCATAAGGAAAAACATTAGTAACAACAAAAGGACCAATCCACTTAGACCTCAACTTACCACTCATGAGTTCAAGCCTAGAATTATACAATAACACTTTTTGCCCAACCACGAAGTCTTTTTTAACTATCATGCTATCATGGAACTTCTTGGTCTTTTCTTTGTAGAACTTGGCATTCTCGTAGGCTTCTAGGCGGATTTCATCTAACTCACTCAGTTGCAACTTCCTTTCCTCGCCAGCTTGATCCATAGAGAAGTTGCAAGTCTTCACTGCCCAGTATGCTTTGTGCTCAATTTCCACTGGAAGATGACATGCCTTTCCAAAGACAACCCGATAAGGAGACATTCCTATGGGTGCTTTGTAGGCAGTCCGATGTGCCCAGAGAGCATCATCAAGCCTGGTACTCCAATCTTTCCTGCTTGGCTGCACAATCTTCTCTAGAATTATCTTGATTTCCCTGTTAGAAATTTCTGCCTGTCCATTAGTCTGGGGGTGGTATGGTGTGGATACCCTGTGTACCACCCCGTACTTTTTAAGCAGGGCATGCATTGTCCTGTTGCAAAAATGGGTTCCTTGATCACTAACAATTGCTTTAGGTACTCCAAACCTGCAAAACAGATTAGACCTGACAAAGTCTGCGACAACTTTAGCATCATTAGTTCTAGTGGGCTTGGCTTCCACCCATTTTGAAACATAATCAACTGCAAGGAGAATATAAACATAACCAAAAGAGACAGGAAAAGGACCCATGAAATCTATACCCCAGACATCAAACACCTCACAGAATAGCATAGGTTGCTGAGGCATTTGTTGTCGCCATGTAAGTGTATTTCCTGCTCTCTGACACTGCTCACAAGTGCTGCAGATCCTCCACGCATCTTTAAAGATGGTGGGCCAATAAAAACCACAATCAAGCACTTTGCGAGCTGTCCTTTGAACACCCAGATGACCTCCCGGTGCGGAAGAATGACAGAACTGCAGGACTGAGTCAGTCTCATGATCTGGAATGCACCGTCTAATGACCTGATCACTGCACAATTTCCACAAGTAGGGGTCATCCCAAATAAAATGCTTAGCATCACTTTTAATCTTATCTTTTTGGGCCTTAGATGCTAAGGGAGGAAAAACAGAGGCAACTAAATAATTGACAATGTTAGCAAACCAGGGAGTAGAAAGAGAGTCAGAAATACTATACAATATATACAAATGATCATCCGGGAAATCATCCCGAATAGGTGAATCTGCATCAGAGACACGTTCGATCCGACTCAAATGATCAGCAACTAGATTTTGTGCTCCGCTCCTATCACGGATCTCCAAGTCAAACTCTTGGAGCCAGAGCATCCATCGGATCAACCTAGGCTTAGAATCAACCTTCTTCATCAAGTACTTTAGAGCTGCATGGTCAGTATAAACAATAATGCGAGTACCAAGCAAATAAGATCGAAATTTTTCAAGAGCAAAAACTATGGCTAGAAGCTCTTTCTCAGTAGTAGTATAATTTGCTTGGGCAGCATCTAAAGTCCTAGAAGCATAATATATCACCCTGGGCAATTTATCAATTTTCTGAGCAAGGACAGCCCCCAATGCATAATTTGATGCATCACACATAAGCTCAAAAGGGGCTGTCCAATCGGGTGCCTGGATGATGGGGGTGGTAGTCAACGCTCTTTTGAGGCAATCAAAAGCCTCTTTGCATCTGTCATTAAAGTCAAACTCCACCTCCTTTTGCAACAAGTTGGACAGTGGAAGGGCTACTTTGCTAAAATCCCTTATAAAGCGCCTGTAGAATGCTGCATGACCAAGAAAAGATCGCACCTCTCGCACACAAGAGGGGTAAGGCAATTGTGAAATAACAGAAATTTTTGCAGGATCTACTTCAATGCCCTTATTGGAAATAATGTGGCCTAAAACTATACCTTGCTCAACAATAAAATGACATTTTTCAAAATTTAGAACAAGGTTAGTTTCAATGCATCTATTCAAAACTTTTTCCAAACTATTCAAACAACCATCAAAAGAGGATCCATATACAGTGAAATCATCCATAAACACCTCTATGCAATTTTCTAAAAAATCACTGAAAATACTAATCATGCACCGCTGGAAGGTACCAGGGGCATTGCACAGGCCGAAAGGCATCCTCCTATAAGCAAAAGTGCCGAAGGGGCAGGTGAATGTGGTCTTTTCCTGATCCTCAGGAGCAATAGTAATTTGCATATAACCAGAAAAACCATCAAGGAAACAGTAGTGGGATTTACCTGCCAGGTGTTCAAGCATCTGGTCAATGAATGGCAGGGGAAAATGGTCCTTTTTGGTAACCTGGTTCAGCCTCCTATAGTCAATGCAGACTCTCCAACTGTTCTGCACCCGAGTAGGAATCAGCTCCTCCTTCTCATTTCTGATCACTGTGAGGCCAGTCTTTTTCGGGACTACCTGGACGGGACTCACCCATTGGCTGTCGGAGATAGGATAAATGATTCCAGCTTGCAAAAGCTTGGTTATCTCCTTCTTCACTACATCAAGAATCACCGGGTTGAGTCTTCTCTGTGGCTGTCTTACTGGTTTAGCTCCATCCTCTAAATTTATTCGATGCATACATGTGGATGGGCTAATACCAGGAATGTCCGCCAGGGTCCGGCCTATAGCCTTCTTATGCTTCTTGAGAACTGACAACAACTTCTCCTCTTGCTCATCAGCAAGGGAGGCAGATATAATCACTGGAAAACTCTTGCTATCATCCAAGTAAGCGTATTTTAAATTTGATGGCAGAGGCTTCAATTCTGGTGTGGTCGGCTAGACAGTGGTAGAAGGAGATGGTTTCTCAGCCTTTACCTCATAAAGAAAGTCAGAGGTATGTGTACTTCCTGAAACATGGTTAGTCCTATCTGACTCTATAAAATCAACCTCAAGAGGTAAAACACCACCACCAGGCATGCAATCAATATCACTCTCAGATTCACTCTCAGCATCAAATTCAGACATATGATCAAGTACAATTTCAGACTCAATGCATGAAGAGTGAGAGGCATGCAGATTAGAATAAAGATCAGTCATGTATTCATCAACAACATGGTCAATTATTTCAGCACGAAATACAGAAAGATCTTCAGATGGGTATTTCATAGCATCCAGAATATTAAAATGAACAGTTATATCACCAAACTCCATGGACAGTGTGCTTGCATAAACATCTATCTTAGTTCTAGCAGTTTTCATAAAGGGTCTGCCTAGAATGATGGGAACTGATCCTTGAGAAAATCCATCTTCCATATTCAAGATATAAAAATCAACAGGGAAAATCAGTTCACCAACTCTAACTAAGACATCTTCTATGAAACCAACAGGATAGGCAACACTTCTATTAGCTAAATGAATTACCACATCAGTTGACTGCAAGGGACCTAGAGATAGAGAATTAAAAATAGACAGAGGCATAACACTAACAGAAGCTCCTAAATCTAGCATGGCATTGTCAAACTTACTATTCCCTATGATACAAGGTATGCTGAATGTACCTGGATCTTTGCATTTTTCAGGAATTTGAGGAACAGATTTACCAATCAATGCGGAGACATTTCTGCCCATGCTAATCCGTTCACTTCCTTTAAGCTTCCGCTTATTAGTGCACAGCTCCTTCAAGAATTTGGTATATCTTGGAATTTGCTTTATTGCATCAAACAGAGGTATGTTTACCTCTACCTTTCTAAACGTTTCCAAAATCTCTTTCTCTGCCTCTTCCATTTTTTTGTTGGAAACTGCTCTTGGAGGGAATGGAAGAGAGGGAATGTGCTGCTTCTGCAAATCAGAATTACCTGTGGAAGAAGATTCACCTGCACAGAAATTGTTAGGTAAATTTTTGTCATCACCTTTTTCTGGAATAGAGTGAAGTTTGGCAGGTTCATTTGCAGATTGTCATACCCTAATTTCGTCCGGGGACCTTTGCTTGATGACATGCGACCATTCTTTGGTCCTCGTGAGGTGCTTGGCACCCATCATTAGGCAATTTATGAAATTTCAGGACATGCCGAAAAACCAAAAAAAGTATTGATGCACAATCCGTAAGTTTCCGTGACGCACCGGGAATCAAATGGAAGCATCGTTGCATAATTAAGTGAGGTTCCGTAACATTCCGTAAGTCAAAAAGGGGATGATTATGTAATCCGCAAGGTTCCGTAACATTACGGAAAGAAAACAAGTATCGTTACGAAATTCGTAAGTTTCCGTAACTTTACGAAAAGAGAATCACCAAAAAAACAGCAGAGGGGGTGTACTTAGTAAAAATGGGGGTGCAAATAGCACTCAGGCCCACTTGGGCCCTCCAGAAGATTCCTCCAGAAGGCGGTTGCTTCTGGAGGAAGCAACCCTGCTCGCCTGGGCGAGCTGAGCTCGCCTGGGCGAGCTGGGCGGCAACCACCTCCCCTATTTTGCTATAAATAGGGGAGGAAAGCAAGAAGGAAAGGATCCCAGCCCCTTAGGCTCTTCTCTCTCTTTGGAATTTGCTTGGAAAAATTGTTTCCGTGAAGAAAATCTAAGCCGAGGCGCTTCCGAAACGTTTCCGTAACGTTTTCCGTGAGGAATCTCGCAAAGGTTTCGATCGTTCTTCGACCGTTCTTCATTCGTTCTTCATCGTTCTTCGATCTTCAACGGGTAAGTACCTCGAACCAAGCTTTTCGATTCATTCTATGTACCCGTGGTGGTCCACATTGTGTTTCGTGCATTTTTATTCTCGTTTTGTTTACTCTTTATACCCCCTGTTGACGTGCTTAAGCCATTTTACTTAAGTCATTTCTCGCTTAACTTAAAAATAAAATAAATTTCCACCGAACGTTTGAATTGTATTATCCATTAACTTCGGTTAAAATCAATTCCGACCGTTCGGTCACGCCGTAACCACGTTGGAAATCAAAAAGAGGTAAAAATAATATAATAATCAAAAAATATCTTTTTAGTAAAATAAAGCGGAAAATCAATCGGACGTTTTCTCTTTGGGATTTCTCATTCTTAATCGAATTGATTAATAACTAAAGTGAAACTAAGGCTAAAATCAACTCGCCTAGTCAAGCTCGTCCACAAAAATAGGCTTTTGAAGTTTGTCATTTGAATTCCTCACTAAGTAAAATGGATCATTTTTAAGGTCCAACGCCTTAAAATGATCACAACTTAAATAAAAAAAGAATCACTTGATAAAAAAGAACTACGTAGGTCTGAGTTCCTCATTGAGGATACGTAGGAGCAAAAGCCCCGCTTTTGTCGACCACCCCAAGAGATCGTTAATGGTCCAATGCCTTAACGTTTCTCTCCTTTCAAAAACAAGAGATCGTTAATGGTCCAATGCCTTAACGTTTCTCTCCTTTCAAAAACAAGAAATCGTTAATGGTCCAATGCCTTAACGTTTCTCTCCTTTCAAAAACAAGAAATCGTTAATGGTCCAACGCCTTAACATTTCTCATCTTTCAAAATCAAAAGACCGTTTAATGGTCCAACACCTTAAATGACCTTTTGTTCAATAAAAACATATTTTGCAAAAAAAGACAAAAACAACTTAACCAAACACTTTGTTCCGAAAGAACTACGTAGGTCTGATTTTCTCATCCCAAATTGAGGAATACGTAGGAGCAAAGGAAAACACCCTTGTCGACCACAAAAAGAAAAAAATATAAAAAGGGTATAAAGGATATAAGAACATAAAAGGGAACATAAAAATCAAAGTCATGTTTGCACATTCGATTAAAGGCTGTCGTCCCTTGGGACGGACGTGTGGGGTGCTAATACCTTCCCCGTGCGTAAATACAACTCCCGAACCTTTCACTTAAAAGTTCGTAGATCGCGTCTTTTCCGGTTTTTCCGACGTTTTCCTCAAATAAACGTTGGTGGCGACTCCGCGCGTATTCCTTTCGTGGAACACGTATCCCGCGAGTCACGCGTCGCCCTCCCGCCGAAGGGTAGGTTGCGACAGTTGGCGACTCCACTGGGGACTGTTTTTAGAGAGTTAGGCCATTTAATCTTGTGCAATGTTTTACCGTGACTTATCCCTTTGTTGGTTTTCCTTCATTATGTTCTTATGTATATAAACTCTTTGTTGCTTTTAGTGCGTTTTAAAATGTATGCATGGGGTAAATATTTATTCATTTGATGCACACAAACACCAACACTATTTGCACACACTGTGAGTGAAAAAGGGCCCTATACCCGGGTTCATGGGAACATAAGGAGCGGAGGTGAATCTGTGGTCATGCTAGGTCTCCGACTTGCTTGATTACAGTGAACCCTCATCTAGAGCTTTTTTCTTTGAAAACTTATTGTTGCTAGTAGTCCCTACTGTTGCAATATGTTTTTCGAAGAGAATGATACCTCTAGAAACCATCAAGAGAGATATGACTACCTTGGGGATTATTGCTAAAAGCCTAGTTAGTTCTCTCCCTTATAGGTCCCTTAAATAGGGGCACGGAGCAAACACGCTGCGTGCCATTTTTCACACTGCCATGCATAAGTATCATATACCCTTTTGCTTATATTTGTTTGTGAATATTATCGTACTACGTACATCCCCGTGTTGTGCCTTTCGCATATGCATCATGCGTGGGTTTCGTCTTTGATCCCCTCACTTTAGCAAACCGACGGAGGGTCCGTGTCGCCTTCTTAAAAAACATGCGTTGGGTGCCATGCTGCCCAAACGTTGTATCCAAGAAGGAAACAATTTCTCGGGCTCCCGTATCCGTAAAATGCATTCATATCATGCATCGCATAAGCATCTCTTCATAACATCATAATGAACATATCGTTCCTGCATTTGTCCGTTATCATATTCCAGCCTCACATTTTGCATGAGTCATTGCATCATCATGCATATGCGTTCAACATACTTTTTGTTCTACAAACTGCATACCTTTTGTTTTCATGTTTGCTCATGCATGAGCCTTGCATTTTCCTCTACAAAACGAAAACAAAAAAAGGAAGCATGAAAATTCATGATGCATTCTTGGTTGCATATATTCGGTACCATGAGCCAACCATGTTGGGATCATAAACCCGTTTCACAACAACAAAACAAAATAATTGAACATGGTACCTAATGCATGGTTAACTAGGAAATGGTGTTTCTTCGGGCATCTCAATTTCATAATTACATTTTCCATGCACGGCTTAAAGTATGCCCGAGTCATTCATCCCTATGAGATGTTGTTGAAGTATTGGCGATCAGAATTGCCATTCCTTGGATTATAGGGTTGAACCAAGCTCATGCTTTTATAAAAAGGTTCATCAAGTCAAAATATGGAAGTAACCGTCTTGCAAAATTGGGGCAAAAGATGAATCAAGTCACATCACTGCTTCGTCTACTGCCAAACATATTTAGGATTGTTGATGTCCTTGTTACTTCCGGTTTCACCTTGACAAAGATGTCATGGACCATGTTGAAAATCTAAATTGATTCAACCCCATATCCTGCGTAAAAATTCGCAATCTTCAACTGTACATCATTCGCATACATCCATGCTTTTCATTGGTTGCATTGCTCATTGCATTCTTTCCTTGAAAAATAAAATAAAATAAAATAAAATGAACTTAATCATTGTTATCAAAAAAAAAACATGCTTTACGGCGTCCTCACCGAACTTGTGCTAGAGCTAGAGTAATGGGTGAAGTAGAGGAGATACAAGAGAAGATGAAGGCCGACATGGAGGCCATTAAAGAGAAAATGGCCACAATGATGGAGGCCATGATGAGCGTGAAGAAGATAATGGAAGCCAATGCGGTTGCAATTGCCGCTACCAGCGTTGTTTCTAAGGTGAACCTGATGTCCCCATCCGGCATCAACCAAATGAATCATCCAACCTCAGATATGGTAGGCAAAGATTTTGGAAGTACGGGCAGCCCCCATAATGTACAAATTCAAAATGAGCACACCTTCCCGCCATATGGCTTGCCTCTCAACTATACGCCACCCAAAGTGGCGTACACTCCCAATAAGAATGTCAATAACTCCACTTCCATACTCATTAAAGAGCCAACAACCTCAATCTGATCATGCACATGTCTCTCGACCCATGGAGGAGACACATGGAATGCCCCACCACAATCTATCCGACTTCGAGCCTTGCCTCGGATATGCCACTGAAGGGCAAGCAGTTGGTGGTATACCCCTGCAAAACACTTTGGAGGGCCCTCAGTGTCACCCACAACCACAACCCTCACATTCCACAGCGGTTAAAAACCCTCATGCTATGGCAGAAATGGGAAAGAGGAAAGGCTCAGGGCCATTGAAGGAGGTAAAGATTATGCCTTTGCTAACCTAGAAGAGTTGTTCCTAGTACCTAATATCATCACCCCTCCCAAGTTCAAGGTGCTGGACTCTGACAAGTACAAGGGGACTACTTGTCCCAAGAACCATCTAAAGATGTATTGTCAGAAGATGGGGGAATACGCAAAAGATGAGGAATTGTTGATACATTCCTTCCATGAAAGTCTTACTGGGGTAGCTGTTACCTGGTACACTAACTTGGAATCTTCTCGAGTCCATTCTTGGAAGGACCTAATGGTTGCCTTTGTTAGGCAGTATCAATACAATTTTGATATGGTTCCGGATAGGATGCAACTACAGAACATTTGCAAAAGGGGGACGGATCTTTCAAAGAACACGCCCAAAAGGTGGAGGGATCTGGCGGCCCAGGTGGTACCCCCAATGATGGAAAAGGAGACGATGATCGTGATGGTAGACACATTATCGATACTCTACTATGAAAAGATGGTGGGCTACGCACCCTCAAAGCTTTGTAGATTTGGTCTTCGCCAGTGAAAGGATCAATGTGGGTCCGAAAAGAGGCAAATTTGATCATCCTACTAGGACGACTGAGAAAACTGGGGCAAATGAAGAGGGTGAGAAAGAGGGAGAAACCCATGTTGTGACTGCCATTCCTATACGGCCAAGTTTCCCACCAACCCAACAATGTCATTACTCAGCCAATAACAAACCTCCTCCTTACCCCACCACCCAGTTATCCACAAAGGCCATCCCTAAATCAACCACAAAGCCTGTCTACCGCACTTCCAATGACGAAGACCACCTTTAGCACAAACCAAAAAACACCAACCAAGAAGTGAATTTTGCAGCGAGAAAGCCTGTAGAATTCACCCCAATTCCAGTGTCCTATGCTGACTTGCTCTCATATCTACTTGATAATTCAATGGTAGCCATAACCCTAGCCAAGGTTCATCAACCTCCACTTTTCTGAGGATACGACTCGAACGCAACGTGTGCTTATCGTGGAGGAGCCCTACGGCATTCCATTGAGCATTGTATGACCCCGAAGCATAAAGTGTGAAGTCTAATTGATACGGGCTGGCTGAAATTTGAGGAGAATTGCGTGTAAATCCTGACATTGACAAGAAATGCCACACATGGGGCAATTTTGAAAGCTGTTGTTAGGTGTCCCTAATGACTCATCAGGGTTTCCAAGTTTATGCCATTATTGTAAACCACAGCTACAATGTTAAATGAAATGGATAAAGTTGATATCTTTGTCCCTCATCCTCTCACAAACGCATGTTTGCTTATTCAACTTTCACCAGAATGTGGGTGTAAGCCATTGGTCTGTTTGCTCAAGCAACCTGCGCTCCCGAGTGTTGACTTCCAAGACTGTTCAATCAGAGATTACTCGTCTTGCATGTTGGTGGGGGTGCCGTAAAACAACGAGTAAAGTTCAAAACAAATAAGTTTCAAAATAAAAAAATAAGTTTCAAAATAAAAAAAAATAAAAAGGCATTTGATTGACTGTGTTTTCAAGTAAAAATATAGACGTTCATGTGACTTCATTTTATCATTCCAGAAAGTTTGTCTTCTTAGAGAAGCGAGTTGTCAAGAATATGATGTTGGACAAATGGCCTCAGTTACCTTAAGAAAAAGGGGGGTTGAATTAAGATGCAAAGACTATTCCCCAATTGAACTATCACTCTTTCTTTTTGGATTAACAATGCACCCTTAACATGAATTACTCAAAAGGCAAATCAAAATAAACTTCTTTAAAGAAAAAGATAAATAGCAATAAAAGAAGTTTAAAGGAAGAGAGGAATGCAAACTTGATTTATACTGGTTCGGCCACTTCCCGCGCCTACGTCCAGTCCTCAAGAAACCCACTTGAGATTTTCCACTCTCTTTGTAAAACTCCTTTTACAAAGTCTGAACCACACAGGGACAACCCTTCCCTTGTGTTCAAGAATCCTCTACAATAAGAGACTCTCAGTCTCTTAATCCCTTTTCAGAAGTAAGAAGAAGAGAAGAAGAAATCTCTCTTAAAAGGGATAGATTGTACAATGAAGACCAATCAAAATTCCTTATTGAATATGCAAGTGGTTGACCAAGGAATCTTTTTGAGAGGATAAGACAGTTCAGTTCAGAAAAACTCTTAATCTTTTGAGAGGATAAACTTTGTGGGCAATGAAAACTCTCTTTAAATTCGTGTTTCCAAGTCACCTTTGATGGCCATTCATAAACCATTTGAATAGATATGACTCTTGGAAATTATTTTCTGAAAATCTCCTCTGGTAATCGATTACAAGACTTGTGTAATAGATCACAGGCTTTAAAATTTGAATAAATTGCTGGTAATCAATTACCATCCATGTGTAATCGATTACACATTATAAATTTTGAATTCAAATTTCTAGTGACTGTTATAAACATTTTCAGCTGCTGGTAATCGATTACCGGAGAGCAAATCTCAATTTGAAATGATAGAATTCTTTGGTCAAACCTTTTGTTTTTTCAATTTGGAAACTTCTTCCAAAAGATTCTAGAAATCAACTTGATCATATATCTTGACTTTCTTGGATTCTTGTCTTGAATAAAACTTAGAAGCATTTGATCCTTTAGCATCATCAAGACATCAAAACATCTTGCTTCTACATAGGAGTCATTTGACTTAATCCATCAACTGAAAGATCCTTCAACTATTTCTCGTCCTTGGAAAATTCTTTTTGCAAGAATCAACTGCTTCTTTCATTCTTCCTCACTACGAGGTCGTGAAAACAAGACAACACTTGGTACCTCTAAGCCCTACACTGGGGCAACGAAAGGCACCATGCAAAAACCTCAAGCGAACCTAGGGGCAGATTAGAAGTTCTCACCCAATAGGTTCCCTCCTACAAGGTCATGACGAAAGGCAACGATTGGTACCTCAAAGCCTTACACTGGGGCAATGAGGGGCACCGTGCATGAGCCTCAAGTTAACATAGGGGCCGATCAAAAGTTCTCACCCATCGATGTTTTCAACAAAAAAGGGGGGACAAACCCTAGGATTTCGATGGATTGATTAAACATCAAATGGCTCCATTGCCGTCACTCCAAAATGGTCAAGTGACTAAATCAAAAAGAACATACACTTTGAGGGAGTTCCCGGAGAGATTTGCAAAAGATAGGATAAGGTCGCATGAATTATCACCTCTTTCAAAAGGACAGTCAATCTATGTTTTCCAAAAAAAATCAAATCAAAATCAAAATCAAAATAGGGAAAGAATGTCATTGTACAACTTTCCATTACATTGCATTGTTTCATATGAAGTCCGCATTTACCAAATTTCACGACAAAGGTTGCATGCATCTGCATCCCTAAAAATCATGTTAACTGCATAGATTTCCTACATCTAATGTCCAAATCTTGTGGATTTGGGATGACCGGCCCTCTCGATGAGTCGATCTCTTGCTTTCTCATAAGGGTGGACCCTTGGGTACTTGTACCTATCACTTTTAGAGGACTACACGTCCTCGCCAACAGAGGGCTGCACGCCCTCACCTTCAGAGGACTACATGTCCTCGCCTTGAGAGGGCTACACGCCCTCACCTTGGGTACTAGTTACCCTCACCGTTGAGAGGACTACACGTCCTTGCCTTGAGAGGACTACACGTCCTCACCATCAGAGGGCTGCACGCCCTCACCTCCAGAGGACTACATGTCCTCGCCTTGAGAGGGCTACACGCCCTCACCTTGGGTACTAGTTACCCTCACTGTTAGAGGGCTACACGCCCTCACCTTGAGAGGACTACACGTCCTCACCATCAGAGGGCTGCACGCCCTCACCTCTAGAGGACTACATGTCCTCGCCTTGAGAGGGCTACACGCCCTCACCTTGGGTACTAGTTACCCTCACCGTTTAGAGGACTACACGTCCTCGCCTTGAGAGGACTACACGTCCTCAGCATCAGAGGGCTGCACGCCCTCACCTCTAGAGGACTACATGTCCTCGCCTTGAGAGGGCTACACGCCCTCACCTTGGGTACTAGTTACCCTCACCGTTTAGAGGACTACACGTCCTCGCCTTGAGAGGACTACACGTCCTCAGCATCAGAGGGTTGCACGCCCTCACCTCCAGAGGACTACACCTCCTCGCCTTGAGAGGGCTGCACGCCCTCACCTTTAGAGGGCTACGTGTCCTCATTTTCAGTGTGCTCGACATCCACACCTTAAAAGAATTTAAGGTCCTCTGCCCTTAAATGCTTAAACGAGACTTGCACTTCCGGTTAAGGGGCCAGTAGTTTCCTTTTAAACGGTTCCTGGGCCACCCCCTGATATTGGAGGAGGGCCAACTGTGCGAGCACAACCAAAGAGGGAGGCTATCACACAGCTACTATGCATACTGGGGCAAGATTTCACCCGTGCCACTGCAAAGAGAAGAGTGCGGACCATGCGCACCAACATGACCACTCTTACACAGATATAGATGACATTGCTACTTAGCAACATTCTGCCCAGCGACCGCAATGCCAATCTCCCCCTGCGGAAGTATCAGTTGGTCTGTGCCGTCCCGACATGGTATGCATATGGTTCAACTGATTTCTGATTTCATCTATTGTTTGCAGGGATCGCGACTGCAAGACACCTAGTGGACCCGAAGAAGTCCAACAGGGTCTTGGAATTGTCAAGCTCTAATTACGGGTCTCTGTCAGTTCTACGGAGTACCTGTCACCTCCAGCAAGGGCATCAGACCCCCTACTAATCGAGCTTTCATCAAGAAGTACTGCGCCCCAGACAGGCGCAGGGCGAAACACCACAGCAGCATTGGGATGGTCGGCAGCGGGAAACAGACGCACCGCCATCACCTCTAGAGTTCACCTCTGCTCATCCACAAAAAGGTTTGAGTATTGCCTACACAACATGGCCGACCCATAGGCGACCAAGTCCAAAGCCAAAGGTAAGCAAAGTACTAGGTCCATGACCGACAAGTCATAAGGCGTCCAGCTCAAGACGTTAAAGAAGCGCTACTAGGAGGCAACCTAGTACCTTTTAAATTTCTGCCTGCTATTTGATCACTTTTTATAGTAGGACGCACCTAGTTGCTCATGATCCTGGGAATTTAAATAAAACAAGCGCAAGCTCGGAAGGTAGTCATACCTTACAAAACATATATATGTATGTTTAGGTAGTGAAAATACCTTAGATATGCATGTATGTAAACAAAAAAACACTTCACAAAATATATATATGTATGTTTAGGTAGAAAAATACCTTAGATATGCATGTATGTAAATAAAAAACACTTCACAAAATATATATATGTATGTTTAGGTAGAAAGATACCTTAGATATGCATGTATGTAAACAAAAAATACTTCACAAAATATATATGTATGTTTAGGTAGAAAGATACCTTGGATATGCATGTATATAGCAAAAATACCTTACAAAACATATATATGTATGTTTAGGTAGCAAGATACCTTGGATATGCATGTATATAGCAAAATACCTCATGAAAAAAAAGAGAAGAAAAAAAAACAAACAAGAAAAAGAAATAAACAAATAAAAAAAAGAAGAAAAAAAGAGAGAAAAAAGAAAAATAAGTTGTCTAGCTGAAAAACCGACATGCTTTTGAAAAGAGATGATTTCCAACTTTTCTTTGAAAAAAATTCATTGATCATAACTAGTTTTTGAAAAAAATGTGTATACACCTGAAGGGTGAATGCTGTGAAGTTTTCCCCGGACGCCCGAAATGGACTCGGATGAATGCACAAATTGATAAAAGAACATATTTTGGAAACATTGGGTTGATTTAAAATAGAGGAAATGAATCCTGAGCCCTAGCATCACATGACCATAAAAATTTGACACTTGAGTGTCCACATAGGTGCATGCATGACCAGTTTTGCATAAAATTTCCAAATCATCATTTTTGCATTTGTGTCATGGAAATAATGTGGGGCATCCCTTTTATCCTTGAGCCAAACCAAACCCTGACATGTACCATGCCTAGCCATTCTACAAGTCTTGAGCCAAGATCCTGACTCACCATAAACCTTGACCCAGGGTGAGAATGTCAATCCTTACCCTCGGAAGCAAAAAGGAATAGAAGGGAAATTTCCAATCAAAGAAAAAGAGAAGGAAAATTTCCAATCAAAGAAAAAGAGAAAGGAAATTCCCAATCAAAGAGAGGGAGAAAGAAAAAAGAAAAGAAAGAAAAGTCCCAACCAAAGAATGGGAGAAAGTAAAGAAAAAAAAAAAAAAAAGTTCCTGGTCAAAGAAACCAGAAGAAATGTGCAGAGAGGTCTTTAGACCGGACAATATCTGAACAATACAGAATTGTCACCAAATGAACAAAAAAGAAGGAAAGGAAACCACGACCTAAAATGGTCTTCTCCCTTTGATTACCAACCAAAATCCCGTGCGCTAGTGACTTTTTTTTTCTCGCCCCGCACTAATCAAAAAAAAAAACAGAAAAAGAAAAAGCCAGAAAAATCAAAAGCCAAAAACACACAAAAGCCGAAAGAAGAAGCCACCAAAAGAACCCATTCCCAAGGGAAGCCCTATTGATCCATGATCACGCATGTAATTTTTGATTTGATAGGAAATAATTTGCAAAGTCAAGTCATGACATATCTATGGTTCGGAATTAGGATGAAACACTTACCTGTGCGAGATTGATACACTTTGAGTGGATTTCTTCTATTTTTGTCGAACCCAGTGTTTCCTCTAAATGGTCATTTAGAAACGAAATACTAACATCCAAAATCTCATTTATGGTTATGGGAGATTTCATCAGCAGACTCTCCTTCCCCGGTAGACGCATTGTTTTTCACTCGAAAAAGCATATGCTGCTCTAAATCAGTTGGAATATTTGTCTCTTTGCTAAAGCATGTTTGCATTTTAGTGGAGAAAACACCGAGACTTTTTCAAGTCTCACAAGTTATCCAGAACTACGTAGGTCTGAGTTCCTCATTGGAGGATACGTAGGAGCAAGAGCCTCGCTTTTGTCGACCACACCGCCTTTTGTTGCCATAACTCAAGAGCCGGTAGCCCGCGAAGACACCTTACGGTTATCCGCACCCCTTTGCCATTCAGACACGGTCGTGTCCGATGGCAAGCAGAGACCAAGTTTGGTCATTCTGCACCCATGATACGCGGAGATACCTTACGGTTATCCGCACCCTTTTGTCATCCAGAGCAGATGACAAGCAGAGACCAAGTTTGGTCATTCTGCACCCATGATACGCGGAGATACCTTACGGTTATCCGCACCCCTTTGCCATTCAGACACGGTCGTGTCCGATGGCAAGCAGAGACCAAGTTTGGTCATTCTGCACCCATGATACGCGGAGATACCTTACGGTTATCCGCACCCTTTTGTCATCCAGAGCAGATGACAAGCAGAGACCAAGTTTGGTCATTCTGCACCCATGATACGCGGAGATACCTTACGGTTATCCGCACCCTTTTGTCATCCAGAGCAGATGACAAGCAGAGACCAAGTTTGGTCATTCTGCACCCATGATACGCGGAGATACCTTACGGTTATCCGCACCCCTTTGCCATTCAGACACGGTCGTGTCCGATGGCAAGCAGAGACCAAGTTTGGTCATTCTGCACCCATGATACGCGGAGATACCTTACGGTTATCCGCACCCTTTTGTCATCCAGAGCAGATGACAAGCAGAGACCAAGTTTGGTCATTCTGCACCCATGATACGCGGAGATACCTTACGGTTATCCGCACCCCTTTGCCATTCAGACACGGTCGTGTCCGATGGCACGCAGAGACCAAGTTTGGTCATTCTGCGCGCATGATACGCGGAGATACCTTACGGTTATCCGCACCCTTTTGTCATCCAGAGCAGATGACAAGCAGAGACCAAGTTTGGTCATTCTGCACCCATGATACGCGGAGATACCTTACGGTTATCCTCACCCCTTTGCCATTCAGACACGGTCGTGTCCGATGGCACGCAGAGACCAAGTTTGGTCATTCTGCACGCATGATACGCGGAGATACCTTACGGTTATCCGCACCCTTTTGTCATCCAGAGCAGATGACAAGCAGAGACCAAGTTTGGTCATTCTGCACCCATGATACGCGGAGATACCTTACGGTTATCCGCACCCTTTTGTCATCCAGAGCAGATGACAAGCAGAGACCAAGTTTGGTCATTCTGCACCCAGGATACGCGGAGATACCTTATGGTTATTCGCACCCATTCTTTTGCTATCTGTAAGACAGAACGCTTGATAGCATGCAGGGGCTGACACAGTCTTCTGCACCTTTTGTTCCTCCGGGAACAACAAAGTCATTTACATGCGGAAATTTCATGGTCGCCCGCGACTCTCGTCAACCGAGAGGAGCGAGATTAGTGTCATACACTGATTTTCGGGGACCTTTGCTTGATGACATGCGACCATTCTTTGGTCCTTGTGAGGTGCTTGGCACCCACCATTAGGCAATTTGTGAAATTCTGGGAACAACAAGTCATTTGCATGTGGAGATTTTATGGTCACCCGCGACTCTCGTCAAATCGAGAGGGACGAAATTAGTGTCTTATCTTTACTTTTCTTTTATCTCCAATAAAAGACAAGTAAAGAGGGGCAACTGTCATACCCTAATTTCGTCCGGGGACCTTTGCTTGATGACATGCGACCATTCTTTGGTCCTCGTGAGGTGCTTGGCACCCATCATTAGGCAATTTATGAAATTTCAGGACATGCCGAAAAACCAAAAAAAGTATTGATGCACAATCCGTAAGTTTCCGTGACGCACCGGGAATCAAATGGAAGCATCGTTGCATAATTAAGTGAGGTTCCGTAACATTCCGTAAGTCAAAAAGGGGATGATTATGTAATCCGCAAGGTTCCGTAACATTACGGAAAGAAAACAAGTATCGTTACGAAATTCGTAAGTTTCCGTAACTTTACGAAAAGAGAATCACCAAAAAAACAGCAGAGGGGGGTGTACTTAGTAAAAATGGGGGTGCAAATAGCACCCAGGCCCACTTGGGCCCTCCAGAAGATTCCTCCAGAAGGCGGTTGCTTCTGGAGGAAGCAACCCTGCTCGCCTGGGCGAGCTGAGCTCGCCTGGGCGAGCTGGGCGGCAACCACCTCCCCTATTTTGCTATAAATAGGGGAGGAAAGCAAGAAGGAAAGGATCCCATCCCCTTAGGCTCTTCTCTCTCTTTGGAATTTGCTTGGAAAAATTGTTTCCGTGAAGAAAATCTAAGCCGAGGCGCTTCCGAAACGTTTCCGTAACGTTTTCCGTGAGGAATCTCGCAAAGGTTTCGATCGTTCTTCGACCGTTCTTCATTCGTTCTTCATCGTTCTTCGATCTTCAACGGGTAAGTACCTCGAACCAAGCTTTTCGATTCATTCTATGTACCCGTGGTGGTCCACATTGTGTTTCGTGCATTTTTATTCTCGTTTTGTTTACTCTTTATACCCCCTGTTGACGTGCTTAAGCCATTTTACTTAAGTCATTTCTCGCTTAACTTAAAAATAAAATAAATTTCCACCGAACGTTTGAATTGTATTATCCATTAACTTCGGTTAAAATCAATTCCGACCGTTCGGTCACGCCGTAACCACGTTGGAAATCAAAAAGAGGTAAAAATAATATAATAATCAAAAAATATCTTTTTAGTAAAATAAAGCGGAAAATCAATCGGACGTTTTCTCTTTGGGATTTCTCATTCTTAATCGAATTGATTAATAACTAAAGTGAAACTAAGGCTAAAATCAACTCGCCTAGTCAAGCTCGTCCACAAAAATAGGCTTTTGAAGTTTGTCATTTGAATTCCTCACTAAGTAAAATGGATCATTTTTAAGGTCCAACGCCTTAAAATGATCACAACTTAAATAAAAAAAGAATCACTTGATAAAAAAGAACTACGTAGGTCTGAGTTCCTCATTGAGGATACGTAGGAGCAAAAGCCCCGCTTTTGTCGACCACCCCAAGAGATCGTTAATGGTCCAATGCCTTAACGTTTCTCTCCTTTCAAAAACAAGAGATCGTTAATGGTCCAATGCCTTAACGTTTCTCTCCTTTCAAAAACAAGAAATCGTTAATGGTCCAATGCCTTAACGTTTCTCTCCTTTCAAAAACAAGAAATCGTTAATGGTCCAACGCCTTAACATTTCTCATCTTTCAAAATCAAAAGACCGTTTAATGGTCCAACACCTTAAATGACCTTTTGTTCAATAAAAACATATTTTGCAAAAAAAGACAAAAACAACTTAACCAAACACTTTGTTCCGAAAGAACTACGTAGGTCTGATTTTCTCATCCCAAATTGAGGAATACGTAGGAGCAAAGGAAAACACCCTTGTCGACCACAAAAAGAAAAAAATATAAAAAGGGTATAAAGGATATAAGAACATAAAAGGGAACATAAAAATCAAAGTCATGTTTGCACATTCGATTAAAGGCTGTCGTCCCTTGGGACGGACGTGTGGGGTGCTAATACCTTCCCCGTGCGTAAATACAACTCCCGAACCTTTCACTTAAAAGTTCGTAGATCGCGTCTTTTCTGGTTTTTCCGACGTTTTCCTCAAATAAACGTTGGTGGCGACTCCGCGCGTATTCCTTTCGTGGAACACGTATCCCGCGAGTCACGCGTCGCCCTCCCGCCGAAGGGTAGGTTGCGACACAGATGAGGAAGGTGCTACGGGATGAGGTCCTTGACATTGCTTTCCCGACCTCAATGAAATGGCACTGACATTTTTGGGGTTTTGGACAGCTTGAGAAGGCAGCTTGTCAGAATTCTGGGACTGTTGTTGATTCAATTGAGTAGCTAATTGTCCCATCTGATTGGTTAAGCTCTGAATGGAGGCTCTGGTCTCTTGCTGAAACTGCATGTTCTGCATAGTCATTTGCCTCACAAGTTCTTCGAGGGAAGGTTGTGGAGGGGCCTCAACTGTTGGCTGTTTCTGGGGTTGTTGTTGTTGTTGGATTGGTGGAGGAATGTATGGTCTGCTTGGGCCAGCAGCATTTTGGAAGGAAGGAGCAGGCTGCTGTTGTTGCTGAGGGCTGGACCATCTGAGGTTAGGGTGATTCCTCCATCCAGGGTTGTATCTGTTGCTGGAAAGGTCATAATTGTTCTGCTGTGGTTGATTTTGCTGCTGAGGTTGAGGAGGTCTGTTGTAAATATTTGCAGCATAAGCTTCAGGCTGCTCAATTGCTCCAGGTTGCTGCATGGAAGGGCAAAGGTCTGTATGGTGGTCAGCAGAGGAGCACAAACCACAAACCCTTGCGACAGGTACAGATTTCTAATTCAAGGCCAGCTGGGTTACCAAGTTGACCAACGCATCCAGTTTGCCTTCAAGCTTCTTAGTTTCAGATGATGTAGATGGGTTTGTAGCTACCTCATGCACTCCTCTAATGACTATGGCATCATTTCTGGCGCTAAACTGCTGGGAGTTGGAGGCCATCTTCTCAATTAAATTTCTGGCTTCAGCAGGAGTCATGTCTCCAAGGGCTCCACCACTGGCAGCATCTATCATACTTCTCTCCATATTACCGAGTCCTTCATAAAAATATTGGAGAAGAAGTTGTTCTGAAATCTGATGGTGGGGGCAACTGGCACATAGTTTCTTAAATCTCTCCCAATACTCATACAGGCTCTCTCCACTGAGTTGTCTAATACCTGAGATATCCTTCCTGATGGTTGTGGTCCTGGAAGCAGGGAAAATTTTTTCTAAGAATACTCTCTTAAGGTCATCCCAGCTCGTGATGGACCTTGGAGCAAGGTAATATAGCCAGTCCTTTGCCACTCCCTCTAATGAATGAGGAAAAGCCTTCAGAAATATGTGATCCTCTTGGACATCTGGGGGTTTCATGGTGGAGCAGACAATGTGAAATTCTTTCAAATGTTTGTGCGGGTCTTCACCTGCAAGGCCATGAAACTTTGGAAGCAAATGAATCAGTCCAGTCTTAAGAACATATGGGACATCCTCATCAGGGTATTGGATGCACAAGCTTTCGTAGGTGAAATCAGGTGCAGCCATTTCCCTTAGAGTCCTCTCACGAGGTGGAGGTTGTGCCATGTTCTCAGAATGTGCAAAATCAGAATGCTCAGAATCAGAATGCTCAAAATTATAATGCTCAAGATCAGGATGTTCAAAATCACCAATAACAGAATGCACAGATTCACCAGTTATGGAATGCTCAGAATGATCAAAAGGTATAAAATGATGCCTAACTAATCTATGAAATGTCCTATCTATCTCAGGATCAAAGGGTTGTAAGTCAGATGGATTGCCTCTAGTCATACACTACATTCAGCATGCACACAACTAGTTGCCTTGTCATGTAAATAAAGGTGTAGGTTTGAACTACAGCTACCCTCAAATGATATCCAAATGACTTGAAATTTTGTGAGCAACCTTATAAAATGATGAGAAGATAGCACAAAAAATTTCAGACAAAAATTCAAAGTCTAACTATGAAAGCTAAAATTGGTAGGTTAAGAAAAATAAGTGAATAAAACTTGAAAAATAAAAAACTTTTGACAGAATCGCTTTTTTTGGACGATGGAGACCTCAGCCGGCCTACGGCTGGCTGCCACGGCGTAGGAAATTTTTTATGGCCGTTTGAAGTTTTGACAAACACAAAATTTGCTAGTTTTTTGGAACTTTCAAATCTGACCAAACTAAAGGCTCTAGCTATTTTTCCCACAAAATATGGATTAAAAGAAGTTACCACAAAAAAATTCAGCCAAAAATAACAACCCTAGCTACTAAAACAAAAAAATCCCAATTAATTCAGCATGGGTGGTCGCTAAAATCCGTCTCTAATTGATTTCTACTACTACTCTGTTTTTCCGCAAGCTGATTTCTACTACTACTCTGTTTTCAAGCACAATCTTCACAGCAAAACACCCAAGACTGAAACAGGGGAAACGCTTAATGGTAAAACTGAAACAAAACACACATTAAACAAAATACCAGGACACTAATCAACACTAACACACATACTAACACAATACTAACAATTAAACATAAAACACGAAAGGATTAAACACACAGCACTAGCTAGCTATTATGAACCTTTGGACACTGCTCCCCGGCAACGGCGCCAAATTTGATCGAGGCCGTACCCGAATCAAATAAACATGAAAATGCAGTAACTAGGAAGTGATCCTAGGTCGTTTCCCAACGAGCAGTGACAAGCCAAATGTTCATAATATACTTGCAGTAACAGTAACGATGGGGGGGGGGGGTTTGGTTGTTTGGTAATTAAAGAGCAGAACAAATAAAATGGAATACGAAACTACTAATACTAAAAACGGGTTGTTTCCTCTGATTCAGAAGCCACTCTCTTATCCTGGGTTATGGAGAATTCGTCCCTAACAGTCAACCACTTAATCCAACCCTATTTCAATTTACTAAGCGAAAATCAACTTAGGGTTTTCAATACGTGATTAGGCACCACATACACCAGTTAGCCCTTCGTCCATTAAGCATGAACGCAAGTTAGGCTCAGAGGCAATTAATCGAACACGAAGCGTGCACTGATTAATATTCACGAAATTGGGATAACTGGTGAAGGGAAAACTGCCAGGAAACCACATTACAAACAAAACCTCAAAGAGAGTTGGGCTTCGTCCTCAAAAGGAAACAACACCAGAAAATCTAGCCTTCCATGGATTCAAACAGAAAACGCAAATGAAACATGAAGCAGAAACGTAAATGAACAAGAATGTAAATGAACAGAAACGTAAATGAAAGTAGAAGAAGAAGCAAGAATGAACTCGTAATTAGAGGCAGAAAACGTAAAATTGCATTACGAACTCAGAAACGTCAAAACAGAAAAACGAAAACCCTAAAACAAAGCTCTGAATAATGAATAGCATAACAGAATAGAATGCCCTGCACGAATCCCAAGGCAGCTATTTAAAAAGAGTCACTCAGAGTCACTGGGCCCTATTACAATACTCTGGCCCAAAACAAAATAAACATTGAACAACATAAAATAAAATTGCGAAATTTCCTAATTAGAAATTAATTAAGCTAAGCGCTGCTTTATTTGCCCTCTTCAAGTCCACAACCAAAATCCGGATTAAGCCCAATGTTTCATTAATTCCTGAAATTAGATTAAAAACATCAAATTAGCTAAATGAGCCCAAATAATAAAACTGCCTAATTAATTGACAATTAAGACCAATCAATAATTAAAATGGTGCAAAAAGGGTTTAGAAAATAGAAGAAAATGATGGCACATCACTTACCAAGGGCATAGAAAAGATTATCACTAATTGTATATTCTTTTGGCTAATGATATAGTTTTTATTGAGCAATCAAGGAAAGTTATTAACTTCAAACTTGAATTTTGGGTACACACTTTAGAAACAAAGAGTTTTCGATTAGGTAAGAGTAAGATAGAATATATGTCTTGCAATTTTAGCGAAAGACAAGAGGAACATGACTTTGAAGTCAAAATGGGAGACGACATACCACATATTCATTTTCACCATTTATTTTCTTGAAATCAAATGGTTAAGATTAACTACTCATTACAACAATTAGATTTTAAGAAAATAGATGGTGATGATGAGGAGTAAATCTAAAAGAGTTACTCTTGGAGTAAGTTGATCCCTACTCATATGTGTGTGTGTGTGTGTGTAAGGATTTGCTAACATACACATAGTTATTTTTTAGTATGAGTGTGTTACAAGCTACATCATTGGTGTATTTCAAGAAAATCTCTAGTTATAATTTGCTAATGCACTCATACTAATAAACAAGTGTATGTTACGTTAGTGCACAGACACATGCGGGTGAAGAGAATTACAATGGTGCTAGGAAAAGTGATGACGTAGCTCCATGTGGAGCTTGTAGGCCTGGGATCTTCTTCATCAATGGAGTCCTTTGCTTCTTGAAGATCAATGGTAGTGGAATGGAGATGGAAAAATGATGATTGGAGACGCCACTTCAAGGAGAAGATGAGTCAAGAAGAAGCTCACCACCATAGGAAGCCATGGATAAGAACTTGAACGTAGGAGAAGATGAGAGGAGGGAGAGGGAGAGAAAGAGCACAAAATTTTGTGCCTAAAAAAAGGTCTAAACTTTGAAGCGTAATTCTCAAATGATCAAAGTTGAAAAAATGCATACACATGGCCTCTATTTATAGCCTAAGTGTAACACAAAATTGGAGGGAAATTTGAATTTCTATTCAAATTTCACTTGAATTTGAAATTGAATTTGTGGAGTCAAATTTTGGAGCCAAAATTTCACTAATTATGATTAGTGAATTTTAGTTATGGTTCAGCCCACTAATCCAAGATCAAGTCCAAGATTCTCCACTAAGTATGCTTAGGTGTCATGAGACATGTAAAGCATGAAGGACATGCACAAAGTGTGACTATATGATGTGACAATGGGGTGTAGCAAGCAAATGCTCACCTCCCCCTCTAAAATTTAATTGGATTGGGCTTCTCCCAATTCAATTAAATTTATTTTCCAACACACACATCAAATATTCACTTAATGCATGTGAAATTACAAAATTACCCCTAATACAAAAACTAGTCTAGATGCCTTAAAATGCAAGGGCTGAAAAATCCTACATTTCTAGGGTACCCTACCTACATTATGGAGTCCTAAGTACAAGGCCCCAAAATAATGAAATCCTAATCTAATATGTACAAAGATAAGTGGATCTAACCTTGGCCCATGGGCTCAGAAATCTACCTTGAGGTTCATGAGAACCCTAGGGCATTCTTCAACAGCTCTAGTCGAATCCTTTTGGAGCCTCTTGCTCATGGCTCTGGTAATTGGTCCCTTACTAGGGAGGATTGCATCATCCCTTCCCCCTTGAAGAGGATTTGACCTCAAATTTGTTGGTTCCTCCTCCTCAATATCAGTTCCACCTGCAAAAGGAATTAAATCAGAAATGTTAAAAGTGGTGCTAACTCCATACTCTTCTGGGAGGTCCAACTTATAGGCATTGTTATCGATCCTCTCCGAGACCTGAAAAAGTCCATCCCCTCTAGGGATAAGCTTGAATTTCCTTTTAGTAGGGAATCTATCCTTCCTAAGATGGAGCCAAACCCAGTCCCCCTCATTAAGAACTAACTTTTTTCTTCCTCTATTGCCTTTAGTTGTGTCATACTCTAATTTCGTTCAGGGACCATTGTTTGTCGGCATGCGACCTTCTTTTGACCACCTCAAAATATTTAACACCCATCATTGTGGAATCCGTAAAGTTCCGAGATGTTTCGGGAAGAAATCGGTCAAAAACACGAAAACGAGAGTGTATTTAGCAAAGTGGGGTGTGTGTAAATAAACTGTTACACTCTAATTTCATTTGAGGACCTGATGCAAGCTCCATTGGAGCTTGTAGGCCTAGGATCTTCTTCATCAATGGATTCCTTTGCTTCTTGGAATATGAATGGCAGCGGAATGGAGAAAGGGAGAGAGAGAGGAGACGCCACTTCAAGGAGAAGATGAGTCTAGAAGAAGCTCACCACCATAGGAGGCCATGGATAAGAGCTTGGAGGAAGAAGGAGATGAATGAAGGGAGAGGGAGAGAAGAGCACGAAATTTTGTGCTCTAAATGAGCTTTGAAATCTGAAGTTTAATATTCAAATGATCAAAGTTGAAAAAAATGCACACACATGACCTCTATTTATAGCCTAAGTGTCACACAATTGGAGGGAAATTCAAATTTCAGTTGAATTTGAAATTGAATTTGTGGAGCCAAACTTTGGAGCCAAAATTTCACTAATTATGATTAGTGAATTTTAGTTATGGTTCAGCCCACTAATCCAAGATCAATTCCAAGATTCTCCACTAAGTGTGCTTAGGTGTCATGAGGCATGAAAAGCATGAAGGACATGCACAAAGTGTGACTATATGATGTGGCAATGGGGTGTAGTAAGCAAATGCTCACCTCCCCCTCTAAAATTTAATTGGATTGGGCTTCTACCAATTCAATTAAATTTATTTCCAACCACACACATCAAATATCCACTTAGTGCATGTGAAATTACAAAACTACCCCTAATACAAAAACTAGTCTAGGTGCCCTAAAATACAAGGGCTGAAAAATCCTATATTTCTAGAGTACCCTACCTACATTATGGAGCCCTAAATACAAGGCCCAAAAATAATGAAACCTTAATCTAATATTTACAAAGATAAGCGGGCTCGTACTTAGCCCATGGGCCCGAAATCTACCCTAAGGCTCATAAGAACCCTAGGGCCTTCTCTTGCATCTCTGGCCCAATCTACTTGGAGTTTTTCTATCCAATGCCCTTGCGGAGTAGGATTGCATCAGGACCATTGTTGATCGCTTTGGAAGGCTTAACACTCATCGCGGTGGAATCCATAAAGTTCAGAGATGTTTCAGAAAGAAAACAACCAAAAACACAAAAAAGGGGGGTGAACTTATCAAGATAGAGGTGTAAATAGCAATTCAAATCTAGGCCGTTGGGTTGCTTAAAGAGGAAGCAATTGGGCGGCAAGCTCCTCCACATTTTGATGAAAACTGGTTTCTGGGGCTTCCGTGGCTTCCATAAAATTTTCGAAAACCTTGGGTAAGCATATTTCACTTAATATTGGTGAAATGGAAGAGAAAAAAAGATGAAAATCAAATCCAAAACACTTTCGTAAGGCTTCCGTAACTTTTCCGTAAAGTACGAAAAGGGGGGTGAACTTAGTAATTGGGGTGCGCTTAGAAATCTTCTTCAAGAAGCCTCTGGGTGGCAAACACCTCCATTTTCCCCTATAAATAGGGAGGGGGGCTGTTTAAAAAATGTTCAAGACCCCTAGGCTATGCATTTCGGCTATTTTGGGTAAAAAAATACGTTTCCGTGAAGAAAAATCTAGTCGAAGTGCTTCTGTATCGCTTCTGAGACGTTTCCGTGAGCAAATCTATGAAGATTTTCCTCCGTTCTTCCTCGTTCTTTGTCCGTTCTTGGTTCTTCAACCAGTAAGTGTTCGAATCCGAGATTTTCAATTCATTTCTTGTTTTGTTTGTTTTTATCTTCATCTCGTTCACTTTCGATTTTATTTTCTTCCGTTTTTAACGTGCTTTAACCGTTTATTTAAGCCTTTTTCTCGCATAATAAATGATAAAATGAATTTCAATTGATTATTTTTGTTGTAATCTCGTTTAATCAATGTTAAAACAAAATCTAACCGATCGTTCACGCTGTAACCTCGGTTAAACAAAAAAAAAACAAAATCATAATAAAATAATCAAAATATCTTTAAAAAATAATAATAAAATAATCAAGAAAAAATCAATCGGACGTTTTTTCTTTGAAAATTTCCTTGAATTAGTTGACTAATAACCAAAGTGAAACCAAGGCTAAAATCAACTCACTAGTCAAGCTTTGTCCGCAAAAATCACTTGAAACCGTTTTAAAGTCCAATGCCTTAAACGGCCCTCTTTACTTTTATCGGTTAACATGGACCGCTCAAAAGCATAAAATCAACACATAACTTTACCGCTTTTGCGAGAACTACGTAGGTCTGATTTCCTCATCACAATTGAGGATACGTAGGAGCAAAAGCCCCGCTTTTGTCAACCACCCCAAGAGATTGTTAATGGTCCAATGCCTTAACGTTTCTCTCCTTTCAAAAACCAAGAGATCATTAATGGTCCAATGCCTTAACGTTTCTCTCCTTTCAAAACCAAGAGATCGTTAATGGTCCAATGCCTTAACGTTTCTCTCCTTTCCAAAAATCAAAATATCGTTTAATGGTCCAACGCCTTAAACGACTTATGTTCGGTTAAAATATATCTTGCAAAAAAAGATAAAAACAACTTAACCAACGTTTAGTTCTAAAAGAACTACGTAGGTCTGATTTCCTCATCGCAATTGAGGATACGTAGGAACAAGGGAAACACCTTTGTCGACCACAAAAAGATAAAAAATACAGAAAGACCCATAAAAAGCAAAAAAAAAACATAAAAAAAGGGAAAAATACATTTTGAAGTCATATTTGCACACTTGATTAAACGTTGTCGTCCCTTGTGATGGACGCGTGGGGTGCTAATACCTTCCCCATGCGTAAAAACAACTCCCGAACATTTCACACTTAAAGTTCGTAGTGTAGAAGCAAAGCTTCATGGTGAATCAAAGGTGATTCAAAGGTGTTTTGATGATAACAATGATGATAACAAAAGATGATGACAAAGGTGATGACAAAAAGCTCAAAGATCAATCAAAGAACAACTCAAGTGAATCAAGAACAATTCAAGAGTTCAAGATAAGAATCAAGAAGAATTCAAGACTCAAGAAGAAAGTCTAGAGACAAGAATCAAGATTCAAGGTTCAAAGATCTCAAGAATCAAGATCAAGATTCAAGAATGAAGAGAAGACTCAATCAAGATAAGTATTAAAAAGTTTTTCAAAACTTTGAATAGCACATGAGTTTTTGAAAAAACCTTTTACCAAAGAGTTTTTACTCTCTGGTAATCGATTACCAGATTGTTGTAATCGATTACCAGTAGCAAAATTGTTTTGAAAAAGTTTTCAAATTGAATTTACAACGTTACAATTATTTTCAAAAAGCTGTAATCGATTACAATGTTTTGGTAATCGATTACCAGTGCCTTTGAACGTTGAAAATTCAAATTCAAATGAGAAGTGTCACATCCTTTCACACAAAAGCTTTGTGTAATCGATTACACTAATTTGGTAATCAATTACTAGTGACTGTTTCTGAAAAAATCAAAAGATGTAACTCTTCAAAAAAGGTTTTTGACATTTTCAAATTGGTTTTTAAGTTTTTCTAAAAGACATAACTCTTCTAATGGTTGTCTTGACCAGACATGAAGAGTCTATAAAAGCAAGGCTTTGTTTTGCATTTTAAGTATCTTGAATACTTTTCCAATCAATCTCTTACAATCCTTTACAAGCCCTAAATCTCTTTGAACTTCTTCTTCTTCTTTGTACCAAAAGCTTTATGAAGTTTTCTGGTTTTCCAAACCTTGAAAACTTGTGCTATCCATCTTTTCATTCTCTTCTCCCTTTGCCAAAAAGAATTCGCCAAGGACTAACCGCCTGAATTCTTTTTGTGTCTCTCTTCTCCCTTTTCCAAAAGAACAAAGGACTAACCGCCTGAATTCTTTTGTGTCTCCCTTCTCCCTTGTCAAAGAATTCAAAACGACACAGTCTGAGAATTCTTTTGATTCTTCCCTTTCCCTAATACAAAAGTGTTCAAAGGATTAACCGCCAGAGAATTCTTTTGTATCCCTATTCACAAAGTATCAAAGGTTTAAAAGCCTGAGATCTTTGTCTTAACACATTGGAGGGTACATCCTTTGTGGTATAAGTAGAGGGTACATCTACTTGAGTTTGACTGAGAACAAGAGAGGGTACATCTCTTGTGGATCAGTTCTAGTGGAAGGTACATCCACTAGGTTCAAAGAGAATGAGGGAGGGTACATCCCTTGTGGATCTTTGCTTGTAAAAGGATTTTTACAAGGTTGAAAGAAATCTCAAGGACTGCAGGTCGCTTGGGGACTGGATGTAGGCATGGGTTGTTGCCGAACCAGTATAAACACACTTGTGTGTTTGTCTCCTTCTTCCCTACTCTTTTAGTTTCCGTTGTGCATTTAATTTCCATTTTTACTTTCTGTTATGTTTCTCTTCTACTCCTCATTCTCTTAACAATTTAGTAAATGCCTTAGAAGAGTAATTTTTAATTAGTAAAGGTTTAGGAATAATTAATTCAACCTCGCTGTCGCAACATGCCCTTTTGCAGGCGAGCGAGGCGAGGCTCACGGGTGCATTTTCCAAAGGAGGAAAATGCGCGGAGTCGCCACAAACGTTTATTTGTGGAAAACGTCAAAAAAACCGAAGGAAACCGGTCAAAAAAGAATATTCCAAGTTCGGGAGTTGTATTTACGTTTGAGGAAGGTATTAGCACCTCTCACGTTTGTCTCAAAGGACAACAACCTTATTTTTAGAATTGTGTGAAATTGTGTTACCCTAACTTTTTATTTCCTTTTTCATTTTTGAGGTCGACAAAAGCGGGGCTCTTGCTCCTACGTACCCTCCATCGAAGAGGAAATCAGACCTACGTAGTTCTTTTTTAAAAGTGAATCAAGCGATTCTTTTTACTTGGAAGGTGATCATTTTAAGGCGTTGGACCTTAAAAATGATCCATTTACTTGGTAAGAAAAACTGAGATATTGAACTTTCAAATCCTTTTTAGTGATTTTTTGCGGACGAGCTTGACTTTGCGAGTTGATTTTAGCCTTAGTTTCACTTTAGTTATTAGTCAATTTCAATTAAGAAAGAGAAATCCCAAAGAGAAACGTCCGATTGATTTTTTTGCTTTATTTTACTAAAATATATTTTTTTGATTATTATATTATTATTTTACCCCTTTTGATTTTCCAATGTGGTTACGGCACGACCAAACGGTCGGATTTCATTTTAACAGAAATTAACGGATATTACAAATCAAATGATCGGTGGAAATTTATTTTATTTTATTTTATTAGGCGAGAAATGGCTTAAATAAATGACTGAAGCACGTCAAAAGGGGGTACGGAAAGTAAATGAAACGAGAATAAAAATACACGAAACAAATGGGGACCACCACGGGTACATAAAATGAATTGAAAAGCTCGATTAGGGGTACTTACCGATTGAAGATCGAAGAACAATGAAGAACGAACGATGAATGACGAAGAACGGTCAAAAATCTTCGCGTAATTACCCACGGAAACGTTACGGAAGCGCCTCGGCTTGGATTTTCTTCACGGAAACAATTTTCCTCAGCAATTTCAAGTGAATACGAAGTGCCAAGAAGGCTGAACCCTTTTCTTCTTCACTCCTCCCCCTATTTATAGCAAAATAGGGGAGGAGCTTGCCACCCAGCTCGCCCAGGCGAGCCAGGTTGCTTCCTCCAGAAGCAACCACCTCCTGGAGGAAGAATCTGGAAGGCCCAAGTGGGCCTGGTTGCTATTTGCACCCTTTTTTTTACTAAATACACCCCCTTTTACTTTTTTTGGTGATTCTTTTTCCGTAACGTTACGAAACTTTACGAATTTCGTAACGATACTTATTTTCTTTCCATAAGGTTACGGAACCTTATGGATCATGTAATTACTCTTTTTTAGCTTTCGAAAAAGTTACGGAAACTCACAGATTGCGTAACAATACTTCCTTTTGATTTCCGTCACGTTACGGAATTTCACGGATTGCGTAACAACGCTTCCTTTTGATTTCCGGCATGTCTCAAGACTTCACATATTGTGCAACAAAGGGTGCCAAGTACTTTGAAGCGGTCAATTAAAGGTTGCATTCCATCAAGCAATAGTCCCCGAACGAAATTAGGGTATGAAAGTTGCCCCTCTTTTACTTACCTTTTATCGGAGATAAGAGGAAAGCAAAGATAAAACACTGATTTCGTTCGTCTTCGCCCTTTCCGTGATTAGTCTATGACGACTCCCGTCTCTCCTTCTCCTTTTTTCTGCACAACACAAAACAAAACATAAACAACAATAACATAATATACATATATACACATGTTTGGCGAAGGAACCGATTGGGAAAATAACAAAAACCACATTTCCCAGTCATCGGAGGCTCTGCACTTGATGATGGAGGACGCATGAACAGTGCTAGGCAATCAATTCATGGGTCTCCAAACAAGATTTCGAGGGTGGAGGATAGGCGAATAACGCTAGGCAATCAATTCACTGGGTTCCAGCCTCGATGGTGGAGGACACATGAACAACCCTAGGCAATCAATTCATGGGTCTCCGAATAAAAGTGGAGAATGGAGGATAGGCGAATAGCGCTAGGCAATCAATTCGCGGGGCTCCAGACTCGATGGTGGAGGATGCATGAATGACAATCAATTCATGGGGCTCCGAATAAGATTTGAGGGTGGAAGATAGGCGAACAGTGCTAACAATCAATTCGCGGGGCTCCAGACTCGTTGGTGGAGGATGCATGAATGACAATCAATTCATGGGGCTCCGAATAAGATTTGAGGGTGGAGGATAGGAGAACAGTGCTAGGCAATCAATTCACGGGGCTCTAGACTCGTTGGTGGAGGATGCATGAATGACAATCAATTCATGGGGCTCCGAATAAGATTTGTTGGCAGGACCGAATGGTCCACCGGTTTTTTTTTTACCTAAAAAGGGGAATCATGCTTTTTGCAAAGAAAAATAAATCATTCGCGAGAGCACTATATCTTAGAGAAACAATATACCCATACCAAAGGTAATTTTCCTTGTAACCAAAGATGAAGGGCAGGATGTCAACATTTAGCTTTTAAATGAACATTCAGGGGAAACATCGGGTTAAGCTGAAACTGGGAATAAATCACTCATAGTGTATAAAAACTCACACAGGCAAGTGTTTTACCCTAATCCCAAACCATAACTGCACCATGACTTTATTTTGCACACGATTTCCTATCGAATCAAAAGATCACACGCACGATCACGGATCAATAGGATTGTCTCGAGGGTAGTGTTTTTGGAGAGGAAACTGGGTGTTTCGGTCTTTTCCTCTTTGTTTAAGTGGGACAGGATATCGCCAGTCGAGAATGACTTTGAATGGCAATCCCAAAGGAAGAACCACCAAAAAATGGGTTTTCCTTTGCCGGCAGTCATTTACCTTGCCGAAAATTTATCTGGTCTGAAGATCTTCTGTTCTCTTTCTTTCATTGATCGGGAATTACTCTATTTTCCTCTGATCTTGTCCTTTTTTTACTTTCTTCTGATCTTTGATCGGGAATCCTTCTTTTCCTTTCTTTTCATTTTTCCCTTTTCTTTCTTTTCATTTCTTCCTTTTCTTACTTTTCATTTCTCCCTCTCCATTTCTTTCTTTGGGAAATCAGGTTTTAGCATTCATTATTTGCTCTCCCTTGAGGAGATTCCGCTGTCCTTTGCTTCGGGGGAAAGGATGAGGGTTCTTTTTATAGGCCAAGGTTCAAAGTAGTCTAAGGTCGTGTCTCAATGGGGTCTTTTATCGTGGGAGCCCGATCTTGATATTTGGGGCACAACAAATTCGTGTGTCAAGGCATCGGTCTCGGGTTGAACTTCCATATCATTTCCAGAAGGCACGCGTAACAATGATGATTCAGAAACAACGTGCAAAATTAGTCATGGCCACAGCTAGGTGGCCACTCAAGCATCCAGTTTATGGCATTGTGATACTACGGTTGGGAATTTACACAAACAGACCCAACGTTTCCAAATTGTGTTCTTTCATCGGTTCAATGAAACCATCCATTCTTATCTCGGTCATTCAGGAAAATAAACTCTTAGCGTCAGTCCCTTGTTTCCAAAAGATATGTTTGCTCTCTACGAATGATTTATGCTTCCTACGACCATAACATGCCGACCTTCGAGGTCTTCCTTTCTTTTCCTTTTTGCTTCATTTTTATGTTCACAAAAAACTATACATCCATTGCCATCTACGAGAAAAACTTTTCTTTGTACACCTACATTCCTATACATGATGAACTTTTTCTGTATACGCATTAGAACTCTTTCTCTTTACGTCAACACGGTCTATATACAAACCCTATTCATGTTCAAAGATTTCTTTTTTTCATTTTTTCCAACACACACCCGTAGTTTATACAAAAGTTTCTTTATATACACTCGTCGCTCACACACACAAGAATTTCTTTTCACACATTATTTACACACACAAAATCCCTCTATAAACATTTCTTTTACATATAAAAACTCTTTTCTTTTCTTTGTACACATAGACACGACATTTGTTCACAACGATTCTTTCTTATTTTTGGCGTTATCACGATTTTGGTTCATTTTATTTTTTAGGACGACGTTCCTAAATGAAAAACTCTACACGGTTCCGAAATTTCAACAAACACTATTGACAATCAACGAAGTAAGCCCTAACAAACACTATTGACAATCAATGAAGTAAGCCCTAACGCAATAGTCCAAACAAAATATATGCACAAAACAAATGACAATCGCAACAACAAAAAACAAACGTTAGTCCCTCAAGTCATAGGAATAAAATAACATGTAAATGATAAAGGATGAAACATAAAAAGAACATGAATCTAGGGATCCCACGGTCATGTGGCTCCGCATGCCACCGGACTCTTGGGTCACGGTAACAAAAAGTGGGGTGGTCGACAAAAGTAGGGCTTTTGCTCCTACGTATCCTTAATTTGTGATGAGGAACTCAGACCTACGTAGTTCTTGATAACTGTGAGACTAAAAAATAATCTCGGTGTTTTCTTCACTAAAATGCGAACATGCTTTAGTAAAGAAACAAAACCTCCAACTGATCAGAGCAACATATGATTTTTTTTTTATGAAAAACAATGTGTCTATTGGGGAAGGAGAGTATGCTGATGAAATTTTCTCATAACCGTAAATGAGATTTTGGATGTTAGCATTTCGTTTCTAAATGACCATTTAGAGGAAGCACTGGGTTCAACAAAAATAGAAGAAAATCACTCAAAGTGTATCAATGTCACACAGGTAAGTGTTTCATCCTAATTCCGAACCATAGATATGTCATGACTTGATTTTGCAAATCATTTCCTATCAAATCAAAGTTACATGCGCGATCATGGATCAATAAGACTTTTTCTTGGGAATGGTTTGTTTTCTTGTAGGGAATGTGGCTTTGAGTGTTCTTGCCTTTTCCTTTTCTATTTTTGTTTAGTGCGGGGCGAGAAAGTCGCTAACACACAGGATTTTGGTTGGCAATCAAAGGGAGAGGACTACTTTAGGTCGTGTTTTCCTTTCTTTTTTGTTTACTTGGTGACAATTATGTATTTTTCAGATATTGTCTGGTCCAAAGACCTTTCTGCATATTTCTTCTGTTTTCTTCCGATCTTTGATCAGGAACTTTCTTTCCTTTTTACTTTCTCCCATTCTTTGATTGGGAATTTTCTCTTCTTTTTTTTTGTTTTCTTCCGAGGGCAAGGATTGACATTCTCACCCTGGGTCAAGGTTTATGATAAGTTGGGATTTTGGCTCAAGGCTTGTAGAATGGCCGGTTATGATATATGTCAGGGTTTGGCCAGCAGTTTGGGGATAAAGGGGATGTCCTACATTATTTCCATGATACACATGCAACAATGATGATTAGGAAATTTTATGCAAAACTGGTCATGCATGAACCCATGTGGACACTCAAGCATCAAATTTTTATGGTCATGTGCCACTAGGGCTCAGGATTCATTTTCCCTATTTTAAGTCAACCTAGTGTTTCCAAAATATGCTCCTTTTATCAATTCATGCATTCATCCGAGTCTATTTTGGGTGTTCGCGAAAATTTTCACAGCATTCACCCTTCAGGTGTATTACACACATTTTCTTTCAAAAATTGGTTATGATAGTGAATTTTTTTTCAAAGAAAAGCTGGAATTTATCTCTTCTCAAAAGCATGTTGGCTTTTCAGCTGAAAGATATATTTTTTGTTCTTGTTTGTTTTTGTTCTGGTTTGTTTTTATTTTTTTTTTTCATGAGGTATTTTGCTACCTAAACATGTGTATATTTTTGTGAGGTATTTTTGCTATATATATGCATATCCAAGGTATCTTGCTACCTAAACATACATATATACATTTTGTGAGGTATTTTTGCTATATGCATGCATATCCAAGGTATCTTGCTACCTAAACATATATATATATTTTGTGAGGTATCTTTTTGCTACATACATGCATATCTAAGGTATCTTGCTACCTAAACATACATATATATATTTTGTGAGGTATCGTTTTGCTACATACATGCATATCTAAGGTATCTTGCTACCTAAACATACATATATATATTTTGTGAGGTAAGACTACCTTCCGAGCTTGTGCTTGTTTTATTTAAATTCCTAGGATCATTTAGCAACTAGGTGTGTCCTACTATGACTTGAGAAACAAAGGTGATCAAATAACAAGCAGAGATTTAAAAGTTACTAGGTTGCCTCCTAGTAGCGCTTCTTTAACGTCTTGAGTTGGACGCGTGATGGCTTGTCGGTCACAGACCTAGTACTTTGCTTACCTTTGGCTTTGGACTTGGTCGCCTATTGGTCGGCCATGGGTCATAAGCAACGCTCTAACCTTTTGTGGATAAGCTGAGGTGAACTCTAGAGGTGATGGCGGTGCGTCTGTTGCCCGCTGCCGGCCATCCCTAGGCTGCTGTGGTGTTTCGCCCTGTGCCTGCCTGGGGACGCAGTACTTCTTGATGAAAGCTCGATTAGTAGGGGGCCTGATGACCTTGCTGGGGGCGACAGGCACTCCGTAGAACTGACAGAGGCCCGTAATTAGAGCTTGGCAACTCCAAGACCCTGTTGGACTTCTTCGGGTCCATTGGGTGTCTTGCGGGCGCGATCCCTGCAAACAATAGATGAAATCAGAAATCAGTTGAGTGATGTGCATACTTACCTATGTCATGATGACGTGACCTTGCCGGGGGGAACGGGCACCCTGTAGGACTACAGAGGCCCGTAACCAGAGCTGGAAACCCCAGGGCCCTGTTGGACTTCTTCGGGTCAACTGGGCGTCTTGTGAGCGCGATCCTTGCAAACAATAGATGACATCAAAAATCAATTGAGTCACGTGCATACTTACCTATGTCACGATGGCATGACCTCGCTGGGGGGACGGGCACCCTGTAGGACTGACAGAGGCCCGTAACCAGAGCTGGAAACCCCAGGGCCCTGTTGGACTTCTTCGGGTCCACTGAGCGCCTTGTGGGCGTGATCCCTGCAAACAATAGATGACATCAGAAATCAATTGAGCCATGTGCATACTTACCTATGTCATGACGACACAGACCAACTGATACATCTGTAGGGGGAGATTGGCATTGTGGTCGCTAGGCAGAATGTTGCTAAATAGCAACGTCATCCATATCCATGTAAGAGTGGTCATGTTGGTGCGCATGATCCATACTCGTCTTTTTGCAGCGGCACGGGTGAAATCTTGCCCCGGTATGCATAGTAGATGCGTGATAGCCTCCCTCTCTGGATGTGCTCGCACAGTTGGTCGCCCTCCAATATCAGGGGGTGGCCCAGGAACTGATAAAAGGAAACTACTGGCCCCTTAACCAGGAGCGCAAGTCTTGGTGAAGCATCTAAGGGCAAAGGACCTTATATTCTCTTAAGGTGTGGATATGGAGCACACTGAAAATGAGGACGCGTAGCCCTCTAAAGGCGAGGGCGTGCAGCCCTCTGCAGGCGAGGATGTGCAGTCCTCTGATGGCGAGGACATATAGTCCTCTAAAGGTGATAGGTACTAGTACCCAAGGGTCCACCTTTATGAGAAAGCAAGAGATCGACTCATCGAGAGGGCCGGTCATCCAAAAAGATTGGACACGAGATATAGAAAATCTATGCAGTTAACATGATTTTTAGGGATGCAGATGCATGCAACCTTTGTCGTGAAATTTGGTAATGCTGACCTCATATGAAACAATGCAATGCAATGGAAAGTTTCTACAATGTTCATGACATTCTTTCCCTATTTTGTGATTTTGATTTAATTTTTTTGGAAAACACAGATTGATTGTCCTTTTGAAAAAGGTGATAATTCATGCAACCTTATCCTATCTTTTGCAAATCTCTCCAGGAACTCCCTCAGAGTGTATGTTCTGTTTGATTTAGTCACTTGACCATTTTGGAGTGACGGCAATGGAGCCGTTTGATGTTTAATCAATCTATTGAAATTCCAGGGTTTGTCTCCCCCTATTTTTTTCTTGTTTAAAAACTTCGACGGGTGAAAACTTTTGATCTGCCCCTATGTTCACTTGAGGCTCATGCACGATGCCCCTCATTGCCCCAGTGTAAGGCTTTGAGGTACAATCGTTGTCTTTCGTCATGACCTTGTAGCAAGGAACCTATTGGGTGAGAACTTCTAATCTGCCCCTAGGTTCGTTTGAGGTTTATGCATGGTGCCTTTCATTGCCCCAGTGTAGGGCTTAGAGGTACCAATTGTTGTCTTGTTTTCACAACCTTGTAGTGAGGAAGAATGAAAGAAGCAATTGATTCTTGCAAAAAGAATTTTCCAAGGACGAGAAATAGTTGAAGGATTTTTCAGTTGATGGATTAAGTCAAATGACTCCTATGTAGAAGCAAGATGTTTTGATGTCTTGATGATGCTAAAGGATCAAGTGCTTCTAAGTTTTATTCAAGACAAGAATCCAAGAAAATCAAGATATATGATCAAGTTGATCTCTAGAATCTTTAGGAAGAAGTTTCCAAATTGAAAAAAATAAAAGGTTTGACCAAAGAATTCTATCATTTCAAATTGAGATTTTCTCTCTGGTAATCAATTACCAGCAATTGAAAATGTTTATAACAGTCACTAGAAATTTGAATTCAAAATTTACAACGTGTAATTGATTACACATGGATGGTAATTGATTACCAGCAGTTTATTGAACGTTTTAATTCAAATTTTTAAAACCTATAATCGATTACACAAGTCTTGTAATTGATTACCAGAGGGGATTTTCAGAATATAATTTCCAAGAGTCATATCTATTCAAATGGTTTATGAATGGCCATCAAAGGTCTATTTATATGTGACTTGGAAACACGAATTTAAAGAGAGTTTTCATTGCCCAAAAAGTTTTATCCTCTCAAAAGATTAAGAGTTTTTCTGAACTGAAATGTCTTATCCTCTCAAAAAGATTCCTTGGTCCACCACTTGCATATTTAATAAGGAATTTTGATTGATCTTCATTGTACAATCTATCTCTTTTAAGAGAGATCTCTTCTTCTCTTCTTCTTATTTCTGAAAAAGGATTAAGAGACCATGGGTCTCTTGTTGTAGAGGATTCCTGAACACAAGGGAATGGTTGTCCCTGTGTAGTTCAGACTTTGTAAAAGGAGTTTTACAAAGAGAGTGGAAAATCTCAAGTGGGTTGCTTGAGGACTGGACGTAGGCACGGGAAGTGACTGAACCAGTATAAATCAAGTTTGCATTCCTCTCTTCCCTTAAACTTCTTTTATTTATTGCTATTTATCTTTTTCTTTAAAGAAGTTTATTTTGATCTGTCTTTTGAGTAATTCATGTTAAGGGTGCATTGTTAATCCGAAAAGAGAGAGTGAAAGTTTAATCGGGGAATAGTCTTTGTATCTTAATTCAACCCCCCTTTTTCTTAAGGTAACTGAGGCCATTTGTCCAACATCCTATTCTTGATAACTCACTTCTCTCTAAAAGACAAACTTTCCGGAATGATAAAATGTGGTCACATGAACGTTCTGGAAACACAGTCAATCAAATGCTTTTTTTTTTTCTTTTTCTTTTTGAACCCTTTTTTTATTTTTATTTTGAAACTTATTTGTTTTGAACTTTACTCGTTGTTTTACGGCACCCCCACCAACGTGCAAGATGAGTAATCTCTGATTGAACGGTCTTGGAAGTCCAAACTCAGGAGCACAGGTCGCTTGAGCAAACAGACCAATGGCTTGCATCCACATTCCGGTGAAAGTTGAATAAGCAAAGATGCGTTTGTGAGAGGATGAGGGACAAAGATATCAACTTTATCCATTTCATTTAACATTGTAACTGTGGTTTACAACAATGGTACAAACTTGAAAATCCTGATGAGTCATTAGAGACATCTAACAACAGCTTTCAAAATTGCCCCATGTGTGGCATCTCTTGTCAATGTCAGGATTTACACGCGATTCTCCTCAAATTTCAGCTAGCCCACCTCAATTAGACCTTGCACCTTACGCTTCAGAGCCCTACAATGCTCAATGGAACGCCCCGTGGCTTCTCCGTGACAAGCACACGTTGCGTTCAAGTCGTATTCTTGGAGAAATGGAGGTTGATGAACCTTGGCTAGGGTTATGGCTACCATTGAATTATCAAGTAGATATGGGAGCAAGTTTAGCATATGACACCAGAATTTGGGATGAATCCTACAGGCTTTTTGCTGCAAAATTCCTTTTTGGTTGGTGTTTTGGTTCGTGCTAAAGGTGGTGTTTAGCATTGGTTGTGTGGTAGACAGGCTTTGTGGTTGATTTAGGGATGGCCTTTATGGATAATTGGGTGGTGGGGAATGAGAAGGTTCGATATTGGCTGAGTAATGATGTTTGTTGAGCTGGTAAGGGATTTTCTATTTAGGAACGACAGTCGCAGCATGGGTTTCTCCTTCATTCTCACCCTCTTCCTTTGCCCCAGTTTTCTAATTCGTCTAAGCAGATGATTAAATTTGCCTCTTTTCAAACCCACTTTGATCCTTTACCCAGCAAAGACCAAATCTGCAAAGCTTGAAGGTGTGTAGCCCACCATCTTTTCATAGTAGAATACTGGTAATGTGTCTACTATCATTGTCCTCATTTTTTTTCCGTCATTGAGGGTGCCACTTGGGCTGCCAGGTCTCTCCACCTTTGGGCGTATTCTTTGAAAGATCTGTGCCCCTTTTTGCACATGTTCTGTAGTCGCATCCTATCCGGAACCATATCAAAATTGTACTGATACTGCCTAACGAAGGCAACCATTAGGTCCTTCCTAGAATGGACTCGGGAAGGCTCCAAGTTAGCGTACCAAGTAACAGCTACCCCAGTAAGACTTTCTTGGAAGAAATGTATCAACAGTTCCTCATCTTTTGTGTATGCCCCCATCTTCCGACAATACATCTTTAGATGGTTCTTGGGGCAAGTACTCCCCTTGTACTTGTCAAAGTCCGACACCTTGAACTTGGGAGGGATGATGATATTGGGTACTAGGTACAACTCTTCTAGGTTAGCAAAGGCATAATCTTCACCTCTTCAATGGCCCTGAGCCTTTCCTCTAGATGATCCAACTTTCCCATTTCTGCCATAGCATGAGGGTTTTTACTTGTTGTGGAATGCAAAAGGTGTAGCTGGGGATGATACTGAGGGCCCTCCAAAGGGTTTTGTAGGGGTATACCACCAACTGCTTGCCCTTCAGTGGCATATTCGAGGCAAGGCTCGAAGTCGGCTAAATTGTGGTGGGGAATTTCATGTGTCTCCCCCACGGTTTAAGAGACATATGCATGATCAGTTTGGGGTTGTTGGCTCTCAATGGATATAAGAGTGGAGTTATTGACATCCTCATTGGGAGTGTACGCCACATTGGGTGGTGTATAGTTGGGAGGCAGGCCATATGGCGAGAAGGCATGCTTGTTTTGATTTTGCACATCATGGGGGCCGTCCCTACTTCCCAAATCTTTGCCTACTATATCTAAGGTTGGATGATTCATTTGGTTGAGGCCAGATGGGGGCATCGGGTTCACCTTAGCAACAGTGCCGGTAGCGGCAATTGTAACCGCATTGGCTTCCATTATCTTCTTCATGCTCATCATGGCCTCCATCATTGTGGCCATTTTCTCTTTCATGGCCTCCATGTCGGCCTTCACCTTCTCTTGCACCTCCTCTGCTTTACCCATTACTCTAGCTCTAGCACAGGTTTGGTAAGAGCGCCATAAAGCGGGTTCTTTTCTTTTTTATAACAATGATTAAGTTCTCTTTTTTTTTAAGGAAAGAATGCAATGAACAATGCAACCAATGAAAAGCATGGATGTATGCGAATGATGCACAGTTGAAGTATTATGAATTTTTACACAGGATATGGGGTTGAATCAATTTAGATTTTCAACATGGTCCATGACATCTTCGTCAAGGTGAATCTGGAAGTAATAGGGACATCGACAGCCCTAAATGTGTTTGGCAGTAGACGAAGCAGCGATGTAACACGATCCATCTTTTGCCCTAATTTTTTGCAAGATGGTTACTTCCATACTTCAACTTGACTCGATGAACCTTTTCGTAAAAGCATGAGCTTGGTTCAACCCCATAAACCAGGGAATGGCAATTTTGATCGCCAATACTTCATCAACATTTCATAGGGATGAAAGACTCGGGAATACGCATGCTATGCATGGAAAATGTAATTATGAGATTGAGATGCCCGAAGAAACATCCTTTCTTAGTTAACCATGCATTAGGTACCATGTTCAATCATTTTGTTTTTAAGTGAAATGGGTTTATGATCCCAACATGGTTGGCTCATGGTACCGAATATATGCAACTAAGAATGCAGCGTGAATTTTCGCGCTTTCTTTTTTGTTTTTGTCTTGCAGGGGAAAACGCAAGGGTCACGCATGAGCAAACATGAAAACAATTAGTATGCAATTTGTAGATCAAAAGAGTTTGTTGAACACATATGCATGATGATGCAATGACTCATGCAAAATGTGATGCTGGAATATGATAACGGACAAATGTAGGAACGATATGTTCATTATGATGCCATGAAGAGATGCTTATGCGATGCATGATATGAATGCATTTACGGACACGAGAGCCCGGAAAATCATCTCTCCTTACTTGCGCATTTGGGGGCGTAGTGCCCCATGTGTGCAGTTAAGAAGACGATATGGATCTTCCGACTTCGCACGACAAAAGACAAGACCCACATACAACGCATGTGTGACGGCATGATGCAGATGCGCAAAAGCGCAACAGGGGGATTTACACAGCATGGCAATACCCTCAAATAATCATACAACAAAGGCGTACATGACCTTTAGGTTATATGCATGACAGTGTTTAAAAGGCACGCGGCGTGTTCGCTTCATGCCCCTATTTTAGGGACCTATAGGATAATATCTAGGGGTCTCTAATAACTACTCCCAACGATCCATATCTCATATGGCTGTTTTCTAGAGGTAGCATCACTCAAGATAATAATATTGCGGCGGTATGGAATACCAGCGACAACACATTATAAAGAGAGAAAGCTCTAGACGAGGTTTCACTATTATCAAGCAAGTCGAAGACCTAGCATGACCATAGATTCACCTCCACTCTTTAGATTCCCATGAACCCGGGTATAGGGCCCCTTTTTTTACTCAAACCCGTGGGTGCTTAGAATGCAGTGTAAAAATGCGGAAAAGATAGCAGTTATTATATTTACACAGTTCAAAAATGCACACACAAAGTTTCACAATTCCACAATTTCCTAAAATAGGCCAAACTCACAAAAACAATCCCCAGTGGAGTCGCCAACTGTCGCAACATGCCCTTTTGCGGGCGAGCGAGGAGAGGCTCACGGGTGTGTTTTCCAAAGGAGGAAAATGTGCGGAGTCGCCACCAACGTTTATTTTTGGAAAACGTCGGAAAAACCAAAGGAAACTGGTCAAAAAAGAATATTCCAAGTTCGGGAGTTGTATTTACGTTTGAGGAAGGTATTAGCACCTCTCACGTTTGTCTCAAAGGACAACAACCTTATTTTTAGAATTGTGTGAAATTGTGTTACCCTAACTTTTTATTTCCTTTTTTATTTTTGAGGTCAACAAAAGCGGGGCTCTTGCTCCTACGTACCCTCCATCGAAGAGGAAATCAGACCTACGTAGTTCTTTTTTAAGGGTGAATCAAGCGATTCTTTTTACTTGGAAGGTGATCATTTTAAGGAGTTGGACCTTAAAAATGATCCATTTACTTCATAAGAAAAACTGAGATATTGAACTTTCAAATCCTTTTTAGTGATTTTTTGCGAACGAGCTTGACTTTGCGAGTTGATTTTAGCCTTAGTTTCACTTTAGTTATTAGTCAATTTCAATTAAGAAAGAGAAATCCCAAAGAGAAACGTCCGATTGATTTTTTTGCTTTGTTTTACTAAAAGATATTTTTTTGATTATTATATTATTATTTTACCCCTTTTGATTTTCCAATGTGGTTACGGCACGACCAAACGGTCGGATTTCATTTTAACAGAAATTAACGGATATTACAAATCAAATGATCGGTGGAAATTTATTTTATTTTTTTTATTAGGCGAGAAATGGCTTAAATAAATGACTGAAGCACGTCAAAAGGGGTTACGGAAAGTAAATGAAACGAGAATAAAAATACACGAAACAAATGGGGACCACCACGAGTACATAGAATGAATTGAAAAGCTCGATTAGGGGTACTTACCGATTGAAGATCGAAGAACAATGAAGAACGAACGATGAATGACGAAGAACGGTCAAAAATCTTCGCGTAATTACCCACGGAAACGTTACGGAAGCGCCTCGGCTTGGATTTTCTTCACGGAAACAATTTTCCTCAGCAATTTCAAGTGAATACGAAGTGCCAAGAAGGCTGAACCCTTTTCTTCTTCACTCCTCCCCCTATTTATAGCAAAATAGGGGAGGAGCTTGCCACCCAGCTCGCCTAGGCGAGCCAGGTTGCCTCCTCCAGAAGCAACCGCCTCCTGGAGGAAGAATCTGGAAGGCCCAAGTTGGCCTGGTTGCTATTTGCACCTTTTTTTTACTAAATACACCCCCTTTTACTTTTTTTGGTGATTCTTTTTCCGTAACGTTACGAAACTTTACGAATTTCGTAACGATACTTATTTTCTTTCCATAAGGTTACGGAACCTTACGGATCATGTAATTACTCTTTTTAAGCTTTCGAAAAAGTTACGGAAACTCACAGATTGCGTAACAATACTTCCTTTTGATTTCCATCACGTTACGGAATTTCACGGATTGCGTAACAACGCTTCCTTTTGATTTCCGGCACGTCTCAAGACTTCACATATTGTGCAACAAAGGGTTCCAAGTACTTTGAAGCGGTCAATTAAAGGTTGCATGCCATCAAGCAATAGTCCCCGGACGAAATTAGGGTATGACACCCCCCTTCTTAATTATTCTGAGGCCACTCGATCCAACACGTAGGCCACACCTTTTCCGGTTTTTCTGACGTTTTTCTCAAATAAACGTTGGTGGTGACTCCGCGCGCCTTCCGCCCTTGGAAGACGCTCCCGTGAGCCCCACGTCGCCCTCCCGCCGAAGGGTAGGTTGTGACAAGTTGAACACACCTTTGCTTGGTTCTCTATTTGGTTCTTAACCCTCTCATGCAACTTCTTTACAAACTCTGACCTAGATTCCCCTTCTTTATGTATAAAAAAAGTGTCAAGTGGGAAGGAAACGAGGTCTAAGGGTGTTAGGAGATTGAACCCATAGACAACCTCAAAAAAGGATTGCTTGGAGGTTCTATGAACCCCCCTGTTGTAGGTAAATTCTACATGAGGAAGATACTCATCCCAAGACTTATGGTTGCCTTTCAAAAGAGCCCTTAAAAGGATGGATAAAGACCTATTCACTACCTTTGTTTGCCCACCTGTTTATGGATGACAAGTGGTAGAAAAAAGAAACTTAGTTCCTAGCTTAGTCCATAAGGTTTTCCATAAGTGGCTAAGGAACTTAGCATCTCTATCTGACACAATGGTCCTAGACAAACCATGGAGTCTCACAACTTCCTTGAAAAAGAGTTTTGAGATGTAGGAAGCATCATCCACCTTGTGGCATGGTATAAAGTGTGTCATCTTGCTAAACATATCACCAACCACAAAGATAGAGTCTACACCTCTTTGGGTTCTCGAAAGCCCAAGGACAAAGTCCATACTAATGTCTACCCAAGGTGCAAATGGGATGGGTAAGGGTGTGTATAGCCCATGAGGCATCACCCTAGACTTGGCTTGTAAACAAGCCACACACCTAGTGTGGACATCTTTCTTCATATGGGGCCAATAAAACTTTTTTTGAGTAAGACAAAGGTCTTGTCTATCCCAAAGTGGCCCATGAGCCCACCCTCATGGCTCTCTTTCACAAGTAATTTTCTGATGGATCCTTGCGGTATGCAAAGCTTTCCCTCTTTGAGCAAATACCCCTCAGTCAAATAGAATCCATCTTGGGCCTTTTGCCCATAACTCTCATAAATGGGAGAGAAATGTTCATCTAAAGCATACAACTCCCTAATGTTATCAAATCCTAAAATTTGAGCTCCTAGGGAGCAAAACAATGTGTGTCTCCTAGAGAGGGCATCAACTACCACATTAGTTTTTCCCTTTTTGTATTTGATAACATATGGAAATTGCTCTAGGTACTCTAGCCATTTTGCATGCCTTTTGTTTAACTTGCTTTGCCCTCTAATATACTTAAGTGATTCATGATCACTATGAATGACAAATTCCTTGGAAACAAGGTAATGTTCCCAAGTTTGGAGGGCTCTTATTAAGGCATAAAGCTCTTTATCATAGGTGGGGTAGTTGAGGGTGGCACTATGAAGTTTTTCACTAAAATAAGCAATAGGGTGCCCACCTTGTAACAATACAGCTCCAACTCCCACTCTAGAGGCATCACATTCTAGCTCAAAAGTTTTAGAAAACTCAGGAAGAGCTAGAACATGTGCCTTAGTAAGCTTTTCTTTAAGCAAAGAAAAGGCTTGATCTTGTCTTTCACTGCAAGTAAATGCCACATTCTTCTTCACCAACTCATTGAAAGGTGAGACAATTGTAGAGAAATTAGGAACGAACCTTCTATAGAAGTTTGTTAACCCATGGAAGCTCCTAATATCTCCCACACTTTTTGGGGTGGGCCATTCTTGGATGGCCTTGATTTTCTCAGGGTCCACTTGGACCCCATTTCTACCAACTACAAACCCTAAGAAAACTATATTATCTACACAAAAGGTACATTTTTCTATATTTGCATAGAGGGTGTTTTTCCTAAGGATTGAAAGAACTTGCCTAAGATGTCCTAAGTGATCATCTAGGTTCTTACTGTACACTAAAATATCATCAAAATAAACAACTACAACTACCTATGAAATCCCTTAAGACATAATGCATAAGCCTCATAAAGGTGCTTGGTGTATTAGTGAACCCAAAAGGCATCACTAGCCATTCATACAAACCAAACTTGGTCTTGAAAGCGGTTTTCCACTCATCACCCTTTTTCATCCTGATTTGGTGATAACCACTTTTAAGATCAATTTTGGAAAAGATGTTGGCACCATGCAACTCATCAAGCAAATCATCAAGTCTAGGAATAGGGTGCCTATACTTTATAGTAATGTTGTTGATGGCCCTGCAATCCATACACATTCTCCATTTATCATCCTTTTTGGGCACCAACAACACTAGCACAGCACAAGGTGTTGGATCAAGTGGCCTCAGAATAATTAAGAAGGGGGGGGTTGAATTAATTATTAATGAGTCTTGACTAATTAAGAATTTATCCTTCTTAATATTACTAGATTCACTTAGGCTTTTACTACTAAGTTAAGAAAGTAAATAATAGAAATAGAAACTTAACCAAAAGTAAAAGCGATAATTAAAAGTGCACAACAGAAATAAAAGAGTGTAGGGAAGAAGAAAACAAACACAAGATTTATACTGGTTCAGCCACAAACCGTGCCTACATCCAGTCCCCAAGCAACCTGCGGTTCTTGAGATTTCTTCCAACCTTGTAAAATCCTTTACAAGCCAAAGATCCACAAGGGATGTCCCCTCCCTTGTTCTCTTTGAAAAACCAAGTGGATGTACCCTCCACTTGAACTAATCTACAAGAGATGTACCCTATCTTGTTCTCAGTATAACAATTCCCAAGTAGATGTACCCTCTACTTGTACCACAAAGGATGTACCCTCCAATGTGTTGGGATAAAGAATTCTCAGGCGGTTAGTCCTTTGAATCTTTGTAAGGGGAAACAAAAGATATCTCAGGTGGTTAGTCCTTTGAAATCTTTTGCTTAAGGGGAAGGGAATAATCAAAAGAATTCTCAGGCTGTTAGTCCTTTGAATCTTTTGTAAGGGAGAAGAGAGACACAAAAGAATTCAGGCAGTTAGTCCTTCGTTCTTTTGGCAAAGGAAGAAGAGAATGAAAAAGATGAATAGCACAAGTTTTTGAACAAAGAACTTTTCTCGGAAGAGAAAGTGTTGAACAAAAACTTTTAGAAAGATGAAGAGAAATGAATCAGAAAATTGTGTAGAAAGAGTTGAAAGATATTGAATGATGATGAGAAAAGATTGAAAGACAGATTATTGATTCTTGAAATTCATGTCATGGCCACATATTTATAATCTCTTGATAACTCAAGTCAAAGCTTGTGACTTTTGGCAATTTCTTTAAAACTAGTCACTTAAAAAGTTGTGACTTTTGAAAGAATCTTCAGAAACAAGTCACTTGAAGAATTGTGACTTTTGAAAATGTATTTTTCGAAATCAGTCACTGGTAATTGATTACCATTAAGGTGTAATCGATTACACATCAACAGATGTGACTCTTCATTTTGAATTTTAAAAATTAAAACGTTTAGAAACACTGGTAATCGATTACAAGTATTGTGTAATCGATTACACAAGTTAAAAATGTTTAAACACAAGTTTTAACTCTTGAAATTTGAAATCTTAACGTTTTAAAACACTGGTAATCAATTACTACCTTCTGGTAATCGATTACCAGAGAGTAAAACTCTTTGGTAATGATTTTGTGAAAACTTCTTGTGTTACTTAATGTTTTGGAAAACTTTTTTTTAATACTTATCTTGATTGAGTCTTCTCTTGATTCTTGATTCTTGAATCTTGAGTCTTGAATCTTGATCTTGATACTTGAATCTTGATTCTTGAATCTTGAATCTTGAAACTTGAAGCTTGATTCTTAAATCTTTGGATTTTGCTTGACTCTTGATTCTTTGGCATCATCAAAATAACCTTGGAAGATATTGCTTCCACACAAGGGCTTAAGCTCTCTTAGACCCAGCCCTTCTCCAACATTTCTTTAACCTAAGACTCTATCTCCATAGTCTCCTAAAGGTTAGTCCTATAGGCTGGCCTATTAGAAAGGCTTGCTCTTGTGACTAAGTCTATTTGGTGTTCTATTTCCCTTAGAGGAGGTAGCCTAGGGAGTATCTCTTTGGGAAATATATCACCAAATTCATGTAAGAGTTCTTAGACCTTTGGGGGAAAGGTCTCAAATGTAGGAATTGTGGCAGTGCTAAGGGAGGTTTCCCTTGATAGGAGAAGGTAGAAGGATTATTTAAGAAGAAGTGCTCTTTTGATATCACCTTTTGTTGCAAAATGAATTTACTTCTTAACAATCTTTTTGGAGGAATCTTTTTCCTTCCCCTTGGCCTTTGAAGACAAGGTCTTACTATCCTTCTTTTTCTTTTTTTTTTCTAGTTTTTTTCTTTATCCCTCTTATTTTTCATAGTTAGTTGATCTTTGGCCACCTGCGAAGGTGTTTGAGGATGCAACACAAACTTTGTTCCAAGGTGGGTGAAGGTTATCTCATTAGTTAGGCCATTATAGATGATTTTCCTATCATATTTCCATGGCCTACCTAAGAGAAGGTGTCCTACCTCCATAGGAACTACATCATGTAGATGCAAGATATTTTGATGATGCCAAAGGATCAAGTGCTTCTCAAGTTTTATTCAAGACAAGAATCCAAGAATGCAAGAAAATCAAGATATATGATCAAGTTGATCTCTAGAATCTTAGGAAGAAGTCTCCAAATTGAAAAAGCAAAAGGTTTGGCCAAAGAATTTTATCTAAATCATTTTAAATTGAGATTTAATCTCTGGTAATCGATTATCAGAGGATGTAATCGATTACCAGTGGCCAATATGCTTTTTTGAAAAGGTTTTAAAAGTTTTTAAATATTTTAGAAAGCATGTAATCGATTACACATGGCTTGTAATCGATTACCACAGGTTTGGAACGTTTTAAAACAGCCATAAGAAATTTGAATTTAAATTTCAAAGTTGTGTAATCGATTACAGTAAGTTGGTAATTGATTACCAGTGTTTAAATATTCAAATTTCAAATAAGAAGAGTCATAACTCTTTAGAAGTAACTGTGTAATCGATTATACCATTATTGTAATCGATTACTAGTAAGGATTTTCGAATATAACTCCCAATAGTCACATATTTTCAAATGTTTTTGAATGGTCATCAAAGGCCTATATATAAGTGACTTGGGATACGAAAATTCTTGAGAGTTTTTATTGCCCAAAAAGTCTTATCCTCGCAAAAAGATTAAGAGAGTTTTTCTGAACTGAAATGTCTTATCCTCTAAAAAAGGATTCTTTGGTCAAACACTTTTATATTCAATAAGGAATCTTGATTGATCTTCAATTGTAATATCTTTCTCTTTCAAGAGAGATTTCTTTTTCTCTTCTTCTTACTTCTGAAAAGGGATTAAGAAACCGAGGGTCTCTTGTTGTAAAGGATTCCTGAACACAAGGGAAGGACTGTCCCTGTGTGGTTCAGACTTTGTAAAAGGAGTTTTTACAAAGAGAGTGGAAAATCTCAAGTGGGTTGCTTGAGGACTGGATATAGGCACGGGAAGTGGCCGAACCAGTATAAATCAAGTTTGCATTTCTCTCTTCCCTTAAACTTCTTTTATTTATTGCTATTTATCTTTTGCTTTAAAGAAGTTTATTTTGAATTGTCTTTTGAGTAATTCATGTTAAGGGTGCATTGTTAATCCAAAAAGAGAGAGTGAAATTTTAATTGGGGAATAGTCTTTGTATCTTAATTCAACCCCCCCCCCCCCTTCTTAAGATAACTGAGGCCATTTGTCTAACACATCACAAATCTCTTCATCCTTATATGTTCCAATGGAGAAGAGCACTTTCACTTGTTGATTGACTATCATCTCCCCTTGCTCATTGAGCCATTGAAGTTTGTAAGGCTTTGGATGGGAAGTGATTGCAAGGCTCAACTTAGAGACTAATCTTGTGCTGCAACAATTGCAACATGAACCACTAGCTACAATGAGAGAGCATGTGTTATCAAAATTTTTACACCTTGTGTGAAAAATATTCTCTCTTTGAGATTGGGTCAAGTCACAAGATTGACCTCCTAGAAGCCTTCTGACCATTAGAAGGTTCCCTTCTTCTTGGGGGTAGATTTCTTCACTATATTTTTCCCATTTTGCTTCTTCACTTACATTGGAGGAAGGTGAAGTAGTAACCTCATCTTGACTATTATAAATGTCTTGGCCTCTCATAATCATGGTTTTCTTGGTGGGGCATTGAGAAGCAATGTGTCCTTTTCCAAGACATTTAAATCACTTTATAGAGTTAGTCTTCTTTTGCAAACTAGCCTTAGAAGGTTGCTTTTCAATTGTCTTCCCTTTATCATCTTTGGGCTTAGAAGGTGCAGCCCCTAAGATGCCTTGACCTTGGTATTTCTTTGTATAAGAGTGAGAGTCATAAGATTTTGAAGTAGGCTTCCTTTTAAGTTGTTGCTCTACCCTTATGCAAAGTTGGACTAGGTCATCTAGGTCCCTATATGGAAGGAGCTCAACCTTGTCCCTCACTTCCATATTAAGCCCACTAAGGAACCTAGCAATACTTGTTCTTTCCTCCTCCCTAAGCCCAACTCTCAAAAGGAGTAGTTCCATTTGTTGCCTATACTCTTCAACACTTATACTCCCTTGTCTAAGCCTTTAGAGCTTGTCAATAAGCTCCCTTTCATAGTAGGAAGGGATGTGCCTCTTCCTAAGGGCACTTTTCAAGTCATTCCAATACTCTGCTAGAGGATCCCCATGAGTCATTCTTTCCCTAACAAGGAAAGTCCACCAATAGAGTGCATACCCTTGGAAGCTAAGGGTAGCCAAAGGAATCTTCCTTTCTTCACTTGTATGATGACAAGCAAAGAGTTGTTCAGCCTTCATTTCCCAATCTAAATAAGCCTCTACATTGTCCTTCCCTTGGAAGTATGGGAGGTTAATGTTAGCCTTTTGAGGTTTTCTTTCATTTTCTCTTCTATGGGAGTGAGGTCTAGGATGTGACCTATGCCTTCCTCTATAATAGTCACTAAGTTCTTCACTTAGGCTCTTGCAAAATTCATGACTACTATAGGAGGCATATTTTTCTTTTTCCAATTCTTTCATTATTTTCTTCTTTCTTCCTTTCTTATTTTCTCTCTTTCATCTTGACTTATTTCTTCCACTCTTTTTTTTCCTTTTTCTTTTCTCTCTTGTTTTTCTTTCCACAACTTAAGGGATCTCAACTCATCTAATATCTTATACAAGGAGTCCTTAGTTGGTTCATAAGTTGTGGTTCTTTCTTGTTGGGGGTTTGAAAACAAAAGGTAAAAGAAACTATGGTTGAAACTAGCCAAAATAAACACTAAAAGAGGTGTAAAAGATAAGGTAAAAACTAATTAGTAAAAGGCAAGCTATCTAGGCGGTTTGACAATGGAAAGTAAAGGAAATAAGCTATGAAAGTAAGCAAGAAATTAAAGGGAAAAAGTACCAGTTTAGGCTCCATTTGCAAACTATTTACCAATAGGGGTCTGTTTTCAAACATTTTACCGGAGGGGTCTGTTTTTATTTGCATTGCATCAAAGGCAGGGGCGCAATACAACGGGGAGCTGACATGTGGCATTGAGCTGTTGTGCCAACAGATATGCACAATGGGTTGCTACAGTTGTAGTGGCGCAACCACTTTTGGACAGGCTTTTGGTAGCGTGTGCAGTGTTGACCAGCTGGAAAGGTATTGTGCCATGTCAGTTGGAGCAACAAGTCTCTTTTAGTGCTATTTAATATCCATTAATGGTTTAAAACTATATACCAATATAGGCCTCTTCTGTATACTATTTACGAAAAAATATTATAAGATTAAAATATTATTTAATTAAATATACCTTCTCTTGGTTGCATGATTGTAAGGGGTTGGATCATGCGGGCAACTTCTTCATTTGTGTCAGATATATCATCGATATCAGTAGAAGCAAAGCTTCATGGTGAATCAAAGATGATTCAAGGGTGTTTTGATGATAACAATGATGATAACAAAAGATGATGACAAAGGTGATGACAAAAAGCTCAAAGATCAATCAAAGAACAACTCAAGTGAATCAAAGATCAATCAAGAACAATTCAAGAGTTCAAGATAAGAATCAAGAAGAAAGTCTAGAGACAAGAATCAAGATCAAGATTCAAGACTCAAGATTCAAGAATGAAGAGAAGACTCAATCAAGATAAGTATTAAAAAGATTTTCAAAACTTTGAATAGCACATGAGTTTTTGACAAAATCTTTTACCAAAGAGTTTTTACTCTTTGGTAATCGATTACCAGATTGTTGTAATCGATTACCAGTAGCAAAATTGTTTTGAAAAAGTTTTCAAATTGAATTTACAACGTTCCAATTATTTTCAAAAAGCTGTAATCGATTACCAATGCCTTTGAACGTTGAAATTCAAATTCAAATGTGAAGAGTCACATCTTTTCACACAAAAGCTTTGTGTAATCGATTACACTAATTTAGTAATCGATTACCAGTGACTTTTTCTGAATAAATCAAAAGATGTAACTCTTCAAAAGGTTTTTTGAATTTTTCAAATTGGTTTTAAGTTTTTCTAAAAGTTATAACTCTTCTAAATGATCTTCTTGACCAGATATGAAGAGTCTATAAAAGCAAGGCTTTGTTTTGCATTTTCAATCAATTAATTCTTTCACACTTTTACATTCATTCAATCAATCCTTTGCAAGCCTTGAAACTCTTTGAACTTCTTCTTCTTCTTTGTACCAAAAGCTTTCTAAAGTTTTCTAGTTTTCCAAACCTTGAAAACTTGTGCTATTCATCTTTTCATTCTCTTCTCCCTTTGCCAAAAAGAATTCGCCAAGGACTAACCGCCTGAATTCTTTTTGTGTCTCTCTTCTCCCTTTTCCAAAAGAACAAAGGACTAACCACCTGAATTCTTTTGTGTCTCCCTTCTCCCTTGTCAAAGAATTCAAAATGACACAGTCTGAGAATTCTTTTGATTCTTCCCTTTCCCTAATACAAAAGTGTTCAAAGGACTAACCGCCTGAGAATTCTTTTGTATCCCCATTCACAAAGTATCAAAGGTTTAACCGCCTGGGAACTTTGTCTTAACACATTGGAGGGTACATCCTTTGTGGTACAAGTAGAGGGTACATCTACTTGGGTTGTTGACTGAGAACAAGAGAGGGTACATCTCTTGTGGATCAGTTCTAGTGGAGGGTACATCCACTAGGTTCAAAGAGAACAAGGGAGGGTACATCCCTTGTGGATCTTTACTTGTAAAAGGATTTTTACAAGGTTGAAAGAAATCTCAAGGACTGCAGGTCGCTTGGGGACTGGATGTAGGTACGGGTTGTTGCCGAACCAGTATAAAAACTCTTGTGTGTTTGTTTCCTTCTTCCCTACTCTTTTACTTTCCGTTGTGCATTTAATTTCCGCTTTAACTTTTTGTTAAGTTTCTCTTCTACTCCTCATTCTCTTAACAATTTAGTAAAAGCCTTAGAAGAGTATTTTTTAATTAGTAAAGGTTTAGGAATAATTAATTCAACCTCCCCTTCTTAATTATTCTGAGGCTACTCGATCCAACAATATCTTCCTCCTCATCCAATTAGTCCTCAACATATGAATTAGATATCATATAATCATCATCGTCAGAATCTTCATCTAAATTTGTTGCAAATCTTTGAACTTTTGATTCATTTGCAGCTATATTATTCCCACATGATAATAGCGAATTTGTCACATTCAACGCAGAAGCACCGACAACATCTTTCAACGCACAATTCAATGACACCCATTTCTTGTTGTTGTTGAAAACTTTCAATCATTGTTTCAACATCTTCATCGTCACAAATTTGCAATGCAATATATTTACCTGCAACTAAAAACTAGCAAGTCATAGTAGATATACTTTCATTTTTATCTAATTTTACCTTATCACGAATTCTTTTTTTTAACCCATCAAAAGTTACACCACGTTTAATTTGAATAGCCTTTTTATGGCCTTCAAATGTGATGTCGTCGTCACTTTGAAATATTCTTCCATTCAAATAAACCAGAACAATAATTGAAGAACTCATTTTTATAATAAAACCTACAAAATAAATCAATAGTGTCATCAACAATTTTCATTAATAATAATAACATCAAAAAATAATACAAATTAATAAAAATAAATTAATAAATATATTACTGATTTTCACACCACTAGAAAAAATATCAACAAAGATGTAATATAGAGAGAAAGAAATTTGGAGAGATGCAGAAATAATGTACTAGAAAGTGTGTGTGGATGGAAGGGGGACGGGGGGTTTATATAGGCATGTATTGCGCCGGTAGTAATGGCGCAATACATTGTACCTAGGGCATTTGAGCAAAGGGTTGCTCCAACTAACATGGCACAATACCTTTCCAACTGGTCAACACTGCACACGCTGCTAAAAGTCTGTCCAAAAGTGGTTGCGCCACTGCAACTGTAGCAACCCATTGCGCATATCTGTAGGCACAACAGCTCAATGCCACATGTTAGCTCCTCGTTGTATTGCACCCTTGCCTTTGGCGCAATGCAAATAAAAACAGACCCCCCCGGTAAAATGTTTGAAAACAGACCCCTATTGGTAAATAGTTTGCAAAAGGAGCCTAAACTGGTACTTTTGCCGAAATTAAAGTGCAAGAAATGTAAACTAGGTGAATCCTGAGAGTGTTTGGATGATCACATTTAAGGTTCCTAACAAAACACTAACTATCCTAAGGGAAAATTGCCTAAAATTATTACTCACAACAAATGGAAGTTTGGTAACCTATTGGAGGCTCCCAACACACTTCCAATGAAAGGTCTTTTTGTTACAAAAACTAGAAAGCAATAAAGGTAAGTAAATTGACAATTACAAAATTACCAAACGGTCCTCAATTTTGGTGGTTTTTCTCCCTTTGGTGATTCACTCAATTTGGTGTGCTTCTTAATCCAATAGCTCTTAAGGTGGTTGGCTCCTTGCTTCTTGACATAAATTCTTCAAGGGAAGACACCGATCCTGCTTTCCAATTCCCTATATAGCAACTCACAAACAAGGAAACAAAGAGACAAGCAATAACCAAAGACCAAAAAAATGAAATGAAAGCTAAACCAATAGAGTTTTAACAAGACAAATTTTCAAGGATTATTCAACAATTAAAGCAATGAAAAACACATAAAAGCAAGATAGGACTCAAAGAGAAACCTAGAATGGCTCTAGAGTAGAGTAAAAAAAACTAAAAAAATAAGACTCAAGAAACCTCAATTGAAATTTTAGAACTAAGATTTGTATAAAATAGGCACCAATTACAGAACAAATTTCGAGCCAAAACAACAAACACACTTCCCTTTCACTTTTTTTTCTAGGACACTGATTTTTCTGCCAACTTATGTGATTTTTAATATTTTTTCCTTTTCTCAAAATCAATTGGTTCTTTTTTATAATTTTTTTCCAGATGTCTAGAAAATTTAGTAAACATTTCAGCTCAAAATTCATAGTGACCAATTCCTAGTGACTTTTACAAGTACGTATGTTCAAGCTGCCAGCACTAGCGATTTCAACCTAGAAATCAAGAGTAGTGTTTATGTTGCTTAAGACTTAGATAATTATAATTTGTGTTTGCTTATGCTCAAATGTATTGAATAACACAATTCAAGAGAGCTTAAGACTTATTTTGATTCACAAATCTAGCCACAACTCACCACCGTAACTCAATTTCTTCATAGGTATCATATAGGAAACTTAGAAAACAAAACAAAGTTCAACAACAAGACTACTTCTAGGAATTGATTTAGAACATGTTATGAAAAAAATAACATGAATGAATTAGACTCAAAATTCAAAAGATAGGCTAAGAATGACAAGAATACATGAAAAAATGTATCTAGAATTCAATTACCAAAATCAAAATTCAACACAAACTTAGAACATGATATGACAATTATTATGACTAAACATGACTCTAAGACAACATTGAATAAGTGATTTATACTTAGATTTTTGTGTTTTTTTTTCTAATCAATATTTTGGAAGAAAATTTAGATCTAAAGGTTCAACACAAGAAGATTATGACTTAAAAATGATAGAACCTCAAATCAACACAAAAACATGATTCAAGAGTAGATCTATAAAATTTGAACCATAGAAATGCAAGAACAAGTGGAGATCTAAGATTTAATCGGTTTATTTTTTTGAATCTACTCTAAACAGAACCAAACCACAAGACAATGAAGGATATACATGGAGAAGAAGATGAAGAACAAGGAATTAAACTGAATTGACCGAACAAAAAGATAGAGGAAGCAAAAGAACATCACCTAGATGAAGATGCTCTTGAGACCACATGATGTAGCTCCATGTAGAGCTTGTAGGCCTTGGATCTTCTTCATCAATGGAGTCCTTTTCTTCTTGAAGATCAATGACAGTGGAATGAAGATGAAAGAATGATGATTGGAGACACCACTTCAAAGAGAAGATGAGTCAAGAACAAGCTCACCACCTTAGGAAGTCATGGATAAGAGCTTGAAGGTAGGAGAAGATGAGAGGAGGGAGAGGGAGAGAAGGAGCACGAAATTTTGTGATGCAATCCTACTCCGCAAGGGCATTGGATAGAAAAACTCCAAGTAGATTGGGCCAGAGATGCAAGAGAAGGCCCTAGGGTTCTTATGAGCCTTAGGGTAGATTTCGGGCCCATGGGCTAAGTACGAGCCCACTTATCTTTGTAAATATTAGATTAAGGTTTCATTATTTTTGGGCCTTGTATTTAGGGCTCCATAATGTAGGTAGGGTACCCTAGAAATATAGGATTTTTCAGCCCTTGTATTTTAGGGCACCTAGACTAGTTTTTGTATTAGGGGTAGTTTTGTAATTTCACATGCACTAAGTGGATATTTGATGTGTGTGGTTGGAAATAAATTTAATTGAATTGGTAGAAGCCCAATCCAATTAAATTTTAGAGGGGGAGGTGAGCATTTGCTTACTACACCCCATTGCCACATCATATAGTCACACTTTGTGCATGTCCTTCATGCTTTTCATGCCTCATGACACCTAAGCACACTTAGTGGAGAATCTTGGAATTGATCTTGGATTAGTGGGCTGAACCATAACTAAAATTCACTAATCATAATTAGTGAAATTTTGGCTCCAAAGTTTGGCTCCACAAATTCAATTTCAAATTCAAGTGAAATTTGAATTTCCCTCCAATTTTGTGTGACACTTAGGCTATAAATAGAGGTCATGTGTGTGCATTTTTTTCAACTTTGATGATTTGAATATTAAACTTCAGATTTCAAAGCTCATTTAGAGCACAAAATTTCGTGCTCTTCTCTCCCTCTCCCTTCATTCATCTCCTTCTTCCTCCAAGCTCTTATCCATGGCCTCCTATGGTGGTGAGCTTCTTCTAGACTCATCTTCTCCTTGAAGTGGCGTCTCCTCTCTCTTTCCCTTTCTCCATTCCGCTGCCATTCATCTTCCAAGAAGCAAAGGAATCCATTGATGAAGAAGATCCTAGGCCTACAAGCTCCAATGGAGCTTGCATCATGTGGTATCAGAGCATCTTCATCTAGGTGATGTTCTTTTGCTTCCTCTATCTTTTTGTTCGGTGAATTCTCTTTTAATCCTTGTTTTTTCATCTTATTCTCCATGTATATCCTCCATTGTCTTGTGGTTTTGTTCTGTTTAGAGTAGATTCAAAAAAAAATAAACCGATTAAATATTAGATCTACACTTGTTCTTGCATTTCTATGGTTCAAATTTTGTAGATCTACTCTTGAATATCGTTTTTTGTGTTGATTTTAGGTTCTATCAATTTTCATTCATAATATTCTTGTGCTGAACCTTTAGATCTAAATTTTGTTCCAAAATATTGTTTAGAAAAAAAAAACACAAAAATCTAAGTGTAAATCACTTAATCCATGTTGTCTTAGAGTCATGTTTAGTCATAGTAATTGTCACATTATGTTCTAAGTTTGTGTTGAATTTTATTTTGTTGATTGAATTCTAGATACATTTGTTCATGTATTCTTGTCATTCTTAGCCTATCTTTTGAATTTTGAGTCTAATTCATGCATGTTATTTAGTTCATAACATGTTCTAAATCAAATCCTAGAAGTAGTCTTGTTCTTGAACTTTTTTTTTTGCTTTCTAAGTTTCCTACATGATGCCTATGATGAAGTTGAGTTGTGGTGCTGAGTTGTGGCTGGATTTGTGAATCAAAATAAGTCTTAAGCTCTCTTGAATTGTGTTATTCAATATAATTGAGCATAAGCAAACACAAATTGTAACTATCCAAGCCTTAAGCAACATAAACACTACTCTTGATTTCTAGGTTGAAATCGCTGGTGCTGGCAGCTTGAACATACGAACTTGTATAAATTACTGGGAATTGGTCACTACGTTTTTTGAGCTGAAACTTTTACTGAATTTTCTAGACATCTGGACCAAAATTATAAAAAAAGAACCAAGCAATTTGGATTAAAGGAAAAAATAAGAAAAATCGCACAAGTTGGCAGACAAATCAGTGTCCAGGAAAAAAAAAAGTGAAAGGAAAGTGTGCTTGTTGTTTTGGCTCAAAATTTGTTCTATAATTGGTACCTATTTTATACCAATCCTAGTTCTGAAATTTAAATTGAAAATTATTGTGAAAACAAGTGCCAAAACTATAGGTTTCTTGAGTCTTTTTTTTTTAGTTTTTCTACTCTACTCTAGAGCCATTCTAGGTTTCTCTTTGAGTCCTAGCTTGCTTTTTTGTGCTTTTCATTGCTTTAATTGTTGAATAATCCTTGAAAATTTGTCTTGTTAAAAATCTATTGGTTTAGCTTCATTTCATTTTTTTTTTGTCTTTGGTTATTGCCTGTCTCTTTGTTTCCTTGGTTGTGAGTTGCCATATAGGGAATTGGAAAGGAGGATTGGTGCCATATCTTGAAGAATTTGAGTCAAGAAGCAAGGGGCCAACCACCTTAAGAGCTATTGGACTAAGAAGCAATCCAAATTGAGTGAAACACTAAAGAGAGAATAGCCACCACAATTGAGGACTTTTTTCTTTGTAATTTTGTAATTGGCAATTTGCTTTGCTTTCAAATTTTGTAACAAAAAGGTCTTTCATTGGAAGTAAGTTGGGAGCCTCCGCTAGGTCACCCTACTTCCATTTGTGTGTAATAATTTTAGGCAATTTCCCCTTAGGATAGTGAGTGTTTTGTTGGGAACCTTAAATGAGGTCATCCAAACACTCTTAGGATCCGCCTAGTTTGCATTTCTTGCACTTTAATTTCTTGCTTATTTTCATAACTTATTTCCTTTACCCTCCATTGTCAAACCGCCTAGATAGCTTGCCTTTTACCAATTAGTTTTTACCTTATCTTTCACACCTCTTTTAGTGTTTATTTTGGCTAGTTTCAACCATAGTTTATTTTACCTTTTGTTTTCAAACCCCCAACAAGAAAGAACCATAACTTAGGAACCAACATGAGTCTTCATTCTTCATCTAGTGTTAATGGTGAGGGTTCTACTCCTAAGGACCCCTTGTATAAGATATTAGATGAGTTGAGATCCCTTAAGTTGTGGAAAGAAAAACAAGAGAGAAAAGAAAAAGGTAAAAAAAGAGTGGAAGAAATAAGTCAAGATGAAAGAAAGAAAATAAGAGAGGAAGAAAGAAGAAAAATAATGAAAGAAATGAAAAGAGAAAAACATGTCTCCTATAGTAGTCATAACTCTTGCAAGAGCCTAAGTGAAGAACTTCGTGACTATTATGAAGGAAGGAATAGGTCACATCTTAAACCTCACTCCCATAGGAGAGAAAATGAAAGAAAGCCTCAAGAGGTTAACATTAAACTCCCATACTTCCATGGGAAGGACAATGTAGAGGCTAATTTAGATTGGGAAATAAGGGTAGAGCAACAACTTAAAAGGAAGTCTACTTCAAAATCTTATGGCTCTCACTCTTATCCAAAGAAAGACCAAGGTCAAGGAATCTTAGGGGTGAGACCTTCTAAGCCCAAAGATGATAAGGGGAAGACAATAGAAAAGCAACCCCTTAAGGCTAGTATGCAAGAGAAGACTAGCTCCATGAAGTGCTTTAAATGTCTTGGAAGAGGACACATTACTTCTCAATGCCCCACCAAGAAAACCATGATTATGAGGGGCCAAGACATTTATAGTAGCCAAGATGAGGATACTACTTCACCTTCCTCTAGTAAAAGTGAAGAAGCAAAAGGGGAAGAATCTAGTGAAGAGATCTACCCCCAAGAAGAAGGACAACCTTTAATGGTTAAGGAGGAGTGTAAGGAGGTAAGTGTCTCCTCCAAGAGGTTAGCTAAGAAGGAAAGACATTTTGAAATAAAGACAAATATTAAAGAAATTTCCCTTCTTAGACAACCTCCACATTTTCTCCTTTGTAAAAAGACACTTGTTAGCATTGCCACATCTCTTAGGCTTGAGTTTATTCCTCAAGTAAAGGAGTTGTTGGATGAGGGTTTGGTTCGCAAGAGATTAAATCCTTGTGCTTTGTTGGTGCCCAAAATAGGTATTATTAGGCACCAAATCCCTAAAATAGGTGGTGTGATGAATGCTTTGGGTGGTGCAACACTCTTTTGTAAAATTACTCATGCACCCAACATCTTCATGATTTGTGTACATAGGGACTCATTAGGTAGGTTTGTTCTTATTTTTAGTTTCAATACAAACTTAGGCACTCATATGGGACACCTTAGGTTTGTCATACTTTTTGGTAGGAATAATCAACATGAAAATACAAAAAAAGGTATGTTCTATTGCTTTACTTTTCTTAATTTTTTAAATTGTGATCAAGGGGTTCCCATGAACCCTAAGAGAATAAAGGTCATTCCTGAGTGGCCCGCTCCACCAAGTGTAAGAAAAATTTGGGGCTTCCAAGACTTAACAAACTTTTACAAAAGGTTTGCCCCATATTTTTCTATACTTGTAGCACCACTCATTGAGTTGGTGAGGAACCATGTTCCTTCATGGGAAGATGCCCAGGAAATGAGTTTTCAGACCTTACCTTACTTCAACATACTAAACACCACTAATACATATGTTTTTGTTCTTTTTACAGGTGTTAAGGGAAGGAGCCCAGAGTATCAAGAACCTCAGGATTTGAGGTCAAATCCTTTTCAAGGGGGAGGGAATGATGCAATCCTACTCCGCAAGGGCATTGGATAGAAAAACTCCAAGTAGATTGGGCCAGAGATGCAAGAGAAGGCCCTAGGGTTCTTATGAGCCTTAGGGTAGATTTCGGGCCCATGGGCTAAGTACGAGCCCGCTTATCTTTGTAAATATTAGATTAAGGTTTCATTATTTTTGGGCCTTGTATTTAGGGCTCCATAATGTAGGTAGGGTACCCTAGAAATATAGGATTTTTCAGCCCTTGTATTTTAGGGCACCTAGACTAGTTTTTGTATTAGGGGTAGTTTTGTAATTTCACATGCACTAAGTGGATATTTGATGTGTGTGGTTGGAAATAAATTTAATTGAATTGGTAGAAGCCCAATCCAATTAAATTTTAGAGGGGGAGGTGAGCATTTGCTTACTACACCCCATTGCCACATCATATAGTCACACTTTGTGCATGTCCTTCATGCTTTTCATGCCTCATGACACCTAAGCACACTTAGTGGAGAATCTTGGAATTGATCTTGGATTAGTGGGCTGAACCATAACTAAAATTCACTAATCATAATTAGTGAAATTTTGGCTCCAAAGTTTGGCTCCACAAATTCAATTTCAAATTCAAGTGAAATTTGAATTTCCCTCCAATTTTGTGTGACACTTAGGCTATAAATAGAGGTCATGTGTGTGCATTTTTTTCAACTTTGATGATTTGAATATTAAACTTCAGATTTCAAAGCTCATTTAGAGCACAAAATTTCGTGCTCTTCTCTCCCTCTCCCTTCATTCATCTCCTTCTTCCTCCAAACTCTTATCCATGGCCTCCTATGGTGGTGAGCTTCTTCTAGACTCATCTTCTCCTTGAAGTGGCGTCTCCTCTCTCTTTCCCTTTCTCCATTCCGCTGCCATTCATCTTCCAAGAAGCAAAGGAATCCATTGATGAAGAAGATCCTAGGCCTACAAGCTCCAATGGAGCTTGCATCATTTTGTGCCTCAAAAGAGGTCTGAACTTTGAAGTGTAATTCTCAAATGATCAAAGTTGAAAAAATGCATACACATGGCCTTTATTTATAGCCTAAGTGTCACACAAAATTGGAGGGAAATTTGAATTTCAATTCAAATTTCACTTGAATTTGAAATTAAATTTGTGGAGCCAAATTTTGGAGCCAAATTTTCACTAATTATGATTAGTGAATTTTATTTATGGTTCAGCCCACTAATCCAAGATCAAGTCCAAGATTCTCCACTAAGTGTGCTTAGGTGTCATGAGGCATGTAAAGAATGAAGGACATGCACAAAGTGTGGCTATATGATGTGGCAATGAAGTGTAGCAAGCAAATGCTCACCTCCCCCTTTAAAATTTAATTGGATTGGGCTTCTCCCAATTCAATTAAATTTATTTCCCAACACACACATCAAATATTCACTTAATGTATGTGAAATTACAAAACTACCCCTAATACAGAAACTAGTCTAGGTGCCCTAACATATAAGGGCTGAAAAATTCCACATTTCTAGGGCACCCTACCTACATTATGGAGCCCTAAATACAAGGCCCAAAAATAATGAAATCCTAATCTAATATGTACAAAGATAAGTGGACCCAACCTTGGGCCATGGGCTCAAAAATCTACCCTTAGGTTCATGAAAACCCTAGGGCCTTCTTCAGCAACTCTAGCCCAATCCTCTTGGAGCCTCTTGCTCATGGCTCTTGTAACTGGTCCCTTCCTAGGGAGGATTGCATCAAGTGACTTCAACAAAAAGATGCCAAAGAAAAATTGGTAAGATGGTTTGCAAACATATAAAGAAAGATGTTGGATACATTGGTGCTAAAAGTAGATTGCATGATTTTTAATTTTTTTTAAAAGGAACAGAGGAAGACCAAGAAAGACATTGAAGAGACGGTACATCTCTTGTGGATCAGTTCAAGTGGAGGGTACATCCACTTGGTTGTTGAAAGAGAACAAGGGAGGGTACATCCCTTGTGGGTCTTTGCTTGTAATGGATTTTACAAGATTATTGGAAATCTCAAGAACCGGTGGTTGCTTGGAGACTGGATGTAGGCACGGGTTGTGGCCGAACCAGTATAAATCTTGTGTTTGTCTTCTTCTTCCCTACACTCTTTATCTTTTTGTTGTGTTCGCTTTACTTTTGTCTAAGTTATTGTTTCTGTTCTTTACTTTCTCATAACTTAGTAGTAAAGCCTGATTGAATCTAGTAACATTAAGAAGGATAAATTTTTAATTAGTCAAGACACGTTAATAATTAATTCAACCCCCCCTTCTTAATTATTTTGAGGCCACTTGATCCAAAAAATGCAATATCATTGAATGTATCATATTGAAAGATATCTACATAGGCTCAAATCATGTGAGAAATACGACCCGTTCAGAAGGATGTATTGTTGAAGCTTATATTGCACAAAAGTGTGTACATTTCTGTTTCAGGTATTTGCATGGAGTTGAGACTAGACTGAATAGATATGGAAGAAATTAAGAAGGTGATATAGATAGATTGAATAAATCAAACTTGAATTTTTTTTTTCAAAATTCGGCACACCATTGTTCGAAAAAAGTATATTGAGTTGAGTCCTATAGAACTAGAGCAAGCAAGAATTTATGTTCTTAAAAATTGTGACAAAGTCTCTTCTTTTATCAAGTAACTTTCTTAAATTGCATATTTATATTACTATAGTTATATATAATTAAGTATAAAATTGTATTTATTATATATATTTTCAAATGACCAGGCTACACAAAGAAGAATTCGAAAAAACAAATTCACAAAATGTGGAACAAAGACATGAAAATGAATTTTTCACATGCTTCAAAAAACATGTAAGTATGAATTTATATGACTATTATTATATAACTTTAGCATATCATATTTTTACACTTCTTTTTTAACAGATTGCATATCTGAAAAGAGATGGGTAAGAAAATGTAAATGAATCATTATTCCACTTAGCTTGTGGACCTGATACACGTGTTTTTTAACCTACAACTTATCTGATAAATGGTTGGAGATTTAATATAAAGGATCAGGATATGCACTTGAAATCACAAAATAGTGGAGTTTTAGTTAAAGGTGATGAGAATGTAGGTAATTTAGATTACTTTGGTGTCTTGGTAGATATTATTGAATTGGATTTCCCTGATCTTCTCCGGATGTTATATTTAATGTGATTAGTGGGGCATGTCTTTCGAAGAAAGAGGATATAAGGAAGACATCTATGGATTCATTCTTATTAAACCTTTGGGATGAAATTAATCTAACAAATTATAATATTTATTTTTTAAAAAATTGGAATAAATTTATCTATCTTCTTTGTAGAGAATCATTTTAGTAAATCATGTCTAGCATAAAAATTTAATATTCTATTTATATTTTTAGTCAAGACATCAATTTGATTAGAAATCATCAGGGACAAAGCATTTAAAACTTAAAAGCATTAACAAAAATATCTTTAAAAAATGAATAAACAAAAACCATGCACCTCCCTTAATCACAATAAACCTAGAAGAACATTTTTTTTTTTATATTTTTCATTTTGAAACGATATAAATTGTTAGATAAATTTAAACCAACCCTAAAAAAATATTTTTTTTCTTATCTATTTAAATATTACTATTAGATAATGTAAAGATAACATTAAACAAATCCAAGCTAAAGATAAATATATATATATATATATATTAAATATATATATATATATATTATTTTTATCACATATTTAAATAAACCTATAAACATTATTACAGTACTAAAAATAAACGTCTTCAACGACGGCAAATCAGCCATGGTTATATAAAAATCGTCTTTAAAAAAACATTTGACATTCTTATAAATAATTATAACTTTTCAAATACGATTTTCTGAAAATCATTTTGAAAACGCCTTACTAAGTCAGTTTCTGGAGTGAATAGGCAATTTAGTCCCTGAGATTGTAATCAGTTTGCATATTAGTCCCTGACTTAAATTTTAATTCAAAATAGTCCATAACTTTACCTCCGTTATGCAAATAAGTCCCTGCTATTAAAATCTAATTTCCTCCATTAGTCAAATGTCTATTTGGCAAACCTCAGTCCACGTAAGCATCCCAATGTGGCAAGTTTGAGTCCAAGTCAGCAATCCTATGTGGCAAGACAAGGACTGAATTGAAAAATTAGGTTAAAAAGAAATCAAAAATGAAGTAAACGCATTTTCCCTTTCACTGTCTTACTGCTTGTAGGGTTTTTTTAACTGTTTGCAGTTTGTTCTTCCCTCCCCTGCATTCTCTTTGTCGGTGATTGTGAGTGTTCGCGCTTGGCAGTCAGGTTGGTGGTTTTTTGCATTCATTTTGTTTGCATTGTTTTGGTGGTTTCATTTGGGGTTTTATATGTTCAAGGGGTTTCATTTGCATTGTCTTCGCACTTCGTAGGGAGGTTTATGGTCCTTTATTATTTTCGTTTATGATGATCTATTTTTACAGATGACATTGCATGTTGTTGTGTGATGTGCCTATGTTTGAGTTTGAGTTAGGTTTTTTATTTCCTAATATATGACAATGTTTGTGGTTTCTGATTGTGTAGAATGAATGACAATATAACTTTAATATTGCACCATGGAGGAAGATTCACTCCACGTGCCAGTGATGGAAAGGTTGAATATATAGGCGGAGAATTTAACGTTTGGGAGGATATATCTGCAGATTGCCTGAATGCATCTATCTTATATGATCTGGTGAAAGCTAGTAAGAAGTATAGCAATATAGGAGAATGTTTTTGGTTGATCGATAAGGACTTAGATTTTAATCATGGGTTAAGGAGTTGTACAACTGATGGAGATATATTACACTTAGGGATTCTTTTGAAAATGAGAATGAGATAAATGTTTATTTTCATCATGAAGTAGATCCAATTTTAGAAGAAGTCCCACAGATGTTGTACTTGGAATGTGATCCAATTCCAAAAACTGTTGAGAATGAGGATGATTTAGATGATGTACCTATTGCTGGCCATGAGGAAGGTAAGTTTTAATTCATCTGTACTTGGTCCGACATGGTTACCATAATTAATTAATATGATTAATTTTTACTTGATCACCATTGATGCAGATGTTGGTGCTGGTGAGCATGTTGGTGCTAGAGAGCAGAGAGATGCTGGTGAGTAGAGGGATGCTAGAAAGCAGAGAGATGGTGGTGAGCAGAGGGGATGCTGATGCTGGTGAGCAGAGAGATGGTGGTGGTGAAGAGAGAGATGTTGCTGATAGTGACGAGGAAAAGGAAGTTGACAGTGATGAGTGGTTTACAAATTTCTCTTGTATGATGAATGAAGTTGAAGCTGAAGTTGAGACAGATGGTTATCATTCAGAGGAGCTTAATATCCCCATTAGTAGTGATGATGAAGATAAGGATGTTGAAGTTTATCCTCAATATAGTCAAAGTAGTGGAGTTGGTGAACAGAAGTTGGAATTAGGGATGGAGTTTGGTACTCTAGATGAATTTAAATCTGCCTTGAGGGAGTATAGCATATTGATGGGCAGGGAGTTCAAGTGAAAGAAGAATGATAAACAGAGGGCTAGAGCAAAATGCAAGAAGGCATTTTGTGATTGGGAAATCTACTGTGCAAAGAATGAAGTTAGAAACTCTTTTCAGATAAAGACATTTAAGCATAACCATAATTGTTGTAGAGAAGTGAACAACAAATAAGCAAATAGACAGTGGGTGGTCAGTAAACTTGATGGCAAACTCAGAATGCAGCCAACCCTTAAATGTGTTGAAGCTTTGGAATATTTCAAGCAAGAGTTTGGAGTACACATTGAAGTTACAAAGATGTGGAGAGCCATGAAAGAAGCAAAGCAACTAGTGGAAGGGAATGAGAGGAAACAATATGCCAAAGTATTTGATTATGCACATGAATTGTTGAGGAGCAATCTTGGATCAACAGTTAAGATCAACACAGTGCCAAGTCCAGAAGGTCCACCACAATTTCAGAGGCTATATATTTGTCCCTTCTGGCGGTAAGAAGGGGTTTGTTGCTGGATGTAGACCATTCATAGGTCTAGATGGATGTTTCCTAAAGAGTGCATTTGGAGGAAACTTGCTCTCTGCTGTTGGGCTTGATGGCAATAACCACATCTTTGTTATTGCTTATGTTGTTGTGGACATTGAGAACAAAGACAATTGGAAATGGTTTTTAACTTTGTTGCATGAAGATCTTGGGGATTACATACAGAATGGGTGGAATTTCATGTCAGACATGCAAAAGGTATGACATGGTGTGATTTGAAATTGTTATCATAAGTTAGGTATTTAATTGAAGTTAATGACATAAGTTAGGGACTAGTCCAGAAGTATTTACTACTTTGTTGCAATTTTTCAGGGACTTATTCCAACTTTACAGGAAGTCATGTCTGGTGCACCTCATAGATTCTGTGTCTTGCATCTTTGGAAAAATTTTACAAAGCAATGGAAAAGCAAGGAACTTAAAGGAATTGTGTGGCAATGTGCAAAATCCACTACTGTTGCTGAGTTTGAAGGCCATATGGCCCATTTGAAGACAATCAACTGCCAGGCTTGGGAGTATTTGAATAAATGGCCCAAACAAGCATGGACAAAAGCCCACTTCAGTACAATACCCAAGGTGGACAATATATGCAACAACACTTGTGAGGTATTCAATTCCAGAATTCTTCTGCAGTATAGATGCAAGCCTATTATCACAATGCTTGAAGAAATTAGAAGTTATATCATGAGAACCATGGCTGCCCGCAAGGTTAAACTTTCTGGAAAGCCTGGACCATTATGTCCAATATAAAAGACTAGAAAAAAGAAATTCATTTTGCTAATCAATGGACTCCCATTTGGTGTGGTGATAACATGGGCCTGAGATATGAGGTCCACATGTGGGGGAATAAGGTTGAGGTCAATTTTGTTGAATGGACATGCACTTGTGGAGTATGGAAACTAACAGGTTGTGTTCTTTGTAGTTTTTTTTTTCATTCCTAACCTACATGTGTGCTGATTTTACAACTTTGATGTAGGGATGCCATGTCGACATGCCATTGCAACAATAACTCACAAAGGAGGGAAGCCTGAGGACATGTGTCATGAGTGGCGGTCAATAGAAGCTTATAATAAGACATACCATCATTTTATTGAACCAGTCCAAGGACCACAATATTGGGCCCTATACACACCCTGTTCCACCACATAAAAGGGTCCAAAGAGGAAGGCCAAAGAAAAATAGAAGGAGATCTATAGATGAGGACAATGTCACAGGACATAGGCTAAAGAGGAAATTGCCTGAGTTTACATGTGGAAGGTGTGGCCAAACCAATCATAACATTAGAAGCTGTAAAAATATTGGAGTTCTTGTTAGGCCAAAGAAATATGTTGCACCATCAACTTCAAATGAGGATGACCACCTATTATCTCAAGATGAACAGACTTTGAATGAGGCTAAAGAAGCTGTTGCTCATGTTCAACAAGATCCGGTGGAGATTAATTTATCTCAGCCTCATTTGTCACAAGATAGTGACATGGAGTTGATGGTAAATATTTGTCACAACAAAGTAGTTTTATCTCAACCTAATTTGTTGCAGCACTCCATTTTTATATATTACAATTATTCATGTTTGGCATTTGCATGTAGGTCCCTACAACTATTGTTCCACCAATAGCAAGGAATAAGCTAACCATAACAAGAGCCAAACAAAGGAAGGTTGCTGATAAAGATGATGCAGTATAAAGAAAACTGAAGACCCATGTTTTGTTGCATTTTGAAGGTTGCTGATGAAGAAAACTGAAGAAGCATTTTTTGTTGCATTTTGATATTAGGATGTGTAGTTGTATATTTTGAAAGCTTCACTGGCATGTGAAATGATGTAAACATTATGGCCTACTGAACAATTGCTTCTAACTACCATGCTTTGGGATGTCAAACATTATGTGAAATTGATTTAATGTCATGTTTCTTCTCTTTCTTTTATAAATTATACACTGTGTTGGATTTGGAGTTGGAGTAGGACCACCTAGTTTAGTGCTACTTCAATAACTTCAAAAAGTTATACAACAACAAATTATATTTAATAAACTGCAAATTTCACCAACAAATTATATTTAATTGAAATGGGTAATTGACAGTAGCAACAAATTACTTCCTACTACAAATTCTTTAGCAAAACAACAATTACAATATCAAAAGATGCTATTACACATTTTACCTAAAATACATTCCCCCTAAAACTAACATTACAATTAAAAATGAAAAACCTAACAACACAATGTTTGTTAAATTTCTCATTTTCTTCTACAAAGCTTCAATTTGTAGCCTCAAATCAGCCACTACCATTGTTTCTCTTGAGACAGAAGACGAATTAGAAAGTTGGTTTTCTTCTTCAACCCATTGAAAAAATTGACAGTTATTTGGGTCTGTTTGGGGTAATGTTCAAGTATAGAATAGCCTTCCTGGGTTCCTCCTTGTTCTTGCAGTTCAAATAGCTGCACGTCTTCCATGGTGCCATTGCCGAATGAAACTACCAGAAAATGCACAACAACTGCCACTTGTAGACATGGAGAAATCAAGTGAACAAGCAGCAGCGACTGAGCCTCAGAAGAGAAGAAGAAGAAGCGACTCAGCGTGGGAAACCAGCAGATTCGTAAACCCTAATTTATTTGGGGAAGAAGAAGAAGCAACCTTGCGTGAGAGAGAATTTATAGATGCAGACCTCAGTGCCACATTGGACAGTCTACGTGGCATTGAATTGCCACCTATGCACCTCACTAACGCCGTCACCTGAGAATTTAACGACAGGGACTATTTTGCAAAACTTATGTAAAGTTAGGGACTATTTTGAATTAAAATTTAAGTCAGGGACTAAATTGCCTATTCACTCTCAGTTTCTGCATCTCACTACTTGAAAAAGCATGTCTCTCTCACTCACTGGCGCCCCCTTACATTCTTCAAGCCAACACAAACCCTATCATTGTTTCGCAAAGCAAATCCCTCCCATGGCAACAGAAGCAGGTGCTTGGTTAGAAATGGCGACCACCGCAAGCAATAATGACGTCACCGCTGCCAATGATGAGCTCGATAAGCTTTGACTATTCATATGTTGGATCTGTAGTTTCATCAAATTCGATCCATTTTCTAACCTTAAACTTTCGAAGCATCAAATTCAAATCTGAATCTCTCTAGATGCGATGTCGTTAGCGTCTTTTCCAAAGCCTCATTACGGTTCTCTCCCCTCGCCCTCATCATCTAACTCCACTACCTACTTCGTCACATGCGCCACGACATCCACACGCTCTTCTTTCGCCACACACCAACCATGGGAAGAGGTATTCACACTCTACTCCTTCACGCACCCTTACTCGATCGAAGAAGCGACGATGCGTGTGAGGCGCAACCTCGACCACTTCCGCATGAACTACTCCATGATGGTGTTGTTCGTTTTGTTCTTGAGCCTCCTCTGGCACCCATTCTCGATCATCATGTAATTGGTTGTGCTAATGGCGTGGTTCTTCCTCTACTTCTTTCACGACGAGCCCATGGTGGATGATAAGGTGGTGGCAGTGGTTCTTGCAGTGGCGACAGTCGTGGGATTGGTGCTCACCGGCGTGGGATTCTGGGCCTTCGTCATTATATATTTTGAAAATGCTCTCATGATTTATTTTAAAGTATATTGTTAATGTTTTTATAAATTTTGTTGCAGGGGGCAAGTTCCCAATCAATATCCTTTCTTGTATTTTTTTCCCATTCTTGAAGGATGTTCAACTCAAATTAGATTGGCAATGGACTGCTTCAGGTTCTTTCTGTACTATGAGATAATTCTAAGTTAGGGACCAATTTTTGTCTAGGCTCTTTATCATTTGTCAGCTACTTTTGAATAATTCATTTCGCACTCTTTAAAGTTTCTTAAAAGTAATTGAAACTTCAAGAAATAGTATTTAAATTTACATAATGCTTATTAGAATGTGATGATTTTGGCATATCATATGATGCTTCAAGAAAGTGCCTTTTAGGTTATCACATAGAGAATATACAAGTCTTATACCTTAAGAAGCAGTTAAGGGCTCGCCAAATAAGTGAACAGCAAATAAATAAGGTGGAAGAGTTGTGGAAGAAAAATCCCGATGCTTTTTTTGAGGACCTTGAGAAGCTTGGTGTAGATGATGGACCTCAGTCCGTGGCTTTGAAAATGAAGATGCATATCATGTGTTTAGGAATCAGGATGGCTTGTTAATGTTTTACATGTGTAGTATGTGGAGTCTGTCACAATTTTATCGTATACACTTGGGTCTTATTTATTACATTTCTTGTCTCATTGTCTCAGTATCAAAATGTATTTAATTTGCACCTCTTATTAAGCTTGAAGCTGATTCTGATAAGGTAATACTTTTTCTTTACTCCACTGTAATACATTCTATCATATAATAGCTACTTTTCTTCTTCTTCTTTTTTCTTTCCTGCATGTATCTCTTATTGCTTTACCTTTACCTTCACTCTACTCCTTTTAGATTTAGGTCTGAACATTCATTAATGTACATTAAGTAAATAACATTGTTTAGTGTCCTCATTCAGAGTCCTTTGTTAAGTTGGCATCCAAAAAGGGTCCAAGAATGATCAATATAATGCTAGAAGTCCAACAAGAGATGTTTCGACTTTCAAGGTCAGTGCACTAATGTCCATCATGGTTAATTTTGGTGGTTTCATAAAGAGTATTAGAAATTTAGCTTTTGCTTTTAAATTTTGTCCACTTAAATAATGATTTAAGACACAAAAAACCTTCTACTGGATCAAATCACATACAGAACATTCAAGAAAAGCAAGTCATGTCCGAACAGAAATTTCCCACTAATTGATCACACGGAACATGCATCACAGTTTTAATGTTTTATGGGGTATCACATACTAATAGTTAAGTAATTATAACGTTTTATGGATAAGACATTTGCACATAGTGCATGCAATTCATACCTATGTAAACGACCTGAAACCTTTTATAAGAACCACTAGTACATGAATCTAATGCTTAACACTGCTCTTGTTCACAAAGAGGTGTTCACCATCCAGAACTCTCCTCTGTAACAGTGTTGTTAAATGGTAGCCATGGCGGAGTTGCGTAGCGGATTTTTGAAAAAATGCCACTGAATAGCGGTGGCGTGGCAGGTTAAAGATGGCGGCGTCATGGCGGCCGTCATAGCCATGGCGGTCATGGCGGATATGGCAGCGAGGTGGAAAATGGCGGAATTTTTTTTTTTGTCCGTGGTAGGAGTTGGGCTAACCCGACCCAACCCTACCCGATAACTTAATCAAAAGCACGACCCCTCCAAGCTTTCAGAACGCAGCTGCAACCCCTCCAAGCTCCAACACAAAGCGCGACCTCGGAACCTAGCCACGACTCCTGTAACCAGCCACGACAGCAGCCACGCGTGACCCGCTGCACAGCAGCCAGCAGCGACGACCCACGGCGTGAACGGCGGCGACGAGCACGACGTCAACGACGGCAACGAGCGCGGAGGCGACGACCCAACCCACACGCAGAACATCGCGACTTGTACTCTGGTGGGCAAAGCTTTATTTTTTTTTTGGTTTTGTTTTTGCTGTTTGACACTCCTTTTTTTTGTCTGCAGCTTTTTTTTCGTTTTTCTATTTGACACCCTCTTTTTACTTTCGACAGTCCCATTTTTATTTTTTTTCTATTTGACACCACAATTTTTATTTTTTTTGTTCAGTCCTCTTTTAAATGGCTGAACCATCATCTGATGCTGCTACTACAAGTGCAACGAGGAAAAATAAGGTAGACCCAGGTTGGAAATATTGTCATTCACTGGTGGAAGGAGATACAAACACCATTGTTTGTAATTTCTGTGGAAAAATCACTAAGGGAGGAACAACCCGAGCCAAACAACACCTGATTGGGAAGTCGGGCAACATTGCAGCTTGCAAGAAAACTCCCCCAAATGTAATCAAAGAGTTGAAGGAATATATGGCTACAAAAAAAAGTGGGACCACTTACAGTACTTCTGGTAGTGGTAATATGGCAAATATAAGAGATTTTGAATTTGGTGAACCGATTGGATGTGATGGAAGTGAAGAAGATGAGTTTGCGGACTCTTGTAATGCTGCTGCAAATGCAAAGACAAAGTGTGGGACTAAAAAAGGACCTTGAATGGACCTTGAACAAGCTATCTAAGGAGCCTAAGGGAAAAGAAGATGCAAAGGTAGTTCTCATGCCTTCTTTTTGGAATAGTGTGGTTTACACTCTTAAAGTCATGGCTCCACTTGTGAAAGTGCTTCGTCTTGTGGATGGTGAAAAGAAAGCAGCCATGGGCTATATTTATGAAGCAATGTACAAGGCAAAAGAAACAATTATCAAGTCTTTCAACAGCAATGAAAGCAAGTACAAAGATGTGTTTGCAATCATTGATAAAAGATGGAATTGTCAGCTTCATAGGCCATTGCATGCAGCTGCCCACTTCTTAAATCCAGAGTTCTTTTATGACAACACTGACTTGGAGTTTGATTTTGAGGTCACCAATGGTTTGTTTGAGTGCATTAAGAAGTTAATTCCACAATTTGATGTGCAACAGAAAATTCTAACCGAGTTGCATCTTTACAAGATCGGTGCTGAACACTTTGGTTCTGACTTTGCAATGGCTCAAAGGAAAACTCATTCTCCTAGTAAGAAACTTTTACCATATGACAAATACAAATACCATACTATTTTTTTATGTATTAGTGTTATAATTCAGAATTCTAACTTCGAAGTTATGCTCTTGGTTGGTAATTGGTATTGCAGCATATTGGTGGCGAATGTTTGGGTCACAAACTCCAAATTTGCAAAAGCTAGCTATTAAAATTTTGAGTTTGACTTGCAGTGCTTCAGGATGTGAAAGAAATTGGAGTGTGTTTGAGCAAGTAATTGTGACAAAACTCTAACTATACTTTTTAATTTTATTTAATTTTGATGATCAAGTTTTATTTAGAGTATATTGAAATCAACATTTATTTGTTATGTTGTAGATTCATTCCAAAAAAAGAAATAGGCTTGAGCACAAGAGGTTGCATGATTTGGTGTTTGTCAAATACAACCAACAATTGAAGCAAAGATATAATGCAAGAGATGAAATTTATCCAATTTCTCTTAATGATATTGATGTGTGCAATGAATGGCTCGTGGGAGAGATGGATCAATGCTGGAAATGATTTGGTATTTGAAGATGTTGATGCTCTAAATTGGGCAACTGTGTATCAGGCTTCGGCGGTTGGAGAGTGTAGGATGTATACTAGGCGGAAAAAGTAAAAAACAACAAGTGTTGCTGCTGCCTAAACTTCTAAAGAACAGACAATGGTTTTTGGATCTTCATCAAGGAAGCAAAAAGCAGTCCAAGAAAATGATGAAGATCTAGATTTTGAGGAGAATATTGATCTTGAATCTGAAGAAGAAGAAATCATGGTCAATTTTGAGGCGTCTGATGGGGAAGAGGGAGAGAGAGATGTTCCATTACCATATGATAACAACAAAGATAATTATGTTGGGATTGGAGAAGATGATTAGAGCCTCAACCTTCACTTTGCACTTTACATTATGTTTTTATCATTTTCTTATAACTCTGTAATGAGGTTATTTGGTGTTGGTACTTGATTATTGTATGAACTCATGAAACTTTTTTAGTTTATTTGAATGCAATCCTTTATTTTTTTTCAATTTCAATGAGTTTATATATATGTTTTTTTTTTGTTCGTCATGACATCCGTCATTTTCCGCTACGACATCCGCCATATTTTTATGGCAGATTTTTGACTTTCCGCCATGAATCGCCATCCGCCATTAACAACATTGCTCTGCAATGTATCAGTAACCAAACAAAGATGCACTCAGTTATGATGAGCTCATGGTCCACATGAAGGATAAAGTGAATAAATGTGTAAATTGCAAAAGAAAAAATATAAAGCAAGTAAATGTCACATTATACATTTACTCACTTTCAAGAATTTAATCTTTGCTTGAGATAATGACAATTTTTTACTTGCAAATTCAAATCCATGTATCACCAATATGTTATATGACCCTAAAAGGAATGAACTGTATGCATTAAAATTTTGAATAGTGTCAAGTGCGAGGGACCACTCATATCTAATAGTTAATAACAATGATAGGATATTCTGACAAAAAATTTGGGTGTTTGGTATTTTGGATTTTTGCTACTAGACTAATATGTACCAACCCAATGACGAGAAAACCCAATGTTAAATAGCCTACCTGATCAGGCATGTTGCTAAGGGCCTTAAAGTCTCTTTTTGGAAGTTCCTAATTGAAAACACTGGCATTCCCAATTGCTAAGGGTCTTAAAGTTTGTCAAACTTAAATTTGTTTTTTTAGTTCCTCAATTTCTAAAAGTTTTAGGCAGAGACTGCTTTTAATGTTGGGCTTCTGAATGTGGGGTAAAAGGAGTATTTATCCAAGTAGAACAAAATGAGAAACTCATGATCCACAAGGAGATGTAAAAAATCTGAAGGGCATATTAAAGTTAAGAATGCTCTTTAAATCTATTATTTCTTTTTGGAATTTAATTACAGCACTAATCCTGATCTGTTCCACAAAAATATAGTGTTGTTAATGGAAGATACCAACATTCACTAATCCTGATCTGTTCTACAAAAATCTAGTGTTTGGCCTGAAAGTGTACATTATATTAATAATTTGATAGCTTTGATTGATTTAACTTAGTTCTGATCCAATATTTAAACACCAAATCCGTTAGCAGATTACATTTCAATGCAGACATGAAATTCTGGTTTACATAATTACATGTTCTTTGGAACGTAAAGGAAACTATTTATACTTGTCAAGTGCAGTCCGAAAAAATTAAGGATTTTAAATGGCTGGATCTTAGTTGTGTGCTGAATTTTGAAATGGGACACAGATTGACGTGTGTCTAACAAGTGTATATTTTTTTTGACAAGTGACAAGTATATCATAAATTTAGGATGCACTTTGGGGTGATGTCTCTTAGAAGTGCAGTGTTTGAAAATATACTGTTATTAATTGATAGAGAAAAGGTGTATGACTTTGTTAGTAGGTCCGTATATGTATTGAAGCTATTATTTTCCTGGAATTTTAAGTAATTGACATGGTTGTAAGGTGTGGTCACAAGTATTTGAATTCCATTATATGCATGTGATATGGGATCTATGGAATATGAATTTTTTAGCATGTTATGTGCTGTCAAAAAAGCAATGTTTGATAGTTAGAAATTATAAAAAAAATGTTCATCTTGTTTTGAATTCATTCAACAGAGTTGTTATATCCTGTTTTTAAATATGATTTTTTTAATATATAGCAATATGTTTCATCTCTTTTTTTGAAATTAATATTCTAATTAATATTCTATTATTTTATTAGAATTTTTCTTTTTTTTAATTATTTTATTAAGATTCTGCAGTGTAATTAATTTACTAGTGACTAGTAAGCATCACTGCTTACAGTTTCCTTTTACAGAATAGTAATTAATTTTCCCTGGTGTAAGCTGAAAATAGCCGTGAGTATTTACTGGTTTACTTGTAATTAATTTTTTTTTTTTTTGAAACATCAATAGATAGTCTGATTATTTTGGTTTTTTAAGAGTTTTACATTATCCCGTGTAATAAAAAAATAAGTAGATAAATAATAATAATAATAATGATAATAATAATAATAAAACATATATATTAGTTAGAAGAGTCATATAATATGTTCTCTTCTCTTTTTGATATTAATTGGTTGAAATTGATTCAAAAATCATAAATTTAGTGGGTATTACATCTCATTCTCCTAGTTTAGATTGAGATCCACCAAAATTTTATTGAAATGCTTACACATTAAAAATTATAATTATTATTATTATTTACTTGTAGGAAAGTTTCCTCTGTGGATGATACCTCAGTTGTTTGCATACGCCATAAACTTTCCAATAGCCAAGTTCCTCCAGAAAGAGCTGGTGATGTTATGGATATCAGTAGTTGTTTTGGTGCTGCACACATTTTTTAGTTGGCTTGCTGCTTACATTTAATCCTGCTCTCTGTTTTCCCATCTCTTGTTTCCTTGATCTGTATGGAATTGGGAATTGTAGGTATGTAATATTTGTCTCTCCCTTTTGCCCCAACCAAAATCACATGTTTTAGTATATTGCAGGTTTCTTTTCAATACCTAAATTTTGTGGTCTTTCACTCTTCATTTCTTGTGCCTATTTGTACCTTCATTTGGCATATTGAAATATTTGAAACAATGACATGTGAAATTTCTAACTATCTCAATTTTGATTGGTTGTGAAACATAGCATAAACTATTGATTGGTAGTGCCCCTAGACATGACTTGATCTCAATGTTGAGATTCCCACGTGTCCCTAGAATACCCTTTATTGTGTGGGGCTATGTAGGGGAACAATACGGATATAAAAACAACACCAAGAAAAAATTGGATGTGCAGCATTTTGGTTCCCATGCCAACTACTTCCAGTAGTATTCCTGTTTATATATTAAATATATTTAATTTTTATAAAAAAAAAAAGTAGTAAAATTTATACGAGGATTTGATATAATATTACTTTTCTATCAAATAACAAATAATTCTAAATCTTCATGCTACATTCTTCTACTAATCTTTTTTTTTACCTGTTTTGTATGATAAATAAATATTTTTTTTTTCTAGATATTAAATATATTTACCTTTTATTTAATTTTTTTTATAAAATATTATAAAATTTTGTAAAATAATTTATAGGAGGATATATCATTACTTTTAAATAACCAACTTATGACTCGTACCAATAAGAAACTGGAAAGGCAGTGAATGTGTGGTGTGGGTTGTCGAAGCAAGTGGCTAGCTTATTACATGATTGTTTGCTTATGTTCTTGTTAAGTTGAAATCCATATGCATATAGAAAGTTGTCATGTATTTTTAAGAGTATTGTAAGGTTAGCTATATTTTCCGTGATTTTAATAGTTAGTTTTGGGTGGTGGTAGTTTTTTAGTTGTAATTTTTGTGGATTATTTTTGTTGATATATTCCTCAACATAATTTTAATAGCCCGGTCTTTCAATGATTTTGTGGTGTAAATGCACTTTAAAAATTGAAATCTAAAACGAATTGATTAAAATCTTCAAATTTTTTTTAACTTTTTTTTGTCTTGTTAAAAAAATACATTCTAAGACGGTTTTCTGAAAAATCGTCTTAGTAAGTCTACTTTCTAAAACGATTAAAAATTGTCTTAGAATCTTCACTAATTTTTTTTTAAAGATGATTCTAAAATAATTTTTTTAAAAACCGTCTTAGAAAATAGTTAAAAATCATCTTAAAAAGGTATCTTTCTAAGGTGATTTTTAACTAACAATCGTTTTAGAATAATATTTTTTTTAAGACGATTTTTTATTAAACCGTCATCGAAAGTTACAACTTTTTGATGACGTTTGCTTTAAAGAATATTCAAAACCATCTTTGAATGTAGTTTACAACAGTCGTTATATGTCTTATTTCCAATAGTGTTATTAGATATAATGAAGTTTGTTGATTTAAGGTTTACTTAATCAATTGTATTTGTATTTGAATAAGTCCTAGTTTTTAGAGATTCTATTATTTCAAATTAGTTTTTTTTTGTGTCAATCTTGTAGCTAAGTTTATGCTATGTGTAGTTTATTTTATCTTATATCATTGTAGTATGGCTTATAAAGCCAAGTTAATTTGCATTTCAATAAAAAGAGAACAAGTCATTCATGTCAGTTAATAGAGCATTTGCATAGTTTCATTCAATTGTGCCTAATAAGATAATAATGTAATTTTATTAAAGATAATCAAGTAATCATATTACTTAATTATAATCAAGTAATATAATTATATATTCATGTTTAATAAAAACTAGAACATTCATAAATATATTTTATATTATATAATTTTATTAAATATATTTTCATATAACATAACACTATATCTATTTTTAACTATAAAACATACTTTTTTTACTAAAGTTTCACAAAACTCTATAAATGTAAATGAGTTTATAAGTGTAACATGATTTTGTTGTGCCTTAGTGGAAGTGACCATGGTTGTTAAAATCGCGCTTTAACTCATGAAATCGTATGATTTTACAATTCCCCTAAGGGTCGGCGAGTTGAATCGGAAGTAGAATCGAAATCGGAATAGACTTGTTCGATATAGCGCAGATTCGGGCGAGTTTACGTAGACTCGCGAGTCTGCGACGAGTCCGCGAGTTCATGAAATTTTCAAAACGACATCATTTTGAAGCAGAGCTACTCCCTTACTCACGAGTCGCGACTCCATGGTCGTGCTGTGTTGAAGCTGATACTCACCGTTTTTCACTCGCATCGTCATCGCTGGCCCTCAGTCGCGGTCCTCCGTCGTCATCGGTCGTCGCTGCCTCGCTGGTCCTCACTTGCGCTCCAAGCTTTGCTTCATGTCACAACGCTAAGGTAATTTCTCCTCTAAGTCCTCTCCTTTCATGACCTAACTCCTCGAAGCAACGAGCTCAAAAAATGCTACTGGGAAATTGGTTGAGGATGGACTAAGCAAAACTATATTGACACTTCCTTTACTCCAACTACAATTTGTGTTGCTGAATTGGTTTGACAGATTTCTTTGTAAAGGAGAAGTATCATTTTGCATTTTTCACTTTTGCTTTGGCCTAATACGAGCAATTTGGATTTTCATTTTTTCCCATTTCTGTATTCTGACATAGAAATAGATGAAAGTCATGTTACCTGGACTCAGGTAAAGCTTTGTGTTGCATATTTACACATTGAAGGATAAGAGAGTTGGGGTGGAGGTGGGAGAAGTATTTATTGTTCTTACTAAAGGATTGAATTGAAATGGTGTAAACTTTGCCGTTGTATCCGAGGAATTAATAAAATGATTTGATAATATGCTATTCAACACAAGAAATCTCAATGAGAAAAGTATGTAATATTTTTAGTGCTGAATAGTCTCAATAGAAAAAATATACACACGAAGTGATGATATGCTATTCAGCTCCATTGTTCCCAGTAGCATTTTTTGAGCTCGTTGCTTTGCCTGTAGCAGAATTGTAGGTGATTATCTTTGAGTTATTATGTTCTGAATGAAGAGTTTTATTATTTTATTTTAAAATTAAGTATAGCTCATGATCATTGTTTAGATAAGTGCAGGAATTTATTTGCATGTGCCTTTGGGATTGATTTTGTGTTTGAATTCATGCTTTAAATTCAATTTTGGCACTTTGTGGGCACGGTTGAGCAGGCATATGATTGACCCAGTGTGGGTATTATAAAATCTGCATACTTATAAGTTTTAGATCTGATACTTTGATCTTACAGAAACAAGTCTCTATTATTGATCTGAAACATAAAAAATTGATGATCATGATATTACTGCTATTATCTTTTTCATTATTGTTTATTAGTTGATCCAATTTTGGCATTTCATTCAGTATTGCTAGTTCTTTTACATCTGTTTTGGTTATTGGTCTGGTATTTGGTTTCATGTTTGTGGGCTAAATAATGTTGTTGCTTGATTTAGATTGCTCACTGATCAATCCATGAAATTGAATAATTGATGTTTAATCTCATATATATTTTCCGTATAGGTTGTGTAAATTGATGTTTAATTTCATTAAGAAAATTGTCAACTTTGATCAATTGCTTATTTCTTGTTTTGCTTTATGATGCTGATTTTATTGTTGCTGTGTTGTTATTTTGCAATAGAAGCCTGTAAGCATGTTTTTTCTGCACAAGAAACATGGACTAGTTGTCAACTTTGGCAATTTTGAAGTCTAATTGAATTTTGGCAATTTTGAACACACTTGTATTTCAATACAAGTTGGAACACACTTGTATTTTTATTTTTATTTTCATTCAATACAAATATACAATAGAAGATGGAACACACTTTGACAATTTTGAAGTCTAATTATTTTTATATACGAGCTTGCTTCCTTTTCTAGTTTCCATTTTCCAACTTCTGAATGAAATCATGACCTAGAATTTGAAAATCAAAAGCATCAAACAACCAATTATATTAGTTTATTGAATTATTGTTAAAATTTGTGACAAATTATTATTGACAAATTATTGAGTTTTTAAGAGTTTTTTTTCTAGTAGAACAATTTTAGAGTTTTTTCTCTCTCATTTAATATATATAAATAAATTTGTGACAAATTATTATTGACACAAATATTTTAAATCTCTCTCACTGTAACAAAAAGTAAATGATTATTTCATGCACTAATATATATGATAGAACTATATATTAATATAAAGTAAAAAGAGAAAATTTTATAATTGTTTCTAATATAAGAAAATTACATTTTATCACTATTATAATTATGTTAATTAAATATTTTTTTATAAATTAATAAACACGCATACCTCAAATTAATGTCAAATAATTAGTCCCTAGTAATAATATAAAATATACAAATGATATAATATTATGAAAAAAAATAATGTTTTGTCACTATTACTTTATAGCTAGGTATTCAATAAATTTCATATATACTTTGATCATATAAGAAAAACAAATTTATTATATAAAATTTTATATTAGTGATTAATTATTTGTAGCATGTATATTTTTTTTGTCATTATTAATAAATTATTGTCACGATTTATAATTTTGTCACTATTGTGAATAACATTAGTTACAAAATAAAAATTAATCACAAATAATACAACAGTAGTGACAAATTTCATATTTATCATTAAGTTTTTTTCAAAAAAAATACATTTGGTAAATTATATGTCATATGTGACATAGGAATTCCTTAAAGACGTCTTAAAATATGTTTTTTTTTTTTTTTTGGTTTTTGTATCTATGTAGGGTTAGTTGATTTTTTTCCTATTTACACAATTTCTTTTATCAATTTCCTCAACTAGCCACCATTGCACATTATTTACATAACTAGACAATTTTATTGTAGCCGGTATAAATTTAGGTTTACTTTAATTATTTTAATGGTTTAATTTAATTATTTGTATTTAATTTAACAATTTTTTTAAACTATATTTAAAATATAAATCTATATATTTGAGTATATAAAGTTAAGTTAATACATCATTTTAATTATTAAACGTTACTTTATACTGGAATTGCTAATATTATTCAAAACACAATACGTAGAAGTTAAATGACAATGTTTGTACAAAAAAAAATATTCTTTAAAAATATTTAAATGTTTTCTAATTAAATACAATAAATTTTATTTTAAATATACTCTTTAAAAATAACATACAGACGTCATAATGCAAATGAATACACCTTATACTTTGATTTGCAAAATCTTTCAATCTTTATTTCATTAATCAAAACATTAAATACGTATTATTTTCCTTTAATAAAAAATTTCAATGGATATAGCCCACGAATCCGAATGAACAGTGTTAATATCCTCCCTCTAAATTTTTTTCCAAAAGACAATATCTTATTACCATAGCAACCAACAATTCTGAAATGAATAAAAAAAAAAACATTTTATCAATAGACTCGCATTTCACGTTGCCTTTCGTCTGCCCTAGCTGAGGTGATTTGGGTTTTACAGATGTACTCCAATGTTCATTTCCTTTCACGCTTGAATGACATAAAGCTTGTAGAGACTATGCCTATACCTATGTGCCACCCTACACCACCAAAAAAAATCCACAAAGTTCTCCCCTAAAGAGTTATATTGTTTTTGTTTATTAAATTGGTTTGCCCTTTACCATTCAAAAAAACCTTAGGATATTACATAATTTTAAACATAAAAATAAAATCTGCAAGACATTAGAAAATAAGGTTGTCCTGTCGATACACATGTAATTTTTTCAACTTCAAAAAATGGCGGAATTGAAAATTTTATAGGACTTAATATATTTTATGTTACTTCAATAAATTCAAAAAATACATGTGCTTTGGAAACACATGTCCGTCGTTCAAGTCAAAGCAGCACCCTCTTTGGATGTTGGACAAAAAATCTTCATTATCAACCACCCTCCTTACTCCTTCCACTAGGATCCTGCTTCCCAACCCTCCGCCAAAGTATTCTTCACCTAATTTCTATTTTTGGATATGGTACAAATTTTTTTATTTGTCTTAACTTTATAAATGGTCAAACCTGTCCTCTTCAATGTCGATCACAGCTTTAACAATGGAGCCACACATGAAAATCAACACGGTCTTACACTTAGATAGGGTAAGTCATCCTCACTTTTCAAACTATAATGTTGTTCAACATGTCTTAAACCATATCTAGGCAACAACCCGTAGACATCTAATTTTTGTAACACCTGATTCATATACACATACACTGTTATTTTATTGGTCTATCATATCACCTTGCAGCCTCTACCATGTTTTGTAACTTTCAATTTTCCACTGTAGGATTATGTCGCCATTCCAACCAGATTCATGCATCGCTGGAGCCATGAATTAAAACCAAATTTTACATTACGGGGGACAATAAGGGTGCTTTCGTATGCGATTTGGAACAAGGTCAACGGGCAACGTTAACCAATGGTGTCAACAATATTATAGAATATTGCTACAATTTGCAACAAACAGTCTTGCTTCAATTAACCTACCAACGCTATAGCTTCTTCAACATGATCATCACTACACAAGTTGACGATTTAGAAGACCAGCAAATCTACAAAGACGACGAACTATTGTGGCAAACAACCATTACTCAGCCATTGGCTAATTCCACTGAACCAATGGCAAACCAAACTTTTTTTTTGTTACATCATTAACAAATAAATTAAATTTGAGGTAATGACAAATATATATCATTTTATTCATTCATAGGTTGTTCTTGACCATGTGGTGCACTATATATTCAAGACTCTGACCAACGAACTTTTGGTATACTTGCCTGATAAAACCTATGAGAGATGGTCCATCATTCATAACAAATGTGGCCTATTCCAACTTGGCCAAAGATGGCATGATTTCATCGGATACTTTGAAATTGAAGAGAATGATAGTATCAAATTCATTAAGTTTAACAAGCTAATACAATACTAGTCATAATAAATGACTAGTATTAAGTAATGACCGAGACGATGTCACTTGAGCATATAGGTACTGAGCTAATGATCGTTGATCATTTGACTAAAGATATGTCACTGTGTAAGTTCAAGGATCATGTAGAGAGAATGAGATTTGATTTCACTTTATGATTGTATACATACAGGTTAAAGTAGAAACTCTTATATTGTGATATTTTTTCATATTCAGGTACACATTGATTTATTTGAGAAAATTTATGTTTTGGACCAAGAATAAACATTGGGTTTATTCATTAAGTTTTATTACCACATTGAGTATATTACTTGGAAAATTGAGCATGTTGTAATACATGAATGATATTACTCATTATAAGATGAATTATTGCTATGATTCGCATGTTCATTTATTAAGGAAATTGTTCATTGACTTATTTTAATCAATGAGTCAAAACGTATAGACCAAGTGAGAGAATATAATAAGTTTTTATTATTAAAAGTTGTGACTAACTCCTTATTAGTGGGTTGTACATTTTGGACTTGGAATGTCATCTTTGGCTGAAGTGCTTCATCAGTTTTGGAGTTGAAAGACCAAATATTGAATGACATCAATGAGTGATAATGACTACTAAGTGCATTCTTGATGGTAGAATGCCTATAGCACATGTGTTTGGTCCCTGAACTTATATCTTTCATTTTCATTTGATACACCATCTACAGAGAGAGAACTTAGAATAACCAAAACAAAATAACTCTTTTGTAGCAATGGCAGAAGGTATATTCTAATTATGTTTTTCGCATTTGTTAATGACCTGTGTTTCGTTTTGTTGTTTGTAACATTACAGATTTGTTATTTTAGTCTTACACTTGCCTGACAAAACCTATAAGAGATGGTTCATCATTCGTAACACATGTGGCCAATTCCAACTTGGCCAAGGATGACATGATTTCGTCAGATACTTTAAAATTGAAGAGAATGATAACATCAAATTCATTAAGTTTAACACAATACGAGTAGTAATAAATGACTAGTATTAAGTAATGATCAAGACAATGTTACTTGAAGGATTTCCATTGTAACAATATTTTATTAGAAATTAGGTTTGCTATCCATCTTAAAATGTGTACTACTATTAAGTAATGAAAAAACCATGCTTGCAATTTTCTTATTTTAGATGTTGTTACTTATTTATTGAATTTCTATATTTATTCAACTTGGGAAACATGACTCATTTAATTTTTTGCACACAATTAATTATTTTCTCCATTTTGGTCCAACTTTTTTTTCACTGTCTCAATGAATTCACCAACAAACACAATTACTTAATGCACCACATTTTTTACTTGGAACACCATTACTTAACACACCTCATTTTTTACTTCGTACACCTCATAAAAGTAATTTACACACTCCTTACTACCACCCCATTTTTTACTTGGTTCACCTCGTAAAACTAATTTACACACACCTTACTGAGGTTGATACCTATATTGTGAGCCCAGTTCAAATTTGTAACTATGCAATGGAGTCAAAGTGGAAAGTGGAGGAGGAGAATGACAAAGAAGCAAAACACATATTCAATGTACATAGTAGGCACATGACATGCAAAGAAGTTGAGGCATGAAGGAGTTGGATCAAAGGTTACATACTATCAAATAAGGGTATTTTGGGAATATAAAAAAATTATAAGGTGCATCCAGCCAACAACAAGGTGCGTTAAATAATTGTCTCATCAAACATGATGGCCCAACAGTTATCAACAAAAATTGCAACTCAAATAACTAAAACCACAAAATACCCCAAAATAATTTGGAATTTTCTTCTTGCACCTGTCATTTTTCTTCTACACCTAGCAGTGAGAGTGAAAACCAAAAGCACCCTTATGTATAGCATATACAGATTGTCAATCTGTAAGACCATGGAACTCACGCACGCCACTTCATCATGGACTTCACACACGCCATGCCCACTCCCTCCCCCTCCCAGGCCGGTGATGCCGCCGGGCGAGATAAGAGGGAGGGCGATGGCCATGAAAGACACGAGGGCAGAGAGCGCCACAGGATCTAGCCCCGCCTCAGAGGCATTGAGGGCAGAGATGGCGGCGACGGTGACAAGGAGGTGGTGGTGTTGCGACATGGTGGAGTTGGCATAGCGGTGTTGCGACGCGGTGGTGGCGAGGAGATCAGGCCATTACGAATTCACAATCCATAAGAATCATACAAATTGACAATCCATATGATTCATATGGATTGTTAATCTGGAAGAATCATATGGCCAATCTGGATAATTCTTACGGATTACAAATCCAAATATTTTGAAATATTTCAAAAGGGGATAATTTTGGAATATTTAAAAAAGTATTGGGTATAGAATATTTTTTGATGTAGGAAGAAAATCTTAAACAATTTCCTATTATTCTGGCATGATCAAATTGGGCCATATATCGAACCACCTTATATATTTTATGTTGCTATTTTACTTCATCATAATTTTTTCAAACTAAAATAAAATAAATCATTTTCTCCTACTAAATACAATTATCTTCGCGTGTAAAAGAAATACAATTACCTAACAATGCAATCCATTCAACATAAAATTTCGTCACTAATCAATTGTTGCATTTACCATCCATCATACCAAATTTATTCCTATAAAATATAACAGATGAACATATACTCAAAAAATGCTTCCGAACATAATTATAAATAAAATAAAATTTGCTCCAAAAAACTTAATTGTAAGCCTCCATAACATGCAACCCTCAGAAAAACAAAACATCATGCCTGTAAAATGGAAAACACTTTATCAAAAACTGTATGAAAACCAAAACCAATTGACACCGATTTAATCAACATTCAATACAATATATATGTAACAAAGATACAAGATTATAAACCAACAACTAAATAAAACTCAATTTAACTGACACTCACATTTCAATATCTCCTTCTTTCACCGCTTCACCAATGGATCTTTCTTACTAATTTCTTTTTTTTTCAGCAAATCTTTGTTACTAATTAATTCAACTGCACCAATATAATAAAAAGCACACAGCTGAGAAACCAACACCAGCCCTCACTCACATGTACCTCTTTCATCAGCCACGACTTCAAAAACCAACGAACCAACCAAAAAGGCTGCTCCTGCTCCCCGAACCTCTCCCAAATGATACACATAAACTAAATACATGAAAGAATATCAATGCCGCCTGTACAATTGTTCGTGTAAAATGTAACTGGCGATTGAATTGTTAATGCAAACGGTCAAAATTATCCACTTTAATATGCACTGATAAAGCAATACCACTTGCACTCGCTCTTAATCCACATAATTGCATCCGAAAAATTCAGAGTCACTGTCTACAATTTTGCCTATGCATCAAAACGCCACACCTACACATTTTTCAACGAACAAAACAGAATATGATTACCAAATTCAGTGACAAACGTCCCAAATAGATCTTCAAAATCACACGTTGTTCACAAACAAATCAAAAGCAAAATAAATGTATACAAAATTAATAGTTAGGGTCAAACACTTACTGGAAACAAAAGTACAGTGTGGTGTGAATATGCTCTACCATCAGGACGACCATTGCTGCCCTTTTCTCCCAAATCACCAAGGCTACGGCACAACCCACAAATCAGAAATTACTGCAGCTAAATAGCAAATGCCACTAAGCATGACCGCATAGCACTGCCATCACGGATGCTAAAAATCAGCAAGGGAATTTTTTTTTTCCAACAACCAAATTCAAATACCCATGGATGCCTCCAACCTTTACCGACCCTAATTCGAAGACCACACACTGTTTGAATCCAAGTGGAAATCAACTTACTTGTATTGGTGACAGTAGACATGAAAAATATTTTAACATTTTCTAAAATCCTCATCATTAACGCTCAAAATCACATATTTAGCGAAGGGTAATCTTCTTTATTCCTAACCGTCAGATTAAATTGGGATTCATGCAACCACAGCACAATGTTTCCCAAGTTGGGTCACCCAATGAAGTCGCCCACGATAAAAGGCGTTTACTTTTATTGCATTAACTTATTTTTGGTATGTTTTACTTATTAAATGTGAAAATAAATAATTCAATAAAAATGGTTTGAATTTACAAAAGAAAAATTGTTTGAATAAAAATAATTTTCTCTTATATAGATATTATTTAGGGTAAATTGTGATCTGAAAATATGAAACAATGATAAATTGGTCAATAAAAAATTTAAATTAAATCTTCAAACATACAAAAAGTGTAACAAATTAATCATGTGAACATATAATGATAAACTAATTCATAAAATTTACAACTTAATGTCAAATAGATACTAAAAAAATATAACTTATTGTTAAATTGATTCTAGAATATTACAATTTAATTACAAAGTTGTCTAAAAAATTTAACAACAAAATCAATCTTTCACACTTTTTATACATTTAGAGAATAAATTTGATGTTTTTTTTATCTTTAAAAAACTAATTTATCATCATTTCATACTTTCATGATCAAAATAGATATTTAGTATTTGTCCTATTAATTAATACAAATTTACCATATATGTACAAACAAATTATTTATCTCGTGCAATGCACGGGTCAAAAACTCGGGAACATAATAGTGAGAATGAATGTGAAGGTTGTCAAACATCTAACGGCAACGATAATATTGAGTAAAAAATTATTCTCCATCTATAATTATAAGACTTTTTATAAAAAATTTATTAGATTATTTTCTAATTTTTAGATGTATTAATTATTTATCTTTACATATATTTACTTCATTATTCTTACTCTAAACATAAATGAAAAATAATTAAATGGATAGAAATAAGAAAAAGTAATTTTTAAATGATAATATAAACAATTAACATATATTTAATATGATTAATTAATTAACATTTTTTTTAAAGTAAGATGAATTAGTTGAAATTTGAGAGACTTATAATCAGGGGCAAAGTATGAGAAAGATCTGAGATTCTGAGTAATTATAACATTTATTTTTTCAACCTAATGCACAACGGCCAAGCCAAACCAAAGCGTTTTACATTTATCACATAAATAAAAAGAGCAGCTACAGACATGATTTCCGGAATCGCTATTTTATTTGTATTATATCATAAAGCAGGAAGAGGGATTCTGGCTCCTCACTACCATCGTACCGTACACCTGCTGCAAGAAAGAAAAAATAAAAATAAAAGGAACAAGTGTTAGTCGTTATGTCAAAATTAAAACACTAGAGAGTAAAATATGCGAGTAGATAAGAACAAAATCCAAGCTTCTCACTAAATAGATAGATAATATTTATAATCCCCAATATACAGATATCGAAAGAAAAAAAGTAAAAAGCGTGTACTAATTTCTTTCCTTTTCGGGGAGGGAATTGCCTAGAATAATCCCATAATGATAAAATTTCATCCTAGTGTCTATGCTAAAAGTTAGATCCCAAAACCAAAAGCATAGACCCAACAATAACATTATAAATATTGAGATAATGATCATAGTATAAACCGTTGACTAAATGATAAAGTATAAGAGAACACGCATCATCAGAACACAAAACATTGATAGGAGGATATATGGGTGAGAGGGTATTTGATAACATGTTGAATTTCTACGAATAAAAAAAACACAAAACATTACCTTAACATATAAGATCTAATCACTGTCACTGCTGCTGCTATGACCATGATGGTCATGTCCATGCTCCTTCTTCTTCTTGTCCTTCTTCTTCTTTTTCTCACCCTTGTCATGGCCATCACCATGGATCTTGTCCTTGATCTTATCCACAAGTCCCTCCTTGTGCTCCCCATGGTGTTGTTCTCCTTTGTGTTCACCTTTGTGCTCACCATGGTGTTCTCCTTTGTGTTCACCTTTGTGCTCACCATGGTGTTCTCCTTTGTGCTCCTCTTTCTTGTGCCCTCCCACATGGAGGGTCTCCTCAATCTTGTGGATGATCCCGGACATTATTTCAAATAAAAAAAAATTATATGGCCTTTTGCTTTGGTTTAATTGAAATGTGAGATAACGTGAATCAAGTCTATTTATAAGCCTAGAAATGAGGATAATGTCAAAAAGCTTATCTCATTTTGGCTGAAATTACGAAAATGGCAATGTGCGTGTACATCTACGCCAACGCGGATAGAGAATTTTCTTTCTTTCTAAAATATCTGAACATAAGAGCTAAAAAGGAATGATATTTTTTTTTTCTTGAAACTTAAAAGGAATGGTATCTTATTTGTGGGGAAAAGGTCCAAAAGAAGGGAAATATCATAATAAGGGGATTGTCTTTATTTTGTTCGTTTCTCTGTGCATGACGCGTGGATGGATGAAACTTACCGACATCATTTACTCGGGGAACTCGAAGGGCATTGAGTGGATGCATGGAACTGTTACTCGAAAGAAATCGACTATGTTGTTTCTTTTTCTTTTTTATTCTTATATAGCATCCACATCAAGTTCATTAGGTGCCAACTGCCAATTACTAAAGTGAGATTGCACTCGGTTATTTTCCCTAGTTATGCTGATTTTATAAAGGACAAGATATGTCTCTCATCAAGAATATATTCTATGTAACTGGATTCAAGAACATGTAATTTTACTTGGCCAATGTTTCAAACATTTCAATAATTGGATCCCTTTTAAACTTTCATGTTCTCGAGAATAAGGTGCTTTGGCAAAGTAATTCTTTAGTTATTCCCGTGAAAACATTAATTTCATACTTTTCCCACTAAGGTTGTATTTGATTGGAAGAAGAAAAAAAAGAAAGAATATATAAAAGAGAATAGATGAGAAGAGAAAATAAGAAAAATAGATAATAAATAAAATAAAAATGAGATCATTTGATTGAAGAGAAATAGAGAATAATAAAAGAGAAATATTTAAATTATAATTAATTGATTAACAATAAAAATTAATATTATATTTATTCATTATTATAAACAAGGTCGGCTTAAGGCGCAAGCGGCCCAAATAAGAGCTTTAGACTCCCTAAAAAAAAGATCCCAAAATATTTTTTTTAGTACTAATATACTTCAAAAAAATTATTGTAAAATTATATTTGAAAATAAATTTTAATTAAAATATTATAAGTAACTGTTAATCTTTTTATTGGTACGGTAAGTAATAATTAATGAACAACAACTCTTCACCAATATCATAGTTTTGCTTAGGAAAAATAGATTTAATAGTTAATAGCTAAAGAAATCCAAAAACTTTTCTTTTATTTCTATTCTCTTTAATCGATAATTTTGCATCACAAAAAACCCACAAAATTAATTTTAAATGAAATAATGATAATTTTAATAAACTATTTTATGAGTAAATAAAATGTCTCGTTCTTAAATTTGTTTTAGGTCTTTCAAGTCCTTGAGTCGTCCATGGTTATAAGAAACAAGTTATAATGTAAAATACACCCTAACTTGTTTTTTTAAAATAATTTTTAGATTATAATTTTTTCTTATAATAAAGAATAAAGAATATTATATTAAAATATATTATAAAAAAGTAGAAAACATTGGAAAAAAAGATATGGAACTTGTAACTTTATGGGCTGTGTAGCACAAGTCTGTTAGTATGCAAGACACACTCCAATTTTGGGTAATTGTTTATTGCACCCAGTAATTTAAGTGAAGTGACAAAAATACTTTTTACTTAAAAATTTAAAAGCTCCATCTTCTCCTCTCCCTCACCCTACCCCGCTAGTGCGCCCCTTTCTTCTTCGTTTTCGTCGTCAACACCCCGTCGTTGGTGCCTCCGATCATTGTCGCTACTCCCTGTCACTGTTGTCGCCGTCACCATGAGTCTCTTTGTTGCTGGTTTTTTTTTTTTTTTCCGTTTATGCTTTCTGTGTGATTGCTATATTATAAGGATTGCAATGCAGTATATTGCATACGGATTAGTAATCCACGTGGATTATATGCATTTCCAATCTTTATAATTATTTCTTTAATCTAATACTTAATAAAATAATAATTGAATAATTTTTTATTAATTTAAAATAAATTAATATTTTTCTTGTTAAAATATTTTCTTAATAAATAAATATTTTTGTATATTTTTATGTGTTTTTATTTAATTAATTATATTTGTTTTTTGAAGTTGGTTTTTAATAAATAATTTATTCAATAAGTAAATAATTTAAGAATTTTTTTTTATTTAAAAATGAATGCATAAATATTATTGCTATTTATTTATTTTTAAAATATAAGCAATTTAATTACACTTGCTAATTAAAATAGTTTTTTTTTATAAATTTGTTATATATCATTAATTCCAAATTTTTATTAGTATATATTTCACAATTTAGTTTAACAAGAAAATCTATATTTCTAAATGAATTTTTTTATTGATATAATCGTATATATATTATTATACTAATAGCATTAAATATTTATATAAATAATGTTTAGAAGTATAAAATTAAAATTTCTTGATTTGTTTATAAATATTTAAAAGTATTCAAATACTAATTTGTAAAAAAATGAAATAGTCATTTATTACAAATAAAAAACAAAATTGTACTTAGATTTTGGTTATTAATTAAAGTTTACTAGAATTAGTGATGTGAAGCCTATAAATTTAAAAAAAGAATTTTTATATTCATTTATGAATATATAAAAGTATTAAAAAAAGTTATTTAAGTAATAAAATATTTATTTATGAATTATTAAATAGTAATTGATTGAAGTATTATTTGAACAATGACATTAATTGTTATTATTGTTTAAATGTACAGATTATGGTTAGAAACAAATGATTGTGTTGGGCATTAGGCAAAGTTTGAAAATCATGAAGATTTTGATGATGTCAAAAAGGAATTTGCTTGACAAAGGAGGAGAATGTGAATCATGCATATCTTGAAGATGTCGAAAAGAAATCACTTGATTATCATCATCAAAAAGGAGGAGAATGTGAATGTATGAATACATGAATTTTGATGATGCCAAAGAAGAATCAAACAAAGTCACTTCAAAGGATAAGAATTTGCTTCAAGATTAATTCAAGATTGCTTCAACAAACAAAGCCTTATTTCAAGATTCACTAAAGATCAAACCTTGTCTCAAAACAAAGGGTTTCAAAGTCATGCAAGGCTCTGGTAATCGATTACCAGGAAGTTTAATCGTTTACCAGAAGGGAAGAATGAAAAAGAGCTGTTGAAAATGGTTTTGAATTTGAATTTTGAACATGTAATCGATTACCATATGTTTGTAATCGATTACCAGCAATGAAACTCTGGAAATTCAAATTCAAAAGTCATGACCCTTCAAATTATAATTGTGTAATCGATTACACAAACATTGTGAATGACCATCAAAGGCCTATAAATAGGTGACTTGGACACGAATTTTGAAGAGAGATTTTTACTTTTTCAAAATGTCTTATCCTCTCAAAAGGAAATAAGAGAGATATTCCAAGAGAACTTCATTACCAAATGCTTTCTCAAAAGAAACTCTTGGGCAAACACTTGCAAATTCATTAAGAGTTTCTCCATGGACTTCAATTGTAATATCCTTCTCTTCAAGAGATAATTCTTCTTTCTTTCTTCTCATTCAAAGAGATTGATTAAGGGACTGAGGGTCTCTTAAGTTGTAAGGATTCCTGAACACAAGGGATGGGTTGTCCCTATATGGTTCAGACTTTGTAAACGGATTTTTACAAAGGGAGTGGAAAATCTCAAGTGGGTTGCTTGAGTACTAGACGTAGGCACCGAATTTGCCGAACCAATATAAAATTGTGTTTGCATTCTCTCTTCCCTTATCTCATTTATTTTGTTGCAATCAATTTTTTTTTTGCATGTTTAAAGAACATTATTAAATTGATTGTTGCTTCTTCTGCATTCTAAGCCTATCCCTCTTAAGTTATTGAGGCCGCTGGTCCAACAAAGTTATTGGAAGAGCCTTAGGGACACAAGTTCGTGGTGAAGCGGATGAAGCCCTTTAGCATTAAAAGCCGACAACATCTGCACGTAGACAACAGACAGTTGCACCTATTGCTGAGGATGTTAAGCATGTGGATCATGCAGCTAACGAGCTTCATGAGCAGCCTTAGGAGGCAATTACTGATGATGCATGTGCTGATGCCCAGGGTTTTCTAGGTAGGCCCCACAATACATCATTTTGATAGAATATGTTCATCATAAGTCAGCCACAATTTGGGCAGGAGAGATACTTATTTCTTGAATTATATAATATTTTCATAACTATTTTTCATTTAACTTGAAGTGATTAATATTTTTTTTCTTCAAAAACGTCCTGAGTTGAAGTTGTCCTTTGATTGCATGTTCCTTGAACATTCAAAGAGATGGCACAAGGAAACTAATAGTTTTCATCTTTTGGTAGGAGAGGTCACTATCACCCTCGATGATGTGGCATAGTTGCTACATCTGCTCATTACAAGTGTCTTCCATACCTTTCTTTGATGCTCTTTATGTAGACCAAGTAGTGAACTTGTTAGTTGAGTTGCTTGAAGTCAGTTCACAGGAAGTAAGAGATGAGACATTTCAATGCCATAGGGCATATGTTCGCCTAGCCTGGCTATGAAACATTTATCGTAGCAAATGTGACACAGGATAGTGGACCGTAGCAGCTTGAGCCTATCGTTTGCATCTAGTAGGTTGCATACTCTTTGCTAACAAGAGTGTCACACACATGCATGTGGCATTCTTGGACGCATTTTATGACCTCATCCAAACTAGAAGCTACTCATGGGGAGCGGCTGCACTGGTTTATATGTATGAGAATTTGAATGATGCATCAAAGAGAAGCACCAAGCAACTTGTAGGATATATCACACTTTTACAGGTATTTATAATTTTGTTTAACTTCAATTATTAGTTTTATAGTTTATATTTACTATTGATTAGAATTTTTTTGTTTTTTAAATATGTGCAGTGTTGGATCTACGAGCATTTCCCTATTATTGCTATGTGTGTTGCCGATGAGGATTATCATGAGAGGAAACCATGTGCTTGTTGATGGAAGTCTGGGAAGGCATTATCGGTGTCGACGTATCGTAAGTGATTGGATAGAGGGTGTTGCTAGGTGCACCCAACATTATTGCCGGTGCACCCAGCATCACTTAAAAATGCCAGAAATGCCCCTCTAATGTTTCGTTGTGCGGATCAACTTGATCCATAAAAGACCCATGGATCAACTTGATCTGGGAAATTCTCCTGCGGATCAAGTTAATCTGTGTAACACAGGTGGACCAAACGCGGATCAACTTGATCTGCAAGTATTACACTGATCAACACGGATCAACTTGATCTGCAAGTTTTCCACGGATCAACTTGATCCGTAGGAGACTGAATTTTAAAAAAAAATTAACTTTATTGAAACTTCATTTTAAATGACATTTTTAATATTAGTTTAACATTTCTAATTTACTTACTTCCATTCATAATATGTCGATGAATTTCGAATGAATTTGGTATAAATTTCGGATCAAGTAATTTAAACATAACTGACAAAATAACACTAATATTATAAACTAATATTATTAATCAAAATAACTTAAAATATACAAAATGTTAAGTCAAATACATCGTCAAAAACTAATGATATCTAAAGTGTGAATAAAATATTGCTGATCCATGCGGCGCCTACGTTAAGACCTCACATACACATTGCGGTCTTCTGTGAAACCCTTGACAATCCTGAGGCATTTTGGATGACCTCTTCATGTGTGGATGTGCCTAACGCATTTAGATGCTGCTCCAACGCCTCCGCGATCGCATGGAAAGCCTCTTGTTAAATAGAAAACAAACGAATTATACAAATTAGTATTAAAATATTTGAAGTAAATGACATATATCTAACCAAATAGTAACACTTACCACTGCATGTCTGGGCTCGTCTGCGTCAGGATCCGCATGTGTCGATGTCGGTGCTGCCTCATGAGGGATATGACTGGGCTGCGTCACATATGCATCTCGAGGAGGATCCGTCTGTAGCACAGTCATGAATGGATGTGATATGACAAAGAACCAGTCTATGTAGTTAGGCGCACACTGACCTGGCACAACACATAGATCACCTGCTGCCGCCAAATGGTCTGAGTAGTACGTCCAAGTATCCTCCACGTCATCATATGACACCCATGAATGAACAGGGTGTGCAGGAAAGCACTAGACGTAACTGAACTGGCGCATAACCCTCTCCGGTCTGTATCTGACAACAACAGGCCCCCAGCGGAGCTGTCCCGAGAAGCACGAAATCGGATGAAAGTCCTGCACAGGTCAGTGCTCCGCATATGGCATCTAGCAGACATCTGGGATCCTCAGACGATCCAGGCGCTGCCTGTACGTCGCTGTAGACACCTTCTTCACAGTCTTCTTCGTTGCAATCCATCGACACACATGTGGTGACACCTCGTCGTAGTCCGGATTAGCATTGCACTCCGCAACTGACGAAAAGTGCTCGTATATCCAACACTACAGGGTTTACATGAAAATCATACATGTTAATTAAATATACACTCATTAAAACATTGTTGTAATTAAATTATGAAATACATGTTAATTACCTGTAACAAGGTGATGTAATTAGCAAGCTGTCGGCTGGTGCTGAGACTGACATCATTAAGCTGACCATACATATGGATGAGGCCAGCAGCTCCCCATGCATACCACCCAGCAAGAGTGAGATCACGTAGGGCCTGTAAGTATGCAACATGAACATGGGTTGCATTCTTATTAGCAAAAAGAGTGCAACCCAAAAGATGTAGAAGATAAGCGCGAGCGGCAGTTGTCCAGTGTTGCGTTTGACATCTGCGCTGGTGTACGTCTCGCAGCCACTACAGGCATATGTATGGTCCACCACATTTGCCTGTCTCGGCCATGATCACCTCTACTGAGACCATCAGTAACTCAACCAACAGCCCCACCACCTCGTCAGTGCGTAGAGGCTGGAAGTCATGGATTGCGCCAACGATATGCAAATGGAGAAGAGACGCGATGTCATCCAGCATGATCAAAACCTCCCCCACAGGAAGATGGAAAATAGAAGTCTCCCAGTGCCACCTCTCGACAAAGGAGGATATAAGTCCCCGATTGTTGATGTCTATCGAACACGCGATCAAAGGACTTAATCCTGTCCCAACAACCATGTCCTCAATTGCAAGAACATGCCTGCCCAAGTTATGCACCTTTCTCCCATGGGAGGATAACTTCAACTCAGGACGTTCCTGAATTAATGTACAAAGGAACACACAATTTGTTCAAATAACATTAATTAGTAACCAAAAACTCAATAAAAAAGAAAGCTTAACAGACTTGAATATTATAAATACTTGTCCAGACCATACGCTGGCCGCAACATGGTCAACATACTCCGTAAGCACTGATAGGTCCCTGGGTCCACCAGGAAATCCCTCAGGTTCATCTGCAACATCATGTGCACCAATATCATGTGCGCCATTCTTTGGACCGGTGTCCTGTGCGTCAGCATCTACCATAGGCTCATCCCCAGCTATATCAGCCTCTGGCTCTGGTACCGTAGGCACAACATCATCAACAATGACAAGTACTCATCGCCTGCGTGCCGATGCGGTCGACCTTCGACGCTGGGAAACACCGTCAAAATCATCACCATCCCCTCTCCCCAGACCTCTAGCAACAATCCTACCTAACACATGGCCTAATCCTCTAGTCTTAACCATGATCTGCAAATGTCTACCACAAATTCCATCACTAAACCACACAAATTCCAATCAATCCTTTTATGTGTGTATGGTTTTCGAAATTTCATTTGGTTTGTTTTCGAGAAATTTGGTGTTTTGTGTTTTGGTTTGGACTATTGTTGTTATGTTGGAACTTCTTTAGATGCTTAATGTTTGTTCAATAAATTTGATTGAAATAAAAATGAGCGACCATGACATGTGTTCCCTTTAATATGGGATGGCTATAGATTTTGGCATAACTTTTTTAAAGAATGGTGCATTATGTGAAAGAACTTATTAACATGACCCTTACATTGACACAATATCAAGCAAATGGTGTTTAGTCTCTTTGGTGATGTTCGGTTTTGAATTATTGATTTTGTTGTGCTATATATAAGGCCCACAAGTTGCTAGCTAGTTAATTATTGGATCATTAGAGGGTGTTGCATCATCATTTTAGCTGATGCAACTAATTTACCTATTGGTGTTCTATAACTTTTCTCTTATTGTACCTTTCTGGACTTTCCTTCAAGAGCACTGTTGTAATTTAAATTTATGATAACAACATGCTCATGGCTATATGTTGGGTTCACATGAATATATAGGAGTGACAGGGTCTTGACGTGACTTAAAAAAAGTGGTTTTAACATGGCATTGGTTAAGCTTGATGATGCAATCTTACCCCGCAAGGGCATTGGATAGAAGACTCCAAGTAGATTAGGCCAGAGATTCAAGGGAAGGCCCTAGGGTTCTCATGAGCCTTAGGGTAGATTTCAAGCCCATGGGCTAAGTATGAGCCCGCTTATCTTTGTAAATATTAGAATAAGTTTTTCCTTTGTCTGGGCCTTGTATTTTGGCCATTCTAGTAGTATAGGGTTTTAGCCTTGTATTTTGGGGCATTTTGAGTAGTCTTTATAGTAAGGACTTTTTTTTGTATTTTCATGTTTTTTGTCATGGGGGTGAGCTTAGCTATTATAGGGGGGGTGTAGCTAAGCTTTAGCTTCTTATCTCAAGGAGGTGAGCTTAGCTATTAGAGAGGTATGTGCAGCTAAGCTCTAGCTTCTTTAGGAATCTTCTTAAGGAAGCTTCTCAAGGAGGTGAGCTTAGTTATGAGAGGGGTGTGTGTAGCTAAGCTCTAGCTTCTCAAGGAAGTTTTCTCAAAGAAGCTTCTCAAGGAAGTTTTCTCAAGAAAGCTTCTCAAGGAAGCTACCTAGTCTATAAATAGAAGCATGTGTAACACTTGTTGTAACTTTGATGAATGAGAGTCTTGTGATACACAACTCAAAGTTCAACTTCTCTCCCTTTTTCTTCCTTCAATTTCGTGCTCCCCCCTCTCTCTTTCTCTCCCTCTTTCTTTTCCTCCATTGAAGCATCATCTCCAAGCTTCTTATCCAAGACTCATCTTGGTGGTGAAGCTCCTTCTTCCATGGCTTATTCCCTAGTGGATGGCGCCTCCTCTCACCTATTCTCCATTGTCTTCCGCTACATCTCCATGGTGTAAAATTACCATTGAAGGACGTCATTGAAGCTCAAAGATCCAGCCTCCATAGAAGCTCCACAAGAAAGCTTCCATCAAGTGGTAATCAGAGCACAAGAGCTTCAAGTAGGTGCTTCTTAAACCTCCATTAATTTTTTGCTTTACCTTCTCTTCCATTGTGGTTTCTTCATTTTTTTCTCCATGTATCTCCTCACATGTCTTGTGGTAAATGTTGTTAACATGATTCTTTAGAGTTTCTACCGATTAAACTTGCTATAGAAGCTAGATTTGATTTTCTATGGTTCAAATTTCTTGTTCTTGTTCTTGAACCATGAATTGTGTTGAGTTTAGGTTCCTTTGAGTTTTGTCTTGTTATTTTTTGTGTCTGAAACCTAAACCATAAAATTCTTACAAAAATATTAAAGTATAAGAAAACCTAAAAAATCTAGAGTGACTTGTTCACCTATTGTAGTTTTGTCATAGAAGTCATGTCTAGTCATGAAACTTGTCACATAAGATTTCTTATGTTGTGCTGAATTTTATTTTCTTGTTTCTTTGTTTAACTCATTTGTTCATGAGTGTATGAAATTATTTTAGCCTATTATTTGATTTGAGTCAAATATTTCATGTTAATTAGTCCTTAGCATGTTCATGCAAAATTCTTAGAGAGTCTTTGATTGTGAACCTTTTCTTGAACTTTTAGGTTTCCTTATGATTGTGTCTATTGTGAATTTGAGTTTTGGTGATTGAATTGCTGGCTGAAATGTTGATCCTAAGTGAATATTGAACTCCTAAAACTGTGGTAAACAATCCTAGTGAGTTCAACATACATAGGAAGGTTGAAAGTAAGCCCAAGGCAATCAATATACCATGCTTAAAAAAAAATTGCTGGTGCTGGCAGCTTGGACATACAAACTTGTAAAAATTACTGAGAATTGGTTACTTCGAATTTTGAGCTGAAATTTTTAATGAATTTTATAGACATATGGAAAAAAGTTAGAAAAAAAAGAAACAAGTGATTTGGATAAAAAGAAAAAATACTAAAAATCACATAAGTTGGCAGAAAAATCAGTATCCAGGAAAAAAAAGTGAAAGGGAAATGTGCTTGTTGTTTTGGCTCAAAATTTATTCTATAATTGGTGCCTATGTTATACCAATCTTAGTTCCAAAATTTCAATTGAAAAATCAGTGTGAAAACAAGTGCCAAAGCTAGAGGTTTGTTGAGTCTTTTTTTTTTTCAGTTTTTTTTACTCTACTCTAGAGTCATTCTAAGTTTCTCTTTGATTCCTAGCTTACTTCTATGTCCTTTTTCATTGCTTTAATTGTTGAGTAATCCTTGAAAAATTGTCTTGATAAAACTCCATTGGTTTAACTTTCATTTCAATTTTTTTTGGTCTTTGGTTATTGTTTGTCTCTTTGTTTCCTTGTTTGTGAGTTGCCATATAGGGAATTGGAAAGGAGGATTGGTGCCATCCCTTGAAGAATTTGAGTCAAGAAGCAAGGGGCCAACCACCTTAAGAGCTATTGGACTAAGAAGCACTCCAAATTGATTGAATCACCAAAGAGATAACAACCACCAAAATTGAGGACGTTTTGTAATTATTTAATTTGCAATTTACTTACCTTTATTGCTTTCAAGTTTTGTAACAAAAAGGCCTTTCATTGGAAGTGTGTTGGGAGCCTCCAATAGGTTACCAAACTTTCATTTGTGTGTAATAATTTTAGGCAATATTTCCTTAGGATAGTGAGTGTTTTGTTGGGAACCTTGATGTGGTCATCCAAACACTCTTAGGATTCACTTAGCTTACTTTTCTTGCTTACTTTCATAGCTTATTTCCTTTACCTTCCATTGTCAAACCGCCTAGATAGCTTTCCTTTTACCAATTAGTTTTTTACCTTATCTGTCACACCTCTTTTAGTGTTTATTTTGGCTAGTTTCAACCATAGTTTCTTTTACCTTTTGTTTTCAAACCACCAACAAGAAAGAACCATAACTTAGGAACCAACATGAGTCATCATTCATCTAGTGTTAATGGTGAGGGTACTAGTCATAAAGACCCTTTATCTAGAATCTTGGATGAGTTGAGTTCCCTCAAGTTATGGAAAGAAAAACAAGAGAGAAAAGAAAAAGGAAAAAAAAGAGTGGAAGAAATAAGTCAAGATGAAAGAAAGAAAATAAGAGATGAAGACAGAAGAAAAATAATGAAAGAAATGAAAAGAGAAAAACATGCCTCCTATAGTAGTCATAACTCTTGCAAGAGCCTAAGTGAAGAACTTCGTGACTATTACGAAGGAATGCATAGGTCACATCTTAGACCTCACTCCCATAGAAGAGAAAAGGAAAGAAAGCCTCAAGAGGCCAACATTAACCTCTCATACTTCCATGGGAAGGACAATGTAGAGGCTAACTTAGTTTTGGAAATAAGGGTAGAGCAACAACTTAAGAAGAAGTCTACGTCAAAATCTTATGGCTCTCACTCTTATCCAAAGAAATACCAAGGTTAAGGCATCTTAGGGGTGACACCTTCTAAGCCCAAAGATGGTAAGGGGAATACAATAGAAAAGCAAGCCCTTAAGGCTAGTATGCAAGAGAAGACTAGCTCTATAAAGTGCTTTAAATGTCTTGGAAGAGGACACATTACTTCTCAATGCCCCACCATAGAAACCATGATTATGAGGGGCCAAGACATTTATAGTAGTCAAGATGAGGCTACTACTTCACCTTCCTATAGTGAAAGTGAAGAGGCAAAAGGGGAAGAATCTAGTGAAGAAATTAATCTACCCCCAAGAAAAAGGACAATCATTAGTGGTTAAAGAGAAGTGTAAGGAGGTAAGTGTCTCCTCCAAGAGGCTAGATAAGAAGGAAACTCATTTTACAATAAAGAAAAACATTAAAGAAACTTTCCCTCTTAGACAACCTCCACATTTTCTCTTTTGTAAAAAGACACTTGCTCGCATTTCCACACCTCTTGGGCTTGAGGTTATTCCTTAAGTAAAGAAGTTGTTGGATGAGGGTTTGGTTCATAAGAGCTTAAATCCTTGTGCTTTGTTGGCGCTCAAAATGGGTATTATTAGGAACCAAATCCCTAAAATAAGTGATATGATGAATGTGTTGAGTGTTGCAACCCTCTTTTGTAAAATCACTCGTACACCTAACATCTTCATGGTGTGTGTACATAGGGACCCATTAGGTAGGTTTGTTCTTATTTTTAGTTTCAATACAAACTTAGGTACTCATATGGGACACCTTAGGTTTGTCATACTTTTTGGAAGGAATAATCAATATGAAAATACAGAAAAAGGTATGTTTTATTGCGTTACTTTTCTTAGTTTTTCAAATAGTGATCAAGGGGTTCCCATGAACCCTAAGAGAATAAAGGTCATTCCTGAGTGGCCCACTCCACCAAGTATAAGAAAAATTTGGGGCTTCCATGACTTAACAAACTTTTACAAAAGGTTTGTCCCATATTTTTCTATACTTGTAGCACCACTCATTGAGTTGGTGAGAAATCATGTTCCTTCATGGGAAGATGCCCAGGAAATGGGTTTTCAGACCTTACCTTACTTCAACATACCAAACAACACTAATACATATGTTTTTGTTCTTTTTACAGGTGTTGAGGGAAGGAGCTCAGAGTATGAAGAACCTCGGGATTTGAGGTCAAATCCTTTCCAAGGTGGAGGGAATGATGCAATCCTACCCCGCAAGGGCATTGGATAGAAGACTCCAAGTAGATTGGGCCAAAGATCCAAGGGAAGGCCCTAGGGTTCTCATGAGCCTTAGGGTAGATTTCGAGCCCATGGGCTAAGTATAAGCCCGCTTATCTTTGTAAATATTAGAATAGGTTTTTCCTTTGTCTGGGCCTTGTATTTTGGTCATTCTAGTAGTATAGGGTTTTAGCCTTGTATTTTGGGGCATTTTGAGTAGTCTTTATAGTAAGGACTTTTTTTTGTATTTTCATGTTTTTTGTCATGGGGGTGAGCTTAAAGATCCAATCTCCATAGAAGCTTCACAAGAAAGCTTCCATCACTTGACATATTCATTTTGTTATGTATTTTTCTTTCCTCATTTTAGGTTGAGCTTCTCCTCATGCGTAACCAATGCTTCTCCCCAACTTGTGTTACTAATCTGATTGCAGAGAGAAGTAATCAGTGAGAAAGCATTGAGGGGTTTGAATTTTATAGCTTTTCTAAGCATTATACCTCATGCTTTAGTTAAACAAACCCATATTAAACAAAATATAAATCTTATACATTAATACAAACCAAAATTTTTTGTTAAACATTATAATTTAAATTTTTGAAAACTAAAAACATTCACGCGGATCAACTTGATCCGCATGTATCCCATGGATCAACTTGATCTACACGAAACATGCGGATCAACTTGATCTGTGGGAAACATGCGGATCATGTTTTCATGGTTACGGATCATCTACATACAACGGAGAAGACACACACAATGGAAGTACGATAACGAACAACAATGGAAGCACAAAACGCCTACCATCATCTAAGACCAATGGAGGCATGAAAGAAAAAGGCACGAAACGCTTACCTTGACGGAGAAGCACCAACGAAGAAGAAAAATGAAAGCACCACCACGACGCCGTCAACAATGGTGAACAACAACACCACCACTTCGCCGGAAGCAACAACACCCAGTGGTCGCGGAAGCAGCAAAGCGAAAGAGAAGACGAGAGGAACGTGGAAGAAGAAGACGAACTAAGCTCGTGGAACAGAAGAACAGGAATGCGGAAAAGAAGAGAAGCAGGTGCGCTGCTGGTGCACAAATGTTTTAAATAAATAAGGGTATTTTGGTCATTTCACATAAAATGTTGGGTGCACCTAGCAACACCCTTGGATAGATTGACATCTGATGTTGTGCGCTGGATTCCTTATGATGACCACCGACCATTCAAAGAATTTAAGCTGATCTCCTTATTTTTCGGACAAATCAGATGGGGTCCATCTATTGTGATACACCTACCAGAGAGGGTTGTGCGATAGTTTGGTTATGTGCAAACCATTCCTCCACACCATGCTGCCTCATCTTTATCTATAAAGGAAATTGATGATAGATGGATGCAGTTCTTTGAATACCTTGAATCGATGGGTCAGATTTGTGTTGCTCTTGAACAGTGTGCAGCAGAATACATGGAGTGGTTTTGCATGATATCTTAGCCTTTCATGAGTCTGACACAACCTAGGGATTCTCCAAGACATCCACCAGTGGTGCATAATGATACATTTATTGAACTAGATCCTCCTCAACAGCCTGTCGCCGCAATGGCTATGCCAGAACCACATGCACCTACACCTGTTGATATAGACATGCCTCGTTATGCAGTGGTATAATAAAATATGAATTGACTATTAGTCATTTTTTGTGTCATGCATTCAATAATTACTATTTACCTTGTTGTCAATGTCGTAGGAGGGTTGCCAACGAATAGCAGAAAGGTTGGAACACTTGATCAACATGAGGATGATTACTACTGGAACTGAAGCATACACCGTGGCCAAGGAATGCCTGAGAATCGCCAGGGGTGTCACTGAGCAATGAAACGTTTATGTTCGGTCGAGACAAAGGCGACGTACACCAGACACATGAAGATTCTTGGGATTCATTAAGTTGTATAGGAAATATGTATGCTATATGACTAAACAATGTTTAATATTTGCTATTATTTGATAAAAAGGTATGTTATGACTAAGGTTTTTAATTTGCATTTATTTAGTATCTTCACCTAACTACAATATGTTAAACCATAATTCGTTAAATAGCATGCATAAACCCTAATCGCCTAAAACCTAAACCATACATTAACTAACCCCTAAACCCTAAAATAAGTAAACCCTAAACCCTAGGTCATAAACCAAGAACCCTAAACCCTAAACCATAAACCCTAAGTTGTAAATCATAAATCATAAAATAACTAACCCCTAAACCCCAGACAAAAAACCTTAACCATAAACTTACTAACCCCTTAAACCCTACAATAAGTCAACCTTAAACCCCGTAAACCATAAAACCCATAATTATTTCTTCCTTTCATGTTTTTCCTTTTTTCTAATATGAATATTTGCACAGTTGATCAATAAGTGAAATAAATAATTATACGAATGTCCATTGAAACACATCTTAATAACCACAAATGATAACAACCCCATAATTATTTCACAAGTATGTAAGTTACAAACATTGCCTTAACAATAACTAAATGTTCAATCTTCTCCTAAATCAACAAAGTGTGTTGTCAAACTCATCAAATTGGTATACTGTCGCATTCTACTAATGTAAGGTGTAGGCCACTGTTTTGCATCGTAATGACAATGTGTTGACAATATACACATTCAAATGATCACAACACATTTTATTACAATAATTACACAAACAGAATAATCATAAGTTTACCTGGACAAAATGATTGTCATATACATGATCGATACATATAATGTGAAGTACAAAACAATCTCTTGGTGGTTGGCTTCTAAGCAGAAAAAATGTCATGCTTTGTTGGAGAGAAAGAGACACAAGGTTGACATGATACCTTGATGCAATCACATAACCCATGTCGGTTATATTCATCCATTTATGCATGGTAACCTGCATGTAACAGTTTTAATTACATTTGATTTAAAGCTAAATTAATCCATCAAAACATAAAAAAAAACTTAGATACTATGGATAATCCATCGACAAGTAGTGACCGCTTTAACTCCTCAAATCTATTTATGCCACCAAGAAGGTTTATATACTCATTAGACCATTTGGCAAGTTCTTTAAGAAAATGGTTACGAACCAAAGACCATGAATCTTCACTCATACCTAATAAGGCAACAATTGCACGATATCCATAATTACCACCAGGTTTGACATCGACAATGTTTTCAATGAAACCATGCATGCATGGATGAAATTGATCCAACATGGACATGTTCCTTCTTGGTTTTGGTTGTTCAGATGATGATGCAACCCGTTTGACTAAAGAATTTCTATTTTGCATAGAATGTAATGCATCCACATACTCCCAGTAAGACAGATCACACTTCATTGATCTTTGATGTTTGATCATCAGTTTCTTTTGAGCACCTTTTGTTTTCACCTTTTCTTGAGGAGCACACATAGAATTTGCATCAGGGTAGGCAATTTCCCGAAGTTTACTCTTTAGAGTAACTTTGCCACATACATCAAGCTCTTCAAACCACTTGGATATGGTTTTCATATCTTCGGTTATGCTGTCTTCGGGCTCAGATAATCCTTGGTCTATAAAACTTAGCCTCCTCCAAAACATATGGATTATGTCAAGTGGTATGGTACCAACAACATATCTAGCTAGCTCACATGCACATAGAAGACCATGAGTAGTTCTCATTATACATCCACAATGAGAAGGGTTTTTGCCAGCATAATGTACATGCTCAAACTTAGTAGCAATCTGGTTTAAAGCATACCTTGATGCCATGCCAAGTAGTTTCTTGTGTAAGGTAACTTTAAAAACATGTCCAACCACATGTGTACTTGTCTCAAAAAATGCCTTAATTTCAGTGTGTTGCAGCGTGATCATGTTGTTCATGGCTTCCCAAACACTACATAGGTCTCTAAGGCTATTTTGCAGTAGTCTCTTTAAGGCCCAATGAGTAGACTCAATCCTACGTTTCAAAAACACAAACAAGTAATCAAAAACAATTATTTTTATCCATTAGACCCTAAACCCTAACACCAAAATATATTTACAATTTTTATACCTGTTAGTTGTTGTGTTTCCTAGATGCATCACCAGATTCTTCCAGGCTTTAACAAACATTTTTTTATGGGGAATCAATCATGTTTGCTTCACGTAGTCAACAAACATTGGCCATGGTGAGCAAGCAATTTCAAACTTCATAAGGCAGTCATCGAGCTCTTGCTCAAAAGGACAATCCACCAAACTTCCATAGGCTTCCATGACATAATCCCATGTATTTTTTTTAGCAACAAGGGTTTTACATTTTGCCTTCACATTCTTATCAATGTGAAACCAACACAACAAATTGGTAGACTCAGGGAAAACAATTTTCACTACATTCATCAATGTTAAATCTTTATCAGTAACAATGACTCCAGGAGTGCATCATGTCTTAGAAAAATACCTCAAAACCGTTCTAGATCCTAAACAACATTGTTTACACGTTCTCCCTCCAAATAGGCAAAAGCAGTTAAAAATGTCATCCTTGTTGGTGTCACACCAACAATGCCAAGTAACGACAACCTATACTTGTTTGTTTTGTAGGTACTATCTATGAGAAATACCAAATTACAAGCATTGGATAATTTCACTGCATCAGGATGACTCCAAAATATATTATGTACAACATCTTCATCCTTCAATCTATGTCAATGAATGTATTGATCCCGTTCAAGAAACTTCATTAGTTGTGATATTGTTTGAACTTCAAAGTGTTGAACATTCCTTTAGTCTTCTTAGGATTTTGACAAAATTCTAGGAGAATGTTGTTAAGACTTTTGGCAAGTGTACCAATTGTCATTGTAGGTTTCACATTTATAAAAAAGTTAGTCTCCACAAGGATTTGAGTTTACTTAATTCATTCAGATAAAGGTTATCAGTTTAATAGTTATGTACAAATTTAGTCGAATGTCATTGGTTTTGGTTTGATTAACCAAATATAACTTAAAGTAAAAGAAAAGTAAAAATAACGGATTTACGGAAATAACGGAATTAGTGTGTCAGAAATACGGAAATTGCGGAAATGATTTAAATTAATTCAAGAAAACATAGGATTAGATTTCATCGTTCATAAACTTAGTATCCTAATAAGATTAACATGTATTAATCATTTTCTAACATTATTGATGCACACATAAGTATCCCAAGTTGATTCCTTGCACTTGGAACTTAAGAATATTTACTAAATATCGATCCCTCGCATATGTAGTAAATATCCCAACATTACGATTATAGTCTCGTGTTTTTTGTAATCAAAACGTTATGCTCTATTCCTAGCAACATAATGTAAAGAGTAAAATCATTCAGTTCAAATTCTAAGATTACTCTCGAGTCTCACTTAAAATCCAATTTCATGACACTGGTGATCAAATAGAATCAAGTATTATGAGTAGAATGAAATTACAAATAATGAGTAGAAAAGATCAATACATATATAATATCAAAAGAGATACATAAGGGTACAAAGATTACATCCAATCCTTTAGAAAAACTAACCGATCATTGTGTAGAGCACAAGACTAACAAGAGAAATGACGAAGGAAGTGATCCACAGTCACAACTCTATAGTGCCTCGACTCCACTTTTCCTCCTCTTCTTCTCCTATGTTTTTCTCTGGTTTTAGGTTGCTGGTATGTTTTATTTCTCTCCCCCTGCATGGCTATTTATAGAAAAAAGCCATCTAGTGCAGGGGAAACTTGCCGAAGCGAGCTGCTTGCTTAGGGTTGAAGGTATCAGCTTGCCCAGGCAAGTGTGGCTTGCTTAGGGCTGAAGTTTTCTCTTTAGCCTAGGCGAGCTAGATGCTAGTCTGGGTGAATTTGGGGTCAAAAACCTTCATGGAAAGACCATTTTGCCCTTCCTTTTACTTTGTTTCTGGATCTAACAAACAACCATTAAAACCTACAAAATCATGGATGAATCTTTCATATTTAAACAACAATATTAGTAAATGTATAATATATATAAACAACTAGATTTAAGGGTAGTTTATAAGAAAACTATTACAATCAAAGGACAAGTGCTAACAATTTAATCCCAAAAACAACTGAAATTTGGCACTTATCAAATGCCTTATAAGACAATTCCTACAAAACGAATATTGAACACAATATTAAATGAAGTTCTTAAATGCTATATCAAATCATAACAAATGTATGCTTCCGTCTTAAACTTCATATGCAAATTCAAGGTTTACAACTTGATTGCACATAAGACACATCTTCAAATCTTTATATTTATTGCATTTACTCAATATAATTGAGGATCCTAATACGTCTCAAGACACAAATGTCTTTTGACTTAGCACCAATATCAGCAATCAAACTTTTGTAGATTCTCAATGTCATATATACTTCCATCAACATAATCAAATATAACATTACATAGATTCTTCTATACATCAACATCATATAACACACACACACACACACACACATACATCAACAACATATATAATCATTACCTGTCAACATGAGTCATAACATCCAACCATGTTTGACAATCAAATGTCACAAATTCTCATCATAATCAATCATCACAACTATGATACATCAATAACCAACTAGGCCACAACTAACATACACCAATAGTTAATTAGGCCACAATTGACATACACCAACAGGCAACTAGGCCACAATTGACATGCAACAACAACTAACTAGGTCACCTTAACTCAAACATCAACATTAATTCTACTCCATGGAGTTTCAACACTATATAAGTGGTTTGTCATGAGCCTCATCCCCTAACATGGTCGCACGCTATGATCTAACCATTTAGGGAGTCTCTTGGGATGACCCTACAGAGGAAGTGTGGTTTTGTCGAATATAAATAAGTGTAGGTATTGGCTTACCTCTGCAGGATTGCAAGACCATACATCTACAGTAATTCACCCACTTGTTTATTCTATAAGTTCATTCTCGTTTGTCACCACGAAAACCTCTAGCACTAGGTTGAGTGCCCACCTAATACCCTGAACTTACGTATCTACTCATATGTTCATACACCAATAGTGCATCTGCTATATACCAACGACAATAGTACATTTCTATGCACCTATTGCATACTACTGACAACAATACTACATTTTTGTACACATAATATGCACCAATGACAACAACAACAACAACAACTCATTCCCTATTCACCAAAAGAGTCAACTACACTGCTTGGGAAGTAGTTTTCACCAGTTTGATACAACATTCAAAGTTAAAACATAGGGGTGGTACTTGGGAAGATACCACACTAGGCGAGATCCTTGGGGTGCTTTAGTGAGATAAAGTTCTGGTGTGAAACTCACTCTCCCAAGTATATCATTTCAAAAACAAAATTCTTCCCAAAGGTTATAGCTAACTCCTATCTTCACATAGGGATATTTCTCATGCAAAATTATCAATTATCAACATCACCTCATCAACAATCCATTTCAATTCTCAAAATATCATAATCTTATTAATATTTCATTCAAAATATCATCAACCTAACCATGATATTTATTCACCTCGTCAAAGTATCAATATCTCAACAACAATATAATATAATGTTCTCAACTGTAAAGAAATTGTCATAGACTAATAAAACACACACACACACACACTAATGCAAGCTCCATTGGAGCTTGTAGGCCTAGGATCTTCTTCATCAATGGATTCCTTTGCTTCTTGGAAGATGAATGGCAGCGGAATGGAGAAAGGGAGAGAGAGAGGAGACGCCACTTCAAGGAGAAGATGAGTCTAGAAGAAGCTCACCACCATAGGAGGCCATGGATAAGAGCTTGGAGGAAGAAGGAGATGAATGAAGGGAGAGGGAGAGAAGAGCACGAAATTTTGTGCTCTAAATGAGCTTTGAAATCTGAAGTTTAATATTCAAAGCTCATTTAGAGCACAAAATTTCGTGCTCTTCTCTCCCTCTCCCTTCATTCATCTCCTTCTTCCTCCAAGCTCTTATCCATGGCCTCCTATGGTGGTGAGCTTCTTCTAGACTCATCTTCTCCTTGAAGTGGCATCTCCTCTCTCTCTCCCTTTCTCCATTCCGCTGCCATTCATCTTCCAAGAAGCAAAGGAATCCATTGATGAAGAAGATCCTAGGCCTACAAGCTCCAATGGAGCTTGCATCACACACACACACACACACACACACACACACACACACACACACACACACACACACACACACACACACACACACACACACACACACACATACACACACACACACACACACACACACACACACGTGTGTGTGTGTATTTCATCAATAAAGACATTTCCCACCCATAAATCTTGTAATCGTCTCACCAAAACAACATATTGATATGAATTACTTGATCTCAACTTGTAAAAAAAAACTTCAACATAATAATAAGAACTCATAAAATCATATTCTATGCACTTGGAATTGGTTTAGAAACTCTCAAGAAGTTTTTAGGATAAATAAAACATTCTACCTAAATTTAGCTTAGCCAAAAATTTAGCTTGGCAAAAAAAATTAGCTCGAGGTAAATTCGTGTAGATCCAATTTCATTCAGTTTTAGCTTCAACTAAATTTGTGTAAACCCATTCTATTGAATTTTTGCTTAGCTAAAACTCGTAGCTCAGCTAAATTCTCGCATACCCAATTTTATAAAATTTTAGCTTCAGCTACAAATTTTAACTTAGTTAAAACTGAAAATTCTGCAACAAAAGTTCTTCAAAAATCCGAGTTTTTAACTCCAATAATGACTATCCAAGCATCCAAACTCAATAAAATATCAATAATTAACCCTTGAGCATCTAATCACTAAACGCCAACAAAAGAACACAAGATTCAAACCAAACAGTTCATGACCATTATAAAGCAAGGAAAAAGGGTGAGCTTCCCTTACCTTATAAGCTTTCCCCCCAAGTTAGGTTTTGAAGAAGCGAAGGGAAGAAGAGGGTCTTGAGCTCCACTAAGGATTTCGTCCAAACAAATATTCCATCCAACCATGCCCATGGAATACAAGCCAAATGACACTCAGTAGGAGGTTCTATAACAAAAACCCACCTTGGGTAAATCAAAGGAAGGAAAAGAGACAAGAAAGAGAGCTCACCTTCCATTGATGGACTCAGGTAAAGAAAAGGGAGAAAACAACTAACCATGAGGGGGCTCAAGTCATAGCTTAAAGGAATTTCATGGGAGGAGGAATGAAAAGTGAAGAAAGAAAGGAGAAGGAAGCTTTGAGAAGAAGGAAAAGGTGAATGAATGAGATAAGGAGAATCTTCCTACGTTTATGAAGCTTTGGAAAACAAAGATTTTTGCTAATTGCACTCTGCTTCCTCTAAATACACCCCTCACTCGATTAAAACTCACACATATATCTTAAGTCCCGTGTTCGTGAAAATCAACTAATCAATGCTTTTCACACCTTATTTTGTGTGCAATTATCTTAGTTTTTCTTTAGAATTTTTATTCATAATTGTGGTTTTTGTTAATATATTATATAAAATGGTTTTGAAAACTTAAAAAGATAGTTTTTGATATTTTTCTGTGTAAATTTTTATGTTGCAAGAGCAAATTTTGATCAATCAAGAATAGAAGATTTGTAAAGATGATATCGTCACAATGAGATATGTTTTTGCCACAACGAAACAAAACACTTGATCAGCGGGAGCTGATTGAGAATTCGCCTCAATGAAGTTGTACTTCGCTACAACAAATATAAAGAGCCGAATACCTTGGAATCAAGAGAAACTCACCCCAAGTTTAACATTCACCTCAGCAAATAAAGGTCTAGAGGTATGAAGATTAAGTTCAGAGTCCTTAGTTCATTAGTGTAATTTTTTTAGGCATAAAAAAATAATGTAATCTCGACTCTATTTAAAAGAGCTTATAACATATTTGTATCAACTTTTGGTTCATTTGATATATTCATAAATAGAATCTCGCACTTTTTCTCTCTTCTCTCTCGTCTATCTCTTCCTCCATTGTGGTCTTTGAGGTTCTATTTGGATCCTTCATGATCCAAATGAGCTAATATTCATAGTTGTTGAGTGATTGAAATAAACTTCAAGCATGTAAGCTTTGTTTTCTTATCAAATCTCATAGTTAATGTGATCTTATTTCAGTTCTATGCTTAAATGCATGTTAAGAGTGATCAATACTAGCTTTTAGGGATTTGGATTGTATGAAAACAAGTTCAAGTCCTAGATATGAATTGAAATTGTGCAAGGCTTTGATGCCAGGAATGGATCAAATACTTGCATTTGCATATATTCATTGATCTTATTCTAAGTTTCTAGGTATCAGTCACCTAAGAAATTAGAGATTTGACATGGAACTCAAAGATTCATTGCAAAGGAATTAGGATTATTCATTGTAGTTTGGATCTCGGTTGCATTGAACTAGGAGATTGATTAGGAATGAGTTGCATATAAAGAAATCTATGGATTTCATCTCAGAAACATTTTGATCTATTTGATTCATTTTTTGCTTCAAAAATTGTGTTTGAAAAACCAAAATTAATTTGGTTTTGCCATAGCGAATTAACGCCTTGATATAGCGAAACATTTTTTATTCTAAAAACTTAAACTCTATGCATTCTCCACAATGAATTAACAACTCGTTGCAGCAAATGAGTGTAAAAGTTTGTTGATTTCTTTATGTTGTATATACTCTTTGCGGATACGATAACTCTTTATACTTACTGATTCTTTTCTACAAATTACACTAGGTTTAGTTTCCTATTTTGTTATAAGTACAACACCAACTAAACATACAAGAACACATAAATCAATCACTCATTTTTATTAATTAACTTATTAAGAATAGTAATTTAATTTAGTTTGCCTTGCATTATATATCAAGCACTTAACGTACATTATGAAAAACAACAATGTTATATTTGGCCTTTAGCCATAAACAACAAGGATCCATCCTTGTTCTTAACTATACAATCATTCTTGTTGAAGAAGATATGATGCAATCCTCCCAAGGAGGGGACCCATCACTAGAGCCATGACTAGGAAACTCCCAGAAGATTGGATCGGAGATGCAGGAAAAGGCCCTAGGGTTGTCATGAGCCTTAGGTAGATTTTGGGCTCATGGGCTAAGTATGAGCTCACTTATCTTTGTACATATTAGATTAAGGTTTCATTATTTTTGGACCTTGTATTTAGGGCTCCATAGTGTAGGGAGAGTACCCTAGAAATGTAGGATTTTTCAGCCCTTGTATTTTAGGGCACTTAGACTAGTTTTGTATTAGGGGTAGTTTTGTAATTTCACATGCATTAAGTGCACTATTTGATGTGTGTGTGTTGGGAGAGAAATTTAATTGAATTAGGAGAAGCCCAATCTAATTAAATTTTGGATCATCCTAAGGGGGTGGCAAGCATTTTCTTGCTACATCCCATTGCCACATTATATAGTCACACTTTGTGCATGTTCTTCATGCTTTACATGCCTCATGACACCTAAGCACACTTAGTCGAGAATCTTGAACTTGATCTTGGATTAGTGGGCTGAACCTAAGCACACTTACTCCCCAAATTCAAATTCAAATTTAAGTGAAATTTGAATAGAAATTCAAATTTCCCTCCAATTTTGTGTGACACTTAGACTATAAATAGAGGCCTTGTGTGTGCATTTTTTGAAATTTGATCATTTGAGAATTACACTTCAAAGTTCAGACCTCATTGAGGCATAAAATTTCGTGATCCTTCTCTCCCTTTCCCTCCATTCATCTTTTCTTACCTTCAAGCTCTCATCCATGGCTTCCTATGGTGGTGAGCTTCTTCTTGACTCATATTCTCCTTGAAATGACATCTCGAATCACCTTTCATCCTTCTCCATTCCGCTGTCATTGATCTTCAAGAAGCAAAGGACTCCATTGATGAAGAAGATCCAAAGCCTACAAGCTCCACATGGAGCTACATCAAGACATGATGTCCATTGTCACACAATTGACTTATGCTTAGTAAATTGTGCCTTAATCCTTCAATAAAAAAAATTATCTATAAAATGGGTGATAAACCATTTTTTGAGTGAGTTTTTGTACCATTTTCTTGGTAGAACCCATGTTTGGACACTAGTTTTGTCTTGCAAAAGTATAGTCATTCAATTGAGTGAAAAAGTTAGAAATTGCCTATTTGTTGAAGATTTGAAGACTCTCTCACTTGACTATGACCATGGTACGTTCATGAAGGTTGTGATAAGCAGTGCGGCCATGACAAAATGATAACACCCCTTCTAAACTACGTCAGCTTTCCAATGATGGCCATGGTAAAGTCACCACATTCGTAGTCCACAACCATGAGGGTTGTAGTCGTTCCACAACATCCCAAAGCTTCAGCTTCACAAGTTTTCAACCTCGATTGTGGTGGAGTTTAGCACAATCGTAGTGCATATCTTTAGGAAGCTATAAATAGGGGACGTTTTTTTGTATCTTGGATATCTTTTACCTAATATATGAATTAGAGCACTTTGAGGGGCTTTGATAGTTGTGAAGAGAGGACAATATTGTTGAGACAGATCATGATCATCATTACCACCTTGTTGGTATGTATATGCTAATTTCATATAGGTTTTTGAGTTGTGCTTTGATCATGAGCGACTAGTCACCCTAGTTCAAGGGTTATGATGTAACTGTCAAATTGTATCCCTTTGTCCATTCTTAATGAAATTTCTCAATATTTTATGTTAATTAATTCTCTTCCTTATCTTTATTGTTTATTTGGGAACTAATCATTCTTATGCTTAATCAAATGTATTGTAGTGATCATCTGCGTATATTTGGTAGACCTAGATAGATAATGTTCTATACCAAATTGTGTGATCAAACTGTTTGGGTAATATTCGATAGATTAATTAATCCTTAATTGATTGTCCTTCGTTCTGATTATATCCTATGACTTAAATTGATATATCTTTGATCATTAGAGTATTGGTTTAAGGCAAAAAAAATATCATTAGACCTTGAACATAGGCTTTTGATTGACTTTGGAAATCAGTAATTAATTGTGGTAAGAATTTCATAGGAACTAGGATTAGGGAAAAATTAGTGCTAGTGAATCGTAATTCCTGGTCGTTTTTAATATCACTCAAATCTCTCTTTGCGATAGTTTATTTTGTTTTCACTTAAATCAAAAACCACAAAAATACTTCAATCTCTTTTTAATTATCCCAATTGTTTAGTTTAATAATTTTGACTAGTTGGGAATACAACTAGTTTCTTGGGTTTGATATCCAAACTTTTAGTCCATTGTTAAATACTTTCCTTTGTGCGAGTAGTATTTTTATGCACTAAGTTTTTGAAATAAATGCATACCTACATTATCTATTCCCATTATCTCACCTCTCTAATTTTTGTCGAAAGTAACTATCCCATCGCTCTTTGGGCAGGGTTCTCATAACATAGACCTTTCTCGCGTCATGAGATGAAAAGTCATTGTCCATGTACCATGATTAAGGGCTCATTTTTCCTGTCAAGCACATCTAAAATTGAAATAATTTTATCTTTAGGTACCTAAATGGACTTAGGTCCTTTCTTGTTAGGATGATAGGTGTTGGACAATCCTCTCTTTGGCAAGTGTCTGCACTCTGCACTTAAGGACAAAAAACACTAATTTAGAATTTGAAAGAGAAATATTTTATATAAACTAAAATCAAAAGTTTAAAAATTTTAAAAATATATATAAAGATCAAAATAAAAACTCACTTGTAAAGCACAAAATAAAATCATTTAAACTTATATAAAAATATAACGATGTATTGTGCCTGCTACTAATATATTTGTAACTAATATATATGTCTCTTAAATAAAAGGTGTAGCTTTTTTGTCCTTCAAATAAATTTATATTTTCTAGTCCATAAAATTTGAAGGAAAAATGTTCTTTTTATCCCTTTACTAGAATTTGAAAGACTAAAACATTACAAATTTTGACAAGGAAAACTAAAAATAATTTATTTATATTTTTTTAATTCGAGGGATTTAAGATACAATTTTTAATTTAGAGAAATAAAAAAATTCACTCTTTAATCTAAGGAACTAGAAACTAGAAAGATAATTAACTAGAAACTACAACGTTTAATTATATAATTGATATCTTAATATATTTTAAAATTTAATTTTGTCAATTATTAAAATATTTAATTTGATTATCTAATTATTTAAAACCAAACAATTATATCATTTTCATTAAAAATTATGTTTTTAAATCGATTGCTTATAGTGGACGTCAAAAGAACATCCTCAAACTCTATCAATTTTATTCAAATTGAGTCTTTTACATTGTCAAACAATTTATTTAAAAAAATACAACAACCGTATTTTACATTATGTTGACAATTAATATAAAAAATACTCATTGATTTCAATATTTAATATACCTCAGATAAAGAATATAATTGTTTTACTTTAAACAATTAAGAAAACAAATTAAACCTTAACGTATCAAATTGAACCTTAAATATAATTAAACAAAGAAAGATAATTAAAGCCTAATATGGTGACTTTTTGACTTCCCTCACACAACCAACCGTTGTCTTGAACAAACCCTTTTCATTTTGTATCCTTTTTCCACGGACTACAGAGGGCAGCATTTGCTTCTCTTGGCGGTGCTTTTTTAGAAACTATTTACCAAAAGGGGGTTGTTTTGAAACTATTTACCAAGCGGTCTGTTTTTATTTGTATTGCGCCAAAGGTAGAGGCGCAATTCAATGGGGAGCTGACAAGTGGCATTGATTTGTTGTGTCAAAAACTTTGCGCAATGGGTTGCTACACATACAGTGGCGCAACCACTTTTGGATAGGCAATGGCCATGTTGACTGCTTTGGACAGCGCGTGACCAGCTGTAAAGGTGTTGTGACATGTTAGTTGGAGCAATCCTTTGCTCAAATTACCTAAGTACAATGTATTGTGCCAGTACTACCGGCGCAATACATGCCTATATAAACGAGACACACTTTCTGCTACATTTCTGCATCTCTCCAATTTTCTTTCTTTGGTACATTTCCTCATCTCTCCAATTTTCTTTCTCTCTATATTACAGCTTTGTTGATATTTCTTCTGTCGGGTGAAAATCGGTAATATATTTATTAATTTTCTATTAATTTGTATTATTTTTTTATGTTATTATAGTTAATGAAAATTATTGATGACATTATTGATTTATTTTGTAGGTTTTATTATAAAAATGAGTTCTTCGATTATTGTTCTGGTTTATTTGAATGGAAGAATATTTCAAAGTGACGACGACATTAGATTTGAAGGCCCTAAAAAGGCTATTCAAATTAAATGTGGTGTAACTTTTGATGGGTTAAAAAAAAGAATTCGTGATAAGGTAAATTAGATAAAAATGAAAGTATATTTACTATGACTTGTCGATTTTTAGTTACAAGTAAATATATTGCATTGCAAATTTGTGACAATGAAGATGTTTAAACAATGATTGAAAGTTTTCAACAACAACAAGAAATGGGTGTCATTGAATTGTGTGTTGAAGTAGATGTTGTCGGTGCTTCTGCGTTGAATGTGGCAAATTCACTATTATCATGTGGGAATAATATAGTTGGCAATGAATCAAAAGTTCAAAGATTTGCAATAAATTTAGATGATGATTCCGACGATGATGATTACATGATATCTAATTCATATGTTAAGGACTCGTTGGATGAGGAGGAAGATATCGATGATATATCTGACACAGATGAAGAAGGTATATTTAATTAAATAATATTGTAATGTTATAATATTTTAATCTTATATCTAATTCATAAATACTTTTGAGAAAAAACCGTATATATAAGATTTATTTGCAGGTGGAAGTGGGACTGCATTTTGGGAATCTGCTTCTTATTATAGTAATATTAATTGGAGTCATCCAGATGAAGAAGACATTTGTGGTTTCGATATGGGATCAACCTTCAATATTGGCCAAGAATTATTTGTTGGCATGGAATTTGAAAGCAAAAATGCAGTAAAAAAATGCACTGCAACAGTATGTTATGAAGGTGCACCAAACTTTTAAAGTTGTTGAATCAAAATCACAAAAATATGTTGTTTGCTTCGTGATGTGTCATCATTTTCTCATATTTCTTAACCTTTTTTGTCACCATTTTAATTACTGATTAGCCTTAATTGTCAAATTAATTATGCAGTTTTATCATTTGGGCCTATTGGACTAATTTTGTGTTTTTAATTTAATTTCAGGAGAATTATAAGAATTGGGCTTGAATCCCGAATTGGGCTTAGACTTGAAGAGAGCAGACTATTTTATTCTACCAAATCTTATCTTATCTAGATTTTATCTCATCTAGATATTATTTCATCTAGATCTTATCTTATCTTATCTTATCTAGATTTTATTTCATCTAGATTTTGTCTTATTTTATCTTATCTAGATTTTATTTTATTTATGGGCATGGACTTAAAACAGATTTGTAAGCTTTGGGGCTAAGAACTATATAATAGCACCAAGGTTCTAGTTTTAGGGGCTTTGTCTCTTTTTTTTTTTGTTTTAGTTTTAGAGTGCTACTCTCAATTCGTTTTAATCTCTTTTTCGTTTTGGAAGTATAATTCTAGTTTTCTTCGTTTTCTACTGATTAATGGAAGGCTAAGCCTCCAGCATTATTTTCTCTTGAGGATCAAGCACAACTCTCTTTGAGGTTCTATTATTACCATTAAAATCTGATCAGTTTCTCCTCTTCACCAATTATTCTGTATTTGTTGCTATTGATCCTTGCATGCTAAGTGCTTGATTAATTGTCTCTACGCTTAATTTACGTTCATGCTTAATGATCGTTCATGATTAATTGGTGTATGTGTTGCTTAATCACATAATGAATGCCTTATGTTAAATTTCGCTTAGTAATTTAATTTAGGGTTGGATTAAGTGGTTGAACTGATAAAGGATAATTTCTCGTAACCTAGGATAAGAGACTTGCTTGTGAATCAAGGGGAAACAACGTGTTTTAATTCTGATATTTTCTAATTCAATTTTACTCGCTGTTTAATTTACAAAAAAAAAAAAAAAACAACCCCCCCCCCCAATTCATTACTGTTTTATTACTATCTATTATGAACGTTTGGTTGACCATTCCTCGTTGGGAGACGACCTAGGATCACTTCCTAGATACTTCATTTTTAATGTTTATTTGATTCGGGTACGACCTCGATCAAATTTGGCGCCGTTTCCGGGGAGCAGTGGTCCAAAGGTTCATAATAGCTAGTGATTTGTGTTTTATGTTTAGTTGTTTTACGTTTACTTCTTTTGTTTAGTGTGTTTGTGTCGTGTTAGTGTGGTATTAGTATGTTGTGTTAGTGCATTGTTCTGTTTTATTTGATGTCCTATTTTGCAATTTAGTAGTACCCCTTGTTCAGCGTTTCCCCTGTTTCAGTTTTATGTTTTGCTGTGAATAGTACTTATCGACAAAATTAGAGACTGATTTTGTGTTACTGTTCACACAACATTACATTAGCGACGACTGTTTACAATTTAATTGGCGATTTTTGTTTTGATAGTGAGGGTTGTTATTTTTGGCTGAATTTTTGCGTGGTAGGTTCTTTTAATTCATATTTTGTGTGAAAATACCAGGAACACTTGGTGTGGCTAGATTTGAGAGATTCAAAAAAATTTGAGAACTTGTGTTTAGTAAAACTTCAAACGGTCATAACTTTTGCTCCGGGTATCAGAATAACTACTATTATATATGCATTTGGGGTAGGAAAAAAATTCCCATATTATGGCAACCAGCAAAAGCTTTTTGGGGACTCCCAAACTCCAAAAATCAGTCGTTTACTAAGTTTTTTTTTATTTTTTAAGTATTATTGTCCTATTTTTCTAAACTTTGCTTAGGTAGTTTTCATAGTTAGACTTTGAAATTTTGTTTGAAATATTTTGTGCTATCTTTTCATGATTTTAGGGTGTTCCTCACAAAATTTCAGCTCATTTTGATATTGTTTGAGTATAGCTATAGTTTTACCCCCTTGTTAGGTGCTTGTTGAGAAACACATTATTTGCTGCATATAGTGCATGACTAGGGCAATCCAGGTGATTTATAACACTTTGATCCTGAAATAGATAGAACCTTTCATAGATTAGTTAGGCATAGTGTGCATCTTGGTCATTCTATGCATTTTGAGCATTTTGAGTATTTTGTTGCTAGTGATTTTGAATATTCTGATTTTGAGCATTCCACTACTAATTTTCATATTGAGAACATCGCTCAACCTCCACCTCGTGAGAGGACTCTTAGGGAGATGGCTGCACCTGATTTCACTTATGAAAGCTTGTGCATTCAATATCTTGATGAGGGTGTTCCATATGTTCTCATGACTGGACTAATACATCTGCTGCCCAAGTTTCATGGTCTTGCAGGTGAAGATCCTCATAAGCATCTTAAGGAGTTCCATATTGTTTGTTCCACCATGAAGCCCCCAGATGTCCAAGAAGATCATATCTTTCTAAAGGCTTTTCCTCATTCTCTGGAGGGAGTGGCAAAAGATTGGCTATACTACCTTGCTCCCAGGTCTATTTTCAGCTGGGATGACCTTAAGAGGGTGTTTTTGGAGAAATTCTTCCCTGCATCTAGGACCACTACCATCAGAAAAGACATTCCAGGCTTCAGGAAACTTAGTGGAGAAAGCTTGTATGAGTACTGGGAAAGATTCAAGAAATTGTGTGCAAGCTGCCCTCACCACCAGATTTCTGAGCAACTTCTTCTTCAATATTTCTATGAGGGACTTAGCAACATGGAGAGGAGTATGATTGATGCTGCTAGTGGTGGAGCTCTTAGTGATATGACCCCTGCTGAAGCTAAGAATTTGATTGAGAAGATGGCTTCCAACTCCCAACAATTCAGTGCAAGAAATGATGCTATTGTTCTTAGAGAAGTCCATGAGGTGGCCACGAATTCATCTTCATCTACTGAAAATAAAAAGCTTGAAGGAAAAATTGATGCCTTGGTCAACCTAGTAACTCAGCTTGCCATGAATAAGAAATCTACACTTGTTGCAAGAGTCGGTGGTCTATGTTCTTCTGCAGATCACCATTTAGATCTTTGTCCTTCTTTGCAACAATCTAGAGTCAATGAGCAACCTGAAGCTTATGCTGCAAACATTTATAATAAACCTCCACAGCAGCAAAACCAACAACAGAAAAATAATTATGACCTTTCAAGCAACAGATACAATCCAGGTTGAAGGAATCATCCAAATCTGAGATGGACAAGTCCTCCACAACAACAACAGCCTGTCCCTCCTTTCTAGAATGTTGCTGGTCCAAGCAAGCCATATGTTCCTCCTTCAATGCAGCAATATCAACAGCAACAACAAAGACAACAAGCAGTTGAGGCTCCTCCTCAACCTTCCTTAGAAGAGTTAGTGAGGCAAATAACCATCCAGAATATGCAATTTCAGCAAGAGATAAGAGCCTCCATTCAGAGTCTGACAAATAAGATGGGGCAGATGGCTACTCAGATGAACCAAGCCCAGTCCCAACATTCTAACAAATTGTCTTCACAAACTGTGCAGAATCTGAAAAATGTGAGTGCCATCACCTTGAGGTCTGGCAACCAAATTCAAGTGTCTCCACTAGTAGCAGCACCTACACCTAAACTTGTCAAGCTTCATTCTACACCTGAAAAAGAGGATGAGATAGTTGCATAAAAGAGAAAGCTTCCTAACAAAAAATTTCATGCAGGTGGACCTTCTTCTAGTAATTTCGACTTACAGCAGCCTCCTATCCCTCTTCCATTCCCACCTAGAGCGATTCCAAACAAAAAAATGGAAGAAGCGGAAAAGGAGATCTTGGAGACCTTCAGGAAAGTAGAGGTGAACATACCTCTACTAGATGCCATCAAGCAGATTCCAAGATACGCCAAGTTTCTAAAGGAGTTGTGCACCCACAAAAGGAAGCTCAAAGGCAATGAAAGGATTAGCATGGGTAGAAATGTGTCAGCATTGATAGGTAAATCTATTCCTCACATTCCTAAGAAATGTAAGGACCCAGGTACTTTCTGTATACCTTGCATTATTGGGAACAATAAATTTGAGAATGCCATGCTAGATCTAAGAGCATTAGCTAGTGTCATGCCTCTGTCCATTTTCAATTCTTTATCTCTTGGACCTTTGCAATCTACAGATGTAGTGATTCATTTGGCAAATAGAAGTGTTGCTTACCCCACAGGTTTCATAGAGGATATGCTGGTTCGGGTTGGTGAACTTATTTTTCCCATTGATTTTTATGTTCTTAATATGGAAGAGGGATTTTCCCATGGTTCAGTTCCAATTATTTTAGGTAGGCCATTTATGAAAACAGCCCGAACCAAGATAGATGTTTATGCTGGCACATTGTCTATGGAATTTGGTGATTTTGTTTGTTCATTTTAACATTCTTGATGCCATGAAACATCCATCTGAGGATCATTCTGTTTTTTGTGTTGAGATAATTGATCAGATTGTTGATAATTATATGTTTGATTTTGATTTTTTTCTTTATGGTAGGAAACATCCATTTTTATCTGATCTGCATACTTGTCATTCCTTATGCATTGAATCTGAATCTAAGTTTGAATTTGATCTTGTGTCTGATTTTTATGCTGAGAATGAATTTGAACTTGAGTCTGGTTCTGATTTTCTGGGTGTTGTACCTCTTGATGTTGATTTTTTAGAGTCAGAATGCACTAATCATGTTGCAGGAAGTACATATACTTCTGACTTGCTTTATGAGGTACAGGCTAAGGAACCTTCTTCTTCTCCTACCATGGTTCCTCCCACTGTTCAGCCACCACCCACACCAGAGTTGAAGCCCTTACCAGCAACCCTCAAATATGCTTACTTGGAGGACAAGGAAAAATTTTCCAGTGATCATCTCTACCTCCCTTGATGCTAAGCAAGAGAAGAAGTTGTTGCTAGTTCTCAAGAAGCACAAGAAAGCCATTGGATGGACTTTAGCAGACATTCCTGGTATTGGCCCATCTACATGCATGATACTTTTAGAGGATGGGGCTAAGCCAGTGAGGCAGCCACAGTGGCGACTCAACCCCATCATTCTAGATGTGGTGAAAAAGGAAGTGACCAAGCTCTTACAAGCTGGAATCATCTACCTCATTTCTGATAGCCAGTGGGTGAGTCCAGTCCAAGTGGTTCCTAAGAAGACAGGCCTCACAGTGGTCAAGAGTGAAAAGGATGAGCTTATCCCCACAAGAGTGCAGAACAACTAGCGAGTCTACATTTATTATAGGAGGCTGAACTAGGTAACCAGAAAAGATCATTTTCCCTTGCCTTTCATTGATCAAATGCTTGAGCGCTTGGCAGGTAAGTCCCATTACTGTTTTCTTGATGGTTTTTTTGGTTATCTACAAATTCATATTGCTCCTGAGGATCAAGAAAAGACCACATTCACCTGTCCCTTTGGCACTTTTGCCTATAGGAGGATGCCCTTTGGCCTATGCAATGCCCCTAGTACCTTCCAGCGGTGTAGGCTTAGCATTTTCAGTGATTTTTTAGAGAGTTGCATAGAGGTGTTTATGGATGATTTTACTGTTTATGGATCCTCTTTTGATACATGTTTGGATAGTCTGGATAGAGTTCTTAATAGATGCATTGAAACTAACCTTGTGCTGAATTTTGAAAAATGTCACTTCATGGTAGAACAAGGTATAGTTTTAGGGCATATCATTTCCAGTAGGGGCATAGAGGTAGACCATGCAAAAATATATGTTATTTCACAATTGCCTTACCCCTCTTGCATGCGAGAGGTTCGTTCTTTTCTTGGTCATGCAGGGTTTTATAGGCGCTTTATCAAGGATTTTAGCAAAGTGGCTCTTCCACTATCCAATCTGCTGCAAAAGGAGGTGGAGCCCCATGAGCTAATGTGTGATGCATCCAATTACGCATTGGGGATTGTCCTTACTCAAAAGATCTCCTTACTTCAGCTTACTTCTCTTCCGCCATGACTTAGGGAGTTTTCTTTTTCTGTCTCCTTCTTTACCTTTATTGCACTTGTCCAAATTTATTGATTGTTTGATTGTTCTTGATCTTATGATTGTGCTACATTGAGGACAATGTGTTGTTTAAGTGTGAGGGAGGGGACATTGTTCTTTAATTTTGTTAGGTTTTCTAGTTTAAGTTTGTTAGGTTCTAGGTTAATTTTGTTATTTTGGTTTTATGTTTGTGTACAACATTGCATGTTCCTCTTTGAATTTTGGGTTATGTATAGGTAATGGGTAATTGTTTTTGAAATAAGAGTTTCTTGGCATTTTGTGAATTGAAACCCTTGTTTTTCTCTACATGTCAAGTTAGTTTTGAAGGTTCGAATTGAAAGTGATAGATTTACCCTTGGTGAGAATTTGAGCCATCATCATCTATTTTATTCGATGTGTTTTGCCCCATTGATTGCTTACACAATAGCCTTGGCTTGACTCTTGTTGATACTTCTTGCTTCACATGCATGTTGGAAGATGATTTAGGCATTTTATTCTTATAAGCCTCTAGCCAAATAAGCCTACCCTGAATTAATTCCTTTGTTGTGAGCTCATTACAAGCCTTAAGTGAAAAACCATGATTTCACCCTACCCTTAAGGAATTTTGGAGCTTTGGAATTGTTTTGGGAATAAGTGTGAGGGGGGGGGGGGGGGGGTATGTTTCATTGGATGATATGTTTTTGTTGGCCATGCTTAATGATGTATTCTGGCCATGCTTGATGTATATGCATATATTGCCTAATCGTTGCTTTATTTTTCAAATGCTTTCAATTGCTACTGTTCACATTCAAAAAAAAAATAAAAAAAAAGAGAAAAAAAAATAAAAAGAAAAAGAATGAAGTTGAATAAATGAGGTCTTGGTTTGAATACTTGGATTGGTTTAAAGACTTGGTTGATTTTGTTATGAGTTTACTTTTTAATTTTGGTTTTGGGGTTTACTACTTTTTCTTACTTCCCACTTATTTCCCATTGCTCCTCTATTCCTTTGGGTTTTAGCTACTATCCCATACTTTCATCTACCTTGTCCTTGGCCCCATTACAACCTTAAAAGACCTTTTGATCCTCATGTGCATGTGTTTGTGATGTGGTTGTCAATTTTAGAGTCTTGCCAAGTCTATGTGGTGTTTGTTTTCATGGGTGCTCTAAGAGTAAACAATAGCCTAGACACTTGAGAGATATAGTGCATATCTTGAGAGGCTTTATCACTTTTCATTATTGAGTTGATTTACTATCTTGCCATGTTTGAGATGCTTGGATGATTTTCATGACGGCCTTGACTCTTTAACTCTTTGCGTGTCGGATGTTACCCATTCTTTTCATTCATTGAGAAATATGTAATTGTTGTTGTGTCTGTTTGTTTCTCTTTAATGTCTCTGGATTTGTCTCTTTGTTTTTTTTTTTTTGCCCAGGAGTGCAAAAGGCTAAGTGTGAGGGGATTTGATGTGTCATCATTTTCTCATATTTCTTAACCCTTTTTGTCACCATTTTAATTACTGATTAGCCTTAATTGTCAAATTAATTATGTAGTTTTATCATTTAGGCCTATTGGACAAATTTTGTGTTTTTAATTTAATTTCAGGAGAATTATAAGAATTGAGCTTGAATCCAGAATTAGGCTTGGACTTGAAGAGCGCAGACTATTTTATTCTACCAAATCTTATCTTATCTAGATTTTATCTCATCTAGATCTTATCTTATCTTATCTAGATTTTATTTCATCTAGATTTTGTCTTATCTTATCTTATCTAGATTTTATTTTATTTATGGGCTTGGACTTAAAACATATTTGTAAGCTTTGGGGCTGAGAACTATATAACAGCACCAAGGTTCTAGTTTTAGGGGCTCTCTCTCTCTCTCTCTTTCGTTTTAGTTTTAGAGTGCTACTCTCAATTCGTTTTAGTCTCTTTTTCGTTTTGGAAGAATAATTCTAGTTTTCTTCATTTTCTACTGATTAATGGAAGGCTAAGTCTCCAGCGTTGTTTTCTCTTGAGGATCAAGCACAACTCTCCAGCGTTGTTTTCTCTTGAGGATCAAGCACAACTCTCTCTCTCTCTCTCTCTCTTTCATTTTAGTTTTAGAGTGCTACTCTCAATTCGTTTTAGTCTCTTTTTTGTTTTGGAAGAATAATTCTAGTTTTCTTCATTTTCTACTGATTAATGGAAGGCTAAGTCTCCAGCGTTGTTTTCTCTTTAGGATCAAGCACAACTCTCCAGCGTTGTTTTCTCTTGAGGATCAAGCACAACTCTCTCTCTCTCTCTCTTTCATTTTAGTTTTAGAGTGCTACTCTCAATTCGTTTTAGTCTCTTTTTCGTTTTGGAAGAATAATTCTAGTTTTCTTCCTTTTCTACTGATTAATGGAAGGCTAAGTCTCCAGCGTTGTTTTCTCTTGAGGATCAAGCACAACTCTCTTTGAGGTTCTATTATTACCATTAAATTCTGATCAGTTTCTCCTCTTCACCAATTATTCTGTATTTGTTGCTATTGATCCATGCATGCTTAGTGCTTGATTAATTGTCTCTGCGCTTAATTTACGTTCATGCTTAATGATCGTTCATGATTAATTGGTGTATGTGTTGCTTAATCACATAATGAATGCCTTATGTTAAATTTCACTTAGTAATTTAATTTAGGGTTGGATTATGTGGTTGAACTGATAAAGGATAATTTCTCGTAACCTAGGATAAGAGACTTGCTTGTGAATCAAGGGGAAACAATGTGTTTTAATTCTGATATTTTCTAATTCAATTTTACCCGCTGTTTAATTTACAAAAACAAACAAATCCCCCCTCCCCAATTCGTTACTGATTTATTACTATCTATTATGAATGTTTGGTTGACCATTCCTCGTTGGGAGACGACGTAGGATCACTTCCTAGATGCTGCATTTTTAATGTTTATTTGATTCGGGTACGACCTCGATTAAATTTGGCACCGTTGTCGGGGAGCAGTGGTCCAAAGGTTCATAATAGCTAATGATTCATGTTTTATGTTTAGTTGTTTAACGTTTACTTCTTTTGTTTAGTGTGTTTGTGTCGTGTTAGTGTGGTATTAGTATGTTGTGTTAGTGCGTTGTTCTGTTTTATTTGATGTCCTGTTGTGCTGTGAATAGTGCGTTGTTGCAGTTTTATTTGTTGTGTTAGTGCGTCGTGAATATCGTCAGTTCCATCGAGTATTTTGGACTTTCAGTCAATGTAAAGAGGCTTTCAAGTATTGCAAGCCAATCATACAAGTCGACGGTACATTCTTGTATGGAAAATATCGTGGGACATTGTTAATGGCAACAACACAAGATGGAAATGGCCATGTTCTTCCGCTCACATTTGCTGTGGTTGAGGGAGAAACATTAACAACATGGTCATGGTTTTTGGCACACTTGCGTGAACATGTCACAAATAAAGATGGTATATGTCTCATTTCTGATCGTCATGCAAGTATAAAGTCAGTCGTTGCTAATGAAGCACTTGGGTTGCAACCTCCCCATGCTTATCATGTTTACTGCGTGCGACATATCGCAAGCAATTTCAACCACAAGTTCAAGAATGAGAAACAAAAACAAACATTGAAAAAATTAGGTAAGATTTGACTTATAATATATCTTATTTTTTTATGATAATTTTACTGAAATTGGTAATGACTAATGTGCAGGATACACTCCTTGCAAGCATATATTCAATAGGAATTTTGACAAATTTTGTGATTTGAGTCCTGCCATAAAAACATGGATCGACAAGATTTCAAAAGAAAAATGGACCATGGCATATGACAGAGGAGGGCGTAGGTACGGTCATATGACAACTAATCTATCTGAATGTGTAAATAAAGTTTTTAGAGGTTGCCACAACATACCAATAACTGTCCTTGTGAAGTCAACATACAGTAGATGTCGACAATATTTTTTAGACCATGGTCGTAAAGTTCAAAGAGAATTACAAAGTGGTCAGATTTATTGCTCGAAGGTTATGAAAGAGATTCAAAAAAATCAAGAAAAGGCTTGTTCTCACATGGTCCGCATTTATGATATTCAGAGAACAATGTTTGAAGTTGAGGAGGCTTACGATCCTATGTCTCAACGAGGTGGACAAAAGTTGTCAGTTAACTTAAACGACCGTTACTGCTAATGCGGTCAATTTAGTATTTACCATATTATCGCTGTGTGTGGTGTTGTCAGCATCAACTTCTATTATTACATAGATGTTGTATACACAAATGATCACATCTTATGTGCTTATTCTCCACTGTGGTGGCCCCTGGGGAATGAGGATGCGATTCCTCCATCTGATGCGTCATGGACACTTGTGCCTGACCCAAGTTTTAATCATATGAAAGGAAGGCCAAGATCAACACGGTTAAGGAATGAGATGGATTGGAGGGAACCTTCTCAAACTCGTCAAAAATGTGGTAGATGTGGTGTACTAGGACACAGCCGACGCAATTGTCCTCTACAATCTAATCAGAGTAGTTGTTAACGTCATGGTCTGCATGTGATTAGTTATCATAGTTACGCACATCTTCTAATTAATTCAAACTATTTAAAATAAAACTAATCAATCATCATCATCATCATCATCATCATCATCATGTGTGTTATGGCAGGAGGATGTCCCACATGGTCGCTCCCATCTCTGAGCTTGTCGATCTGGATTCCTTCTCTCGTCGCCCCTCCTTTCATCAGCCTCAGCAGAAAATTGATTACCTAAATCTACCCCTAATAAATCAGTAATGTTAGGAATGTTTCCCGACACGGTCCATGAAGGGCCTATTGGGGCGTTAAGCGTTGATATCTGACAACCATGTGCAAATGAAGGGGTTCCCGCAGGAGAAGGAGACCCAAATAAGTCAGCCATAACATATCCTGGTTGTAGCAGAGGTTGCGTTCCCATGAAATATGCATCTACATATCACAATATATAACATAATAAATAAACAAAAAATTAAATAAAATAAAATATTAATGGACATTATAAATTAAATTACAAAAATTGCGTACCTAATGAAGTTCCGCTTTGATTTGGGTACGGATATAGGGGCGACATTTGAGATGACTCTTGGGTGAACTGATCAGGTGTGTAATACATTCCATGTTGGCGCTCTGGCATCGTAGGAATAACATGTGTTTCTGCATCCACACTTTCCATACGTCGCCCTAAACCTTGGGTCTCCACACTCCTACCCAACATATCAAATTGTTGACTTTCAAATTGTGGAACCGAAGGAGGAGCTTCTTCACATGCCTCAAAAATTCTATCCTCTTCCTCAGCTAAAAGAGTCATCTTATCAAGGCACGGTACCAAATCGTCCAAATTTGACACCCTTCTCCCATATGGGGACAACATGAACTGCATTGTTTCTATAATTTCACCCTGCATATAAATTCTTGTTAAATAATACATATATTTAGAAAATGTATGTAAATAATGACCACTTTTTAGAATATTAAAATAAATAAGTAAGACCTACAATAATTAATAATTACCATTAGTCCTCTTCTTGCATGTTGTCGGCTGATATACAATTTGGTTTTACGCCTAAACCACTTCATATACTCAGAATTCACACAGAGGGGCCCAACTTGTGGTGGCGTTTCTTGAAACCGTCTTTCATAGCGACTATTCCATTCATTAAGCATTAGCTGCAGTAGTCGCCTCCAATTATGTTCACTTTTTCCTTTTAATGTTAGGCCATGTATATTGCTAGGTTGCAATGGAGGGCCAGGTATAGGTTGTTGCAGTCCAAATTGCCTCATGACTCTATCTGGCTGATGTCATTCAACAACATTAAAACAAATCATCGCCACTACCATCTCCAAATTGCAGACCCAGCAAAACATAAATGACTTAACAACGCTTGGACTTCTTCGGAGTAAGGGACCCACAAAAACTACAAGGCAATTTAAAAATTCGTTAAATAATTACAAATAATAACATTGTTCATTTGAAAAATGTATACTTAGTTACCTCGTCCCTTTTCATGGTGTCTAATTTAAAACAACAGTGTTCCACACAATTACTGGCCATATGAGGATTTCTATTTTGTAACCATTTGTATAACAATTATGCAACAATAAATAATAATGTGTTACATACAATAATAATTAAAATTATAAATGAAGTCTATAATTTAAAAATTGTGTACCTATAGCCAAGTGAATTGTTTTGTTGTTGTGGAGGCACAATCGATGGGACTAATTTAGGGCATCGTTCCCATGCCCACAATTGAATTAAGAGAACGTAACCGCCAATAGATTGCACATTATAATATGTTGCGTTACACATCTCTCTGTATAAATAACTTAATGTAGCAATTCCCCACGCATAAGTACTGCACTCTTCAAAAGCTACCAGAAATTGCAAATATCTCATGGGGACTCTTTTACTACTTTTATCCACCAACAAGACACCTCCAATAAATCTCAAAATCCAAGCACGTGCAAACATTTTGAGGTGTTCTTCGTCGTCCACATAATCCTGGATATTTGCAAATTCTGAAGCCAACCAGCTTAATTTCAATGTGTTTTCGTCAGCCAATGCATTGACATTTGGCCTGACTCCAAGGTATTGTTCACACATATCAATCTCATCAATATTTGTGCTGCTAATTAAAGGATTGCCATCCACAGGAAGACCTAGCAACACAGACACATCTTGTAGTGTGATGGTGGCCTCCCCACATGTCAAATGAAAGGTGTGTGTCTCTGGCCTCCACCTTTCAACAAAGGCATTTACAATTCCTCCATTAATTTTGATTCTACACAATTTTATTGTTGTGTATAATCCAGACTGCTGTAATAGAGGAATAATTTCTATCGGTGGTTGTTCTATACCCTGATAAATTGGAATCGCTCGCCTCATTCTTAATTTTCTATCTACATCCCATTCCAAATATGTTGGGACACATGTTGCTTTTGCATCCACAACACATCATTTTCATGTGGTCCACATACCACATCAAAACTGGATGAGGAGGATGATGAACTTGCCATATCAAATACACTGCATATTACAAAAATAATTAAATTTATTTAAAACCTTATTAATAACAACAAATATCACAAACAATTTAAAATTTTCATTTACAATCTCACATATAATAATTAAGTTAAATAACAACTTAAAAAAATCGCATTATCATATATTACAAAAAATTGTAAAAAGCTAATATTCCAAATAAATTTCTAAACCAAAAAGGTTAATAAAATCGTTTTGTTATAAATTACACTTATTTATAATTTTTTCTATTAATTTTTCTGTTATCATAACATGCGTCAAATGCCATCTTTATATATAAATCAGAATAGTCATGTTAAATGAGAATAAGGACTTTTTTACAAGAGTGTTTTTACATTTTTTTTTTATAAAAACAAAAGTATTTTTTTGATTTTTTTTTACTTTTTATCTCTTTTGATCTATTTTTTATCTTTATTTCTAAATTTAATTTCAATAGTTTTTTTAAATATCAATAGTTATAAATAACCTTATCTTAATATAAATTATTTATCATAAATTTAAAATATAATTTACAAGTTTAAAATATTTATTTATTATGAAATTTAATAATAATATAATTTACATATTCAAAAATATTTATTTATTATAAATTTTAATTATATAAAATAAATAATTATTTTATATATTGGACAAACTAAAACATTAATTATCTATCTCTAAATAACTAGTATTTGATGTTAATTAATTCTCCTTGGACAAACTAAAACATTAATTATCTATCTCTAAATAACTAGTATTTAATGTTAATTAATTCTCCTTCCATATATAATAATGCATCCGTGTGAAGACTCATTTTTCTTTGTATCTATTACAATATATAATGAGAATAATTTCATTTGGTCTCCACACTTTGCCACGATTATTTTATACCCATTAATTATTCTGAACACTATCCACTACCCCCTTTTTATCACTTTTTTTCTTCTCATTTTCTATTTATTTTTCTCTTTTATTGTATTTTGTTTTATAAAAAATGTAGAGACACAAAAGTAATTTTCCCTAAGCTCTCTACAAGTGAAATAAAATTAAAAATAAAGTAAAAACGTGTTATGGGAAATCATGCATGTCACAAGGTAAAATTATATTTAACTTTTAATTTTATAACATTAGTATTATATCTAACAATAAAAAAAACAAATTGAAAAAATTGAGGGGGGCCAACGTGCCCCCTAAACATGCCGTACTCATTAAATATTTTAAATATACACATAATATCACATATTTTAATATATGTAAGTGTCATTAGCAATTATAAAAAATATGAGCTAAAATTATTATGAGAGACATATCAAACTACAAGAGAGAGAACAAGTTGGGATGGAAGGGAGTAAAAAATACTTATCAGGAAGAAGGAAGAAGGAAGCTGCTGGAAGAGTGTTTGCTGTAAGTGAAGAAGTGAGCGAATAATATGCATTTTCACTTTATAAATGGGGAAGGAATAAGAAGTATTGCTCCAGGAGGTTTGGCGCAACACACCCCTCACATGCGTACTTGCACCCAGTGCAACACCTGCGCCCCACCCTGTGTCTATGCTGACCAAATTCATGTCACTTGTTAGCTTCCGATTGAATTGTGTCCCTGTCTTTAGCGCAATATAAATAAAAACAGACCCCCAGTAAATAGTTTTAAATCAGTCCCCTCTTAATAAATAGTTTTTAAAAAGACCCCAAAATGATGTTTTTGCCTCTTTCTTTCTGTCTCTGGCTTCACCACAATTTTTTGCCTATCCCTCACAACACGACGCCGTTTCCCCCCTCCTCCAATTCCCTTAATTTTCTTCCTCAAATTTTTATGTTTTTTAACAATTCTCATGTTTGGAATCAATACATGTATTATGGCCACATGTTTCCTTGTGAGTCAGTTGGGTCTGTTATCTTCTTATTCCTTCTAGAATACAATTTAGTAATGGGGACCTTATTCTTAACACAAGACCTGACACCCATAGCCATTGCTGGAGCTATCTTGCATGCCCTACCAAGAACCAGGACTACCATCATATAAGCCAACCCCCAAGGTCCCCTGCTCCCATTAGAGAGCTGTATTAACAATAAGAAGCAGCCATATTGTTTGCTTTTTTATGTAAAGAAAAGAAAATTGGAAATTGCCAAGAAACTTTTAACTTTATTTTTCAAGTTATTTTTTTTAGCTTAAACCTTAAAGTAGCTTTTAAGATTACAAAAAAGACCAGCCAAATGCCACCTAATCATGTCCAAAATAAGCTAAAAGTTATGTAATATGTACTCAGTCAATCCTTCGCGCAAACCTATTTGTATAAAAGAATCTTCTGTAACACTTCAGTGAATTTTCACACTAGTATTTGCCCAGATCAATCAATGTGTGTGTGTGTGTGTTTCTACTTTCTATAACATGCAAGTTCACTTTGTAATTATTTTTGTATTTAGTGAATTAGTGTGAGGATATTAGAATTTAGGGTAGAGAAAAAATGTGTTTGCTATTAGATTCTGAAAATTTGATTCCTTCAATACAGAGAGAATTTTTATATGCAAGGTGGCTTGCTGAGCTAGGTATCTTATATTAACTAACTTCCAAATGTCTTACAGTTAATACTAACTGTCCTGCTATCAGATAACAGATAGATCAGCAACAGCTGTTCTGGCTTCAACTATGAGCTTAGAGACTATGATCTACCGGTAGTCTAACAGAGGACATATAACTTACTTAGAAAAATTACATGGTTGACACAACAGACATGCCTTGCTAATTTTGTAAGAGTGACGGAATGGACTTTTCCCCCCATTCAATATGATTTAGAATAGTTTGAATAAGCATTATGCTTGGTGGTTTGGAAAATGACATTTGGAATGTGACATTAATTAACTTAAGAAAAAGATAGGATAAAATATTAATAATAATGTGACAATATAGTCTGCATTCATATCCTGTATTGTTAACGAACAGTAAATAAATCCAGTGTTCTAAACAAGCCCAATTTTGATGTTACGGTCTATTTTTCAGGCTTCAGCATAATATTTAAATTTGGTTTGCAAAATCCATGTTATTATCTTGGTTACACTGAAACGTAATGAGAAGTGCAACATACATTTGTTTGTGTTGATGTATTAAACAGTATACTTGTAAGTGAAGTTAGTTTGTTTGAAACTGCTATTCTGCAGATGCTTGCTTAGTAGATTGTAGCTTCTGTGGAGGAGACCTGCGTACTGCCCATCTACAGGTTCACCAACTTGAATCTCTAATATGTCTAATTAATTATTTGAATTTATTTATATCATCCATTTTGTTCTTTTTCTAAAGCTTTTATATATTTTGTGCCAGTATTTGTTACTTATCTGAGGTTCATCAGAGTGTAACCTTTTTTGAAATGGCAAACACATTCCTGTATAAGCTTTCTTTTTTCATTTTATCTAGAAGAGGACCATGTGCAATGGCCTCAATATTTTGTCTTCAATTTGAGTTATGTTAAAATCAAGAAATAATAAATAAGTCACTTAAATTTATATTTGTCTCTTTTTGCCCCAGTCAGCCTTGTCAATATTGCCCTATTCAAAAAGTTTAAAATGAATTGTTGTCCTGATGATGGTTTATTAGGGATTTAAATTAATATGATTAGGTCAATAAAAGAGACGTATATCATTACATTTTATGAAAAATGCACCATATTTGTAGAAATTTCGGATTGGAATCATGTATATGCTGTATGATAGTTAATTTAAACAATCATGTATATGCTGATGTACAATTGTTAATTTAGACAAGGCAGCTTTATGACTTTTGAGCTTTTAAATCAATAGGTTTTTATTATTATTATTATTATTATTATTATTATTATTATTATTATTATTATTATTATATAAATCAAGCAAGTGGTGAAATCTGTTGTGCATATTTACTCTTTTTTTATCACCCAAGAGAAATTTCATTTCAAAAGGTACAAGGGGTACCTCCCATATACAACCACCAATATTACATAATACCATGACCCTCAAAAAACTATCACCCCTGTTATACTATGCTATGACAACCATTAAACAGAAACAAACAAAAGCAAAACAGTTTCTCATACCAGTTCCCATGTTAGATTACTCTGTTATGCTCACCCCATCAGTTTATATCCCCCTCATCTGCATGACAATTCTGCACAAAATTACTACACAGCATATTAACTCTTTAATTGTTAAATGTATAGTGGCAAATGAAAGTTTTCTTTATAATATATTTTAACAGATGGATAATTTTGATTTTTGGAGATGGGTTGTATCTTGATATAAACAGCTTTAATGTTGTTTTGTTTAAAAGTCTGTGATGATTGATTAAATGTTGTCTTTTAACATAACAGAATGCAGATCTTACCAATGCAAATCTAGAGGGAGCTGTCCTAGAAGGAGCTAATTTGAAGGTAAAATACTCTGGATCTAAATGGGCACATACAATAGGGTCAAAGATGTTTTACACAAAACAAAAAAGATACAAAAAAAGGTGCAGATGATGTCTGCATCATTTTCTCAAAAAGGAGAGTATTGCCTTATTTTATGAAGAATATTTGTACCATATCTTCTACCTTTTAGTATACACTTCATACATACTCCTCCATAGACTCCTCAGTCCTCACTGTTGTTGTTTACTATGTAATGTATATTGTATAACATGAGTATGTACATTGTACAACCTGAAGTTTTGGGAAATTATGCTATGCATCATGCATGTATTGTTGCTCAACATGTAAGCATGCACGTGTATATTATTTTGAGTAAATTATTTAGCTTCTTTAGTGCAATGATCAGGTTGCTGACTTGTGATATGGTATCATGGGTTCTTACTTATGATAGAAGCAGTCTCTTCATTCACAGATGCAAGGCTGTGTACCTCTGACACTAGACCCCACAATGATAGGAGTCTTGTGCATTGGGCTGCCATTTTTATGGGGACCTTTCTTTAGGTTTAATTAAATTACAGAAATTCTCCCCTTATGTTTTATATCAAATTGACCTCTCTTCTAAAAAAACATTAAGGAAGGTTATTATTATGTCAAGGGAGGTCTTTGGAATTTTGAAAACACAGAGAGACTTTTATGTTTATCTTAAGATAGGTGGTTAAATTTAGAAATAAAAGGCTGTAATTTTATTAAACATAAGGATGTCAATTTAATTTACTACTGATTTTCAATTCATTTTTCTTTGATCAAATAAGTTTATGGCTGTGTAAAATGTTGTTATCCTATTTTGGCCTAGTTTGAAATCAATTCCCTATTTCTCAGGGTGCAAAACTGAACCATGCCAACCTGAAGGGTGCAAACCTTCAACGAGCTTATCTTTGTCAATCTTCTAGATACAGTATGTTAATTAGCTGCACTTTCGTTGTTCTTTTAAATTTCTTTGCTATTTATTAGCTAGTCAATATTTTCCATTTTACTAAGTTCACCTGTTTCGATCCTGAAATTGCTATTTGGAAAATTCTAATGTCCATTGATATGAATGGGAGTGGGGAATGCTTATGGTGTGTTTGGTTACGCTGCTGCTGTCAATAATTGGTGGATGCCTGTGCAGTTTGAAACAATTAATTTTAAAAATATAATTGGAATTGAACTGAACTGAACTGTACACAAGCATTTCAGTTCATGCTGGCTTGCTGCTATGTTATTGAAGTGTGTTCCACAGACTAACCATTCTTCTTGATCAGTACATAAACATGGCTGAACTATATTATATTATATTTTATTATATTATATTATATTATATTATAACCCTGTGAAACAGGGAGTCATTCTGTATTGTTCAAAGTACAATAAACTGAATCATGCGGCATGGAAAACTTCTATATAATTTGTTGTTTCCTACAGAAAACTATTATTAGCTGGAGCCAAAATAACAAATTTTAGGCAAATGAATGAGAAGCTAGATAAAATACCTCGTCGGATAGGTACTTTGAGGTTTTCAAGTTCCCTTTGTTTTAATTGCTCCTTTTGTTTAATTATGTTTTAAAAATGGGTTTTGATTGTAGAACAAATATTGCATATTCTGGGATTTGTTGTCTTCCTGTGGCTTGAGCAGGTGGAAAATAATGGCAAGTATATTTTTCTGTTTTAAGTATGATAAGGTTAACACATTTTCTTTGCTCCTTATTATATTACTCAGCAATTGGAAGGTGCAAGGCTTGATGGTGCCAATTTGCTCGGAGCAATTAGATAATATTTGTGCTGATGATGAAAAAAATTGGGAAGTTGGGATATGGTTATAGAGTGTCAATACCAGATGAGTGAACTTGAGAAGTTGAAAGTTATCTGGTGTTTGAGAGTAATTATTAGTGCTGCTTGTGAAGTTTGTCAATTATGCCTGATGTGCTGCTGATATTGTGAGAGAAGCCGTTTAGGCTCTGTCTTATATGTTTTCTTTTGGGTAGCATTGTGGATTTGTTACATATCATTAGAGCTTATTTTATTTTACAAGAAGGGGAATATTTTTTGTACAGGATGGGAGAGGAATGGTTCCCTTTGTATTTGAGAATGGGGCAAAGTCTAACGGAAGTGCCAATAGGTCTTACTGTTAAATTTAATTTCCCTAATATTTTCAAATTCTCACTCAATAAATTGAAATGATTATTTTTTTAGAGGAAATGATTAAATTATTTAAACCTTCCTTTACACATCTTACCTGTCAAAATATCAAATTTCACATAAAAAACTCCTATACTTTCCCTACTCATTATCTCAACCAATGAAATATTGCTTTTATCAAAATTTTGATATATTTTTTTTATTTCTAAAATTTAAAAGTTATTTTATTTTCCAAATTCATGGTAAATTTGTAAATATTTGGATAGAAAATAATTTAAACATTTTAGATGAAAGAAAACTAATAATAGAATTAAAATTTGGGGCAAAAAACGTTCCTATTTTTTTTCATAACTGGAAATCATGAATTATGAATATCATGATTTTAAGGAATAATTAAAATATAGTTATAGATATTTTTAGAGTATATTTGTACTTTTTTTTTTAAAGTAAAGATTTTATGCTTAGTTTCAATGGAACTTTCTTAGATATGAAAGTGTTACAATAATTTATATTATTAAAAAAATTATTTTTCAAAGAGGATAAATTTATTAAAATATATTTTTTACTTGAGAAGTTTGGGCCTAATAAAGTGGTAATAAGAGTTGAGTGTTGCTAGGTGCACCCAGCATTATTGCTGGTGCACCCAACATTCTTGAAAAATGTCAAAATTGCCCTTGCTTAGTTTTCCACTTCCGGATCAGCTTGATCCGTAAGTTGATCCGTAAGAGAATTCCGGATCAAGTTGATCCGGAAGTCTCTTACGGATCAAGTTGATCCGGAAGTCTCTTACGGATCAAGTTGATCCGGAAGAGACTTACGGATCAACTTACAGATCAAGCTGATCCGGAATTCTCTTACGGATCAACTTGATCCGTAAGAGGAAAAAAAATTATAATATACTTTTAAATACAACATATTTATTTATAATATAATTAAATCTATTTTTTATTTTATTAAATATAATATATTTATAAATATTGATTTATTATAAATAATTAATTTTTTTAATATATTTTTTTAGAATAAATTTGTTTAGAAGATGATATTAAAATACTTACTCAGTCCCATTATAATTATTGTTTAAGGTTATTTTATACATATTAATAAAAATCAATAAATACATAAAAGATAATATTATAAAGAATTAATCATATCATTATTAATATTTATAAATAATATAAAAAAAATAATTAGTATTATATAAAAAATTATAATACTAACTACTTTACAATACATTTTTTTACATGATCATTAGTATAAGTGGGAAAATTGTAATTATAAGAGAATTTTAAAATATTAGTACGTTATACACGATCTTAGATAACGAATAATGTCCATTTTTTGGTTAATTATTTTTTTTTACACCCTTTTCAAACTTCTTTATTTCAATTATATTTAAAGTTATAACATGCGTGTATATATACACAAATGGAATACACAATCAATGAAAATAAATAAAACTAACATTAGTAATGAAAATAAATAAAACCAACAATACTCATGAAATGAGTTCATGTACAATATCTGTATATACAAGGAATATCAATGTAAAATATGTATATAAACTAAGCCTGATCAGTGTGCCGCCTGCGTCTACACCTAACGTATACTAGATGGTCCTGTGTGACACTCCTGGCCAATCTAAGGCATTCTTCGATCACCTCATGTGTCAATGAGCCACGAGTGACCACCCCTAGACTCAGATGGCGCTCTAACCGCTCAGCAATGTCATCACAAACTTCCTGTTACATACAAAACAAACTAATTACACAAATTATTATGCAAATATTGAGGCAAATGACGTAAATTACTAGTATTACTTACCACTGCATGTCTGGGCTCCTCCATAGATGTCGACGATGCTCCTGGCTCCGGCACGCGAGGGATATCCGTCTGCGGGGCCTGAGGGACGACTCGGGGCTGTGGGGCATGACCATGAGGCAGAGGATCTACTGCGTGGCCTGGTGTCATGAAAGGATGGGAGATGCGGAAGAACCAGTCGATGTAGTCACTGGAACACGCCCCTGGCACCACGCACACCTCACCTGCAAGTACAATATGATCCTCGTAGTGCATCCACCTGTCGTGTATATCATCATACGAGACCCATGAATCGACAGGAGGAGCAGGAATGGTCTGCGTGTAACCAAACTGCCGCACGACCCTCTCCGATCGGTAATACACAGCAATAGGCCCCAGCGCAAGAGACCGGAGTAGCATGATCTGACGTGGAAGTCTCGGACCTCCCGATGCTCCCCATACGGGATCCAACAGACATCGGAATCCGGAGTCGGTCCAGGCGCTCCCTATACGACGGCGTGCGAATGCTCTTCACGGTCTTCTTCGTCGCAATCCACCTGCATGCACGCGGAGAAGCCTCGTCGTAGTCCTTATCAGCGGTGGACTCCGCAATTGAGGGAAAGTGCTCGTAAATCCAGCACTACAGATGTAACATTCAAATTATAAACATTAATAATGAAGGTGTAACAAAATTTAAAGTTAAACATTGTTTAGCCTGAATGAATGAAAAACATATTTGTTACCTGCAGCAGTGTGATGTAACCACCAAGTTGTCGACTGTGGGTCATGGATGCATCGTTCAGCTGGTCGTACATATGAACCAAAGCAGCCACTCCCCAAGCGTACCTATTTGTCATACTGAGGTCCCGAAGGGCCTCCAAGTAGACAACATGGATATTGGTTTCACTCTTGTTAGCAAACAGAGTGCAACCCAGCAGGTGAAGAAGATATGCACGAGCCGCAGTTGTCCAATGACCTGCCTGGCATCAGCGCTGATATACATCACGTACCCATTGCAGGCGTACGTATGGTCCGCAACACTGGACTGTCTCAGCCCTAGCAGACTCTGGAGACACCATCAACAAGTCCACCAGCATCTGAACCGCATCATCCACGTGCAAGGGTTCAAATGCGTGAAAGTCGACTATAATGGGAAGATGAAGAAGAGAGGAGGCGTCGTCCAATGTGATGGCCAGCTCACCCACCGGGAGATGGAAACTAGATGTCTCTCGGTGCCAGCGCTCCACAAACGCGGACAAAAGTCTCCGATCGCCGGTGTCTACCGAACATGCGATCAGAGGACTTAGTCTTGTACCAGCGATGAGTCCCTCAATGGCAGGGACAGGCCTGCCTAAACTATGGACCTTCCTCCCATGCGAGGATAACTTCAATTCAGGACGCTCCTGAATTAAAGTATAAAAGGAACGCAAAATTCGTTAAAATTATCATTTAAAGGAAAACTAATAGTATAATTTACAAGTAACTAAAAATAAATAGTATAAATACCTCTCCCGTCCATACGCTGCAAGCAACGTGATCCGCATACGCTGTCAGCACAGATGGGTCGCTCGGACCACCCGGAAATCCCTGAGGCTGATCCTCAACTGCCTCTGGGCCTGCGTCCGCAGGAATGTCCGTAGGAATGTCCTCCACTACAGCTGGTGCCTCCATCAGGTCATCCTGAACGTCTGGGTCAGGGATGACTGGCTCATCGACGTGATCCGTAGTCACAGCGACTCGCTGCCTCCGTGCGGATGCAGTAGGTCGTCAACGCTGTGGAGCATCATCGGAATCATCATTATCTCCTCTTCCCACACCTCTGCGAGTGACCTGACCTAAGGCACGACCTAATCCTCTGGTCCTAACCATGATCTGCATTGAAATCATTGACTAAATCAATAAGCACACACACTTGTGTGTTCGAAATCATTGAACGAAGATGGAATATCCAACTTCATCACCTATTACATATGGCTGTCAAGTTTTCGAATGCAGAGTTCAATCACAATTGAATTTATCTTATTATTTTCAGTAGTTAGTATCTGTGATAGACCTGCTATTTTGTATCCTAGATTCACTCTTAGGCCAACCATACTTATCTACACTCTAGATGTATTTTCTTAGACATAGAAGGGTGTTATTGGATCACCCATATTTGTATCCACTCTAGATGTTTATTTCTAGGCATCAGGGGGTGTTGCTATTGGCTACTCACCTATGATCTAGAATGATTGTAGGGTTTATATGTCAGCATTCCCAAACCTTCATTTCCCTGCTACCACCCAATTAGCAATTTTTTGCTGTTTAAGAAATTAAGGATTTTTCTCCTGTATTCAAGTGGTACTAGTAGTCTAGTACACATGAATAAATTCCAATAAGAATTTAACAAATGTATTCACTTGCCAGGATTGTTTTCCTATATGATTCAACCTTTTCAGTTTAACAATCAATAGTTTAAAATATCACTTAAAACGTTTTCATATTTGCTATTGATGTAGCTGAAAGGCTCATAAGAGCATCCCCGGATGAACTAAAACATGCAGCAAGGGATATGACCAGAACTCTTGTTTAGGTTCGGTGCTTTGATATAGCTTTAGAAGGTGCAGAAGAATCAACTGAAGACAAAAGACAAAGATCATTAGTTGCCTTAGTAGTCACCTGCCCATTTGAATCACTTGAGTCACTAAACAACCTTTTGTATTCACCTAATGTAGATATCAGTCAGCGCATTATGATACGATGGTATAGATGTTTATGCTAGATTCGTTATTGGGTTACTTGTATTTGTCTATGCTTTATGCTATAGATGTTTATTCTCAAGTGTAAAGGTGCTGTTATTGGTCCACCTTCCATTTGTCTATGCTCTATGCTATATAGGACCAATGTAGTCTTTATATGGCTTGGGTAGTCCTCATTTGTCTATGCTCTATGCTATATAGGACCAATGTAGTCTTTATATGGCTTGGGTAGTCCTTATTTGTCTATGCTCTATGCTATATAGGACCAATGTAGTCTTTATATGGCTTGGGTAGTCCTCATTTGTCTATGCTCTATGCTATATAGGACCAATGTAGTCTTTATATAGGACCAATGTAGTCTTTATATAGGACCAATGTAACAGATTCTTACATTGTTTAGTAGGTATCCAGCATATTAGTATCAGATCATCTTTGATCATCTTCATAGTGGAGCTTTTATTCGTCTTTATTCTCAAATGACCAAACCATCTAAGGTGAAATTCTATCATATTTCATCAATAAGTGGTACTCTGAGTTTTTGTCTTAACACATTCATTCCTAAGCTTTTATATTTTGTTATATTTCCACTAATTTCACCACAATATTCTTATATTTATAAAGCTTTTATATTAAGTCTCTCACTCCCCTTTTTCTGCCATAACTTAAGCCTATACATAATTCTTTACCCCATGTGTGGTTCCTAAAGATTAGTATAATCATCACATACTAGGTATCTTTTGGAATTTTTTAAATGAAGAAGAGGATACTATTTCGATAATCAATATATAATCATAATTCATGATAATCAATCTAATCAATATAATCATAATTCATGCTAATCAATATATACTATTTCAATAATTCCCTGAAAGAGGATACATCTGTATATAATTCAATCTAATTCATTTTGAAAAGAGGATAAAATGAAGTTGTGGCTGTTTACGGATCACTTGATCCATAAGCCTCTTACGGATCAAGTTGATCCGGAAGAGTCTTACGGATCAAGGTGATCCGTAAATACTAAAAAACAGTTTACGAATCATGATCCGGAAGAGGCTTACGGATCAAGTGATCCGTAAACTGCCCAGCAACTTCCCGATGGCGGTTTCCGCCATCGCCGGCAACAATGGTGGAAGAAGAAGAAAGGCGAAGGAGAAACGTACCTCGAAGAAGAAGCAGAAACTCGAAGAAGAAGCAGCAACGCAAAGAAGAAGCTTCCACTTGATCCCGACAACAATGGCGGCAACGAAGATGAGGAAGAAGCAGAAACGCGAAGAAGAAGACCGAAGAAGAAGAGGCAGCGCGAAGAAGAAGAAGACCGAAGAAGATGCAGAATGAAGCAGAAGAATGAAGAACCAGAATGAAGCAGAAGAAGGAGAAACGTCCGACGAAGGAAGAAGAAGCAGGCGCGGGAGAGAGAGAGAGACGAGAGTTTTTTAAAAAAAAATTCTGAAGGGCTTTTACGTCTTTTCCCATAAATTGCTGGGTGCACCAGCAAAACTGCTGGGTGCACCTAGCAGCACTCATAAGAGTTTCACAAGTTTCGGCCTTCACTAAACTTACTTAAGTCCAACTAAAGAGTGAGATAATAAATTCTAATAATTTTAAAGGTACTTATGAAAAAAATATAAAATTTATTAAAATATTTAATGCTACTAACTAAATTGACTTATTTTTTTTTCAATATATATATGAATCAGTTAAAAAATCATATATTTATAGATGAATAAATATGAAATACTAACATTCTCACTGGGCCCATTTGTTTAGGCATTTTTTTAAAAAAAATATTTAAAAAAATACGTATTTTTATGCTTTTTAATGTGTTTGTCTAAAATACTTTTATTTAAAAATAATAATAATTTTATGATTTTTTAAGAAGCAAATCATATTGTTTAACAAAATCACTTTTCAAAAAAGTATTATTTTTAGAATTTGTTTTAGTGTAAACAGACTTACTCATTGTTGAAAATCTAAAATTTTCTCATATCAAGCATCTCCTTAAAGAACCAAAAGTACAATTGACTAAATATTCTTTTATAACTAATCTTAAATATTTAATTATATGTTTAATTTTTTCATATTTACACAAATAATGAAAACAATGCTTGCTACTTCATTTGAACATTAAAATCCCGAAAGCTAGAATTTCGGAAAGTTCTTCCTACTAAGTAGAATTCATATTATTTGACGCATAGGTTATATCTAGGCATGTGTTCTTAGGTTACTATATCTGGTATCATGCTTAGATCGATGTAAGTGATAGTGAATAGTCATAAGTGTTTAACATAGTGTAATCAATTACATAGTTTTATTAATCAATTACAACATGTTACAACCTTAACTAAGACTTTGATTTTGTTGAAACAAAATTAGCCCCCATCCGAATAATCGATTACAAGGTTTGTAATCAATTGTCAAACTTGTTTTAAATAAAGAAAGTCACTCTAAGCCGTATAATCAATTACCATATTTGTGTAATTAATTACAGAGTCTTCCTAGAAACTTCATTTTCTCTCCATGTGCGAACTAATTGATTACCACTTTTGTGTAATTGATTACAAAAGCATGCCAAAATCAAATTTGGCATACTGCAAACGAGATAATCAATTACCGTAAACTCGTAATCGATTATCATGCCATGAAAATGCTTAACAAGGGGTATTTGAATGAAATAATCGACTACTAGGGTTTGATAATCGATTAAGGCAGTTATAACCGTTTTTATTATAAATACCCATCTTGTTATTTTCCTTGTGTGATTTTTTGCGAGATAATATTTCACATATTAGTTAGAAAGAGTCTCATATAGGGATTTGAAGACATTTCTTCGAGAAGATCATCTTGCCAAAGATCTTGCATTCAACATCATGAGATGAGCACCATAGGTTGAGCTTGAAGATTTTCTATCAACACATTAAGGTGTATTCATTCCTTTTCTTGCATTTCATCTTTGTTTATGATCTTGGTTTAAGCTACCAAGAAGGTTGTTGAACTATACGGTTCAACTTATAGGATTTCTTTTGTAGGGCTTAGCTTATAGGATTTCTCTTGTAGGGTTCAAGGAAATAAGGGTTGTGATAGAGATTTGTTTGTGCATAGTATTTGTAAAGGGATTTCTCTATAGTGATTGTTCCAAGAGTTCTTAGAGCAAACTAAATGTAAGTTATCTCATCAATATAATAGAAAATAAATAAGTAGTTCTAGAAAATAAATAATTCTAAGATAATTTATACGGAGGCAAGGATTTCAAAGTTAAGCTATCTAGTGTATAAAATACTTTGTTGTTCGGTTTTTCAAAGTTTTGCTCCTAACTTATTTTTTAGTGTTCTTTGGTGCTCCAGGAGTCATATTTTTTCAAACCTTATATGTTATCCAACATTTTTAAACCTAAAAAACTCATTTTTGAGGTCAAAACTTTAATAAAAATAGTTCATATTATTGTAACTCTCAATCAAAATTCGTGAAAGATTTTTTATTTACCAAGGTCCTTAAACTTGTTTTATTTGTAACTTTTGCTAGGAAACTCCAATTTAGGCAAACTTTCTGGCTAACTATGTTTTCACATGTAAAGAACTCATTTTTTTCCATCAAAATCTCAAGGAAAATAGCTTAGCAAACAGATTCAGGACATGATAGGAAGTTCAAAAATTTCCAAGTAACATGTTCAAGGAAGTTTATCAACAAGCATAGGGTTCAAGAGTTGGAGAGACCCCCCTTACCTCTTGATGAACTCACAAAATCTTGAAGGAGAATGAAGAATGTTCAGTTTTTCAAAGTTTCCCTTCATGAGTAAAACAAAATGATAGTTCCCAGTTATTAGAGAAACTAGAACAAAAGAATGAAGAGGAATAAAGTCTAGGATGAAGAATGAAGCTCATTTACCTAAGCTTGATGACTCTAAGGCTTAAGAATACTAGGATCATGTAACAGCCGTAACTTTCAATAAGTAATTAAGAAATTAATAAATAAATAAATAAGTAAAAAAATAATTATTAGGTCATAAATTCTCACTATATAAGTCAAATGTTAACCTAGAGCAGCTTTTTAGAAAACACATTATGTTCCTTTCTTCTTTTCTGACGCACAAGAACCCTAACAGAGCAACCAGAGGAGGAGCTCTAGAGAGCACCAGAGATGCCACCATTGCTAACAGAGAACATTTAAGCGACTATATCGAGGTAAGGGATGAGTTACTCACGCTTGGAAATTAGAATGAACATGTGTAGGAATCCCTAGAGGATCAATTTTTGGGTTATTTTGAGGTGTTTATGAATTTAATTATGTTTTCATGTTTAATCGCATATTGAGTATGTTTGATGAACCAATTGATGTTCTGTTGCGAGTTTGTTGTAGAATTGATGTGTTCCTGTGTTAGGTGTGTACCTTAGGAATTAGAATTCTTTATATTTCAAAGGGCAATTGCTTCCTGCACGTAATCTGAAATGTAGAATTATACTTCATATTAGCCTTTAATGCAAAAACTTAGATACTGGAAAGACTAATCCTGAATGTAATTTTACATTTCAGAGGCTTTCTGAAAGCTTAAAAAGATGCAAGAAATAATTATAGAGGTCCAGGAAGCAATTGCCCGGAAGAGAAGGGTATTGTTGTAACACCTTAAAATTTTCATCTCAATTTATTTTTCTTCATGTTTAAAATTTCACCGTTAAAGATTAGATAGTGGAAATTTTACACTATGTAATTTAATTATATGCTTGGGTGATTTAATTTATTTTCTGTATGATATTAATTGTACGAGTTTAGTGTTAGTTATATTTCTTTAGTGTAAATATTTTATTTAATTAGTTGACAGAAATTTAGAAATTGTCTAAATAAAAATTTCATTTGTAGCAAACTTACATCACGCACTGAGTGACAATGTAATTTAATTTTGTTTGGGAGTGTTCTTTGAGTGAGATTTACTAAGTACACGTATTCCTAGAAAGATTAACCCAATAAACTAGGCGATTAAGATAAGATATACTAGTTTTGGTAAAAAAGTGAAAATACCCATTTTTGGCAAATCTTATTCCCTCTATTTTTGGAACTATCCATTTGTGGCATGGAGTGACACATTCAAAAGGGTGGCCAAGGGGGTCGTTGAAGTGTCACAAAGCCTTGTCACTTTAAGCCTACACCATAACTTATTGGTCTTTGTGAGAAAAAGAATCTATTGGAGCCTTCATCCCTTCATTTTGCACGAATTCCATCTTGAGGGAGTGAAGTTCAACAATGCTACTTCTTCTTCCAAGCTTGATCTGTGACACCCTCTACCCTTACAATTATAACTAACTAATTAAATAAATCATACAAAATTTATTTAAAAGATTATAAACACATAATAATAAAAGAAGGAAAAAAACATGCAAAATTAATTAATAATTTTTCCTTTTAAACACATTTAATTTAAATCAATTCAAAAGGATAAAGGTCCACATCCGCTTAGTGAAAACATAATAGAATTTTTTTTATAAATAAAAGGTAAGATTATCCCGACTCAAAACAAGGTCGTCCACTCTAAATAAATAATAAAAAGAAACTAAAGTAAAAAAGTATAACACAATTGTATCATTCAGTAAATCATAACATGTGAAAATCATAATATGCGAAGTAAAATCCTATGCCCCAATGTCACACTTATCAGAGCATATCCCTATCACAGACTAATTCTTTCCATCTCTAGCATGTGACTCATCATATGAAGGCTCACCTGAAACAAAGTGGCAATCAGCCCAAACACAAACACACACCAGAAGTGAGTTATCACATTCGTATATGATAAAACATTAGAGCATGTGAAACATATAATACTTAAAGCTGAATTTATATAAATAACATTACTGCACAAAATCGCACATATTATTCACACTCATTCAAGTTTACACACTCCATAAAATAACATCAACCACAATTGTTAACTCAATGAAATTCAAACACAAGCGTTATGCAACAATTATACTAAGACTCAAGCCTATATGCAATGTGGTACCATGTAAGTGAAAAACAACACTGGGGCGCTTAGGAGTACATGACAAAGCACATCACACAATGGGTATACTCGGTCACTCTCACTAAGTAACATCATAAGGTGACCAGTCAGAGTTACTCTGTTTTGCGAGAATGCCCCAATCACATGGGATCAACATGGGCTTAAAGAAGCACTCAAATCGAGTATCTTTACCTCCAAGGCCTAGACTCCGAAGAATCCATTTGGGCCTCATCTTCCTGATTCAGGTCCAACCCCTAAAATATTTTTTTTTTTCACGCAGACACTGTTTATGAGTTATATAATACCCACGACCTCACTCTTATATTTCAAACATATTTAACAAATTGCGCTATAGTTTAACCCTTCAGGATCCTAACTAGGAATCCTATAATTTCCTTATATATATATATATATATATATATATATATATATATATATTTTATGTGTATTTTATAGTTATTTGTTTATAAGTCTTGAAGTTAAATATTGTATGTTATTATTATTATTATGATATATTGTTATTTAATTGTTGAGTATATTTTGTAATTAGTTAAAGTGTGAAATGTTAAACTCTAGACATGAAATATGGTTGTGAATGAGTGTGTGATTGATATTTGTAGTGATATTACTTGTCATGTGAGTTATGAGTTATACAGTAACCCGACCAGTGTTTACCTTGAGAGAACTTTTATGTGCAGTGTTAAAGGAAATTATAGGATTCCTAGTTAGGATCCTGAAGGGTTAAACTATAGCGTAATTTGTTAAATATGTTTGAAATATAAGAGTGAGGTTGTGGGTATTATATAACTCATAAACAGTGTCTGCGTGAAAAAAAAAATATTTTAGGAGTTGGACCTGAATCAGGAAGATGAGGCCCAAACGGATTCTTCGGAGTCTAGGCCTTGGAGGTAAAGATACTCGGTTTGAGTGCTTCTTTAAGCTCATGTTGATCCCATGTGATTAGGGCATTCTCGCAAAACAGAGTAACTCTGACTGGTCACCTTATGATGTTACTTAGTGAGAGTGACCGAGTATACCCATTGTGTGATGTGCTTTGTCATGTACTCCTAAGCGCCCCAGTGTTGTTTTTCACTTACATGGTACCACATTGCATATAGGCTTGAGTCTTAGTATAATTGTTGCATAACGCTTGTGTTTGAATTTCATTGAGTTAACAATTGTGGTTGATGTTATTTTATGGAGTGTGTAAACTTGAATGAGTGTGAATAATGTGTGCGATTTTGTGCAATAATGTTATTTATATAAATTCAGCTTTAAGTATTATATGTTTCACATGCTCTAATGTTTTATCATATACGAATGTGATATCTCACTTCTGGTGTGTGTTTGTGTTTGGGCTGATTGCCACTTTGTTTCAGGTGAGCCTTCATATGATGAGTCACTAGAGATGGAGAGAATTAGTCTGTGATAGGGATATGCTCTGATAAGTGTGACATTGGGGCATAGGATTTTACTTCGCATATTATGATTTTCACATGTTATGATTTACTGAATGATACAATTGTGTTTTACTTTTCTACTTTAGTTTCTTTTTATTATTTATTTAGAGTGGACGACCTTGTTTTGAGCCGGAATAATCTTACCTTTTATTTATAAAAAAATTCTATTATGTTTTCACTAAGCGGATGTGGACCTTTATCCTTTTGAATTGATTTAAATTAAATGTGTTTAAAAAGAAAAATTATTAATTAATTTTGCATGTTTTTTTCCTTCTTTTATTATTATGTGTTTATAATCTTTTAAATAAATTTTGTATGATTTATTTAATTAGTTAGTTATAATTGTAAGGGTAGAGGGTGTCACAGATCAAGCTTGGAAGAAGAAGTAGCATTGTTGAACTTCTCCCTCAAGATGGAATTCGTGCAAAATGAAGGGATGAAGGCTCCAATAGATTCTTTTTCTCACAAAGACCAATAAGTTATGGTGTAGGCTTAAAGTGACAAGGCTTTGTGACACTTCAAGGACCCCCTTGACCACCCTTTTGAATGTGTCACTCCATGCCACAAATGGATAATTCCAAAAATAGAGGGAATAAGATTTGACAAAAATGGGTATTTTCACTTTTTACCAAAACTAGTATATCCTATCTTAATCGCCTAGTTTATTGGGTTAATCTTTCTAGGAATACATGTACTTAGTAAATCTCACACAAAGAACACTCCCAAACAAAATTAAATTACATTGTCACTCAGTGCGTGATGTAAGTTTACTACAAATGAAATTTTTATTTAAACAATTTCTAAATTTCTGTCAACTAATTAAATAAAATATTTACACTAAAGAAATATAACTAACACTAAACTAGTACAATTAATATCATACAGAAAATAAATTAAATCACCCAAGCATATAATTAAATTACATAGTGTAAAATTTCCACTATCTAATCTTTAACGGTGAAATTTTAAACATGAAGAAAAATAAATTGAGATGAAAATTTTAAGGTGTTACAACAATACCCTTCTCTTCCGGGCAATTGCTTCCTAGACCTCTATAATTATTTCTTGCATCTTTTTAAGCTTTCAGAAAGCCTCTGAAATGTAAAATTACATTCAGGATTAGTCTTTCCAGTATCTAAGTTTTTGCATTAAAGGCTAATATGAAGTATAATTCTACATTTCAGATTACGTGCAGGAAGCAATTGCCCTCTTCCCAAACTAGGGTTGATTTTCATGTTAGCTACCCCTTTTTAGATTCATTTCAATTATTTATTATTATTATTATTATTATTATTATTATTATTATTATTATTATTATTTAAAAATGGTAGAGGATTGAACCTAAATTCTCCCAACCCCACCACTATTTCAATTCTGGAATTGATTGCCAATCAGGGACGGATCCAGGGGCAAGTAGGGGCCTCCCCCAGGGTCTTTTGTGTATATATGATAAAAAAAAATAGAAAAATTAAAATTTAAAAATATTAATAAAAGAAAATATATAAGAAAAAAGTTTTTGAGTTAATATTTGCTTAAAATTTTTCTAGTAGAGATCATATTTCTATATTTTATCCATAAAATTAATAATAAAATATTTTTTAAACTTATTATTTATAAAAAGTTAAATATTTAAATAATTATGAAAAAAAATCCGACCCCCTTTATACTCCTGGATTCGTCTCTATTGACAAGCCAATATGAAACTAGTTCCTTTAACCAATTGATGATTACATGTCCCATTTTTATTTTTTTTAGAAACTTAATTGGTTTGAAGAAAGAAAATAAAAAGAGAATATGAAACTAGTCCCTTTAACCAATTGATGATTACGTGGCTACTATTCCAATATTTTGCATAGAAAATTAATTAGTTTGAAAAAAAAAAAAAGCTTAAAGGGCCCAATATGAAACTAGTCCCTTTAACCAATTGATGATTACGTGGCTACTATCCCAATATTTTGCATAGAAAATTAATTAGTTTGAAAAAGAAAAAAAAGCTTAAAGGGCCAAAATTGTCCACAGCTCAAACTAAAGAGACTAAGTAGTAAGTATAATCAGATTATTTTATTCAATACAAGTTAAAAGTATTTAAAAAAATTAATTTAAAAATAAAAAACTTATTAATTGATAAAAAAATCATTTAATGGTAATTAATAAATATTTTATCATATCTAATATTAATTGAAGGAACAGTATTGATTGAAGAAGTCTGCAAAATATTTTTTTCTTGACAGAATAATTAATTAAAAATAAAATTATTTAGTTTAATATAAATTCTTGGAAGAAGTAAATTTTTTTTAAAAAAAGTGACCCATGATTATCCAATTATTGGGGCGGCATATACATAGGTTATTCCATTACTAAAAAAATGAAGATTCTAATTTATTTTTAAAGAACGTATAATTTTTTCCATTTAAATTGATAATTAATATGGTCAAATTTTAATAGAAAAAATATAACATTTCATCCAAATTTGCAGAGTCATTGACACTTAGTTCGCCCGTAACCACGAGTCCACGAAAGTGAGACTAATTACATATTATCTCTTTGGGCACTCCTACTTGCACCTAGCAAAATTGTTGGTACATCCATCACAATTTTTCCATTTTGCCCTTAGGATACGGATCAGCATAACATTCTAATCAACTGAACTAATAGGCTAATTATGTTTTAAAATAAATAATGTTGTTATACATAACACTAAAATTTTTAATGTATATTTAATGCGCATATAAATTTAAATAATAAATTTTGTAATAATTAATTTTGATATAACTCATGAATTATTTAATCCATATATTTTTTATAAATAAAAAATATTTACTATTAAAAAAAATTAATTTATTAATAAATTAGAAAGAAAACATATTTTTGAAAAAAATAACACTTAGGGATCGCGTAATCTGTATGAGTTAACTCATACAGATTACGTGATCCGTATGAGTCATATGAATTAACTCATATAATCCGTATGACTCATACGGATTATGTAATCCATACGTAATCCGTATGACTCGTATGAATTACGTAATCCGTATGAGTCATACGGATTATGTAATCTGTATGAGTTAATTCGTATGACTCATACGGATCACAAAATTCATAAGTATTTTTTTTTAATATTTTTTTAAAAATATATTTTTTTAATTTATTAATATATTAAATTTTTTAATAGTAAACATTTTTTATTTATAAAAAAATATACGGATTAAATAATTCATATAAATTATATCAAAATCAATTATCACTATTTATTATTTAAATTTACATGTACATTAAATATACATTAAAAATTTTAGTGTTATGTATAGAAATTTTAACCAATCCATATGAAGCTTATGGATTAGTTGATCCGTATCCTTTTACGAAAGGACAAAATGAAAAAATTGTGAAATTGCTAGGACACCCAACAATTTTGCTGGTGCACGTTGCAGTGCCCTGCTGTATCGATTCCTAACAAATCCCTAACAAAAAATTAGCCCAATTTCATCAGTTTCATAACTTCAATTCACTTTTAAGGAATGTGAAGTAATTTTTAAGATGCCAAAGTTTAACGGTCAAAAGATCAAGATTGTAGTAATTTTTCCATCTTATCACATTTTAAAAAACGTTAAATCCCATAAAAATGAAATAAAATAAAAGGAGAAAAATAGAATTTCTTATAAATGTTGCAACCTTGAAATGACAAATGAGGTTCCGGACAATGTTATTAGATTATATGATGCAACCAGCATTCCCTTCAAAGAAACCTCTCATAAGAATTGGTCCCAAGTAGTCACACAAAATATCAAGACTGTTTTCAAAGCACTAATTAGCTTAGATTCTATATACAAGGCAGCAACAATCACATCACGGTGCATCTTATCAAATAGTCTATCTCTGCCCCTATTGTAAATAGTTCCATATGAATATGATTCCATGTCAACCATGCTCCCTAAATCTGTCAGTACAGTGAGAGCTTCTATCCCCTAGCCTTTTCCAAATCAGGAAGATCTGCATAATGATGATCATTCATGTCAGGTGGGAAAGAAGAGCACCAAAAAAACATAAACTGAGTATACCAAATAATTAAATATTAAATTAATAAAACAAAATGAAGTAGCCGTTCTTTTTTTTTTAGTCTTGGGTCAGAGATTAATTCCGCTTGCGGTTCGTGATGCCGCTGACCTAAGGAAATTTTGCATACGATTGAACACGGATTCTCCTGCTAAAGAGATTGTTCTCATTCATGTGAATGCATTAGGATCTTACACCATTATGTCAATCCTTTGGATTGAAGTAGTCGTTTAATACTGCTACTAAGGGTCAAGAGGTGACAGTGCTGGTGGCTGGCTGTAAACTGGTCTATATGGCAGATGCGAAACAGAATACTATTCTCCAATGCAACCTTCAATGGCAATAAATTGTTTGAGGATGTAGTGTTTTTACTATGGACTTGGATCAGAAGTGCAGAGAAAGATTTCTCAATCCACTTTAACCATTGGTCAAGTAACCTTAGACAGAGCTTCTTACCGTAGCAGAGGGTAGCATAAATAGGATTATCAGCAGATGTACATTCATTGAGTCATAGTTTGGTTCCTTTTCAGACTATGTTTGTCTGTCTACGGAACCATTTGTATGGCTTCTTCCCTATTGTACTGAGTACCTCTGGTACTTCATATATTATATATATATATATATATATATATATATATATATATATATATATATATATATATACTTTTGCTGATAAAAAAAAATACTGCTACTAACATAATTGTCAATTGTGGGGAAATATAGATCTTTCCTAAATACTGATAGAGATACAGCTCAAGCCATCCATGTGCACAATATAATAACCATATACTAAGATTTTATTTGGATAAAAAATTAATAAATGCTGATAGGAGAAGAAAATAATAAGATAAAATGAATTAAACTTCTCCAATAAATTAAAATTAATTTAATGCACTTTCACTTTTATAGAAGCTCAATTTAAACTTATCAAAGAATTTTGATTCATTTTTTCCCTTCTCCTATAAGTGTTTATTGAGAAGTCTTTCCAAAGAGGGCATAAGAAAGACTAAGGATCTCATTGTGCATTTAATCTGCACACAACAATATTACCACCAAACACCATATCAGCAAGCAATTGAAGGAATCACTACAATTTAATTAGAGATACAAGGGGATCACTCACACAGCATTCCTTCGTCATCACTGCTTCCATCATCTTCACCAACAAACTGCAAAAGAACAAGTTTGCACTGGTCGAGATCAGTTACTAGGTTTGTTAAATTTTGTAACTATTACCTGTGGTAAGTGAAAATAATAATAATAATAATAATTTACCCGAGCATCATCATCAGATACCAAATCAGCTGCAAAAGGTCCAACAAACGATTTAATCAGATAAGAGAAATACTCACGAGAAGTAATCAACTTTATTGTAATCCTCAAGCAACTTGTGCAAATAACAAACCACACCCAAGGTAAACTACACAGATCAGGATGCTAGTAATTTAACATTTTTGAAAAAATAAAGAATTGCAATGACCAACTCAGTGTCGTTAGTTCCCATCTCTATTTTACACTAAAATAAAGCACAGAATAGGAGAGATAGGTCCTGCCCAATGCACAAAATAAACTAATGGATATTCCCTCACACGCTTGCCCTACCGAATGAGCATATAACAAATGTTACTCAAGCTCAACTTGTCACAATAGTCTACTGATTTTATTCTATTTTTTGTCAAGTGCTTTGGTGAAGATGGCTTTCACTATTATGTTTCCTTTGCTGATGATTACTCAAGATTTACCTGGATACATCTTAAAAACAAAGCTGGAACTTTTATTGTTTTTAAGCAATTTAAAACTATTGCTAAACTGTGCCTTACAAACAGATTGGGGGGAGAATTCAGACCTCTCTCAAAATATCTTACTTATTTGGGTGTTATTCACAGACTTACATGTCCTCATACTCATCACCAAAATGTTTTGTAGAGAGAAAGCAATGCCACATGGTAAAATTGGGTCTCACCTTACTGAGTCATGCTTCTATGCTTCTCACATTCTGGGATCATGCCTTTACTACAGTTATTTATCTTAAGAACAGATTACTCACTGCTTCTCTCAATTTTTCAGTACCATACACTGTTCTTTTTGGCCATCCACCTGAATATCAACATCTTAAGGCTTTTGGCTGTGCCTGTTTTCCCTTTCTTAGACCCTACAGCTCTCATAAATTGGAGTTTAGATCTCATGATGTCTCATTTTAGGATTAGGATATGCTACCACCTATTAAAGCTACAAGTTCCTATCTCCTACTGGAAAAAAAATTATTTTCAAGGATGTTGTTTTCAATGATCTTCATTTTCCCTATCTTGACCTCTTTTCTAAGCTAAGTTCCTCTTCTTCTTAGTCCTCCTCTTCATCAGTTCCTGCCTCAATTTCCCTTATTGCTCCCCCTCCCCATGCTCCAACTTCTTCCCCTCAAATCACTGTACCCAGTTCCTCGACTCCTCTGTCTGCTGCCACCTCGAGTCGTTTAGCTGCTTCCTCTTCACAAAATGTCTCATCTGCTTCTCAATCTAATCCTAAACCTGTGTCATCTCCTTCTCAGCCCTTTTCTGAACCTTCTCATCCCTCCTCCTTACTTGTATGCACTCATCCAACTTAGACAAGGTCCAAATCTGACATTGTTGAAACCAGACTGCATCCTTCACTGTTTCTCACTCATACTGAACCAAAGTCCCAAATAGGCTTTGCAGGACCCTCAATGGGTTGCTGCCATGCAAGAGGAATATGAAGCCTTGCTTAAAAATAACACATAGTCACTTGTTCCCCTTCCTCCTAACAGGCAAGCCGTAGGCTGCAAATGGGTATTTCACATTAAGGAGAATGATGATTGCTCAGTTAACAAATTCAAGGCCAGGTTAGTGGCCAACGGATTTTGATAGAAATGCCTGGTTTAGAGGACCAGTGACCTCCCAAGAAAAGAAGAGGAGAAGATAACTGAGAGTAATTTTCATTGCCTTTGCCTTATTACAAGGATGATATATTTATAGTGATAAAAGATAACTAATTTTGTCAGCATAATCCTAACGGATTTACACAATTATGATGGAATTGGCCAACAAGCTTTGTGCTGAGGATTGTGATGCTGATTTTGCTTCCAAAGGGAAAGATTCGAAGCTACCCCACAAGATTTCAGAGGAAATCCTTCAGGTAAGCTGGTTTTGCGCAAGTCCTTTTGGGCCTGTTCTGTTCTGTTTGCACCCCCTGCTGGTCACTTTCTGATTGTGCTCCTTTTTCTGATTGCACCCCCTGATGTCTAACAGATTTCATCACAGTTTTGACTTTAATGAAACCTTTTCTCCTGTAGTTAAACCAGTCACCATTCGATTGATTCTCACCCTAGCACTCAGTCACCATTGGGTTCTACATCAACTTGTTGTGAACAATGCATTTCTTAATGGTTTGCTTGACGAGACTGTCTACATGCAGCAGCCTCCTGGATTTCAGTCTCAAGGTCAGTATTTGGTGTGCAAGCTAAATAAAGCCTTGAATGGCCTTATACAGGGTCCTTGCCAGTAGTTTGAAAGACTGCAAAGCACCTTGCTTCAGTTTGGCTTTTCAGCAAGTAAAAGTGGTTCTTCACTTTTTGTTTATAAAAAGCACAAGAATGTTGCGTATCTCTTGGTGTATGTTGATGACATTGTCATCACAGGAAGCCCCAGTACTCTTGTTCAACCTTTGATCAATCAGTTCAACTCCACGTTTGCTCTCAAGCAATTGGGACAGCTTGATTACTCCCTTGGCATTGATGTTCATCATACTGTTTCTGGCTCCATTTTGCTGACCTATAGTAAATTCTTCACAAAACTAATATGGCTGAAGCTAAGTTGATTTCAACTCCTATGGCTGCTGCTCTGAAACTTTCTAAGTCTGGTGGGATCTCTTATCAAACCCTACACTTTACAGGTTAGTGGTTGGTGCACTTAAATATGCAACCATCACTCAACCTGAAATACATTTTGCAGTAAACAAAGTTTGTTAATTCATGGCGTGGCCTTGTTAATTCATGAAGTTAAGAGGATACTTATGTACCTTAAGGGTACTCTGCATGTTGGAGATCGAGCTGTTGACCCAAATGACAAGATCTACTTCAGGTGTTGCAGTCTCTTTTCAAAGTGTTTGAGCTTTCTTCAGCTCACCCCTAGAGTTTGTGTGTGTTGGAGGGGAAGGGGTGGGGGGAGAGGGTATTGTACTCAGCTAGTGAGTTAGTTATCCAGCTGTCAAGTGACAGCTGGTTCTAACAGACATAGAGACTTGTAGGGCAAGCTACTTGTACACAGATATAGTCTGCTATGTAACAGAAAGAGTAGCTGCAGAAAAGGCAATGAATTGCTTGAACAAAATGAGCATGGGAAAGGTAAGAAAGACATCAGCTGAAATCATGCTCAAAGAGAATACAAATTCATCAAAGGAATATGCATTAGAGAACACCTTGAACATCATAATCACGTCCACGCTTTAAAAAGACTTGTTCAGGTGTCATTTGAGATACAAGCCTCACTCATAGTTTGGTGGTTCTGGATCTTCTATTAATAAGAAGGTTTTCCTAATGGGTAACATAAGAGATAGAGAAGCAAGGGATTCAGGATTGATATTTATCCAAACTCTTAACCCTATTCAGCTCCTGTTACTCTGATGACAGAAGTCAAATTGAGTTTGTATTTTATCTTTATACGGATGGGACCCAGGTTTCCAGATATTTTATCCAAAAAATTGTATAATAAACCATGAAATCCCAAGTCGTCTGCCATCCTACACCATTTTAAGTCTAAATACCTTGGAAATGGCAGTATGTACATTGTACTTTTTTTCTTCGTACCCCATTGCCCAGAGGCTCTTCGCTATGCGAAGGTATGGGGGAGGGATGCTGTACGCAGCCTTACCCTTGCATATGCAAAGAGGCTGTTTCCGGATTCGAACCCATGACCAACAAGTCACCAAGGCACAACTTTACCGCTGCACCAGGGCTCGCCCTCCAGTATGTACATTGTACTAAGAAAAGAAAAAACCATAAGCAATTAATAAATATTGAACCTTTCATGCAAACATCCTTTCACAAAGTGGAAGATCTACACAAACAATTAGCAAACTCAAGATAACAATAATAATAATAAATGAAAGATTTTGTCAACAGCTAACATAGCATATAGGTGAAAACAAAATTATCATAATTTTACAGAATTTATGATTTTAACCCGTAAGTATCATCATAGTAAAAATGGTTCTCTTTCCAATTGAACTCTTGAGCTCAATTGCAAGAGGGGTCATCCTTGACTCTAACATGTAGAAAATGAAAGGATGGACATAGAATAAATTCTTGCATTTAATTACAGAAGCTTACAGGTTGACTCTTCATCATCCTCATCACACCATCTGTTCCAATCAACCTTCAAGTATGGAGCAGGTTTCTCTTCAGACTTCAATAGCCTCTTCCACCAACCTTTTTCTCCTTTCTGAATTGAGCATAGTATGTTTCTTAAGCCAGATTTAGTTTTACAACCCTACACATCATAATGAAAAATTTATGGATAGGACCATCAAACCTTTTCTTTAAAAAGTTTGATGTGAAAAAAAAATGAAAAATAGGTAACCTACCTACAAGAGGCAAAGACCAGAACAGTTGGCAGTCACCTTCTATACAGAGTTTTATTTTACCACAAGATTTCTAATTTGCAGCTTAATATATGAGTAGTTTTCATATTCTCAAACCTTTTCTTTTAAAAAGTTTGATGTGGAAAAAAATAAATACATATAGGTAACCTACATGAGGCAAAGACCAAAACAGTTGGCAGTCACCTTCTATACAGAATTTTATTTTACCACAAGATTTCTATTTGCAGCTTAATATATGAGTAGTTTTCATATTTTGCTCAACTCCAATAGAATCTTAAACAAGAACACTATTTAAACATTGCATGTTTCATACATGCATCATATAGAAATAAATCCCACATGCTATTCATACAGAAACAAGTCATGCTTCAGTGGATGCTAAATAAAGCATGTGTAGCATAACAATTTACTAGAGAGAGCAATAAAAACTCAATAGAAACAATGGTGATCAGAGCTATAGACATTAAACTGTTACAAAATAAGGTGGTAACAGAAACAGGCGAGCAACAATGTGATAAAGCCGATTATTAGATAGGTGGCAGTGATTGGTTTCGGCTGAAAGTATTGACCAAATTGTGGGTGACATTGGTGTACAGTGAAATCATAAAAGTTGATCAATGACAAAGTTCTGCCTCTTTAGGTGAACATAACATCAACTTCAAAGCATGAAGATAAACACATACTATGTCCAGTAATTCCAGATGGTAAGAAGAGCACAACTACATGTGGTCGAAAGAATTAAAGTAGTATGTAAAACTGAACAGTATTCAATGGACAAAAAGAAAACGAAAGATCAAATTCATAAGAAAGTTCCAAATAATTGTAATTAAAAATACAAATAGCCATCCCCAAATCCTTCAAACATCAGTCTACTCAATGTTACGACGGTCATTAGTCATTACCCTAACACAACCACAGAACACAATTTCACACAAAGCATGCACAGAATCAAATAACAGTGTTGCATTTTTCTAATGTCAATAAGAATATGGTAAAACAAAATCAAAAGCTCCCTCACCTCAGGTTCAATGCATCCGTACAGCTCCAAGCTAAAGCTGTAGGCTTCTTCTTGAACCCCAGAAGCAGAGAAAGTAAACAAACCCTGAGGCTCACACTTCACAGAAACATTCTTGGCATCAGGTAGAGCAACAGTAAGGTAAACCTTATCAGAACGTTGTGCCCACAGAACTTCTGGATAGCGACTAATCTCACACAAGAAAGAAAAAAAAAAACATTTTTTTTTCAATGACATTATAAATAAAAAAAATGGGGAAATTTCTCACAACATTAGACTCTTCAAGTTACAAGCAGATGAGTGACTAGTATTCCAAATTTTCCAACATTTTTCACACTAAAGATGTGATTTTGATGTTGGAAATAAATGTGGCGAAGGCTGCATAACATTACACGGAGATGGGGTGGTGATAAAATAAAAGTTATCTTACAAGTGAAGAAGTTTTCTTTCTTCTTAGCAGAACCTAGGAAAGCTTTAGATTTGACTGGTAAGTGAAAAAAGTGAAATGGGAACCAAAAAACTAAAAGAAACAAACAAAGAAAGAAAGAAAGGAAAAAAACAAACCTCATTTGCTGAGTGTGAAGGAAGAAGGCGAAAGCGAGAGTGTTCCAAAGAAAGCGGAATGTGGGTATGAAATTGTAATGACTTCAAGACAACGTCAAGCTTCGTTCTTGGCCACTTTGGTCTCTCGTTACTTGTTTCGGTTTCCCAACCTAAGAATATTCGATTGCTATCATAATACACAATTTAGTCCACAAAATGTAAATAATTTAGTCCAATTGGTAAATCTTTTTCATCTCCGTTAACCATCGTTAAATTTTTTTTACCTCCGTTAATGTTTATGATGATGTGACACATTAAAAAAGACAAGTTTTTTCCACCTTCGTTTTAACATTTATGATGATGTGACACATTAAAGAAGACGTGACACATAGTGAGAGTAGAAGCTATGCACAGGATAAGTATGTGCAAGGTATATTTTATGTCAGCCGACAATATTTTGGACTAGATATCAGTGAATTTTCTTATTTTAAATTTTGATTTTAAAATTTACAAAAAGGTAACAATTATGTTGAGAAGGTTTTTCTTTCTAATTTGTAATAATTCTTTCATCTATAGTGATAAAATTATTCCCGACAAATATAACTTAATAACAAGTTTGTCTATGACAATTTAATACATTGTCAAATACTAGTCAAATTTCTATTGTAATAGTACCCAAATAAACAAAAGACCCCAAACATAGCCATAACATCCATGATATTGCCCACAAGCATCACATAATATCATCATAGTGGAAATTCCAAAAAACTACTTAAGAAAGTAAATTGTTCTTCAAAATAACATAACAACTAAATAGCAGTTTATGATAAAGTTGTATAATAATCCTGAATGTCATAAAGTTGTCATGAATCACTTATAAGGATGTTCAAGACGCTGGAAATGTGGTGTAAGAATGAAATTCATGAAATTTAGTTGGTTCGTTCTTGAATATGGTCTACTTGGAAAGGAAACTTTGATCATAGGAGCTCCAAGTCAAATTGGAGGTGATCTAAATGCAAGTGTTAGTGGTACAAATGTTAGCACATTTGCAACTTCAACATCAGGGTTATGTGTAACTTCAATTGCAGTTGGTTCAATGACTGGTGCACTTTAAGAGAAATCCATTTACTCCTACAGTGTAATGAATGATTGAAATTAATATAAATTTATAAAGAAAAACATTCTAAATAATCATCAAATATATTAAGTAATAGTATATAGATGTCTCAGGTGTTGCAACGTGAGTAACTTTAGCTTCAAGTATATTTCCAATTTTTTGGTTTAGGTGGAACACCATCATTTTTACATCCCCTACTATTGTGACCTATATGTCCACATCTACTACATGTTACAGTGTTGTACTTCCTTTTCATCACGGTTCTAGTGTTGCTGGTGTTGTTGACTTCTCCCTTAGTTTGGTCCTTTCTCCTAGCTTTCTTAGGCCTTCCAAGTATTTTCCTAAACTAGGGCGGTTTTGGTTTAGCAAATGTTGTCCTCTCCCGATATTGTTGACTTTGAGTTCGATGAATGTAGTACTCATATGTTGCACTATAGGACCTTATTGCTAACATCCCATCACAATAATTCTCAAGTCTATAGTTTTTTAATTTGATTGCCGCAATTGCATGCTTAAATGGCAAACCTAGTTACATAATGAAAAAGTATTCAAATTTTCTTGCATAAGTAATAAGATGATATGAACTAGATTTACAAATGTTATACATTTCAAGTGCCACATTCTAGAGCTACAATGTCTGACATTCAAATCCACATCAAGTTTTTTGTTTTGATGAACCTCATATCGATTGTCATCAGTAACACCTTAACAAAAAATTACAATTCAAAATTTTCAGACCCTAATTTTGTTCAGGGAATATCGTTCGATATGATATTTCGATTCTTGCTAGTCAAATTACGATATTTGGCGCCAGTTATAGTGCGAAGCAAGGAATCACTCAATGTTTTGATCAAGAAAACAAAAAGATACCAAGGAAGGGGGCAAAAGGGTCCATTTTTTTTATTTTTTCTAGACCCTAGCTCGCCCAGGCTAGCATCTGGCTCGCTTGGGCCATGAAATAGCTTCATGCTTAAGCAACCAGCTCGCCTGGGCGAGCTCATTCCTTCAAGGCTAAGCATTAGCTCGCCTGGGCGAGCTTCAACCACCCCAAAATGGCTTTTTTCCCTATAAATAACCATGTTGGGGGAGGGGGGCTAAGGGGTTCCAAGGTTGAGGAGTTGAGAGAATTGAGAGAAAAGAGGAGAAAGAGAGAAAGAAGAAGAAAGGAAGTCGAGGCACTACCGAATCGCGACCGTGATCATCCCTACATCGTTCTCTTATTCTGTGCTCCTCGTGCAACAGTCAGTTAATTTTGTTTTTAAGAGTTGAATGTAATCTATGTACCCTTAAGGGGCCCTTCTTTTATTATGTGCATATTCATCTTCTCCATTTATCATTGGTGATCTAATTTTTATTTGTAAAGTTTAATCCTAACCGATCACTAGTGCCGTAAAAAACTTTGTTGTCCTAAAAAGATTGAAAGCTAATAGAAAAAAACCAAAATAAAAAAACCAACTCATAACTAACTTCTCTCCATCAAATATCACTTGAGATCGTTTCAAGGTCCAACGCCTTAACGACCTCTTTTGTTTGTAATTAAAATGAATCTTTCGAAAGCATAAAACCAACTCAACATACAAACTTTATCGCCTTAAAGAACTACCTAGGTCTGAATTCTTCATCGCACCTGAGGACATGTAGGAGCAAGGGTAGCCCCCTTGTCGACCACAAAAAATAAAATATAAAAAAGTGATAAATAAATAAATTTTGAAGTCACGTTGTGCATACTTGATTAAAGTTTGTCGTCCCTTGTAATGGGCATGTGGGGTGCTAATACCTTCCCCATGCGTAAACAACTCTCGAACCTTTATTTTCAAAATTCATTGTCTTCTTTTGATTTTTCTAACGTTTTCCCTTAAATAAACGTTGGTGGCGACTCCACTCGTTTTCTCCCTAGGAGAAAAATGTGCTTTCTTTTATATGCTTTCGCCATCCCATCATGAGGTAGGTTGCGACAAGACTAACAGAGAAAACTTTGTGTTGTGTCATTTGTGCATGTATGTATTTAATGAAAATGATTATATGTTTCTTTTTAATTCTCATTTTTGTGCTTATTATATATATATATATATATATATATATATATATATATATATATATATATATGTATGTATAATGACAATGATTATATGTATGTATGTATGTATGTGATTAGTTTAGTGAAGCTTGATAGAGAAATAGAAATTATTTGAGCTAGATTTCCATCTATGCAAGAATTGCATTGCACATTGAGTTGTAGTGTAATTTGTCTTTGTGTGAGGTTTACTCTAAGTGCATGTATCCCTAGGGAGATTAACACAATAATCTAGGAAGTTAGTGCGTTAATCTAGATGTTTAAGATAAGATTACTAGTTTTGACAAAAACAATTTTTACCATATTTGCCTGTACGGGTTGTGGTTTGGGTCGGGGGGTATCCGACCTTCAGCAAATTGTTTATTATGATTGTTAGATGATTGTAATCATATCCATCATGTTGTCCAATTGTTTTTGTGTGACTAGTGTTTTCTACTTCTTAAGGGACTACAATTGGTTCCTGAGAGTAGTACATAGGTCTGAGTTTCGTCTTTCTTTCTTGTTTGTTTGTTTATATGCATTTGTTGATACACGTGGCAAGAAGGCTATGCACGTGCTGCAATAACAGAAGTCAAGAGGATTGGAGAGAGAGAGAGTAAGGAGCAGATGGTTCTATTTTTTTCTATGAGAAAGTGAGATTATGTCAAGAAAGTTGATGATGGACAAAGATACATTGGGGTATAATAGGTGGAGAGGTTCGAAGAACCTAGGGGAATTAGAGAGTGGTGACTATCCAACATTTGGTACACTTAATTGGCGCGGGTAACTCGCGGGTCTTACTTTGCTACTTTTGACAGGCTTCAAGACTATGCTTTTTGAGTTAGGAGCTTAGGGATCGGTGTATAATGTATCCGTATGAGGCGATCATTCCCAATTTTTATCCACACAATTATGTAAGACCATCAAGACCTAGGAGAATTGGCAGCAGAGGTTGGGCCCTAATAGGTGATAAGTGTGTTAGTAACACACTTAGGATCTTAAGAGTGTTGTTTACATAGAGAAACCACATGTAGTGGTTAATTAAGTTGCATGTTGTCTTTGTTCAACTACTGTGTGTTTGTGGCGTTTGAGGAGTAGAGGACTCACCCCCTTAACAAACAACATTTAGGTACTGACGATGTAGAGTACACTGAGGCATCTGTGGGCTTGGTGTAGCTTACAGAGAGAGCGGGTATGGCCATGCGTTGTAACATAAACCACATGTTACATCTGCCATACTCGAGTCCACTTAGTGCTAGTATATAGATTGGATGAAGTGCCCATTACTATAGACCATACATTGACCTGCTATATCCCATGGGAATTCATGTCTTGCAAAGAGCTTTGATATTATGTAGATTCTCACATGTATTTTGGACTAGAAGAGCCACACCATGATTTGGAATTCCTATTGACTCCAGTGGGGTACGATGGGTGGGGCAACATTCGTTGATACAACGTGGTGCAAGTGCACCCAGTCGAGGTTATAGCGAACCGAGGAGATCGAGGAGTACTAGATATTTCTAAGGTAGTTGGAGCCGACATCTGAGGAGGAGAGTGACGATTCTTCTAAGTAGGTGTGGGAATAGGCCAGGCCAGGCCAGGCTTTAAAAGGCCTGAGCCTAGCCTACGATTATTTTTTGAGGCCTGAGCCTGGCTTATAGCCTATCAAAGGCTTTTATTTTGGCTTGGTCTGACCTTTTTAAAAGCCTAGCCTGGCCTGATAGCCTATTTAAAAGTCTTCTCCACATTAAATCTTTAATATTCCTAGTTTTTTTTACCAAAAAAAAAATAACACACCTTCTATAATAGGCTAAACAAGGCCTTAATATATAATTTGCCTTAATTTTTAATCTAACGTTAATTTAGTTGGTAGTCCTAAAAATATATTAATAATATAAAAGCTTGAAGTGAAAAGGATATGATTTTTGTTTGCTTAGGAACGTAATATGAAAGTTAAAAAAAAGGAAACCTGATAGAAAAAGGATATGATTTTTGTATAGGAACGTAATAAGATATGATAGAATATGATTTTTGTATAGAAACGTAATATGATATGATAGGATATGATTTTTGTATAGGAACATAATAAGATATGATAGGATATGATTTTTATTTGCTCTACAATACAGGAACATAATAAAAGAAAAAGGAAACCTAATAGGAATAGAAAAGGAACTGTTAACAGAAATAGGAAAACTAATAAAAATAACGAGAAATATAAAGGAACACATGACTCACACATTGTAATTAAAATTTTACTTAGGAATGGAATCTGCTAATTTTTTAAAAAATAATATTAATTGTACCTAAAAAATAATATATATATATATATATATATATATATATATATATATATATAGGCCGGCCTATCAGGCTTATAAGGCTTTTTAATAAGCCTAAGTCTGACCTATTTAATTTAATAGACTTTTAAAAAAGTTTGAGTCTAGCCTTTTAATTAAATAGGCCAGACCAGGCTTTATGTAGGCCAGGTCGTAGGCCCCTATAGGCCGGCCTAGCCTATGCCCACCTCTACTTCTGAGGATACATCTAGTTAGTTCGGTAATTTGAGTGTGATAAGTGGTCTGCTTTGGTCCTAGTTTCTGTATTGATTTTGATGTATTTTAAGAGATGTTTTCACCAAGGGAATGTATTTTGTTGTAGCAGGGATGTAAAATTTATTTTGCTTACTTTCATACTATTATGGGTTGTATTCATATTATTTCTCATGTGACATTACTGATGCTATTTAGTTATGTATAAAGACTAAGTTATTTTATATCTATGTTTATTTAATTCGATGTAAAGGTTTATCGTTTACTGATTGACGCGTTTTTTTTAAAAAAATATATAGGAAGAGGTTTTACTAATTCTAAGTAGTAATTAAAAATTGTGACATGTATTTCTAAAATAAATTAAATAAAAGTGCTTTCAAGCAATATTTTCAGTCTAAAATTGAAGGTGTTACAATAGTGGTATTAGAGTAGTTCATCCTAATAAGATTGGGGTATGGGCTTGTCCATTATTAGTGTTGTGTGCTCTTATGTTCTTGTGAAAACAAGGATACAAGATGGATGATTGTTTGTGTGACTTACTTGGTATTCCCAGTATGGATTTGTGTGAATTGATTGTTTGTGATGTGTATAGCTTTTAGGTAGCGAATAGGATTAGTTCCATGCGTATGTCGTGATTCTTCGGGAAAACTAACAAAGTAATTTTAGGGAATCATGGCTAGGAGACTCAACAACATGGCTACTAAGCTTTTAGCTCGTATGATGCAAAGAATAGAGACTCTAGTGCAAGGCTATGATGTTGAATTGGTTGAGTATCGTGGGTTGTTACTTTTACCAAGCACAATCCACCCAAGTTCGAGGGCAACTTTGACCCGGAGGGGTGTAACATCCCTAATTGTCGACCTCTTGGAGTCTCTCACACTACAACACTTCACGTGGTGACACTTCTCTCAACATCCTTGTTGGTCAGAACCCTCCACCGGTCATAACCCTCTATAGACAACCCTTTCTAAGACCTCAAAAATCAGCTCTGCCTACTTCCAGGATCAATGAATGACCCCACAAACCAACACAAGACTTTTTAGCGTGTTTTGTCCTTACTCACACACTTTCTGGGAAACTTCCTAAAAGGTCACCCATCACATTACTACTCCAAGCCAAGCACGATTAACTATGAAGTTCTTAAGTGATAGGCTACCGAAAAGTATATACATCTTGTTGGTATAGGTAATACCAATTAATTCCTTTAAGTCATCCTCAACCGCATAATCTCATACTTGTACAACCTCTAGATCCTTCTCATTCTGGTGTGATTCGACCGGGGTGTTACTGGGAGCTCAACATTGGCTTTCGGAAGTTGAAAAGATCTTCATGATGATGGGATGCTATGAGGAGCACAAGGTGACTTATGCCACCTACATGTTGAGTGGAGAAGTTGAAGATTGGTGGAAATTTGCTAGTCAAACGCTACCAAGTAATAAGGGAGTCATATCGTGGGTTGCATTCAATGAGAGTCTCTTGGATAACTACTTCCAAAGGGACTTGCACAAGCAGACAACCAGAGAATTTTTGGAGTTGAAGCAAGGGAGCATGATTGTAGGAGAATATGCTTTAAAGTTTCATGAGCTCATGAAGTATTAGCCATATTGCAAGAATGGTGAGAATGGTGAAAACATATGTGCCTAGTTTAAGAATAACTTGAGAGCTGACATTCAAACTACAGTGAGCGTGTTCCAGATCATTGACCTTCCTACTCTGTGAGAAAATGTCGTATCTATGAGGTGAGCGTTAGGGGTAAACAAATTGAGCCTAAGTTTGGAGGTCCGCAAAGGAATGACAGGAGGCACCAAGGGAATCACAAGAAGTCGTACCAAAGGTCTAATCAAGCCTATGGGGGACGTTCAGGATACAAGAACAATAACAACAACAACAACAAAAATGGTCTGCTTAAGTGTTTTCTATGTGGAGGATTTCATTTCAAGAGGGATTTCCCACAATTAGCTACTATTTGTGCCAATTGCGGAAAGATAGGACACTCGCTTAAGGATTATTGGTATGCACCTAAGAGGGATGGCAATCATGGAAGTGGAGCTAAGAACAATTACAAGAACAACAACAGAAGGTGAGGAAAGTGTTTGCGATGAGCAGCTCTGAGGTCGCAACATCCGACTATCTGACCCAAGGTAAATGTATCATAAGAGATAGACTTGTAGATGTGCTATATGATTCGAGAGCTACATATTCTTTCATATCTTTTGACTGTGTGAAAAGTCTATACTTGCATGAGTCTTTTTTTGTCATATGAAGTCATAGTGTTTACCCCTACCGATAAACTTGTTACCACTTCTATTGCATGCTTAGATTGTTCCATGATTATCAATGACAAGACTTTCTCTGTGAATTTGATTTGTTTACCTCTTTCTCATCTTAATGTGGTGTTGGGAATGGATTGGTTATCATCCAACCATGATCTTCTAAACTATAAAAACAAGATCTTGACCTTTGGCGCTTGTGCCCAAGATATCCTTGGATCTTCAAGTTTAGAGATTTCTCGTGTGAGTGAAGCCAAGAAGGTAGAAAATGTTAAAGCCTTTATGGTTTTATTTTCATCCACTACTGAAGAATCCCTTGATGTTAGGAGATTACCCATAGTCTATGAATTTCCTGAGGTTTTCCCTGAGGATGTCACTGAGTTACCACCTGAAAGGGAACTTGAGTTCGCCATAGACCTAGTGCTTGGGTGTAGTCCTGTGTTGGTAGTACCTTACTGAATGTCTCCAATAGAGTTAGTAGAGGTGAAGGAACAAGTGGAAGGTTTGTTGAAGAAATAGTTCATGAGATCAAGTGCGTCACCATAGGGAGCGCCAATGTAATGACCAGCCTCGCCGCTACAATATCACAACTCTAAACCACGTAAATTTTAATTTTTAAATGTAAACTCCGTTAATTTGCTTACGAAAAATGAGAGTAAATTTTTTGCAATATACATTCACCAAACAACACACAATTACTTAAATGAATATATATATATATATATATATATATATATATATATATATATATATATATATATATGTATATAGTAACTCACTACACATCATTCACATAATGGAAAGTAAATTAGTTCATACATATAATTAAATCTGTGATTTACATTCTTAATTCAAAAAGAATTATAGAACCAGCTATGAAGGAGTTAATTAACAAAATACAACTCTCTCCCAAAATAATTTCAATGTCATCACGTCGGCTTGACGGCTCCATAAAAGAATCTCACTTCATGTACTCTATTGTTGTCCTTTTGCTCACACGAACAAAGGTTCACGATCATCACATGTACCAACCACACAGTACAAAAATTGCAAGGATGAGTTCATTATAAAAGAAATTAACACAAAAATCAAATGACCATGATTAGTAAGAAAACATTAACAAATACCATAATCATACACAAACATCTATTAGTCCAGCATACACTCAACAAGTAGTCATCAACTTTCCATAATTCCAATCAATCATGCTCAGTATCATGCATGCACTTGATCTCAACTCTCAAATGCAATGTGGTATCATTCGTCACGAAATAGCCTAAGCGTGTCCACACGACACTCTCACATAGGAAAACTAGGCAACAAGTGTCGAGGTCACTCTGTCGTGCACAAGCAACTCCCCCCCCCCAATGGTGATCAGCCTGAGTCTCAAGGGAGTTCCAAACTGAGTGACATGCCCCCAAGTACAAGTATTCCCCCTTATGAGAAACTACAAGTACTTACTTACAAAGTTTATACTATTTCCATGCAATATGAAGTATGAAACATGGGCACCATCAATGCACTGACCAAGGATAATTAAAGATTCTAAGTCATCTCCCTCCAGAGATGCTTAAAACTCTTTAACCACTTTATTTTCCCCATCAGGGATATCCATCATGGTCATTGCACCCCCCATGTACATACACACCACACATCATCACAATGACATTTTCAACATTAACAATATCTCATCTCAATGTCATTATCAACATCAACATCATCTCATCTCAATGTCATTCTCAACATCAATATCATCTCATCTCAATGTCATTCTCAGCATCAACATCATCTCATCTCAATGGCATTATCAACAACAAGAACATCATCTTATATCAACATAATCATCAATAACAATATCATCTCATATCAACATTATCATAAACACCAACATCGTCTCGTATCAATTATTATCAATCATCTTCAATAGCAATATCATTATCTATCAACATTATCGTAAAAATCAACATCACCTCATATCAATTAATATCATTAATAACAATATCATCAATAAATTCCATTCTGCACATACATACATATAAAGTTCATGCCTGAGATTCACACTCCCCAGGTCTTCAGACAACACAAGTATAATAAAAACAATAATGTCATTTATCAATAACAGACATATCGCATCCCATTAGTCAAAAACATTGTTTTTCTTGAAAACCAACATGCAATAGGGACAAACATACATCCTTATAGTTAGGTTCTCTGACCCCCAACTATGGTATCAAAAGCCGTAAATTATAATAAACTCCTTTCACCTACTGTGAGCTCTCCGTCAGTTCCTCTTTGTGTTGCTCAGAGACCTCTCTCGTTCACGTTCGTCAATCCAAATGCAAGGTTCTATATACCAAATTGAAGGAAATTTAGTATAGATTTTAAAAAAACAAGGTTAATAACAACATTCGAGGTCAATTACCCCTATCAAAACATAAAGGGCTAAGGGGTGTTTCAGATTCTACTAAAAGGAGATGTCATTTTGAAATTTCGATCATGCCAATGTGATCGGGGTTCAGTGAAGGTCACAAAAATAACATCAACTTTGTAAAATGATAAATTTTACAACATCTCATTTTCAAGGGTTTTTCAAAGAAAGTGTAAAAACACCCTATTATAGTACCCAAAGCACAAGAGACACTAAGAGAAACTCAAACTAATTAGGAGAAAGATTTAGAAGTTAAGATTACCTCAGAGAAGCTACGAAAGAAAGGATTGAGGGATTTTTCTCCACCGGATCCTTGAGGTGGATTCTGAGGGTTCCACTCCGATTAAAGCGTTCCTCTTGGTGTGGTGGTTCAGCGGCAAGCAACGGTGGCTCATGGTGGCCACCGATGGTTATGGGTGGTGGAGGAGACGTTAGGGCTTGGGTGGGCGTTTAGAGAGAAAAATCGTGAAAAATCGTGTTTTTCACGTTGAAGAACGTATTTATAATCTACAAATCTCACTAAGTGAGCTCGTCTCGCTAAGCGGGAGTCCACTTTTGGCGCTAAGTGCAACTTTTCACACTTAGTGCAATTCCTCTCGGGTTGGGATTTGCACTGAATGCGATAATTCTGTAGAAGCAAATGCCTTTGGTGTTTTGATGATGATCATGATGATTTGATGTAAATGATGCAAATGGGCTTTTCAAGTTTAAATTCAAGACAAAGATTCAAGAATACACGCCACAGCATCAAGATGATCACTAGTATTTTAGGAAGGGAATTCCTAATTGATTTAGCAAAAGGTTTGGCCAAGTAATTTAAGTTAAAAAGTGTTTTTCAAGAGATTTACTCTCTGGTAATCGATTACCAGAGGATGTAATCGATTACCAGTGGCCAAAAATGTTGTACAACAGCTACAAAATATTTGAATTCAAATTTTAGACTGTGTAATCGATTACACAATATTGGTAATCGATTACCAGCAGTTAATGAACATTTTAATTCAAATTTTGAAAGCTGTAATCGATTACACAAATCCTGTAATCGATTACCAGACAAGATTTTCAGAAAAATATTTCTAAGAGTCACATCTTCTCAAAAGGCTTTTACATGACCACCAATGGTCTATATATATGACTTAGAACACGAATTTGCTTAGAGTTTTTCAGAACAACAAGTGTTTATTCTCTCAAAAAGCAAAATCGTTTTATCCTTTTAAGAATTCCTTGGCCAATTCAATTGCAATTCATTAAGGAATCATCTGAGTACTCAGATTGTAAAATCTATCTCTTTCAAGAGAGATTCATTCTTCTTCTCTTTCTAATTCTCTAAGGGATTAAGAGACCGAGGGTCTCTTGTTGTAAAAGAATTCTAAACACAAAGGAAGGATTGTCCTTGTGTGTTTAGAACTTGTAAAAAGAATTTACAAGATAGTGGAACTCTCAAGCGGGTTGCTTGGGGACTGGACGTAGGCACAAGGGTGTGGCCGAACCAGTATAAATCCGAGTTTACACTTTTTCTTCCCTTAAACTCCTTTATTTATTATTGTTTTATATTCATATTCAAATTGTTCTATTTGAATCAATATTTAAGAAGTTCATTATTAAGGGAATTTATAACTTGATAGAATTTTAATTGAGAAAATAGTTTGTAATATCTTAATTCAACCCCCCCTTCTCAAGATATCTGAGGCCACTTGTCTAACAAGTGGTATCAGAGCTTCGTTCTTGTATAAAGTTTAGAAGCTTCAAGAAAAATGGCCTCAGCAAATTCCTTATTTCCAGAAGGAAATTCTATCAATAGACCTCCAATCTTTAATGGAGAGGGTTACCACTACTGGAAAACCCGAATGCAAATTTTTATTGAAGCAATAGACTTAAGTATTTGGGAAGCCACATAAATAGGGCCATATATACCTACCATAGTAGAAAGAATTACAATAGATGGTAGCACATCAAGTGAAAGCATAACAATAGAAAAATCTAGACATAGATGGTCTGAAGAGGATAGAAGATGAGTTCAATACAATCTAAAAGCCAAAAACATAATAACATCTGCCCTGGGAATGGATGAATATTTCAGGGTTTCAAATTGTAAGAGTGCTAAGGAAATGTGGGACACTCTACAATTAACACATGAAGGAACTACAGATGTTAAAAGATCTAGGATAAACACACTAACCCATGAGTATGAACTGTTTAGGATGAATGCAAATGAAAGCATTCAAGACATGCAAAAGAGATTTACACATATAGTAAATCATATGGCAGCCTTAGGTAAAGAATTTCAAAATGAGGATCTCATAAACAAAGTGTTAAGATGTTTAAGTAGAGAATGACAACCTAAAGTAACGGCCATTACTGAATCAAGAGATTTATCTAACATGTCTCTTGCCACTCTATTTGGAAAGTTACAGGAACATGAGATGGAATTATTGAGATTACGCCAACATGAAGAAAATGACAAGAAAAAGAAAGGAATTGCTCTTAAAGCATAATCTTCAATCCAAGAAGAAAGTGATAAGGAAAATGATCTAGATGATGATGATGATCTAAGCCTTTTTGTAAAAAGATTCAACAAGTTTCTTAAAGTAAGAGGAAATCAAAGGCGACCCAATTTTAAATCTAAGAGAAGGACAGAAACTTCATCCTCTACTATAAAATGCTTTGAGTGCAATCAACCTGGACATCTGAGGGTTGATTGTCCCATCTTCAAGAAAAAGATGGAGAAGTATGAAAAGAAAAATCTTAGTGAAAAGAAATTGAAGAAAGCATACATCACATGAGATGAAAACGATATGGAATCTTCTGAAGATTCAGAAAATGAAGAGATAAATCTCTGCCTTATGGCTAAAAGTTATGAAAGTGATGAAGAGGTAACATCTTCAAATAACTTATCTATTTCTTTTGATGAATTGCAAGATGCATTTGCTGATCTGCATAAAGAGTCAATTAAACTTGCAAAGTTAGTTTCATCTTCTAAGAAAACAATTTCAAATTTAGAAAATGAAATTTCAAAATTAAACAAAGAATTAGATCATCTTAGAAATGAAGTCTCAATTTCTAAAACAAATGAAAAAGTTCATATCTCTACTATTTCTGACAAGAAAATATCAGATTCTTGTAGTTGTGAAAAATATGAAAAAGAAATTAAAGAGTTGAAAAACTCACTTGCAAAATTTTCTTATAGTAAAAATAATTTAGATGTCATATTAGGAAAACAAAGATATGTTTCCAATAAGGCTGGACTAGGGTATAAATCTGAAAAACAACAAAAGTTTCATAAAAACTTCTCTACTTCCACACAAAAATATAATTCTAGTTCTATCACTTGTTTTTACTGTGGAAGAAAAGGACATGGCATATCTACTTGCTACTTTAAGAAAAATTACAGCAACATTAAAATGATATGGGTCCCAAAAGGATCCTCAGTTTATACTAACACACAAGGACCCAATAAAGTTTGGGTACCTAAGTCAAAAACTTGATTATGTAGGTGTCTTTGAGGAAGGAGTGGTACATAGATAGCGGATGCTCAAAACATATGATTGGAGATGCATCAAAGTTTACACATATCTCTCCAAAGAAAAGCGGGCATGTAACATATGGTGACAACAACAAAGGTAGAATCCTTGGAGTTGGTAAAATAGGTACAAATTCTTCAAACTCCATTGAAAATGTTCTACTTGTTGAAGGTCTTAAGCATAGCTTGCTTAGTGTTAGTCAATTATGTGACAAAGGCTATCTAGTATCATTTGATTCTAAAAAATGTCTTATAGAACATAAGCATGACATTAATATAAAGCATGTAGGACATAGAGTCAACAATGTATACATGATAGACTTAGGCCTAAAACTAGAAAACAATCATTGTTTTCTTAGCAAAGATGATGATCCATGGTTATGGCATAAAAGAATTGCTCACATAAACATGGATCACTTAAATAAATTAATTTCAAAAGATTTAGTAGTTGGTTTGCCTAAATTGAAATTTGAAAAAGATAAACTATGTGATTCATGTCAAAAGGGCAAACAAACTATAGTCTCATTCAAACCTAAAAATATTGTTTCAACCACTCAACCCTTACAATTATTGCATATGGATTTATTTGGTCCTTCTAGAACCATGAGTTTTGGAGGAAATTACTATTCCTTTGTTATAGTTGATGATTTTTCTAGATATACTTGGACATTATTTATTACTCATAAAAGTGATGCATTCCAAGCATTTAGAAAACTTGCTAAAGTTATACAAAACAAGAAAAATCTTAAGATTGCATCCATTAGAAGTGATCATGGGGGTGAGTTTGAAAACAAAAATTTTGAATTATTTTGTGAAGAACATGGTATTGAACACAATTTTTCTGCACCTAGAACCCCTCAACAAAATGGAGTTGTTGAGAGGAAAAATAGGTCATTGGAAGAAATTGCTAGAACTTTATTAAATGATACTTTTCTTCCAAAATATTTTTGGGCTGAAGCGGTCAATACTGCATGTTACATCATGAATAGGGCCTTAATAAGACCCATTTTAAAGAAAACCCCATATGAGTTATATAATGGTAGAAAACCCAACATTTCACATCTACATGTTTTTGGTTGCAAATGCTTTGTGCTTAATAATGGTAAAGATAATCTAGGAAAATTTGATGCAAAATCTGATGAAGGTATCTTTCTTGGATATTCATTACAAAGCAAAGCATATAGGATATATAATAAAAGAACTATGAATATTGAGGAATCCATTCATGTTACCTTTGAAGAATCTAATGCTATCTTGTCAAGAAAGAATATGCTAGATGATATTGCAGATTCTTTAGAACAAATGCATATTCATGGACAAGATTCTAAAGGAAATGGTAAAGGAAACAATGAAGATCCTCTAGAAGAAGTCAAATCCAATGATGAACTTCCAAAAGAATGGAAAGCTTCAAAAGATCATCCCCTTGACAACATTATTGGTGATATCTCAAAAAGGGTAACAACTAGACATTCTCTTAAAGATTTATGCAATAATATGGCTTTTGTATCTATGATTGAACCTAAAAATATAAAAGAAGCCATAGTAGATGATAACTGGATCATTGCCATGCAAGAAGAACTTAATCAATTTGAAAGAAACAATGTGTGGGAACTTGTAGAGAAACCTAAAAATTATCCCATCATAGGAACAAAATGGGTGTTTAGAAATAAGTTAGATGAACATGGAATAATCATTAGAAATAAGGCTAGATTAGTTGCAAAAGGATATAATCAAGAAGAAGGTATAGATTATGAGGAAACATATGCTCCAGTTGCTAGATTAGAAGCCATTAGAATGCTCTTAGCATATGCATCCATAATGAACTTTAAGCTTTATCAAATGGATGTTAAAAGTGCTTTTCTGAATGGCTTAATTCAAGAAGAAGTATATGTTGAACAACCACCAGGTTTTGAAATATTGGATAAGCCAAATCATGTTTATAAATTGAAAAAGGCTTTATATGGCTTGAAACAAGCCCCTAGGGCTTGGTATGAGCGTTTAAGTAAGTTCCTTTTAGAAAAGGACTTTTCTAGAGGAAAACTGGATACTACTTTTTTTATAAAGAGAAAATCACATGATATTTTACTAGTTCAAATTTATGTTGATGACATTATTTTTGGATCCACTAACAAATTGTTGTGCAAGGAATTCTCCCATGACATGCAAAGTGAGTTTGAAATGTCAATGATGGGAGAACTTAACTTCTTTCTTGGATTGCAAATTAAACAAACTAAGGATGGTATCTTTGTCAATCAATCCAAGTATTGCAAAGAGTTAATCCACAAATTCGACATGGAAAATGCTAAGCACATGGCTACACCAATGAGCACTGCTTGTTATCTAGATAAAGATGAAACTGGTCAGTCAATAGATGTTAAGCAATATCGAGGTATGATCGGATCACTTCTTTATTTATCTGCTAGCAGGCCTGATATAATGTTTAGTGTGTGTATGTGTGCTAGATTTCAATCAAATCCTAAACAATCACATCTTAGTGCTGTTAAAAGGATCATTAGATATTTGGTAGGCACTACAAACATAGGTTTATGGTATCCTAGAAATTCCACATGCACATTAATTGGATATTCTGATTCAGACTTTGCCGGTTCTAAAACAGATACAAAGAGCACTAGTTGAACTTGTCAATTCATTGGATCTGCTCTAGTTTCTTGGCACAGTAAGAAACAAAATAGTGTTGCTTTATCCACTGCAGAAGCGGAATATATTTCTGCCGGCAGTTGTTGTGCACAAATCTTATGGATGAAGCAACAACTTTCTGATTATGGAATTCTTCTTGACCATATACCTATTAGATGTGATAATACAAGTGCAATTAATCTCTCCAAGAACCCAGTTCAACACTCTAGAACCAAACATATAGAAATTAGGCACCATTTTCTTAGAGATCATGTCCTAAAGGGAGATTGTGTATTAGAGTTTGTTGATACTAAGAATCAACTTGCTGATATTTTCACAAAACCTCTCCCCAAAGAAGCATTCTTCTCTATTAGAAGGGAATTAGGCCTCTTAGATGTTAGTGATTTAGACAAATAAGGATTGATTGATTAATTTATTCTTATGATTGATTGTTTATATGTTACTTTGATTGTTTTTTTTTTGTTTAATTCTTGTTATTATGATAGAATTTATGTATTCCTGTGTTTTTTATAGTTGAATGATTGAATTAAGTGCATTAGTAGTGATGATTAATCATATTAGATGTGTAGCATAGACGTAGGTATTTTTTTAAGAAACTAGCCTAGTTTATGCTCTGGTAATCGATTACCATCCAGTGCAATTGATTACACAAGAACAGGCAGCCTGTAATCGATTACAACATCCTGTAATCGATTACCAGAAGGCTTATTACTCCTGTAATCAATTACCAAGCCTTGTAATCGATTACAATTCGTCCTCGTCTATAAATACTCACGAAATCAAAGTTGCTGCGCAGCCAAGGCTTTCCCTCATGTGTCCTCCATACCTAAATCTTCCAACCTTCTTATCTCACTCAATTCTTCACCAAATCACGTCCCGTAAAGCCCAATCTTCCTCTTTGTCACTCCTCTTTCACTTCCACCGATTAAAATCCACTAAAACTTCATCAAATGGCAGAGCCATCGAAGAAGAGAAAGGGATCATCCTCCACCGCCGCTGCTGCTGCCCATCGCAGCCACAGACCATCCGGAGCACCCACAACACCTATTCATCCATCTTTGTCATCTCCAAGATCATCCACATTGTTTTCTTCCGATGATCAGCGTCTACGGTACCTTTCTCAATTTTCTTCTAGGATCATCTTAGACCCTAAGTACCTAGACATAGAGTTCTTTAATGATGAAACGTTTGATTGCTATCAAGTGTTTCAAAATTATGGCCTTGTTGATTTCATGTCATTAAAATTGCCACATTATCCTGAACTTGTAAAGGTCTTCTACTGCAATTTAAAAATTCAGGATGACATTATTACCTCTGAGGTGCATGGTATTCCTATGGTCATTGATTAGTCATTGTTCTTTTCTTTAACTCATTTACCCAGTCAAGGTGCACCTTTTGAGGGCACCATTGTTGATGACTGGAAATTTGATTATTCTAGTCATGATGCTTGCCGTATGGTCTGCAATGACCAGGCTGAAATGACCGGTAGATTGCTGGTCGGGTCATTCACATTTGATAATCGCATCATGCACTATATAATTGTTAGAATTTTGCTTCCTCGGTCTTCAAATTTAGCACAAGCCTCTGAGGAGGATTTGATTCTGATGTGGCCTTTCCTTACCGGTCGTTAGATCGACTGGGCCCATTTGGTTCGGTACCGAATGCATAAGGCATTACGGGCCAATGCACCTTTACCTTACCCACAATTGATAACTTTGTTTCTGCGTCATTTTCAAATTCCGCTTGATGATGAACCATTTGTTCAAGTCAAGCATTCCTTTGCAATTGGTGCTGGTGCCGTGACTTCCTTTGGTTACTGTAAGGATCGGAATGGTTAATGGCTGAAGAAGGACGCACTCCCTCCTTAAGATGAGCATACTCCTTCACCTCCTCCTCAGCGAGAAGATTCAGCACTCATGAATGAAGTCCTTACGCAATTACGAGGTCTTCGTTCTTATGTTGGTGAATGTTTCGACTCATTGGATACACGTTTTGCCGGCATGGATATTTGCCTCACACAGCTTGAAGAGGATGTAGGTTACATTCGTCAGAGTTTCAATCTTCCACCGCCACCTCCACCTTCTCAGATTTTACTTTCTAATTATATGTCTCTTTTAAGCCTTGTATTTTGGCTATGCTACTTAGATCATTATGTTCAATACTTTATTTATCTTGTAGTATTTGGATTTCAGATTTTGTGCTTTGATACTCTGTGGTTTTGGTTTTAAATTGTTTGGATTTTGGTTTGATTGTGTCTTATTTGTGAGATTGATTGGTTATGCTTTATACTTTGATATTGATGCCCATGTACTTTGGCTTTTTGATGTTGCCAAAGGGGGAGAAAAATGGGGTGTAGAAAAGCTTAGAAATCAAGTGATAAAAGTTAGAAATCAAGTGATCATCAATTCCAAAACATAGGGGGAGTAAAACGCAAATTATATATATATATACATTGCTTGCTTGAACCTTGATTTCAGGACTTATATTGTCATCATCAAAAAGGGGAACATTGTAGAAGCAAATGCCTTTGGTGTTTTGATGATGATCATGATGATTTGATGTAAATGATGCAAATGGGCTTTTCAAGTTTAAATTCAAGACAAAGATTCAAGAATACACGCCACAACATCAAGATGATCACTAGTATTTTAGGAAGGGAATTCCTAATTGATTTAGCAAAAGGTTTGGCCAAGTAATTTAAGTTAAAAAGTGTTTTTCAAGAGATTTACTCTCTGGTAATCGATTACCAGAGGATGTAATCGATTACCAGTGGCCAAAAATGTTGTACAACAGCTACAAAATATTTGAATTCAAATTTTAGACTATGTAATCGATTACACAATATTGGTAATCGATTACCAGCAGTTAATGAACGTTTTAATTCAAATTTTGAAAGTTGTAATCGATTACACAAATCCTGTAATCGATTACCAGACATGATTTTCAGAAAAATATTTCTAAGAGTCACATCTTCTCAAAAGGCTTTTACATGACCACCAATGGTCTATATATATGTGACTTAGAACATGAATTTGCTTAGAGTTTTTCAGAACAACAAGTGTTTATTCTCTCAAAAAGCAAAATCGTTTTATCCTCTTAAGAATTCCTTGGTCAATTCAATTGCAATTCATTAAGGAATCATTTGAGTACTCAGATTGTAAAATCTATCTCTTTCAAGAGATATTCATTCTTCTTCTCTTTCTAATTCTCTAAGGGATTAAGAGACCGAGGGTCTCTTGTTGTAAAAGAATTATAAACACAAAGGAAGGATTGTCCTTGTGTGTTTAGAACTTGTAAAAGGAATTTACAAGATAGTGGAACTCTCAAGCGGGTTGCTTGGGAACTGGACGTAGGCACAAGGGTGTGGCCAAACCAATATAAATCTGAGTTTTCACTATCTCTTCCCTTAAACTCCTTTATTTATCATTGTTTTATATTCATATTCAAATTGTTCTATTTGAATCAATATTTAAGAAGTTCATTATTAAGGGAATTTATAACTTGATAGAATTTTAATTGAGAAAATAGTTTGTAATATCTTAATTCAACCCCTCCCCCCTTCTTAAGATATCTGAGGCCACGTGTCTAACAAATTCATGTTGAGTGGAATTTCTCTTGCGCTAAGCACGACAATTCGCACTCAACACAATTCCCTCTCGGGTTGGAATTGCACTTAGCGTGCTTCTCAAGCTATGTGAGATGTCAAAAGTTGTCATTATGCAAATCCCAACGGTCAAAGCTTGGGTAAATGTGTTAAGAACCTATTGTTCAAATTTGAGGATGATCTAACGGTTAACAAATACAGGATAACAGTTTTACCGGAATAGGTTTAGGTAAAATTTGAAATCTCATAATTTCAACTTAGGTCAATAAAACTCCACATAACTCAACATCCACATCAAGAAAATCACACATGACTAATTCACACCATTCCTCGACTCATTCAAGTCAATCATATAATCAAATAACATGATAAACACATTTAAACATCGATTTATAGTTAACGAAATTTCAAGGCATTACACTAACTCTAGAGCCATTCTCTTGACAACAAAATCCTATCAATACAACTTTTTACTTTTACGCTTGGCCTATACCATGTAAATTTTCTTCCCACCTAGGTATATCCACAAGCTCCATATCCTCTATAAAGAAATTAAATTCTTCCACTTCTCGCCCGCCTTGTGACTCACCATTAACTCCTTTTCTTTCACTTGTATTTATACACTATTGAAGTCCCCCAACATGCACCATCTAAAACAAGTAGAGGACGCTTTATAGGTCTTCAATTCACTCCAAAGTCTTTGCTTGCCTTCTAAGTCACATGGTGAATGAACATTTACCAAAGTTACTTGATTACCACCCTCCACCAACACTCCTTCTAATCCAAGAAAATCACTTCCTCTAAAAGAGTTGTTCAAGAAAAAGGCTTCTTTATTCCAAAGACACAATATACCCCCAGATGAGTTTTGTGATGGATATGTCTCCCACATCACCTCATTGTCTCCCCAAAGAGCACTACACAATTCTTTACTTGTATTTCCCTTTTTGTTTCTTGCATGAACAACATATGTAACTCCTCATTCCTTACTAGTTCTCTCACAAACTTATTCTTTATTCTCCCTCCAAGCCCCTCACATTATAGTTTCCTATCTTCATAAACACTTATTGTGATTTCCCATCGAGTCCTTCCATCGAGTCCTTCTTCATGCAATTTTCTTCTTTGAGCTTTCTATCTCTAGATTCCAATTCCTGAATTTTATTAATTATTTTGTCCTTATTGACACCTCCTAAGGATACCCCCAAAGTTTCCCCTACCGCACTAACATCTTCTACTTCTTTTTTATTGTTCTTCAACCAAAACTCATCATTACAAATCCCAATGTGCCCATCAAGATTCGTGTTGCTCATAGTCATACCTATCTTTGAAGATGTATCCTTTCTTCTTTTGATGCTTCCATAACACCTTTCTTCTTTTGATGCTTCCATAACACCTTTCTCCTGAGTTGTAATATGGCTCTCTTTGTGCTCCTTGTAACGATACCCCTTTATACCTTTAATAGAATTGCACATGTATTGACCACCATAGGGTGTGTTAGTTGCCACTCTATGTAGGAATTTGTCTCCGTCTTTATTGTTTGTCCTGTTAACTTTAGAATCTATTTTAAGGAGGACTAATTTTGATTTTCCATGAGGTCTATGGTCCAAACAGCTGAATGTGTTTTGAGTGCTGCTAGGTGCACCCAACATTTTTGCTGGTGCACCCAACACTTGTAGTGAAAAGGCCATAATACCCCTCAGTTATTTTTTTAAAAATTAACCCGAGACTCTCTCTCTCCCGCCCCACATTTTCCCTTCTTCTTCCTGCGGTTTTTTGCTTCTTCTTCCTCACAGGGTTTTTGCTTCTTCTTTCTGCTTTGTGCTTCTTCTTCCTCACGTCCCCATCAGTTTCGGTTTTCTTCTTCTTCGTTGCCGTTAAGAGGAGGTTGCGGGAAGAGGTTCTTCTTCTTCTTCGTTAAGGAGCTTGCCACCATTGTTGCCGTGATTAGGAGGTTGTCGTGGTGCATTGAGAAGGCTTCCGCGAAGAGCAACGCCGCCGTCCACCGTCGAGGGAGCTTCATCAACGTCCACCGTCGAGGTAAGCACCGTGACCCTGTCGTTTTTCCACCATTGTTGCCGGCGATAGCGTAGAATGGTGATCTGAAAGTGGACCTGTGAGTGTTACAGATCAAGTGATCCGTAAGCATGTTACGGATCAAGTTGATCCGGAAGATTCTTACGGATCACTTGATCCGTAACACTTACAACTTCATTTTAAAAATTGCCAAATCTTTCATACATTGTGAGTTTTTTTTTTTTTGAAATTAGGAATTTTGGTTATTAGGATCACCTCTGAATGTATGCTAAATATTTGATAAATAGTGTCATTTTGGAGAATATCAATTGTTTCAATTTGATTTAATGCAAATATGTAATTGCCTTTTATGTAATTGCCACTTAGAACTGAATGTCGTATCGAAAAACTGATTCAAACGCCCAGACAACCTCAGCAAATTAAGTTCAAAAGTAACATGATTAGGACAAACATGTCTGCATAAAACATTTTTAGTGAAATGTGGATAAATAGATATTTTTTATATAAAAAACAGTAAACAAAATATATATTATCATGGTACCATGGGTACCCAAAAGCTGTTACAAATCCCTATCCATGTGAAATGCATTCCTTGTTAGATTTATTGATACCTGAAAACAGTATAAAGAAGCTCACAAGCTATAGTCACATGTAAGTATGCCTTCGTATTTATAATAGCTATTCAACTTGCTAACTAAGAATGATGAAGGGATAAAATAGTTAGAATGTTAAAAGAATAACTATGCAAAATAGTAAACTATTTTTTGTTTTCTTTGTCTAATCTTAATGCCTTTCTTTTTTTATTTTGACACCTCTCACCTCCAAAATTTACTCCCCCCCCCCTCACCCAATGTTTTTTTTTAAGTTTTGCCTTAGGTTACTGTTGCAGAAATATATATCATTTTGAAGTTGAACTCAATCTTTAAGTCTTTAATGCAAAGGCAAATAGATTGTCATATTTTCTTGAAGACTATTTAGTTCTTCCCTTCTCTTAGGATATGCTTGGACAATGGAATTGGAGTTATAGTTTAGAATTTCAATTTTGTTTAAAACTAAAATTAGTTCAGAATTATAGATTTTATGTTTGGCTTATGCCAAGAATTAAGGCATAGAATTAGAGTTCTAAATTCAATTACAATTCTATAGTTTAGATATTACATTAATTATAAATATCATTAAAATTTTATTTAACATGCTATTATATGGAGTTGGCTTGGGTTTGGGAGAAATTGATCCCAATCAATCAAATGGGGTGGGTCGAGGGTAAAACAAATCAATTCTAGAAACTGCAACATCCTCCTCCAAATTACTCTCATCAGTCCTAACAATCTCACCAATTGAATTGGTTTCTTGCTTAACCCTAACCCCTTCCATAGAACCTTGAGTATCATCACATTCTGCATTAGTCCAATAAGTGTTACAACTCAGATCTTCACCATTTTGATGTTGTGATCTAAGAGAATCTTTCTCCTTCTGCTTCGCTTGAGCCAGCAATTCGGCTTTCCGAGCCGAAACATTCTTCTAATGAGCTTCAACAAATTTTAACAAATACATTTTTAAATCTATAAAAAAATCATATTTTAAAGAGTTTTAAATTTAGAGAGAAACTTAAAAAACCTTAAAGTAAACTTAAACTAAACTTTTGAAATACATAATTGTAATGCCGACAACTTTGCAAATAAATAATAGACTGAATGACAACCCTACAATCAATGAAAGCCTGACAACTTGCGTGACTTTGAGTCAATGAAATTTGCGTTAGACTAATGAAATTTGAGTGAATGAAATCAGTGATGGAATTTGCGGTACTCATTTGCAGATCATGGTTAGGACCAAAGGATTAGGTCGTGCCTTAGGTCACGTTACTGGCAGAGGTGTGGGCAGAGGAGATCGTGATGATTCCGATGATGCTCCACAGTGTCAATGGCCTACCGCTTCCGCACAGAGGCAGCGAGTACCTGTGACTACGGCGCACGATGAGCCAGTGCTCCCTGCGCCAGATGTAGAAGTTGACGTATTTCTGGATGTCCTGATGGCACCAGCTGATGTAGAGGACACTGGGGCAGACATTCCTGCAGACACAGGTGCGCAGGCTGCTGAGGATGAGCATGAGGGATTTCTGGGTGGTCCAAGCGACCCATCCATGCTGACCCAGTATGCGGATCATGTTGCTTGTAGCATATGGACGGGAGAGGTATTTATAATATTTATTTTTAGTTACTTGTAAATTATACTTTATGATTGAAATTAGTTTTCCTTTAAATGATGATTTTAACGAATTTTGCATTCCTTTATACTTCAATTCAGGAGTGTCCTGAGTTGAAGTTATCCTCTCACGGGAGGAAGGTTCATAGTTTAGGCAGGCCTGTCCCTACCATTGAGGGACTAGTTGCTGGGACAGGACTAAGTCCTCTGATCGCGTGTTCGGTAGACACCGGCAATCGGGGACTGTTGTCCTCGTTTGTCGAGTGGTGGCACCGGGAGACGCCTAGTTTCCATCTCCCTGTGGGAGAACTCACGATCACGTTGGACGACATCTCCTCGATTCTACATCTGCCCTTGGTTGGCGACTTGCATGCCTTTCAGCCCTTGCACATGGATGATGTGGTTCAGATGCTGGTGGACTTATTGATGGTCTCTGCAGAGGCTGCCAGGGCAGAGACAGGGCAGTGTCGTGGACCGTACGTATGCTTGCAATGGGTACATGATATATACGAGCGCTAATGCCAGGCAGGTCATTGGACAGCTGCAGCTCGCGTATATCTTCTTCATTTTCTGGGTTGCACTCTGTTTGCTAATAAGAGTGCAACCAATGTGCATGTTGTGTATTTGGAGGCCCTTCGTGACCTCAGTCAGACTGGGAGGTACGCCTGGGGAGTGGCTTCTTTGGTGCATATGTACGACCAGCTGAACGATGCCTCTATCAGAAGCAGTCGACAACTTGGCGGTTACATCACACTGCTGTAGGTAACAAACATGTTTTTCTTTCATTGAGGTTCAGCAATGTTCAACTTTAAATTTTGTTAGACTTTCATTATTAATGTTTATCATTTTGATGTTACCTCTGTAGTGCTGGATTTACGAGCACTTTCCCTCAGTCACGGAGTCCATTGCTGATCAAGACTACGATGAGGATTCCCCGCATGCATGTAGGTGAATTGCAACGAAGAAGACCGTGAAGAGCATACATATACTGGCGTATAGGGAGCGCCTGGACTAACTCCGGATTCCAGATGTTTGTTGGATCCCGTATGGGGAGCACCGATCGGTTCGGGACTTCCATTTGATTTCATGTTATTTCGGTCTCCTGCGTTGGGGGCCTGTTGTTGTTTATTACCGACCAGAGAGGGTCGTGCGGCAATTTGGATACACACAGACCATTCCTGCTCCGCCTGTCGATTCATGGGTGTCGTATGATGATATACACGACAAGTGGATGCACTACTCGGATCATATCATTCCAGCAGGTGAGGTGTGCACTGTGCCAGGTCAGTGTGCCAGTAACTACATGGACTGGTTCTTCCGCATCTCGCATCCTTTCATGACACCAGGCCACGCATCAGATCCTCTGTAGCCCCGAGTCGTCCCTCAGGCCCCACAGACAGATATCCCTCACGTGCTGAAGCCAGGAGCACCGTCGACATCTGCGAGGCCCGCTATGGAGGAGCCTAGACATGCAGTGGTAAGTAATACTAATAATTTACGTCATTTACATCAATATTTTCATAATAATTTGTGTAATCTATTTGTTTTGTATTTAACAATAAGTTTGCTATGAGATTGCTGAGAGGTTGGAGCGCCATCTGAACCTAGGGGTGGTCACGCCAGGCTCATCGACACATGAGGTGATCGAAGAATGCCTCAGGATGGCCAGGAGTGTGACACAGGACCAGCTAGTATATGTTAGGTCTCGACACAGGCGGCACACGGATTGGGCATAGTTTATTTAAATACTTTATATTGATATTCGATGTATATACAAATATTGTACATGAACCCATTTCATTAGTAATGTTGGTTTTATTTATTTCCATTAGTAATGTTAGTTTTATTTATTTCCATTGATTATGTATTCCTTTTGCCTAAAAACCTAGAATCGTATCTCATATTTTACATTTGTGTCTATATACACGTGTGTTATTAAAATGGTCTAGTTAACTTAGTTATAGTATACGTAAATTATTATAAATGGTGTAGTTAACTTAGTTTACCAACTAATAAAAAGTAATTTTAATATAACTTTAAATATAATTGAAACAAAGAAGTTGAAAAGGGTGTAGAAAAGAATAAATTAAACAAATAGACCCCTCGAGAAATAGACAATCAGAGAAACAACCCTTTTGTTGCTCTTTGTTGTTTGGTCTTCAACATATCTCTTCTTATATAGCCTTTTGAAGCACTATATGTATATAGCTAGCTTTTTGTTACACTTACTTTTGCATCAGTAGCCAAATAAATATTTATGTGCGTATGAGTGTCGAGGTTGTTTAAACGCAAAGGGAATATGGATAGAAATACATGGTAAAGAGTTAGTAAGAGACTTGTTGTATGCTAGGTCTTTGAAGAGTCACAAAGTATAGGGGCATAAGGTGAGTTATGATAAGTTTCTATATATCTCCAAATTTGTATAGAGAAAGGACAAGGGAACGAGAAAGGGGGAATTTCTTGGTGACTTTGTATTTGCCAACAGTGAATTAATAGGAGGGTGAAAAGAGGGGAAAGAAATAAGTGTTGGATTATTCTAATGGAAGAGGTTGTTGGAGGAATAAAAATAGGGTGGGGGTTTGAAAGTCAAGAAGGGGTGTGTTGTAGTTTGATTGGAAAGTAGTGGGTTAGTAATTGCAAGTTATTTAGATTATTTTGAGCAAAGTAAGAAATGGGGGGTTTTGGATTGACTCGAGGGGCCTATTTATTATCTGTTACATATGTGTATTTTGACTGAAATTCCTCCATATGTCTACACCCTTTTCAACTTCTTTATCTCAAACAGTACATTAAAAATTCCTCTATATGTGTATTTTGACTGAAATTCCTCCATATCTTGACTCGAGGGGTCTTCCATTTCCAGAAAAAAAAAAAAAACGATTATGCGATACATGAATTCAAACAGTACACTAACTTCAACATAGTCGAACGAAATTAAATTTGCATCAAATACTACAACTAACTCATGCTAATTTTGCTACAAGGACAACTCGTCTTCCATTTCCGGTACATGTTTACTAAAAACAGCTAAAATTTCTATTGGCCCAATCTTTTTCCAGTAGTTAGACTCAATCAACACCTTCATCACGTCGGTGTTTGTTTTGAGTTCAATTATTTCGAATTTTATAACTTTTTCTGAATACTCATGGTGACTTGGTTTCTGAAAAAACAATCGCCTTACCATTTGTGTTTCATCAATACCATAAGGGGGAATCCCATGAAGTGCAACTTGCTTGATCAAATCCTTCAGTTTATTCATGGTACATCCGGTGGGAATGTCAAAGTTTTTTGGATTTTTTCTTGTGAACAAGTAACCAACAAACTCATTTTGGCGTGACATGTTCCACCTCCCATTGTAATATAGCAGGGCATAATGAGTAGGGGTCATAGTAGCTTCAAGTAAGTTTAAAATACCATTTGGGGTTCTAGCAATGCTACATAATAACTCAATCAGACCAACAAACGAAAATTCATTATTACACATTAACATTGTGTTAACATCAGCATCATCTTTCAGTTGCATACATTGAAATCAAAATTGATTACCTGCATACGTGAAAGGCTGCCGGTAGTAAATTTCATCCAAAAATTGCTTGTCGTTTAGCTTAAGGGTATTGTGTATTCTAGCTTTTAACGTTTGAAAATCACACACATTAGGTACTCGAATGGGAACTGGAGTGGAAGCTTGAAAGGAAACACCTCTGTAGTTGTGAACAATGGATCCATTTGGAAAAATAAAAACTAATGTGGAGTTCACAACTGTCTGACTGCTTGTCTCTCCCAAGAATGCCATAGTTTTTTTTGTAAGAGTTGGGTTGAGACTTAAACTTGTGATTTCTTATAGTGTTAGTCTGTGTCATATATATAGATGAGTTTTAATATCAGTAATGCATTTTTAAAAGATTAAAAATATGCATGCACATGCTTTCTGTATGTGTTGTCAACTACACCAATGATGTGACATGCTTTAGCTTGCATCAGATCTGCATGTGTAGTCATGTTGTGCAGGGTCCTTTCACGCGTTTTATGTTAATGCAGACAACAATTTATCATACACGTTTTTTCACAATGTGTTGTCAACTCAGACAACGATTTATCATACAATTTTGTTGTGGACGTAACAAATAAATGAGAATATCCAATTCAAAACGATCAGTCATTATAAATTACATGTTCAATCATCATTTATGTCAACATAGTCTCTCTTGAACATCACGAAGCTCTTGTAATGTTGTATTCTGCTAATATATGGATTTAGCCATGACATCGCATGCGGATGACAATTGCTAGACCATAACAATGCTACAGGAGGCAAGGGACAACGTTCTTTTAAATAAACCTGTTGTACATGCAAAAAAAGTGTTAACTCAATCCTACAAAACTCATTGCATAAATATTAAAAAAAAAACACTTCATATCTACAATGTACCTCAACAAAATGATTGCCATACATATGACCAATACAAATTATACGATGCAATGAAGAATTTGCCAACAGTTGACTTCTAATAGGAAAGAATGTCGTGCTTTGTTGTTTAGACAAGGATACAATGATTACGTTATACCTTGATGCAATGAAATGTCCCATGTCCATCATATCCATCCACTTATCCGTAGTCACCTGAATGAAACAAATATATACACATCAAACTTAATTTCAAAGTAAAGTCTTTAAAATCAAATACTTATATTACATACCTTGGTTAATCCATCAACAAGTAGTGACATCCTTAATTCCTCAAATCTCTCCGTGCCACCAAAGAGCTTGATATAGTGTTCTGAGAATTTGCAAGTTCTTTAAGCAGATGGTTGCGGACCACCGACCAAGAGTCTTGACCCATACCTAATAAACCAGCAACCGATCGATATCCACAGTTATCATCAGCTTTGACATCAACAATCTTATCAATGAAGTCGTGCATAAATGGCTGAAATTGGTCCAACATGGGCATCATCGTTCTTCAATTCGGTTGCTCAGAGGATGATGCAGTACGCCTCACCGACGAGTTGTTATTTTGCATAGATTCAAAGGCATCTACATACTCCCAGTAAGATGGATCACGCTTTGTTGACCTTGGGTTCCTGCTCATAGCTTTCTTCGGTGCCCCTTTTGTGTTAACCTTTGCTGGAGGAGGACACATTGAATTATGATCAGGGTATGCAATTAACCAAAGTTTAGTCCTTAGAGTAAACTTGCCACAAACATCAAGTTCTTCGAATCTTTTGGATATTGTTTTCATTACGTCCTTGATGCTCACCTCGGGCTCAGATAACCCTTGGTCTGAAAAACTGAGTCTCCTACAAAACATATGGATTGAATCTAGTGGGATGCAACCACCAACATATTTGGAAAGCTCACAAGCACAAGGAAGACCAAGCGTGGTTCTCACCATGCAACCACAACTTGAGGGATTCTTGCCAACATAGTCAACATGCTCTAATTCAGCAGCAATCTGATTTAAAGCATACCTTGAAACCATTCCAAGCAGCCTCCTGTATAAGGTTTTTTTGAACACATGTCCAACGACATGTGTACTTGTTTCAAAGGATGATTTAATCTCCATGTGCTGCAATGTAATCATGTTGTTATGGCATCCCACACACTGCATAAGTCTCCAATGCTATTTTGTAACAATCTTTTTAAAGACGAGTGAGCAGATTCAACCCTACATTTCAAATACACAAATAAAAATAAACATATACAATAATACAATTCCATAAATTCATCAACATTAATAGAAATAGTTGAACAGTTTCATACCTGTTTGTTGTTGTGTTTCCTAAGTGCATCACCTTATTAGTCCAGGCGGACAGGCAGAAACAAATTTTTCCTTGTGTGGTATTATCCATGTTTCCTTGACATAGTCAATAAACATTGGCCAAGGTGTGCAAGCCATTTCGAACTTCTTCAGGCATTCATCAAATTGTTGTTCTGAAGGATAATCAGTCAAACATCCCCAACAATCCATGACATAATCCCAAGCATTTTTTTGCACAATTAGTGATTTACATTTGGCCTTCACATTCTTGTTTATGTGAAAGCTACACAACAAATTTGTGCATTCAGGGAATACATCATTCACTGCATTCATCAAATGCTTGGTCTCTGTCAGTGACAATAACTCTAGGGAGGGCATCACGCTTTAAAAAAAGGCCTCGGAAGCGTTGTAAAACCCAGACCAAATTATTAACGCGTTCACCCTCCACATATGCAAAACCGGCAGAGAATGTCATCCCAGTCAGTGTCACCCCAACAAAATCGAGTAGTGGGAGTCTGTACCAGTTTGTTTTGTAGGTGTTGTCTATCAAAAACATCAAATTACATGCGTTGACTAACTTCACTGAATCAGGGTGTCACCAAAAGATATCATGAACCACGTCTTCATCCTTTATTCTGTGCCAATGAATATACTGATCATGTTCAAGAAGCTTCATCAGATGTTGCATTTCAAGATCGCTTCCTCTTATGGAAGAACAGAATGCACTTCTTGCATTGTATATCTGTTTAATGGTCGTACAACTATTGGCATTGTATTCCTTCAGAGTTAGCAGAATGTTTCTTGGCTTCACCATGGACTTCGTCATATCAGCAATAAGTGTTTTTTCAGCTTTAGTCAATCGCCCTGCATATGGATGTCCAACTAATGACTTGGCCAATTCATGATTATGCACTCCACAAATCAACTTCACCATCCAGCATTCTCCTCCAACCACTGGCTTGCAACGAAGCTTGAAGGGACACCCACATTTTCTAGTCCCAGTGTCTCTTCTGATAAATTCTTTTTTCCTACACCTATACTCGCCACTCCTTTCACATCCAATTAATGCAAACATAGTCTTTTCTCTACTACCTGTGTTTGTGTCTGACCTTAAAATCACCACCACAAATCCGTTTTCATGAGCCACGGATCGAGCCCACTACAAAACATCCTCTCGGCACTCAAACACCTACAAAGAAATCCACATAATTTAAGTTTTCTACCAGTATTCATTTTATTAAATCTATGACAAACATTAACATCATAACCTGAGGTGTTGAACGCATTCGAACAATCAACATGTGGTTCATTCGCACCACATGCTTCTGCATTTTCATAATCCATATCCGCTTGTTCATACATTATTTCATACATCCACTCATCTTCGTCCATCTAACCAAATCAAACAATAAATGGTCATACAAAAAAAATAGTAATTTAAAAGAAAAAAAGGAAACTAAATTCAAAAAACATCAAATACCAAAAATAAGTCTCTTACGGATCAACTTGATCCGTAAGTTGGTGTGTCAATGTTACGGATCAGGTTTATCCATAAGTCTCATACGGATCAAGTTGATTCGTAATTGACTTACGGATCAACTTGATCCGTAACATTGACACACCAACTTACGGATCAAGTTGATCCGTAATTTATCCGTACGTCCGCGACAAATGAACCACCTTCTACGTATCTCGTTTGCCGCCGCCGACCACCGCAACGCACCTTCACCTTCACCGCACCTAATTGTTCACAACGAACCAATGAACCCGAGACAATGCCGCATAAAAACCACAAAAACGGAGGAAAAAAAGCGAACAAAAATGGGGGTTGTGTGCATTTCTGAAAAAAAAAAGCTTTTATAAGGAAAAAATAAGCCAGGGACATTTTTGCTATTTATAAATTTTGCTGGGTGCACTAGCAAAAATTCTGGGTGCACCTAACAACACTCATGTGTTTTTTAACACCAAGCCCATGTGGTCGTTTTCATCTTTCTCTAGACAGGTTGGGAGAGAGGACCTAAGGCAGTTTGTCGGGACATGCTACGTGCACCCAGCAATATTGCTGGTGCACCCAACAAATAGTGAATGGGCAAAATTGCCCTTATGCAATCCCTTATGCAATCCCTTCGTCCGAAAGAACATTCTTTCGGAATAAGTTCAGGAAGAGGTCCTTCTAGAAAACTTTCGGAAGAAGGTTTTTCCGGAAGAAGAAGGTGGGCTTCCGGAAGAACTTCCGTAATACGTTCCGGAAGGACGTCTTCCAGAGCTTATTCCGGAAGAAGGTTCTTCCGGAAGACCACCTTCTTCTTCCGGAAGAACTTTCTTCCGGAAATGCTTTTTTAAATGATTTTTTTGTAAATGAAATATTTTTCTAATAATTTCTTTTCTAATAAATAAATTACGTTATAAAATAAATAATATTATTATACATAAATTATTAGTATACATAATTATGACTAATATTTGTAATTCCTTTTTTATGTGCATGTAAATTTAAATAATAAATTGTGTGACAATTGAGTATAATTTGAATCATACAAATTACTTAATTCGTATATTTTTAAAAAAATATAAAATATTTACTATGATAACATTTAATTTGTATTACAAAATTTAATATATAATAAAAAAATAATTTTAATTTTATAACAACGTGAAGTAAAAATAGATTTCATTTTATAATAATAACTAGAAATAAAATAATATTTAATGACGATTTTGTTCTTGTGTTGTTTTCTTTAAATTTACTGCGTTGCTTTTCCGTTTTACACCTTTTTGGTTTCACCTTCATCCCGGTGTTCTTCGTATTCCTTTTCCGTAAAAAGCTTTTGAAGTTTTGGTGGTCCCGTTTGTGTGTTTGAAGTAGTTGTTCCGTGAAGGTTAAATATTGGTGGTCCCGTTTGTGTGTTCGTCATTGTTGTTCCTATTTTGTCGAACGTATGCATTTATAATTTTTTTTTTGCGTTTTCGGGTGTAGATTTTTAGAGAAGGTGAACAGTAAAATGGTAGAAACTTTTTCCGGAAGAACTGTGAACTACCGGAGGAAGTTGTTCCGGAAGAACAACTGTGAAATTCCGGAACAACTTATTCTAGAAGTTTCTTCCGGAAGAAGTTGTTCCGAAAGCATAACTATGAACTTCCGGAAGAACTTCTTCTGGAAGAACAATGCTGAACTTCCGGAAGAAGTTGTTGGAACAACTTCTTCCGGAAGTTCAACATTGTTCTTCCGGAAGTTGATCTGTGAACTTCCAGAAGAAGTTGTTCCGGAATTTTCTTCCAGAACAACTTCTTCCGGAATTTCAGCATTGTTCTTCCAGAAGAAGTTCTTCCGGAATGTTAGTTTTTTTTTGTTTTTTTTTGGAATTTTGTTTTAAAATTAATGAAAAAATTTATATATATATATATATATATATATATATATATATATATGAATATTATACTTTATAATATCTGTATTTTAAATTATGGATAATTGGTTAAATTAGGTATAATGATTTTGGTATAATATTAAATGATTTAGGTAAAATAATTGTATTTTGTTGTAGTAGAAAAATGTTTTATTAGTTGTTAATTATAGTGTTAAGTTTAGTTTAAGTAAATAATGTAGTTATAAATTTTGAATGTATTTGTATTAGTTGTTAATATGTTTGTTAGTTAATATGTAGTCAATTTTTGGATGTGGTTATATGATAATTTGAATGTACCTGTGTATGATGCATAATTTAATATGTCGTTAAGATGAACGAAGATCAATGGGCGTATGACTATACGATGTCACAAGAAGTTCATATGGATTATGATTATGATAATGAAGAAGAATGTGGTGTGAATGAACCACATGTTGATTATTCAAATGCTTTTAATACGTCTCAGGTAATCATGTTGATTAGTTTGAGTCATTTGGTTGAATTGATGTTTTGTATAAAAATTAATATGTTGGAGTTGTGTTGTAGGTATTTGGTACTCGAGATGATGTTTTGCAGTGGGCTCGAACAATTGCCCATGAAAATGGATTTGTTGTAGTGATTATGAGGTCTGACATAGATACTGGTAGCAGAGGAAGAAGTTCATGTTCATTTGTCTTAATTGGGTGTGAAAGGAGTGGTATGTACAAGTGTAGGAATAAAGAATTTGTTAGAAGAGACACTGGGAGTAGGAAATGTGGTTGTCCCTTCAGGCTTCGTGGGAAACCAGTGCATGAAGGGGAAGGTTGGATGGTGAAGTTGATATGTGGGATTCACAATCATGAATTGGCCAAGTCCTTAGTTGGACATCCATACGCTGGGCAATTGACTAAGGATGAAAAGAAAATTATTGCTAATATGACAAAGTCGATGGTGAAACCAAAAAACATCTTGCTAACGTTGAAGGAACACAATGCCAACAGTTGCACCACGATAAAGCAAATTTACAATGCAAGAAGTGCATATCGTTCTTCAATAAAATGAGCTGATACCAAAATGCAACATATGATGAAGCTTCTCGAACGTGATCAATACATTCATTGGCATAGATTGAAGGATGAAGTTGTGGTGTGTGATCTGTTTTGGTGTCACCTAGATGCAGTAAAGTTATGCAATGCATGTCATCTGGTGTTTTTTATAAATAGTACCCACAAAACAAACAGGTACAGACTCCCACTACTTGACTTTGTTGGGGTGACACCAACGGCGATGACATTCTCTGCTGGGTTTGCATATCTGGAGGCTGAGCGTGTTAATAATATTGTATGGGCTTTGGAACAATTTCGAGGTCTATTTTTAAGAAACGATCGCCTCCCTGTTGTTATTGTCACTGACAGAGACCTAGCACTGATGAATGCAGTGAAAACTGTGTTCCCGGAGTGTACAAATTTGTTGTACAGGTTTCATATCGATAAGAATGTGAAGGCGAAGTGCAAATCTTTAATCGGTCAAAAAAATGCCTGGGACTATGTAATGGATAACTTGGGTACTTTGGTTGATTGTCCGTCCGAACACCAGTTCGTTGAGTCACTTCAGAAGTTTCAAATTGCTTGTTCGCCTTGGCCGATGTTCATTGACTATGTTAACGACACATGGATTATCCCCCACAAGGAAAAAATTATTACAGCATGGACGAATAAGGTCATGCACCTAGGCAACACAACAACAAACAGGTATTAAGAACTGATTTTATTTGTTAGTAAGGATTATTAATAAATGGTATTTAATTGTTGTATATTTTTCATGTTTGTTGTGTATTTTAAATGTAGGGTTGAATCAGCTCATTGGGCTCTAAAAAGAGTATTACAAAATAGCCTTGGAGACCTGCGTAGTGTTTGGGATGCCATGAACAACATGATCACGCTGCGACACATTGAAATTAAAGCATCCTTTGAAACCAATACGCATGAGGTTGGACATGTATTTAAAAAAACCTTATACAAGAGGCTTCTTAGGATGGTTTCAAGGGACGCTTTAAATGAGATTACTTCTGAGGTTGATCGTCTACGTTATCTCGGCAACAATCTCTCTTCTTGTGGTTGTGTGATGAGAAGTACGCACGGTCTTCCTTGTGCATGTGAGCTTTCTAGGTATACTGCTGGCAGCATCCCAGTGGAGTCAGTCCATATTTTTTGGAGGAGACTTTGCTTTTCAGACCAAGGGTTATGTGAGGCCGAAGTCAGCATCAAGGAAGAGATTGAGACCATATCTAAAAGGTTTGAGGAACTTGATGTGTCTGGCAAAGTAAATCTGAAGAGTAAACTTCGAGAAATTGCATACCCTGATCATAACTCTATGTGCCCTCCTCCGTCAAAGGTCAACACTAAAGGTGCACCAAAGAAACCGATGAAAAGAAGTCAAAGATCCACAAAGCGTGATCCATCTTACTGGGAGTATGTTGATGCTTTTCATTCTGTTCAAAGCAGCAACTCTTCAGTCAAACGTAGTGCATCATGTTCTGAATCGCCTCAGCCAACAAGGATCATCCCGATGTTGGATCAATTTGCGCCATTCATTCAAGGTTTCATTCATGACATTGTGGATGTGAAAGCGGACGATAACTGTGGATATCGGTCCATTGCCGCTTTATTAGGTATGGGGGAAGATTCATGGCCATTAGTGTGTAACAAATTGATTAAAGAACTTGGCAGATGGTCGCATGAGTACATGAACCTCTTCGGTGGCACAAAGAGATTTGAACAATTAAAGTTGTCCCTACTTGTTGATGGGTTTTCCAAGGTATGTTTTCAGGTTATTTTTTTTAATAACAAACTTTAAATAACTTACATGTGTATGTTTTCTTGATTCAAGTTAATGTGGACAAGTGGATGGATATAACGAAGATGGGATATGTGATTGCATCACAGTATAACGTAATCCTTGTATCGTTGTCCCGATAACAAAGCATGACATTTTTTCCTCTTAGAAGTCAACCACCACCCGATTCTTCTAGGCACCGCATGATATGTGTCACTCACGTGTTTGGAAATCATTTTGTTCAGGTACATTGAAGATAGTTAGTATAACAATTATGCAATGACTTCCCTGGTTCATTTGAGTTAATAATGTTTGTTCATGTACAACAGGTTTATTTGAAAGACCATTGTCCCTTACCGCCTCCAGAGTTGTTGTGGTCAAACAATTGTTATTCTCAGGCAAAGCAGTGGACAACTCCATATATTAGTAGAATGCAACAATACACAAGCTTGATGTCATTCAAAAGACACTATGTCAACCTAAACGAAGACTAAACATGCATTGTTTATGTAATTGTATTCATTATGCGATATAATTTGTTGTAAGCCATTAATAACCAATTAATATTATTAAGTACTCGTTTCGTTAAGCAAAAAAATAGTTGGTCTAACAAAAATCAATTACGCGTGTACGATACATCATTGTCATAATTGACAACACATAATGACATGCATGCGTATTAAAGTGTGAGCGCGACACCACATTGACTAACTTGACTACACATTCTGAAGGAAACATAAACACGAAACATGTTCACGGGTGTCTATTTTTTTGTAAAAAAAGTGAAGCAATCTGTCGGTGAGAACCATGTATATATATCAGACACGGCTAATAAATCACACATTATCTTTCTTTCACATAGTCTCCCAATTGATACACAAAGTATGGCATTTTTAGGAGAAACTAGCAGTCAGACGATTGTCAACTCAAGGTTGGGTTTCATTTTTCCAAATGGATCTTAGTCACAATGATACTGGGGTTTACTTCCAAACTTCGACTCACATGCCCATTCGAGTACCAAACAATTGTGATTATGCAAGCCTAAAAATCAGAATACACAATACCCTTCAGTTATCCGACAAACAATTTTTGGATGAAATTCACTACCGGCAGCCATTCACCCATACAGGTAACCAAATTCGCTTTCAGTGTATGAAATTGATAAATGATGACGATGTCAACACAATGTTAATGTGTAATGATAAATTTTTGTGTGTTGGTACGATTGAGTTATTATGCACCGTTGGAAGAACACTAGATGGAGTAATAAACTTACTTCAACGCACTATGCCCCGTACTCATGACGCGATCATGAATTACAACGGGAAATGGAACATGCCACCCCAAAACAAATTTGTTGGATGTGCGTTCACAGGAAAAAATCCTAAGAAATTTCAAATTCCTTCAACATGTACCATCGATGAACTAAAGGATTTAATAAAGCAAGTTGCACCTAAAGGGATTCCCCCTCTTGGAATTTACGAATCACAAATGGTAAGACGATTGTTTTTCCACCAACCAAGTCGCTTTGAGTATTCAAATAGGCTTATAAAATATGAAATTAATGAGCTGAAGACCAACGAAGAACTGCTAAAGGTGTTAGTATAGTCTAACTACTGGAAAAAATATGGGCCAATAGAAATTTTAGTTGTCTTTACTAAATATGTTATGGAATTCGAAGACGAGAGGTGACAACGACATCTCTAAACGACTGAATGCAATGTTTATTTTTTTGCTTTTCGTTCATGTAACCTTTTTATCTATTTACGGCGTGTTTAAATCCCATAATAAAGTTGAATGTGTTATTTGAATGGTCCAAATATAATTTATTTTAATTGTTTGACCTTCAGACCTTACGCATACTTAGAAGGGTCCGATTCCTATTTTTTATTTTGTGCCTCTTTTTTGAGGTGTTATTCGATGGAACCAGGGTACAACATTAATTTTTTTGGGTTCTTTGATGTCCAAACATGAGAAATAGTGTCCCTCCAATGTCTTACGCGACTCGCACACCCTCCAAAAAAACTCCAAACATGGGTACTTAAACATGTGAAAAGGGTCTGATTCCTATTTTTTTCGATTTTGTGCCTCTTTTTTGAGGTGTTATTCGATGGAACCAGGGTACGACATTAATATTTTTGGGTTCTTTGACGTCCAAACATGAGAAATAGCGCCCCTCCAATGTCTTACGCGACTCGCACATAAACCAAAAAAAACCCCAAACATGGGTACTTAAACATGTAAAAAGGGTCTTATTCCTATTTTTTTTCGATTTTGTGCCTATTTTTTTAGGTGTTATTGGATGGAACCAGGGTACGACATTAATTTTTTTGGGTTCTTTGACGTCCAAACAATTACTTATCTTATTTTTAAAATTTTATAATTTTAATGTCATTCTTACGAACGAAAGTCATGATTTTAGCTTCACTTTTTTTATAAAAAATTCATAAGAGTCCAAAACTTCGCTTAAGGACCAGGATCGGAATCACAATCGATACGTCAGTTAATATCATAAAATAATATACAGTGCAAAACAAGTCAACTATATTAAACTAAAAAGTGTAACAAATACAAAAATTATGTCAACTACAAAACATAAAAACAATAATCAATGCTTTGTGCGACGTCTCTGTCGAGCCTTGACACTTCCATCTGCACTGGCACCCCCTCTGGCGATCGTGAGACAATCTAGCATAATATCATGTAACTCTATGCCTGCAGTGACCATCCTAAGGTTGAGCACACGCTCCAATCTTTCTGCGATCGCCTCATAGCCTTTGTAATCATCCTGTGACAGTCATTAAAAAATTTTATTATAAAATTTAAAATAAATAACATTTCATCAAACATTAAACGCGCAAATAATCTTACCACTGCATGTGGAGGGGGGTCAAATGCCACTGGAATCTGTGGGATGGCCGACTGCATGTACTCCTCATGGTCTGGGGCAGGTGCATGTCTGGGCTAGTCACCTGCCTGGGTCGGTATCATGAATGGGTGAGGTATCCGGAAAAACCACTCCATGTAATCCGCAGATACCTGCCCAGGCACTACACAAAGCTCACCACAGCTAGTACGTGGTCCGCAAAATGCACCCAGCTATCATCTATATCATCATATGACAATGAAGCACTAACAGGCGGCGGAGGGATGCTCTGAATGTAACCAAACTATCGTAGCACCCTCTCCGGTCGAGTTGTGACCATCATAAGACCCCATCTTAGCTGACCCTGGAATGATGAAATCAGCTCAAACCCCCTATCCCCTCGATGCTCAGTGTAAGGCAACCAGCACACATCTGTGACCGTCAAAGCATCACAACATGCCCGGTACGGTGCTCCTGTAATTCACTTCATATGCGCCTTCGTCATCAGCCACCGGGAAGCACGTGGGGACGTCTCCTCGTATGCATCATTTGTGACGCACTGATGCACACTCAGAAAGTGCTCATAGATCCAGCACTACAAAAAAATGAGGTTAACATAACATAAAAATATGTTTAAATCATAATCCAATGTAACATATTTAAAAACAAAAAATTTACCTGTAATAAAGTCAGGTACCCCGCAATCTATCGTGTAGTGGTCCTAGAAGCTTCATCTAACTGGTCATACATATGAACCAGCACGACAACTCCCCAGGCATAACCACCACTCTGACCCAGGTCGCAAAAAGCCTCTAGATGCACCACATGAACATATGTTGCACTCTTGTTAGCAAAAAGAGTGCAATCGACCAGGTGCAGCAGATAAGCACGAGCTGCTACAATCCATCGCCGTGCCTCGCATCTCATCTCATAGATGTCTCGAACCCATCCCAGCCGTACATATGCCCCGCGTGATCGTGTTGTCTCGGCTCTAGCCTCCTCAGCAGACACCTCAAGCAACTCTGTCAACAAAAATATCACCTCGTCCACAGAAAGAGCATGAAAGCTGTGGAAGGCGCCACTAATAGGCAGATGGAGGAGTGACAACACATCATCCAGTGTGATCGTCAACTCTCCTACTGGAAGGTGGAAGGTACTGGTCTCCCTGTGCCACCTCTCCACAAATGCGGATATAAGTCCAGGATCGCCGGTTATAACTGAACACCCGATCAATGGACTTAATCCTGTGGCACCAACCAGTCCTTCAATCTCAGGCACCGGCCTCCCAATTAATGTCACCTTCCTCTCGTGCGACACCAACTTCAACTCAGGACATTCCTAAATTGAAGTACAAATTATACAATTATAAAAAAAATTAATGACAAACAAATCAACAATGAGAAATAATTAACAAATTAAAATACTTATCCACTCCAAATGGCGTGTGCAACATGGTCCACAAATGAAGTCAACACTGGTGGGTCATGTGGCCCACCTGAGAATCCCTCAGCATCATCAGCATGTGTGACCCCTCAGGACCATCATCAGCCTGTACGTCCGCAGTCATCTCAGGTGCATCCTCAGTCATATCAGGGACATCCTCAGTCATTTGATGAACCTGTTGCCTACGGGCTGATGCAGTAGGCATACGCCTCTCGGGAACATCAACTGCATCATGCTCATCATGTCTATCTCTACTTATAACCCTACCTATAGCACGACCTAAACCTCGTGTTCTAACCATGATCTGCAAATCATGTGGAACACGTATTTTTTTGGGTCAAAACATTCACAACTTTCTTTATAAAAATAAAACAAGTTTATTTATAAAAAAATAAGACTAATTTAAATAAAATTATTTCAAAACACAAACAACATAATTTATAAAAAAAAATAAACAACTTCATTTATAAAAAAAAAACACAACTAATGTAAAAATAATTAATTAGTAAACATCCACAACTTAATTTATAAAAAAAAAAAACAACTTCATTTATAAACAAAAAAACACAACTAATTTAAAAATAAATAATTAGTAAACATACACAACTAAAATTATATATAAAAATAAAACAAAACTAATTAAAAAAAATTCAAAACATACACAACTTAATTTATAAAAATAACCAACTTCATTTATAAAAAAAAAAAATACTATTTTAAAAAAAAAAGAAATTCCAAAACACACACAACTTAATTTATAAAAATAAACAACTTCATTTATAAACAAAAAACACAACTTATTTAAAAATAAATAATTAGTAAACATACACAACTAAAATCATATAAAAAATAAACAAAACCAATTAAAAAAAATTTCAAAACATACACAACTTAATTTATAAAAATAACCAACTTCATTTATAAAAAAATACACTAATTTAAAAAAACAAATTCCAAAACACACACAACTTAATTTATAAAAATAACCAACTTCATTTATAAAAAAACACACTAATTAAAAAAAACAAATTCCAAAACACACACAACTTAATTTATAAAAATAAACAACTTCATTTATAAACAAAAACAAAAATAATTTAAAAATAAATATTTAGTAAAGATACACAACTTAAATTATAAAAAAAAAACAACTTCATTAGTAATAAAAAAGCCAAACCTAATTTTTTTAAAAAAATTCAAAAACATACACTACTTAATTCATAAAAATAAAATAACAAGTTCATTCATTAAAAAAAACAAAACAATATTTTTTAAAAAAAATTCAAACTTTCGGAAGAAGTGGTTCTTCCGGATAGTTTCCGGAAGAAGTGGCTCTTCCAGAAAGTTTCTGGAATGAGTTGTTCCGGAAAATTCTTCCGGAATAACCAAAGGGTCATCCGGAAGAACCCTCTTCCGAAAACTTTCCGGAAGAAGTGTTCCGTAAACTTTCCAAAAGAAGGATTCTTCCAGATGACCCTTTGGTTCTTCCAAAAGAACCCTTCTTCCGGAAACCTTCCGAAACAACGTCTTCTAGAACTTCCGGAAGAAGTCTTCTTCCAGAAAGTTTCTAGAAGAGGGTTCTTCCGGAAGAAGCCATCGTTACTGGTCCGCGTTTTAACCATTTTTTTTGGCGTCTTCTACCCTAAGGTTCCACTATCCTAGGCTAAATGCTACAACAATATTGGACATTAAAAGTGGAGGGGAGTTAGGGAGACCAACCTCGAAGGCAAAACGCACCAACAGCGTCTGATCGGAGCAGACGAAGCAGACGGGGCTCGCGGGGAAGAAGAAGCAGCAGGAGAAGAAGAAAAGGAACAAAGAAGGCGTGGATCTTCCGGGAAGAGGAGCGCTTATATTTTAAATTTTTACTTAAAGGGCAAAATGGTTCATTCACTAAATTGCTGGGTGCACCAGTAATATTGCTGGGTGCACCTAGCATGTCCCCAGTTTGTCCCAATGATAAGTTGGCCCAATAAGATTTTATCCTAACCCAAAAGGACACATAGGCCCAAAAGGCTCCTGGGTTGACTATTCTCTGTTTGCATAAGGTTCTATCTTGTCTTTCACTGAGTTGCTTTCTTTTTCCAAACCACCTACCTCCCCATTTTGCTGCTTATTTTTTAAATCTCCATGCCTCTTCTGTATTTGGTACTCCATTCCCTTCAATGCAACTAGTATTGTTCCTATCATTCACAGAGGCTATAGGTGTCATAGACTCCATAAGTGGTATGAAGTGGGCAATACCCAGTGAGTTTTGTACTGTAGTTTCCTCCATATGGACCGCTTGTCGAGGACTCTGGTGTGATTGTTCATCTTCCTTTGCCAGATCGTCAGAGCATTCCGACATCATAGAGCCGATGTCCAACTCTATTTCGCTTCCTTTTACTTCAACGTCAACTAGCGGGGAGGATTCAACTCCATCTCGGCACCCACAGTGGTTAATGAACAAGACGTTTTCCTCTTCCATCCTTACTAAACATATGGCACCATCAATCTTCACTCTAAGAGAGCTACAAATAGTTTGATTAGAAACAGTGGTAATCAGAACTCGTGCATAGTTCAGTCTCAACATGTCCCTCATACTTACATCCAGATCTACCAAGTAGCCAACGCTGTTTACCAACTCTGAGAAGCACTCGTCCCCCCATAACTCAAAGGAATCCCTCTATATCTTAGTCAGGCTAACCTGTTAGCCCACACCAGGTTGTTATTCCACTTCTAAATAGAGCTAAAGATCAAAAAAAGATTATCCCCCTCTTTATTAGCTATTTCATCAACCTTCTCCTCCGATAATACTGTTATAAGAACTGCCCCCCCATATGCCTTAGCTTGATCTCTTCTTAACCCTCAATCACGTTAATATTCATCACCTTATCAAACATTGTTAAATCCTTAAGGGTGTCTGCCCAACTTTGAGAAAGCCACTTATTTTCTTCGGTGCTAACATTGACAACCATGCCTTTCTAACCATCATCGTCCTCTGCTTGTGGTTGTGTTTTTGTTGGCTTTACTTTCCAAACCTGTTTTGGTTGACGTTTTTGAGGTCCCCTATTATCCAAAGCTAAGACCTAAGAGCTTGGCATTTAGATTCTGGTTGACAATACTAGTGCCTTAGGGCATCTTTTTTGAACTATAGGGATGTTGTCATTGTCGCCCTTCTATCGATGCATAACTTCCTTTGTCCTGAATAAAGCTTCCCACTTCTCATGTATTTCGGCAAGTTCACATGAATATTTTTGTCTTCTATCCTTATTGAATCAAGTTCACATTCTAGAGTTTTTGACCCATGAAAATCTTACAAAACCAAACCTCTGACCCCAATGATTTCTTTTCTTCACAATAAAGACCTCCATGATTGTTTCGTATCTTCCAAAGATACTCCCAAATTGTTGTTGTATCCCAAATCGATCCGAAAAGCTCAATAAAAAAAAAATATGTTATAAGGCCTACTTTAGTCGACTTTCTATTGCAAACTGTTGTCCACCCTTCCTCTTCCTCCAGAACCTCCCCTACTACAGGATGACCCCATCACCTGAAGCATGTCTTTTAGAGCTTTTAGCGACATACTTATGGTTCCTGTCTTTCTCCGTCTCGAACTATTTCCCCTTTCCCCTCTCAGGTCTCTCAGTGTCACTTACTCCTACGCTCTCTCGTCACTTAAAATAAAATTGATATGATATTTTTATTGTGTTATATATTATTCTTTTAAATCTTAAAATAATTGTTGAAAATTAGTCATAATTTTTATATTTCAATAACTTATTCACACAATTTTTGGTTAAATATATTTTTTTAAGAAAAGTTTGGTTAAATATTTTGGTGTATATTGTTAAGATAACCACATTGCTGGAAAACATATTTAACTTCAAAAGCAAATACTCACATTACCACATTAACTTTTATCAATATTTCTAATAAATTGATTTACTAATTATAATATTTTCGTATATATGATAATTTCAATATATTTAATTAATTAATTAATTTAAAAATCTATTAGAAAAGGTTTTGACACATGTACAAATATTATTTTTGACAAAGATTAATTATCAATAAAATTACTAGATAAATGTTACCAATAACATTAAAACAAATAAAAAAAATCATTTTAAAAAAAATCAAAAAAGAACATACAAGACAACAGTAAAAGAGATCCCACCTAAGATAACACTTTAATAACACTTTAATGATAAACAATTCCTTGAACCTCTCTCTATATATATATATTAAACATACATTTATTAAAATTTATATATATATATATATATAATTTATAAATAAACTAATAAAATAATATTTTTAATTCAAAATAATATACTTCATCACGTATTCCTGCAAAATAAAGTAAAATACATTCTTTATAACCGTTTTCTTATAGTTTTTTAAAGAAAATTATAACTTAAGATTATTTTTTTAAAAAATTAAGCATTAATAAAGATATAGAGATGCTGAATTTTTTAATTTAAAATTTTAAAATATTTATTGTTGCAAATATAAAATTCGATCAACTTTAAATTTTCCATTGATTACTCTAATACTTTTCTACTACCTACATGGGAAAATATTAAGAAAATAGAAATAAATACGCTACCCTACCCACACAGAATAAATTATTGATACTTAAACATTAATTATATTAAATAATTTTTTAGTCATCACACACATATTTTTTCAATCATATGCTTTTTGTACAATAAATTTTTGGATATTTTTTTTATCAAATATCTTAATAAGAAAATTATTTTGTTCAGGATAATAAAACACAACAATATGATCAAATAAAAGGTAATATGAGATTTCAAACACTCAATATCAACTTTTTATATATAAAAAATCGATTTGGGTGAAAACAAATTTTTATTTTCACCGTATTTCCTTATGTGTACATTACATTAATATCCCTAACATGCAACTTGTCTCTATAATAGCGTAAGAGATTTGTTGGGAAGCATATTTCTTTATATATCCACAAAATTTATAATTTAGATTAAATAAGGCATAAAACTCAATGAAGATTCATGTACACAAAATCTATAATTTTAACCTGTTGCGAGATGAATTTGACAACAAAGCTTCTAAACCAATTTGTGAACTCCATATGTTGAAGGTGTAGGTAGGTTAACCTCGAAGCAAGAAAATGTAGAAGAAAGTTTCCAAATAATGAAGAAAAAAATAGAAGAAAAATAAAGTTTCAAAAATGTGTAATTCCACGTTAGTTAAAAAAAACACATCTTAAACCATATTATTTATATAAGGCTAAAATCATATTTGCATTCAATGTGTAGTTTTGATTTGAATACTAAAATGATTTAGATACCAAAATTATGTAATGTGTAATGTGCTCTAATGAATTTGCCTTCATAGACAATTAAGGCTAAAATCATATTTGCATTCTACGTGTAGTTTTAATTTGTATACTAAAATGATTTGGTTACTGAAATTATGTAACATGTAATGTGCTGCAAAAAAAAAAAAATGTAACTTGTAATGTGCTCTGTGTAGTTTTGATTTGGATACTAAACTATGTAATATGAAATGTGTTGCAAAAATCATGAATTTGCATTCAATGACAATTAACTTAGTGTAATGTGATGCAAAAAAATGTAATGTATAATGATGGCAATTAACTTAATGGAAATTTATGATATCACGCTACAAGAAAAATGTCAATTTTCGATGGACAAAATTCGTCGTTAAGGTTACAATTCCGTCAATAAATATGAATTTTCAATAGACTAACATCTGTCGAAAAAGTTGGCGTCAATAAAAACTTATGTCAGCGTTCCATCAGAAAAGTAGGCGTCAGAAAAAACTTCTCGGAGTTTCGTCGATAATTTCCAACAAACTATCCATTGAAAATTATCGATGGATAGTACCCATCAAAAATGTCTAACAGATTATTCGTCGATAATGATGTTTGTTGCTTTCGACGGATCATCCGTTTGTAATGTTGCCTTTTGTTTTCAACTATGTCTGTTGTTTCTAACGGATAATCCATCGATCATGGTGCCATTTGTGAAAGTCATTGTCTCAGCTGGATAATCTCTTCAGAATCTGGTGAACAACTACTTTATGCTTTCCTTTTTTGCATGAGGTTACTATCTCCAACCCCGTAGAGTGATCCCATGGTCTTTCCACCAATAGCTTTGGCCCAACACCTATACCTAATACTCTCTTCCAAAGTTGGGTCAAGAGGGCTAGTCTCTGATTCGCTAACAGATGATGTAGCCAAGACCTAGCTTGAAAATATATTCTTTGAAATTCTTCTTGATATTCAAGCAAAGGTAACTTTTAATAATATAGTAATGTGAATAAAATGAAGGAAAAAAACAACTAAAAAAGCTAACATGTGTTCTCCTAGATCTTTCATCGACAAATTCACCAGTATCCTTTCTTATATGGGTCTGCTAAAAGACCACATCAATATGTACAGAATGACCAAATTTCATAGCTTGCAAATAAAAAGCATTTATGATAAATAAATAAATAAACATGCAATCTTAAAATTATTAAGTTATAAAGAAATATCAAACAAGTTTAATGCATTCACCATGCGAATGGAGCCACCTATATGAAGGCCCCACCCTTTTCAAAAGCTTGATTTATTACGACTTGTGCAGCCTTTGCACGGTAAGCTTTTTTATTCCAATGTTCTAACAGACGGTTCCACATGCCATATCCAAGTCATCTTGGCTTCTTACAAGTCTTTCGAGAATCGCCAAACATATCAGACAATCTATGAATGGCTTTAGTATGAAAATTTCCCCTAATCCTATCCTTATGTTCAGGTTTCCACATCACCAACCTTTATATGAAGAGAAAAAAATGTTGCTATAGGAAAAAATATATATATTTCAAGTCATAAATGAGATGGAAGGGAATTAATCCTCCTCCCTCTCTAGGGTCATCATCAAAATGATCCCTTAAGATGACATTACCGCTTGCACATCCATCACTATCGAATCAATAGTTAATCCATCACAAGACATCTAAGTAAAATTAGCCGAGGGTTGAACATCCCCAGACCCAATCCCAAAGCACAACAATTCAAGATCAATATCATAACAATCCATATCATGCAACATGCATTGCCAAGTGGTCACACTCACTTAGTCTTACACATTTAATCATAACAATCCAAATCATGCAACATGCCTTGCCAAGTGGTCACACTCACTTGGTCTTACAATCATTAAATCATAACAATTCCACATAATAATAATCAAGCAAGCAAGCAATTAAGTACATAAGTTATATCATAATTTTTTATACAATTCTACACAGACACACACTTTCTCATTTGGAATTATGCCTAACCACCCACTTTTAAAGAGAACATTCACATTGATGTAAAAATCCAATTAAGACAAATCATATATGTTTCTCAAGGTTTTTAGATGTAAGGAATTCAGTTTTGGACTCAAAATCTTCCAATTCCACTCCCAATTTGTTAGATTTCAAAAATTCCCTGCACTTAGCCTCTAAAGTTCACAAACTTGTTTACTAAATTTCAAGAGTTGTATAAATACATTTCCTGCAAATTATATATCAAACCATATTTTTTTAAATATGAGAAACTCAATTTCATGGTCAAAATCTACAAAAAAAAAAAAAAAACCAAGTCCATATGCACACTTCGTTCAAAACAGTGCAAGATTTACCAAAAGAGCACAAAACTTGAAATCATGGTTCTATATGTTATACTAACTCCAATGAGGTATATTTTATGTTTAACCCAAGGTTCTTGAACATAAAAAGTTCAATTTTAAGGTCCATATCAATAGATTTCAACTCCAAATTCAAAAGCTACAAAAACAAAACATGAAAATCATATATATTTGCCTTAACTTGAAAATTAATTTCCCAAGGCTTCACAAATCCAAATGAGACATAATATATGCTTTCCAAGGTTTTTGGGATCAAGGAACTCAAATTTGAACCTAAAATTCATAAATTCAATTCACCATAGTTACAGAGTTACGAGATTTGTTTTAAACATACAAAATCATCATATAAACGAAGTTTGAGTGCCTAGCAACATAGTATAGGTCCTAAGAATTGAAATGCTCCTCCCTTACCTCTTTGTTGACTCAATGAAGCAAAGAAAAGAGTGTGGGTTGAGCTAGAAACGTGAATCCTTCCTAGTCATGAAAATGGAGAATGAAAGAGAAGGAGATGAGCATCCAAACTTCAAGAGAAGAAGAAAATGGAGATGAGCATAATAAGAGAGACTCACCTACACCTCCAAGGACTTACACTTCCAACAATGGAGGAAGAGAAGAAAAAAAAAACAAAGAACTCCCTCATTTCTCCTTGGACAACCAACACGCAACAAGGAGGGAAGGGAGTTTACTCTCTCTTTTTTAGAGGGAGAGTTAGGTTTAGAGGAGGCCCCAAATGTAGGACCCCTAGGTTTTTTCATCTATTTTTCTTATTCGAACTAACTATACTTAAAGACTTAAGCTTTAATGACGTAGCTCCATGTGGAGCATGTAGGCCTTGGATCTTATTCATCAATGGAGTCCTTTGCTTCTTGAAGATCAATGGCAGCGAAATGGAGATGGAAGAAAGATGATTGGAGATGCCACTTCAAGAAAAAGATCAGTCAAGAACAAGCTCACCACCATAGGAAGCCATGGATAAGACCTTAAAGGTAGGAGAAGATGAGTGGAGGAAGAAGGAGAGAAGGAGCACGAAATTTTGTGCCTCAAATGAGGTCTAAACTTTGAAGTGTAATTCTGAAATGATCAAAGTTGAAAAAATGCACACACATGACCTCTATTTATAGCCTAAGTGTCACACAAAATTGGAAGGAAATTTGAATTTCTATTCAAATTTAACTTGAATTTGAAATTGAATTTAGGGAGCTAAATTTTGGAGCCAAAATTTCACTAATTATGATTAGTGAATTTTAGCTATGGTTCAGCCCACTAATCCAAGATCAAGTCCAAGATTCTCCACTAAGTGTGCTTAGGTGTCATGAGGCATGCAAAGCATGAAGAACATGCACAAAGTGTGACTATATGATGTGGCAATGAGGTGTAGCAAGCAAATGTTCACCTCCCCCTCTAAAATTTAATTGGATTGGGCTTCTCCCAATTTAATTAAATTTATTTCCTAACACACATCAAATATTCACTTAATGCATGTGAAATTACAAAACTACCCCTAATACAAAAACTAGTCTAGGTGCCCTAAAATACAAGGGCTGAAAAATCCTACATTTCTAAGGTACCTACGTACATTATGAAGTCCTAAATACAAGGCCCAAAAATAATAAAATCTTAATATAATATGTACAAAGATAAGTGGACCCAACCTTGGCCCATGGGCTCAGAAATCTATCCTGAGGTTCATGAGAATCCTAGGACCTTCTTCAGCAGCTCTAGCTCAATCGTCTTGGAGCCTCTTGCTCATGAATCTGGTGACTGGTCCCTTTCTAAGGAGGATTGCATCATCCCCTCCCCTTGAAGAGGATTTGACCTCAAATCTGTTGGTTCCTCCTCCTCAATATCAGCTTCACCTGCAAAAGGAATTAAATCAGAAATGTTAAAAGTGGTGCTGACTCCATATTCTTCTAGGAGGTATAGCCCATCAGTTTGTGGATGACACAATGGTCCTAGGCAAACCATGGAATCTCACAACTTCCCTGAAAAAGAGTTTTGAGATGTGGGAAGCATCATCCACCTTGTGGCATGGTATAAAGTGTGTCATCTTGCTAAACCTATCCACCACCACAAAGATAGAGTCTACACCTCTTTGGGTTTTAGGAAGCCCAAGGACAAAGTCCATACTAATGTCTACCCAAGGTACAGATGGGATGGGTAAGGGTGTGTATAGCCCATGAGGCATCACCCTAGACTTGGCTTGTAAACAAGTCACACACCTAGTGCAATGCTTATAGACATCTTTCTTCATATGGGGCCAATAGAACTTTTCTTTGAGTAAGACTAGCGTCCTGTCTATCCCAAAGTGGCCCATGAGCCCACCCTCACGGCTCTCTTTCACAAGTAATTTCCTAATGGATCCTTGGGGTATGCAAAGTTTTCCCTCTTTGAACAAATACCCCTCAGCCAAATAGAATCCATCTTTGGCCTTTTGCCCACAACTCTCATAAATGGGAGATAAATGTTCTTCTAAAGCATAAGTCCCTAATGTTATCAAATCCTAAAATTTGAGTTCCTAGGGAGCAAAACAATGTGTGCCTCCTAGAGAGAGCATCAGCCACCACATTTGTTTTTTCCTTTTTTGTATTTGATAACATATGGAAATTTCTCTAGGTACTCTACCCATTTTGCATGCCTTTTGTTTAACTTGCTTTGCCCTCTAATGTACTTAAGTGATTCATGATCACTATGAATGACAAGTTCCTTGGAAACAAGGTCATGTTCCCAAGTTTGGACGGCTCTTATTAAGTCATAAACCTCTTTATCATAGGTGGGATAGTTGAGGGTGGCACCATGAAGTTTTTCACTAAAACAAGCAATAGGGTGCCCACCTTGTAACAATACAGCTCCAACTCCCACTCCAGAGGCATCACATTCTAGCTCAAAAGTTATAAAAAAGTCAGGAAGAGTTAGAACAGGTGCCTTAGTGAGCTTTTCTTTGAGCAAAGTAAGGGCTTGCTCTTGTCTTTCACCCCAAGTAAATGTCATATTCTTCTTCACCAACTCATTGAGAGGTGAGGAAATTGTAGAGAAATTAGGAACAAACCTTCTGTAGAAGCTTGCTAACCTATAGAAGCTCCTAATATCTCCCACGCTTTTTGGGGTGGGCCATTCCGGGATGGCCTTGATTTTCTCAGGGTCCACTTGGACCCCATTTCTACCAACTGCAAACTCTAAGAAAACTATATTATCTGCACAAAAGGTACACTTCCCTATATTTCTGTAGAGGGTGTTTTTCCTAAGGACTGAAAGAACTTGCTTGAGATGTCCTAAGTGACCATCTAGGCTCCTACTGTACACTAAAATATCATCAAAATAAACAACTACAAATCTACCTATGAAATCCCTTAAGACATGATGCATAAGCCTCATAAAGGTGTTTGGTGCATTAGTGAGCTCAAAAGGCATCACTAGCCATTCATACAAACCAAATTTGGTCTTGAAAGCGATTTTCCACTCATCACCCTCTTTCATCCTGATTTGATGATAACCACTTTTAAGATCAATTTTTGAAAAGATGTTGGCACCATGCAACTCATCAAGCAAATCATCAAGTTTAGGAATGAGGTTCCTATACTTTACAGTAATGTTGTTGATGGCCTTGCAATTTGTACACATTCTCCACTTACCATCCTTTTTGGGTACCAACAACACTGGCACAACACAAGGGCTTAGGCTCTCTCGGACCCAGCCCTTCTCTAACAATTCTTTAACCTGAGACTCTATCTCCTTAGTCTCCTGAGGGTTAGTCCTATAGGTTGGCCTATTAGGAAGGCTTGCTCCTGGGACTAAGTCTATTTGGTGTTCTATTCCCCTAAGAGGAGGCAGCCCAGGGGGTATCTCTTTGGGAAATATATCACCAAATTCATGTAAGAGTTCTTGGACCTTTGGGGGTAAGGTCTCAAATGTAGGAATTGTGGCAGTGCTAAGGGAGGTTTCCCTTGATAGGAGAAGATAGAAGGATTGTTTAAGAAGGAGTGCTCTTTTGATATCAGCTTTTGTTGTAAAATGAATTTCCTTCTTAACAATCTTCTTGGAGGAATCTTTTTCCTCTTTTTCCTTCGCCTTGGCCTTTGAAGACAAGGCCTTACTATCCTTCTTTTTCTTTTGTTTTTCTAGTTTTTCTTCCTCATCCCTCTTATTTTTCATAGTTATTTGATCTTTGGCCACCTGTGAAGGTGTTTGAGGATGCAACACAAACTTTGTTCCAAGGTGGGTGAGGGTTATCTCATTAGTTAGGTCATTATAGATGATTTTCCTATCATATTGCCATGGCCTACCTAAGAGAAGGTGTCATGCCTCCATAGGAACTACATCACAAATCACTTCATCCTTATATGTTCCAATGGAGAAGGGCACTTTCACTTATTGATTGACTACCATCTCCCCTTACTCATTGAGCCATTGTAGTTTGTAAGGCTTTGAATGGGAAGTGATAGCAAGGCTCAACTTAGAGACTAATCTTGTGCCAATTGCAATATGAACCACTATCTACAATGAGAGAACATGTGTTATAAAAAATTTTACACCTTGTGTGAAAAATATTCTTTCTTTGAGATTGGGTCAAGTCATAAGATTGACCTCCTAGAAGCCTTCTGACCATTAGAAGGTCCCCTTCTTCTTGGGGGTAGATTTCTTCACTAGATTCTTCCCCTTTTGCTTCTTCACTTTCACTAGAGAAAGGTGAAGTAGTAACCTCATCTTGGCTACTATAAATGTTTTGGCCCCTCATAATGATGGTATTCTTGGTGGGGCATTGAAAAGTAATGTGTCCTCTTCCAAGACATTTAAAGCTCTTTATAGAGCTAGTCTTCTCTTGCAAACTAGCCTTAGGGGGTTGTTTTTCTATTGTCTTCCCCTTATCAATTTGGGCTTAGAAGGTGCAGACCCTATGATGCCTTGACCTTGGTCTTTCTTTGGATAAGAGTGAGAGCCATAAGATTTTGAAGTAGGTTTCATTTTAAGTTGTTGCTCTACCCTTATGCAAAGTTGGACTAGGTCATCTCGGTCCCTATAAGGAAGCAGCTCAATTTTGTCCCTCACTTCCATATTAAGTCCACTAAGGAACCTAGCAATACTTGTTCTTTCCTCCTCCCTAAGCCCAACTCTCAAAAGGAGTAGTTCCATTTGTTGTCTATACTCTTCAGCACTCATATTCCTTTGTCTAAGCCTTTGGAGCTTGTCCATAAGCTCCATTTCATAGTAGGAGGGGATGTGCCTCTTCCTAAGGACACTTTTCAAGTCATTATGATACTCTACTAGAGGATCCCCATGAATCCTTCTTTCCCTAACTAGGGAAATCCACCAATAGAGGGCATACCCTTGGAAGCTAAGGGTATCCAAAGGAACCTTCCTTTCCTCACTTGTATGATGACAAGCAAAGAGTTGTTCAACCTTCATTTTCCAATCTAAATAAGCCTTTACATTGTCCTTTCTGTGGAAGTATGGGAGGTTAATGTTAGCCTCTTGAGGCTTTCTTTCCTTTTCTCTCCTATGGGAGTGAGGTCTAGGATGTAACCTATGCCTTCCTCCATAATAGTCACTAAGTTCTTCACTTAGGCTCTTGCAAGAGTCATGATTACTATAGGAGACATTTTTCTTTTCTTAACTCTTATTATTTTTCTTCTTTCTTCTTCTCTTATTTGTTCTCTCTCGTCTTGATTTATTTCTACCCTCTCTTTTCCTTTTTCTTTTCTTTCTAGTTTTTCTTTCCATAACTTGAGGGAACTCAACTCATCTAAGATTCTAGATACAGGATCCTTATAACTAGTACCCTCACCATTAACACTAGATGAATGATAACCTATGTTGGTTCCTAAGTTGTGATTCTTTCATGTTGGGAGTTTGTAAAAGGTAAAAGCTAGGGTTCAAATAGGGGTAGACTTTCTCACTAGACTCTTCACCCCTTGCTTCACCTTCACTTTCACTAGAGGAAGGGGAAGAATTGGTCTCCTTTTGACTACTATAAATGTCTTGACCCCTCATAATCATGATTTTCTTTGTGGGGCACTGAGAGACAATGTGACATGTCCCAAGACATTTGAAGCATTTAATGTTACTAGTCCTTGCTTGGAAACTAGTCTTAGGGATGGATTTCTCTATGATCTTACCCTTATCTTCCTAGGATTTTGAAGGTGCAGGTCCCAAAATTCCTTGGACTTGGTCCTTCCTTGTATAAGAGTGAAAGTCATAAGATTTTGAAGAAGGTTTTATTTTAATTTGTTATTCCACTCATATACAAAGTTGGACTAACTCATCTAGGTCCTTATATGAAAGGAGTTTAACCTTGTCCCTCACTTCCATATTAAATCTACTAAGAAACCTAGCTATGCTTGTTCTTTCCTCCTCCTCCCTAAGTCCAGCCCCTAAAAGGAGCAGTTCTATTTGTTGTCTATATTCTTCGACACTCATACTCCCTTGTATAAGCCTTTGGAGCTTGTCCATAAGCTCACTTTCATGTTAGGAGGGAATGTGTTTTTTCCTAAGGGCACTCTTAAGATCATTTCAATGTTCTACTCGAGGATCCCCATGAATCATTTTTTTCCTAACAAGGGAAGTCTACCCATAGAGGGCATACCCTTGGAATTTAAGGGTAGCCAATGAAACTTTTTTCTTTTCACTAATATGATGACAAGCAAAGAGTTTTTCAACCTTCATTTCCCAATCTAGGTAGGTCTCAACATTATCTTTTTCATGGAAATATGGGAGGCTAATGCTAACCTCTTGAGACTTTCTATCATTTTCTCTTCTTTAGGAGTAAGGTCTACTATGAGACCTAAGTGGTGGTTCCTAAGTGGAACCCTTAGGAGTAGAACCTATACAAGGGACCCTTAGGAGTAGAATCCTTACCATTAACACTAGATGAAGAATGAAGACTCATGTTGGTTCCTAAGTGGTGGTTCTTTCTTGTTGAGGGTTTGAAAACAAAAGGTAAAATAAACTATGGTTGAAACTAACTAAAATAAACACTAAAATAGGTGTGAAAGATAAAGTAAAAACTAATTGATAAAAAGCAAACTATCTAGGCGGTTTGATAATGAAAGGTAAAGAAAATTTAAAGCAAGTTAGACAGTTTCTTATGTGAAGGCTTGGATGACCCTTTGGAGGTCTCAACTGGCTCTTCACTCAGTCTACACGACAAATAGAGGTTTAGGTGGTCTCTTAAGGACTCCCCTTATACCCCTTGAAGAATGTCCAAATACAAGGAATTACAATAGAAAAAAATTTAGCACTCGATTGTTCTATTATAGCAAATTAAATAAAGCAATTAAGGTCTTCAAATTTGTCTTCAATGCTAGTTTGTTTTCTCAAGTGTTTCACTCAAAATTTGGTGAGACTTTGGTTGCTTCAAATCGAATGGTGCTCCTAGGATGGTTAACCTCGAAGACTCAAAAATCTTCCTTCAAGCAATGTACCAATTTCCTCTTCCAATCCTTATCGTAAGCAGTACTAACTTAAACTAAAAAAAAAAGAATAAGACAAGCAAGAAACCAAAAGATGAAATGAAAGCTAAACCAAAAAAAAATTTAACATGACATTAATTCCATTAGATTCAAGGAAAATTAAAATAAAAGGACCGCACTACAAGCCAAGGTGAAACGCAAAGGAAGTCCTAGAATGATACTAGATTATTTTGACAAAATAAAAACAAGATTCAAAGTAAAATTCTAGTTGTCAATTTGGCAACACATCTAAAAGATGAACAACTCCAAGAAGTCAAATAGGCATGTAATACAACTCAAAATAATGAACGATTTTCTAGCAAATCAAGCATACACATTTTTAGTTTTTTATTTTTTTGTTGTTTTAGATGCGTATTTTGACTTTCATATATATCACCTTTTCTCGCTCAATTATTTTACATTTTTGTTCATTCTTTTTCCATTTTTTTCATCTAGATGTCTATTTTATCTAGTTAAAATTTCAGCTCAAAACTCAAAGTATTCAAGCCATAGAGGAGTTAAGAAAATAGTGTGTCAGAACTAACAACAACCAGAATTTCAACCTAAAAATCAAGAGTAGCGTTTATGTTGCTTAAGGCTTGAATGATTACAATGTGTTTGCTTATGCTCAATTTTCTTGGATAATAGAATTCAAAAGAGCTTAAAACTTACTTTGATTCACTAATCCAACCACAACTCAATTTATTCATAGGTTCCATATAGGAAACTTAGAAAACAAGAAAAGTTCAACAACAAGACTACTTCTAGGAATTAATTTATAACATATTATGAACTAAATAACATGCATGAATTAGACCCAAAATTCAAATGATAGGCTAAAAATTACAAGAATATATGAACAAATGTATCTAGAATTCAATTTAGAAAATCAAGATTCAGCACAAACTTAGAACATAATATGATAATTATTATGACTAAACATTACTTTAGGACAACATGAATGAAGTGATTTACACTTAAATTTTTGTATTTTTTTTTCTAATAAATATTTTGCAAGAAAATTGAGATCCAAAGGTTCAGCACAAGATTATGACTAAAAAATGATAGAACCTAAACACAACCCAAAAACATGATTCAAGAGTAGACCTATAAAATTTGAACCATAGAAATGTAAGAACAAGTGTAGATCTAAGATTTAATCGATTTTTTTTAATCTACTCTAGACAGCATCAAACCACAAGACAATGGAGGAGATACATGGAGAAGATGATGAAGAACAAGGAATTAAAGTGAATTGACCAAATAAAAGATAAAGGAAGCAAAAGAACATCACCTAGATGAGAATGTTTTGATACCACATAATGTACCTCCATGTAGAGCTTGTAGGTCTTGAATCTTCTTCATCAATGGAGTCTTTTGTTTCTTGAAGGTCAATGGTAACAAAACAAAGAAGAAGGAAAAGTGATTGGAGATGTCATTTTAAGGAGAAGATGAGTCAAGAGCATGTTGGATCAAGTGACCTCGAAATAATTAAGAAGGGTGGGTTGAATTAATTATGAACGTGTCTTGACTGATTAAAAATTATCCTTCTTACTGTTACTAGATTCAATTAGGTTTTACTACTAAGTTATGAGAAAGTAAATAATAGAAACAATAACTTAGACAAAAGTAAAGCGGAAATAAAAAGTGCACAGCGGAAAAGTAAAGAGTGTAGGGAAGAAGAAAGCAAACACAAGATTTATACTGGTTCGGTCACAACCCGTGCCTACGTTCAGTCTCCAAGCAACCCATGGTTCTTGAGATTTCCAATAACCTTGTAAAAACCTTTACAAGCAAAGAGCCACAAAGGATGTACCCTTCCTTGCTCTCTTTGAACAACAAAGTAGATGTACCCTCTACTTGAAGCGAACCACAAAGGATGTACCCTCCCTTGTGTTTACTATTACAACCAAGAAGCTACCCGCTTCTTACATAGAATTCTCAGACGGTTAGTTCTTTGAATTCAGTGTTTGGGCAAAGAATTCTCAGACGGTTAGTTCTTTGAATTCTTTGTTTGGGGAATCAAAAGAATTCTAAGATGGTTAGTTCTTTGAATTCTTTTGGCAAGAGGGAAAAGGAAAGAATCAAAAGAATTCTCAGACGGTTAGTTCTTTGAATTCTTTTGGCAAGAGGGAGAAGGAATGAAGAAAAAGAATAGCACAAGTTTTTGGCCAATGAACTTTTCTTGAATAAAGAAAGTTTTGAATAAAAACTCTTAGAAGAATGCTTTGAATGAATGAAAGAAAATCTCTTATTAAAATTCGTGCCATGGTCACATATTTATAGTCATTTGATGACTCAAGTTAAAGTTTGTGACTCTTGGCAATTTCTTTAAAACTAGTCACTTTAAAAGTTGTGACTCTTTTGAAAACTAGTTACTTTAAAAGTTGTGACTGTTTTGAAAACTAGTCACTTTAAAAGTTGTGATTTTTGAAAAAATCTTCAGAAACTAGTCACTTTAAAAACTGTGACTTTTGGTAATTTATTTTTCAAAATCAATCACTAGTAATTGATTACCATTATAGTATAATCGATTACACATCAACAGATGTGACTCTTCATGTTTAAATTTGAAAACCAAAATGTTTAGAAATACTGGTAATCGATTACAAATGTTGCGTAATCGATTACATAAGTTTGAAAATGTTTTATCACAAGTTGTGAACGTTCAAAAACATTGGTAATCGATTACATGCTTATGGTAATCGATTACTGCTTTGTAAATCAGTTTGAAAAGAATGTTGGCTACTGGTAATCGATTACTGCCTTTTGGTAATCGATTACCAGAGAGTAAAACTCTTGGTAAAAGATTTTTCTTTGAAAAATTCTCTTGAAAAAAATTGTGCTATTCAATCTTTTCTATTGAAAAAATCTTTTTATACTTATCTTGATGCTTTTCTTGAAGTTCTTGCATATCTTGAGTCTTCTCTTGAATCTTGATTCTTGATTGAACAACTCTTTGATTCTTGATACTTGCTTGACTCTTGATTCTTGACTTGAGTCTTTGACATCATCAAAATAAACTTGGAAAGCTTTGCTTCCACAGAGCAAGCTCACCATCATAGGAAACCATGAATAAGAGTTTGAAGGTAATTGAAGAAGATGACAGAAGGGAAAAAGAGATAGGGGAACAAGATTTTGAGAGAGAAGAGAAAGAATGAGATCTGAACTTTGAAGTTTAATTTCTCAAATCTTCAAAGTTTCAAAATGCACACATAAGACCTCTATTTATAATCTAAATGTCACACAAAATTGGAGAAAAATTTAAATTTTTATTCAAATTTCACTAGAATTTGAATTTGCGAGGCCAAATTTGGAGCCAAAATTTCACTAATTATGATTAGTGAATTTTAGCTATGGTTCAGTCCACTAATCCAAGATCAAATCTAAGAATCTTCACTAAGTGTGCTTAGGTGTCATGAGACATATAAAACATGAAGGACACGCATAAAGTATGACTATATGATGTGGCAATGACATGTAACAAGCAAATGTTCACCTCCCCTTTAGGCTAGTCCAAAATTTAATTGGATTGGATTTCTCCCAATTCAATTAAATTTTTCTCCCAACACACATCAAATAGTGCACTTAATGCATATAAAATTACAAAATTACCCTTAATACAAAAACTAGTCTAGGTGCCCTAAAATACAAGAGCTGAAAAATCCTACATTATTATGGTACCCTAAACTTGTGGGATACCCTCCCTACACTATGGAACCCTAAATACAAGGCTCAAAAAATAATGAAACCCTAATCTAATATGTACAAAGATAAGTGAGTTCATACTTAGCCCATGGGCCCAAAATCTATCATAAGGCTTATGAGAATCCTAAGGCCTTCTCTTGCATCCCTAGCCCAATCTTCCTGGAGTCTCCTAACCATGGCTCTGGTGATGGGTCTCCTTCTTGGAAGGATTGCATCATCACTTCCATTATGTTTTCTAAATCTCCTTGCTTGGCCTAAAAATCTTTAATTACTAAACTATCATTAATGAAGGATATCCTTACTTTGACTTTCTAAACTATAGTTGACTTTTGTAGACTAATAAGTTGACTAAGGATTCTCTGTATCGAAACCACTGTTGCTTAGACTCAAGACTTAAATCTAGGTCACCTTCCTATCTAATGATGGTTTTATGTCTTATATCTATGATTACACTAAGAATAATATTTCTACACTGCTTATCAACAAGCACAAACAATTTCTACTTCAGACTTCCCAACCTGAGAAAATTGGGATGTTGCAATAACAATAACCATGATCAAAACCATAAACCCAAACACTAGCAAGCACATCACCACCAATAGTGGCAACTTCAATGAAACCAATAATTCTTTTAAGAGCAGTAATTGCATGCACTGGACACTTTTACAACCAAGAAAAAAAAACATAAAGCTTGTAGAAATACTAGAAATATAATATGAATGGGATAATAATTAATCAGGTCACTATTATCATTAACTTACCTTAAAGCACTAAAAGAACACATCATTTTCATGGTCTTTCATTGCTCCCCATGTAGGCCATGGATGAAGAAACTGTTACCTGATGGTCATTGAAATAGCTTGTGACGCAATCCTACTTGGTTCAAACCTAAATACAAAAGAAGGTTACACAAAATTTTAAGACAATGAATGAGTTATAATATATGTTGAAAAAAAATTAAATTGTAATTTATTATTACCCTCCACCTCTAGATATAATCATAGAATGATCAGCGGATGAGGGTTCTTCCATTTCCCCGTCTAAATCATGTTCATTGTCAGACAAGTTCTCAAGATTATCTTTAGAGGATGATGGAACATCATGTTGTGATGGTGAGTCTTGTAAGCATTGAGCATGTGATTTTGTTGTGGCTATTCTAATTGGGGGTGGTATGGTTGCAACAATTGATGATGGTGGCTGTGTGGGTGCAACAACTAGAGATAGTATGACTGCAGCAACTAAGGATGGTGATGGTGATGGTGTGGTTGAAGATGGGAATGATGCAACAAATTTGACTTCACCAGATGATCCTAGTGCATCTTTCTGACAATACTTTAATTACATAATGTGACTTCTTCAGCTTTGCTTTCTCCTTCCCCTTATAGCCACAAGAGGATGGGGGTCGAGACAAGTCACAACATACTATTGTCATATATCTATACATAAGAAAATAATATTACAAATAATAAACATCATCAATAACAATCATTATGATCAACTAATATTGTGAACTTCATAAAGAAAAACCTATAATGATCATAATGAATAACTAAGACATTTCCACCACAAAATTGAGAATAAAATAAAGAGTTACCAATAATAGTCATTAAAATTAACTAATACAATTCCATCAAAAAATAAAAATTAAATATTTGCCTGATCTTCTTTAGAGCTTGAGACATCAAAGTCATCTTCTAATTTCCCTTCTTGATTGTCTTCTGCCAATTCTTCTTCTTCTTCTTGTACTTGAACATGTTGTAAGGGTTCTTCAGGCTCATCCACTTCTTCATGATCACCTTCTTGGTAAGACACATCATCAGATTCTATGTGATCCCTTGACTTTGTTTTGATTGCAACACACCAACCACATTTGTCCATTTGTGTTGCTAAATACGAGACATAGTACACTTGCATTACATTATGTACAATGATAAAGGATCAAATTGTTCATATCTTGCATCCATTCAAATATCCACAACATTAAATTTTGGATCCATTCTTGTACCTTTTCTCGATGGATCAAACCAATCACAATAAAATACCACCACTTTCTTAGGATAGGTAAAAGTATTATACTCATGCTCATATGTGTTAAATGGTCTCATAGAAATCATCCTCACATTGTATAAGGCCATTTACATAAATATCATTGTTTATGGTTTTTTTGTCCTTGCACCATGCCTGAGCTTGGAACTTGTACCTGTTGACAAAGTACGTGTGTCATTCTTTAACACATTTGAAAGACTTATTTGATAAATCCCTTAAGTGTTAGTTTCTCTTGTTTAAAGGATCGTTGTGACCTACACATGTAAGACACGTGAAGAGTTATATTTTATTTAACATATATATAACATAAAATTAAAATAAATTGTTAGATACATACTTGTTCCTTGAATCATGTAGGAAAATCAGCATGTATATGAGCGAAAGCATTTTGTTGGGTTTGCATAAATGAACTACCTTAAGGGATTTAAGAGGACAGTGCAAGGTACATGGTTTACAATAATGAAAACATCGGTTCTCATATACTTACTCAAGGTAAAGTTTAACTTCAGTACAGTTCATCAACACATGAACATGGGCTGATTTGTGTTGTTCATCAGTTAACTAGAAGGTTAACTTCTTGTCAGAATGACGGCTGGATTGGTTAAAAATCGATAACATTGGTGGATGTCTTTCATTAGATGTATCCATTTCATTTCTAGTACTCTTCAATGATAACATGAAGTTTTTGAAATAATGAGAACAAAAGTGAGTTGTCTCACGATTCAAGTAAGCTACTCAAATTGATCCTTCAATCCTAGTCTTATTTTTCATCGATCATTTAGAAATGCCCATGAATCTACAAAATGAATAACTAGATGGTAATTGAGAAGTATGATAAATGAAATTCAAATAAAACATGATGACATTTTTAGTACCTCTCAAATAGATACATCCACCTATATTGCACTGGTCCACCAAGTCTTCATATGCAAGATGAAAATGAAGATGCTCCATTGAATCAAAAAATTCAAGAGGAAATATTATTTCCAATTCACAAAGAATTAATGAAATGTTCTCCTCTATCCTAGCTAGGTCATCCTCCTTCAACATTACATAGCATAAATCTTCTAAAGAAATTACTAACTTCAATAAATGGATTTAAAACATGCATTGACAAGGAATTAAATGCAATGGGAAGTACGCACTCCATGAATACATGACAATCATGATTTTTCATCATGTGCATCCTTTCTTTGTCAACATCGGCACATCTTGCTAAGTTAGAAGAATAATCATCAGGTATCTTTAGTTCTTTTACCCAAGAACAAACTAACTTTGCTTCTGCTGCAGATAAAATGCATTTTGCTTTTGCCTTTAACATCTTTCTATTATCTAATGGCTCCAACAACAAGTCTGGTTGCCTACAATACAAAGTTAAATCCTTCGTTGCCTTCTCATTGCCTTGTGTCTTATCACTCACATTCATCACAATGTTAAATATGTTGTAAAAAAAAAATCTTTATATGCATAACATCAAGATTGTGCCTCAACAAATTATCTTTCCAGTATGAAAGATCCCAAAACTTACTTTTTTTGTCCAGTTATGCCACTCCTCATGTCCTTCTATTGTTGTGACACCATGTTAGTCAATGAATACGACTAACTTTTGCGTAAGAAATCTATGGAAATTGTATCTAACTCCTCCCATTTATGGTCATTTTGTAGTGTTGTAATTACTTTTTGTTAAATATAGGCAATAAGTACTTAGTACTCCCATTTTGTGCATTTAATAATCATTCCCTTTCAATTTCAGGTTAATTAGGCAAGTTTGTGAAGTACTGATTTTGATCTGCTCGCTAAGCCAATCTGTCGGCTTAGCGAGCCATCCGCTGAGCGCACCACTCTTGCGGCTGAGCACGAGGAAGAATCTAGAAGAAGGATGAGTTGTATATGTGCGCTAAGCGGGAGCTCATTCCGCTAAGCACACCGCTTGCATCCATCCGCTAAGCAAGAAGATGCGCGCTAAGCCAAAATTCACTTATGTGCGCTAAGCGAGCCAGAATCGCGCTAAGCGCGAGAGCACCAACGAGACCACCTATTTAAGCTTGAAATCAAAAATGGAGGAGGAGTTTGGGCATTTCTCAAAGCTTCTGCATGTTTAGAGATTTCTAGAGAGAGAAAGGTCCAAGTTTCGTAGAGTTTTGAGAGCTTTTGCTGTGCGAATACTGGAAGAGAACTGAGCTTGAAGAGGAAGCCATCCTGAGAGCATGAGATGAGTTTGTGAGTGATTGTAAGGTTCTAGAGGTGGAGGAGACATCCCCATTACTTGTATTTCTTCAATCCTTCATTTTTCTCTTCTCTTTGTTGTAAAGGAAGCTTCCTAGATATGGAGAGCTAAATCCTCTGTTGGTTCTTCCTTGTAGGTACTTGATGTAAATACCTTTTTATCTATTTATTGATGTTTTGTGTGTTCTCTGTGCTATCAGTACGTCATTTTAGTATGCTTTTGTCTTGATCACGTAGATGCATGCTTTGTTAGGATCATTCAACAGTGGAAATTGGTCTGATTCTTAGAACTTGATAGGATAGGGCTAGTTTATCATATTATCACAAGGGATCGGGGTACGGTAACCTAGTTGTTTGTATGTTTGTCTTAATGCAGTTCTAGTCAAGTTTAGTCCAACAAGAGGGATCTGAGGACGTTGCTTGATCAGGATTAGGCTAGACTATCACGAGGGATTGGGGTTTAGCAATTCAAGAGACACCATAGAACACATGAGCATTGTTAAGTAGAGAATATACTTATAACATCAGGCACCTAATAGGAAGACCAACACGTTGTCTACTTGTCTTTACACATCATTACTCACGTGATTTTCCTTTTTAATAGTTAGTTTACATACATGTTCATAGTCCACACATATCTTTTCATACAAGGCATCTATTTATTGAATATAGCTTTACCAAGTAACACAAGTTCCCCGAGAGTTCAATACTCGGTTCTTACCGTTTTATACTACTTTCGCAATCCGGTGCACTTGTCGGGTTCGAACACACCACTTTTTGTAACTTTAGGCAAATTCCTGACTCTACATCACACTTGATGAGGTGTCAACCTAAGTGGTGGCCCATCTTGTTCTTCTTCCCCCTTTTTGAAGGTTTTTTTGTTCGTTCTAAATGGATGATCATTGGGTAAGAACCTACGATGCGAGTCAAACCAACAACTTTTCCTCATGTGATGTAATCTAAATGACTTGTTATGTTCCACACAATGTGGAAAGGCAAATCTAGCATGAGTTCTTCAACCAAACAATATGTCATAAGCAGGAAAGTCATTAATAGTTCACATCAAAGTTTCCTTCATCGTAGAATTTTGCTTTCTTGACATATCATATGTCAAAACACCACTCTGTAACTTCTTCAAATCGTCAATCAAAGGCTCTAGATAAACATCAATATTAGCCTTCAGATTGCATGAGTCTGATATAAGGAAACTCAAAAACATATAAGTTTTAGACATGCACATTTCAGGAGGAAGATTGTATGGTGTAATAATTATGGGCCAACAAGAATAAGGTGAAGATGATGCTTGGATATACAGATTAAATCCATCAAAGCATAAACCAAGTCGGATCGACAGCAAAATTCGAATGTACTTTATCAAAGTGCTTCCAAACCTCACCATCAGATGGATGACGTAACACTCCAAACCTTCTTATGTTTTGATGGTGCCATGTCATTTGTCATGCAGTTTGCATTGATGCAAACATTCTTTGTAACTGAGAAATTATAGGCAAATAGAACATTGTCTTAATCAGAACTTGTTTTTTGATAATTAATCCTGTGTTGCAGTCATGATACCTTTTAATGAAGGAATTCTTTGTGGCCCTGCAACATTTGTGTGAATCAATTGCAACTTTATTAACGCTCTCCATGTTGCCTTTGGAAAAGGTTTTCTATTTTGCTTTCCAAATTGACAGGCCTTGCAAATTGAAATTTGATCATTAAGCTCAGGAACATCGAGTGCCAACCCTTTTTCAGTTAACTACTGCAACCCTTGTTGATGAATGCCCGAGCCTTTTGTGCTAGATTTTTGTGAGATCTTCCTTGAGCGAGAAAACAGCTCGCTCCTCCTCCAATGGATTTAGAGTAAAACTTTTCCCTTTCATTTTCACCTTGAAAATATCTTGACCAGTTGCATCTTTTATCAAGCAATATTTGTCTTCAAAAACAACTTTAAATCCTCTATCAATCAATTGACCAACACTTAGCAAACTTTGGTCAATTTCAGTAATGAAGAGAACGTTAGGAATAAGCTTTGTGCCAGCATAGCTTATGATTGCAACTGTCCTCTTTCCTTTGACTAAGATAGAATCGCCATTTCCAATTCCGACTTTGGTGATATTGGTTGGCCTCAAATCTCTGAAGAGTGCTTTGCCAAAAGTCATATGGTTGGTACAACCACTATCAATCAACCAACTTTCACTTGATTCACTACTCAAGTAACAAGCGGCCACAAACAGTTGATCTTCCTCCTCTTGATTAGCAGTCTGAGCTCTTTCACCTTGATGATTTTTGTTGTGACAAATCACAGCTTCATGCCCCATTTGGTTGCACTTATTGCATTTTGCATTTGGTCTCTTCCAACATCTGAATGGAGGGTGACCCATTTTGCCGCAATACTGACAAGGTGGGTAACTTTTATTTTTACCATTTCCTTTGTTGTAATTATTTGCTCTGCTTTCATTGCTGGTTGGACGATTTTTCTTGTAGTTTTTCTTTTTCCAAGTTCCAGCTTGTTGGCTCTTAGCTGGTAGAGCACCTTCAACAGCATGTTCTTGCCTCATCAATCTTCGTTGCTCTTGGGCTTGCAAGGCATGTATCACTTCTACCAAAGTGATCTTGGACAGAACCTTTGTGTTCTCTAATGAAGCAATAGATGCTTTGTACTTTTCCGACACTGTTACCAGAATTTTCTCAACAATTCTAGAATCAGCAAAATCACTTCCCAACAACTTTATCTTGTTGGCGATACTCAACAATTTGTTCGAGTATTCTTTGATTGTCTCAGATTCTTTCATCCTTTGCAGCTCAAATTCCCTCCTTAAATTAAGTACCTGCATACCTCGTATTTTGTCGTCCCCTACATATTCTTCCTTCAAAAATTCCCAAATTTCTTTGGGTGATTTGAGAGTCATGATTCTAGTCTGGATCATTTTTGAAACACCAGCAAACAAGCATGACTTTGCCTTTGCCTTCCTCATTTTTCCTTCTTTGTGATTTTTTATTTGGGCCATGGTGGGATTTTTGGGCAGCGGTTGAACAACGTAATTCTCTTTCACAGCATCCCATAAACCCAATCCCTATAAATACAGTCCCTCTAGATAAGACTGCATTCTCACTGACCATAGGTCATAACCTTCGCCATCCAAGAGTGGAAGAGCGACTTGAGAGTAATTTCCTTCACCTTCCATTTCACAGGTCTCGTAAGAAGATAGCTCTGATACCAATTGTTGGTTTTTAGAGAGTAAATGCAGTAGAAAAACAGAGAAATAAGATACTGAAGAATATATAATTTGAAGGGAAACAAATTGGGGAAATATATTATTCAGCTACCAATATAATACATTTATAATAGTTGTAGAAAATAGAAAGAAAAAAACCTAACTTAGATAAATCATAATTACTTTCTCCTAAAGTTTAGGAACAACTCTCTAATAGTTGCAACGACTACTTTGACTAGGAAGATTTATTCAAAAATAGAAAAAGTGAAAAATAATGATCCACTTGCAGTCCAAAAGCAGTTTCTTAACATATAGGTCCTATCACTTAAGTTTATGTATGTTTTTTCCCTCTTCTAATTCAATAAAACATTGAAGAAAAACATGATAACTTGATCATACCAATATATAGTTGTGACCAAGGCAAAACATTCAATATATTAATTTAAAGCATCCATTTACCATATTTATGTCAGAAGAGAGAATAGAACGTTTTTCTGCTTGGAGAAATATAATCTTCCAATTAAATTCATACACACAACACAACAATTAATTAATTAATCAATTGCAATTTCAAACACTCAAACACATACATAATTGATTGAAAAGAGATATTGTGAGATTGGAAACCCTAAAAGAGAATATGAATATGAAACATACAGCAACGAAGTTAAAGTCGCAATAAGGAAGATGGTCTTTGCTAGAGAAGAACACCGAGTCCATGATTATGATGTAGCAGAACTAGGAACTCAGCTATGGGATTCAAAGTTCTTGGATAGACAAGGGAACTCAATGAAATGAATGAATTTCGATGAGCATGGTGGTCATGCTTTTCATTATTAGAAGAAGAAATTACAAGGAGGGGGTTGATTACAGATTCTATTTAAAATGTTTCCTTACTTGACAATTACTACTTATAGTTCTCAACCTCTAACTGCCTAACTGCTTTTTCTGTTGTAGATGAGTATATCATCAAAGAAAACAAGTAAGAACCTTCTCAAGTAATGCCGAAAAATTGAATTCATCAGCCCTTGAAATGTGGCACGAGCATTGGTAAGCCCAAAGGGCATCACCAAGTATTCAAAGTGGCCCGCATAAGTTCTGAAAACAGTTTTGTGAATATTAATTGCATCCATTTGAACTTGATTGTAACCAGCTCTTAGGTCAATTTTGGAAAAAATGGTTGACCCATGCAACTCATCCAGAAGGTCTTCTACTAATGGTATAGGGAATTTGTTCTTGACAGTTGCCTTATTGAGATCCCTATAATCCACACAAAGCCTCCAGGCCCCATCTTTCTTTCCCACGAACACCACTGGACTTGCATAAGGACTGTCACTCTTCTGTATAATTCCTGACTTTAAATAGTCCTGAATCAATCCATCAATAATGTCTTTTTGTTGTTTAGTATACCTATAGGGCCTCTTGTTGACAGGGTTATCTCCTTGCATTAAAGGAATCTTGTGATCATGGCCAACTCGACAAGGGGGAAGACCAGATGGTTCCTAAAAAACATCTATGAATTCGAGCAACAAACTATTAATATCAGGTGGCAGTACCTGTTGACTAGCATGAGTAGTCAAAGAGTGGAGCAGGGAGCCTTCAACTGCAGATTGCAAACTAATCAGAGAAAGGTGGACACCATAAGAGATAGTTTTATGAAGATGTTGTTTTTGGGCAATGGCCAGATTGGTAGGAGTAGCTCCTCTCAGGACATGTCTTTTTCCATGGACAAAAAATTCCATTGTTAATTTGTTGAAATTCCATGTGTTGTCCCCTAATGTTACCAGCCATTCAATTCCTAATACTAAATCACAGCAACCAAGAGGTAACAACATCATATCAGAAGTAAAGTTGGTATTTTGAATTGACCAAGAAAATTTTGGAACCTTTGAAGAAATCTGGACTTTATTTCCATCTGCTACAGTTACAGAAACAATGTCTATAGCTTTTGTTTGACAGCCCATCTTCTGAGCTATGTGTAAGTCCAAAAAGTTATGAGTGCTTCCACTATCTATTAAAATATGGAGATGTTTCTTTCCATAATAACCAGTGACTCTCATGGTTCAAAAATTAGCTACTCCAGTTAATGCATTCACAGAAATTAAAGGTTCTGAATCAGGTTCAGTAACCACATTAGCATCAGGTTGTTGAGGTCCAGGGCCTTCTTCTTCATCTTCAATTTCCAACACATGGATCTGCAATCTCTTATGCGTAAGGCCATATTCAAGTGTAAATGGTTCATCACAAAAGTAGCATAGGCCTTTCGATCTTCTTTCAGCCATGTATGTGGGAGTTAGGTGCTTAGGTGTTTGTGGTTTGGTAGAGGGATTGATGGTTAAAGGATTGGTTGATCTAGGAGGGTTTGGAAGTAGGGGTGGTTTAGGAACAAAGGAAGATTTCTGGTTCTTGACAAATGGTTTGGCTTGTGTATTGGAGAAGGAAGATTCATACATCTTTGCAAGGGAATAAGCCTTTCGAACAGAATTTGGCTGAAACATTCAAACAATCATTTGAACCTCTTGTTTTAATCCTCCTAAAAAGCAGCTAAGTTGATGCTCATCAGAAAGATCCACTCTTGATACAATTGAGTCAAACTCCTCATGATACTCTATGATGGATCCTGTCTACCTAAGCTTCATTAAATCCGCCATGGGATCTTCACAAACATCTCCAAAACGATCAAGTAACAAGATCTGTTATTCATTCCAAGAAGGAAAATTCTTCAATCCTACAAATTTTATGTAAGCACTATGCCACCGCAGTGCTTTTCCTTCGAAATGAACTACTGCTAAACGTACCTTGAATTCATCAGGTGTGTTATCAACCAAAAAAAAGTTTCACACTGGATCAACCACTGTTTTATTCCTTCACCATTGAATCTTGGAAAGTCCAACCTAGCCAACCGAGTCCCACAATAATAGGGGTTGGATCTCTCACCTCTAGGTGGATTGCTTGCTGCTGGAGAATCTTGTTGCCTCTGCTAAAACATTTCGTGTATTGTTTATTGCATGGAAGCAGCGAGCTCGACAAATCTTGATTCCATTCTGCTACTGAGACGTTCTTCCATTTCATGAAGGGAAGCTTGACTGCGTGTGTTCTTTGCCATTGCTTGATCACCAAGGAAGGAACAAGCTCGATGATACCAATTGATGTAGCAGAAGTAGGAACTCAGCTATGGGATTCAAAGTTCTTAGACAGACAAGGGAACTCAATGAAATGAATGAATTCCGATGAGCATGGTGGTCATGTTTTTCATTATTAGAAGAAGAAATTAGAAGGAGGAGGTTGATTACAGATTCTATTCAACATGTTTCCTTACTTGCCAATTACTACTTATAGTTCTCAACCTCTAACTGCCTAACTGCTTTTCTAACTAACAACAGTTAACAGAATTGAGTCTAACTAACTAACTACCTTCCTAAGCCTGTATCAGATTATTCCTAGCTTCGCTTCCTATGTACTAACTCCTATAAATAATTTTTCTACCTCATTAACAGCAAAACTGTTGTACGACCAAAGAAAGCAGAGAGGAAGTCTCAGACTCTCTCCCTCACTCAAACAACTTAGAACACGGAAGCAGAAAAGGACTTATCATGGCAGAGAGGGTGTTGCTGGGCCAAAAGGGAGTAGGTTTTTAGCACTAAGCAAAGGAGCGAGGGAGTTTTATTTTTGGAGAACGAGGGCCCAAGGCAGTTTTCTTTTTTTTATCACTTTATTTTTTATAATTTTATATTTGTGATATATATTTAATATAAGTCAGTTTTAAACTAAAATACAAAGAATATATTATACACAATTGGTAACTTACTACTTTACACATTTTACTAACTTCTCATTATAAGAAAATTTAGAAAGACAACATTAATAATAATTATTATTATAATATATTTAAAAATATTGCATAAAATACATTGAAAGCTACATCTTTCATAAGTATTTTTTATTATTTGTCCTTAAGGTATTGGTTAACAAACTAAAAGGAGGAAGATTTGTACTCATATGTGTAAAATTCCATTTCCATTGTGCATGACTTTTTTACGCTATCATATGATTTTCATAATAAACATTTTCTTATTTTAGTTCCTTAACTAATGTCCTAAAGATACTCCTAAACAAGATCCTTTTTATTTTTATCACCTTAAATTATGTCTAATGAACAATAATAGTTAAAGACATATTTCCTTATTTACTATAATTAATTGTTTTTTATTTGTTTCGTAAATGGATCTTTTAATTTTTTATTGATAAATGTCATATATCAAGGGGTTCTATCTCAATTGGTTGAGCGGATATGCGAGTGTCATAAACTTTATGGTATCATGTTCAATTTGTACAGATAAAAAATGTTAATTCATGTTTATGAAATATATTTTCATACTTTATATATCTTTAATTTGTTTGTAATTATTTAATTATATATAATTTATATGTTTTAATATTTTATTATTTCATGTTATATATACACTTTGTTGTTTTAACCTAAATTGTTAAAAACTAGTAAATTTATTATTTACTTTTTTAGCGCATTATTTGAGTTTGTTAAACACTAATAATGAAGTATACTATTTGATAACTTTTTAATTAAAGTTCATTCAAATCTGAAATACTAAATTAATTATTAATTTTAATCATAGTAATATTAAGTAGTGTAATTTTATTTATTATATATGTCTATACATATAGTATATCAAAACATAGTTTAATATCAATGTCAGATTAGAAATTAGAATATAAAAATCAATGGTTATTGGCAAATTAAAAATTTAATCCGACGGCTCATGGAAGTTCAAGCTTCCTTTACATATAGATAAATAGATGTCAATTAAAAAGGTTTAAAATTGTATTATGAAAAAAAAATTAAAAATAAAACATATTTCTAAACACATAATTTAAAAGGAATAAAGATTATTAGAAATTTGAAATAAATAGGAACAAAGTTTTAAAATGATTATTAAAAATGATCCTAAGTTATATATTATATTAAACTATATTCTTAAGTTATATATTATATTAAACAATATTCTTAAGTTATCTTCTAACCAATTTGATCTTAAATTTCAATGCAATCAAATCAAATTCAATAGTTACACTACTTAGTAATTAGCCTTTTAGGCTAGCCATTTATCAAGAGTCTTGTTTTTTAGGCTAGCCAAACTTGACCTGTTTTTGGCCTAACCTAGTCTAACGACCTACCTATTTAAAGTTAACCATGTTAATATCTCTACATAGTTACATCTTTATGACCTATTAGGCTTAATAGGCTTTTTTATAAGTTCAATAAGTCTAACCTATTAATTATCTAAATATACTTTTTTTTAAAAGCCCAAGTTTAGCCTATTAATTAACTAAATATTCCTTTTTTTTATAAGTCAAAGCCTAATCTTTTAATTAAATATAACGGGTTTTAATTAAAGAGGTCAAGCCATAAGTCCTAATAAACCACTTGGCCTATTCTCATCCCAGGACTCGGGTGATATATTTCATGATGAATTTTGTGGCATGTGGGTCCAGATTGTTTTTCAAGTGAGAGCAAAAAAATAGTCTAATATTTCTAAGATGAAAATTAATAAAAGCTTTATTAAGATCATATTAGTTTTAGAAACAATAAAAATTAAAAGGATAAAGAAGGTAAAAATAAATTAATAGTGCATATATTTATCAATTTATGATGCAATCTTACCCCGCAAGGGCATTGGATAGAAGACTCCAAGAAGATTGGGCCAAAGATGCAAGAGAAGGCCTTAGGGTTCTCATGAGCCTTAGGGTAGATTTTGGGCCCATGGGTTAAGTATGATCTCGCTTATCTTTGTACATATTAGATTAAGGTTTCATTATTTTTGGGCCTTGTATTTAGGGCTTCATAATATAGGTAAGGTACCTTAGAAATATAAGATTTTTCAGCCCTTGTATTTTAGGGCACCTAGACTAGTTTTTGTATTAGGGGTAATTTTGTAATTTCACATGCATTAAGCGAATATTTGATGTGTGTGTTGAGAAATAAATTTAATTGAATTGGAAGAAACCCAATCCAATTAAATTTTAGAGGGGGAGGTGAGCATTTGCTTGCTACACCCCATTGCCACATCATATAGTCACACTTTGTGCATGTCCTTCATACTTTACATGCCTCATGACACCTAAACACACTTAGTGGAGAATCTTGGACTTGATCTTGGATTAGTGGGCTGAACCATAGCTAAAATTCACTAATCATAATTAGTGAAATTTTGGCTCCAAAATTTGGCTCCACAAATTCAATTTCAAATTCAAGTGAAAGTTGAATAGAAATTCAAATTTTCCTCCAATTTTGTGTGACACTTAGGCTATAAATAGAGGTCATGTGTGTACATTTTTTTGAAACTTTGATCATTTGAAAATTAAACTTCAGATTTCAGAGCTCTCTTAGAGCACAAAATTTTGTGTTCTTCTCTCCCTCTCGCTTCATTCATCTCATTCTTCCTTCAAGCTCTTATCCACGACCTCCTATGGTGGTGAGCTTCTTCTAAACTCATCTTCTCCTTGAAGTGATGTCTCCTCTCTCTCTTCCTTTTCCATTCCGCTGTCATTCATCTTCCAAAAAGCAAAGAAATTCATTGATGAAGAAGATCATAGGCCTATAAGCTCCAATGGAGCTTACATCAATTTATTTTCTTTTTTATCTTTATAACTTTTTTCAATCCTCTTTCTTAAAAAATTAACTTATGGGAGAAAAATATCTTTAATATTCAAGTAAAAATATTTAATATATTCAAAAACCAAATACATGAATCAAGGGAGGGTTTAAATTCATATATATATATATATATATATATATATATATATATATATATATATATATATATATATTAAATAACTTATATAATTTATTTAAAATTAGAATTTAAAAATTAATTCTTTCATATTTATCAATTTATCTGAATTTTTATATATTTGAATTTTCATTTTTAAATATATCTTAAAAACCTTTTTAATCAATAATAAGCATAGTACAATTTAATATATATATAACAACATTAATCATTCAAATATGTTTATGTCTTTAGTTATTTAATGAGTCGTTTTTATTATTATCTCATGTGTTTAATAACATTTAATGGGCCCTTTTTCTTTTTTCAGCGGATTTTGTTTATTACCAGCACAAAATTCGTTGGAATGCTCTGGCAGTAATGCTAACTTTTCCAATGGATATTTATCCATCAAAAAAGTTTTGTCACAAATAAATATTTTAAAAATTCATTGAAATTCCGTCGGTAATAGCCTTCGAAAAAAGTTCAAATTTTCTACACACCATAATTCATTGGAAATTTCCATCAAAAATAGCAACATTTCCGATGGACGAATATCTGTCAGCATAGTCCATAAAAAATTTTAACTTTTCCGACGGATTTAGATCCATCGGTCCCATCGACACTTTTCTTGTAGTGTCAATATCATCACATGTAAAATAAATATACTTAAAATTTTAAGATAAAGAATTTGCCTCAATTTTGTCATCCATTTTAGTTGAGTTCGCCTTTTCCTCACCCAATTCATTGTTATCGGCACAAATCTAAAATTTTACAATAAAATTAAACAATATAAATACTTAAAATTAAATGATTTTTTTTTAAAAAATAACTTCATTATATTTTTGAAAAAACCTCTCTGGAATGAATAGCCTTGAATTGGGCTACTAAATCTTGATCATGTGACATTATTTGGGATTGTTCTCAATCTTGCTATCTACTACGAAGAGAAATTAAATATTAAAAATACCTCTTCAAGGACCAAATCCAGATAAATTTCAACCGCAAAATTGTTCATAATGGTAAATCTTCTAGAAAACCAATTAGATAAATAATTTTAGAGATATACATATTAAATATCCTAATATGAATGAGACGTGTTGTGTTGTGATGTGATGTTGGACGACAAAGTGGTGAAATGACATGAACTATGTTTAAGTTTTACTTTGTTTAAATGATATTTATACCTACATGTTGTCTTGTTTCTCTCCATTAGTTTGGAATGTGATAACTCACTCCTCGTGTGTTGTTTGTGTTTGGATCCTGTGATGATCTCGAACTTTGTGTTCATGGGAGCAGATGACTAGGTGAATTGCTTTAAGGAACCTTGTGCTAAAAAACATCAGGACACAATGCTCTGATAGGATGTGACATTGAGGCATGAGTTTTTTTTAATTACATGATGTTTTGAGCAAAAAAAAATGTTCCTGACAAGTTTATCTGGTAATTATGAAGTAAATGTGTTTTAAGAACTTTTAATTAATTATGATTTCTTATTTCTTTTATTATTAGTACATATATGTATGGGGTAGAGGGCATCACAACACCTTCACAGTACAAAGTAGCATGGCAAGGCTTCCTTTTGCATGCAGAACACAGTTTGGTTGCGCACAAAAATCGAGATTGCTTATTGACTACCTTTGGTAAAAAAAAAAGAAAGCACAACAACAACAAAAGCATGAAACAGGTAGCATGTAGGTGACCATTTGTGTGTGGCATATTAAGAACACACAACAAATGGTAATTTTTGGGAGTGTAGCGTATTCTTTTTTTGTGTGTAGATGAAGTTTCCTTGAAGAGGTAAATGTTGATGCTCATTTTTTAATTTAAACTTGAGATTCAAATTCATTTGTGTTCCCACAGAATTTTAAACATCTCCTTCTGTTATATGTTCCTGTATAAATATACTTTGTTTTAGTTTGCAGAAATTCGTTTAGGAGTTCTCTTGCATTTGCTGAAAATCGATTTGCATTATAAATATACTCTCTTTTAGTCTAAGCTCTGCTGTTTTTTAGTTTAGAAAATGGAAAACAAATACAACTTAGTAGTTGAGATCAATGCTGAGAAAGAGAGTTGGAGAATCATGGTTAGCATGGTCATCAAATCTCGAGTTAACTCGCTAACTCTTACGAGTTTACGAGTTCACTTGTCCTTTGCGAATTGACTATTGAGTAAACTCTTTTTTTAGTAGACTCTGGGTAAATTCTATAAACTCTAAGTAAACACGGTAGACTCTCAAGTTTACCACCGAGTCAACGAGTTAGCAAGTTAAAAAAATTAGACCAAAATGTAAGTCATTTTTTATTGTTTTCTGTCTGTTTAGCATTCAACATACCTTCATTTAGCGTGTTATTCTCAAATAAAAAACTCTCACCTTTAATAATATCAAACCCTTGTTCTCTAATAACATCAAACCCTTGATGAGAATGATCTATTACTACTAGAACCTCTACAAGTTATTGTCTAGCGGTAATGTATTATTACTAGACTTGGTTAGTTAAATATTTTGAACTTTATAATTTACTGTTTTGCTTTATTATATTGTTTAAATGTTTAATTAGTATATTATTTATATATATTTTGTTATTATTTTTATATGAAGTAGACTCTTACGAGTCTGCGAGTTGAGTCTCTGGAACTGTCATGAGTCTGCATAAACTCTCGAATTTGATAACCTTTGATACAATCCTCCCTATGAAGGGACCAATTACCAGAGCCATGAGCAAGAGGCTCCAAGAGGATTGGGCTAGAGCTGCTGAAAAAGGCCCTAGGGTTCTCATGAACCTCAGGGTAGATTTTTGAGCCCATGGGCCAAGGTTTGATCCACTTATCTTTGTACATATTAGATTAGGATTTTATTATTTTTTGTCATTGTATTTAGGGCTCCATAATGTAGGTAGGGTACCCTAGAAATGTAGGATTTTTCAGTCCTTGTATTTTAGGGCACCTAGACTAGTTTATGTATTAGGGGTAGTTTTGTAATTTCATATGCATTAAGTGAATATTTGATATGTGTGTTGGAAAATAAATTTAATTGAATTGGGAGAAGCCCAATCTAATTAAATTTTAGAGGGGGAGGTGAGCATTTGCTTGCTACACCTCATTGACATATCATATAGTCACATTTTCTGCATGTCCTTTATGCTTTACATGCCTCATGACACCTAAGTACACTTAGTAAAAAATCTTGGACTTGATCTTGGATTAGTAAGCTGGACCATAACTGAAATTCACTAATCATAATTAGTAAAATTTTGGCTCCAAAATTTGGCTCCACAAATTCAATTTCAAATTCAAGTGAAACTTGAATAGAAATTCAAATTTCCCTCCAATTTTGTGTGACACTTAGGCTTTAAATAGAGGCCATGTGTGTGTATTTTTCAACTTTGATCATTTGAGAATTACACTTCAAAGTTTGGACCTCATTTGAGACACAAAATTGCGTGCTCCTTCTCCCACCACTCATCTTCTCCTTCCTTCAAGCTCTTATTCGTGGCTTCCTATGGTGGTGAGCTTCTTCTTGACTCATCTTCTCCTTGAAGTGGCATCTCAAACCATCTTTATTCCTTCTCCATTTCACTTCCATTCTGTAGAAGCAAATATGATATGAAGTTTTGATGATGCCAAAGATAAGTGTTTCTCATGTTTGATCTAAGTCAAGAATCCAGAAATTCAAGATAATTGATGAACTTAGTTCCTAGAATCTAAGGAAGAGCATTCTTTACTTGATGATGCAAAAGGTTTGGCCAACGGATATTTTCCAAAAGCTTTATGAGATTTCATAAAAATGATATTTACTCTCTGGTAATCGATTACCAAAGGCTATAATCGATTACTAGTGGCCAAAATAATTTCTGAAATGCTCTTACAAAATTTGAATTTAAATTTTAAGACTATAATCGATTACACAAGGCTTGTAATCGATTACCAGAAGTTTTAAACGTTTTGTAATAGCCTTTAGAAATTTGAATTTAGATTTTAAAGACTGTAATCGTACAACTTGTGTGTAATCGATTACTAGACATGAAAATTCAAATTTCAAATCTCAAGAGTCACAACTCTTCAGCAAATAATTCTTTCAGAAAATAACTCCCAAGAGTCTCAACTCTTCAGAAAATAACTCCCAAGAGTCACATCTGTTCAAGAGATTTTTGAATGGCCATCAAAGGCCTATAAATAGGTGACTTGAGACACGAAATTTCTAAGAGAGTTTTTCTAAACAGAAATGTCTTATCCTCTCAAAAAGATTCCTTGGTCAAACACTTGTATATTCAATAAGGAATCTTGATTGATCTTCAATTGTAATATCCTTCTCTTAAAGAGAGAAACTTCTTCTTATTCTTAAGTTGTAAGGATTTCTGAACACAAAGAAAGGGGTGTCCCTATGTGGTTCAGACTTTGTAAAAGGCATTTTACAAGATAGTGGAAATCTCAGGGCGTGGCCAAACCAATATAAAAACTGAGTTTGCATTCTCTCTTCCCTTAAGCTTCTTTTATTTATTGTTATTTATCTTTTGCTTTAAAGAAGTTTATTTTGAATTATCTTTTGAGTAATTCATATTAAGGGTGCATTGTTAATCCAAAAAGAAAGAGTGGAATTTTAAATTGAGGAATAATTTTTGTATCTTAATTCAACCCCCCTTCTTAAGATAACTGAGGTCACTTGTCTAACACATTCATCTTCAAGAAGCAAAGGACTCCATTGATGAAGAAGATCCAAGGCCTACAAGCTCCACATGGAGCTACATCATGTGGTATCAAGAGCATATTCATCTAGGTGATGTTCTTTTGCTTCCTCTATCTTTTTGTTCGGTCAATTCACTTTAATTCCTTGTTATTCATCTTATTCTCCATGTATATCCTCCATTGTCTTGTGGTTTGGTGTTGTTTAGAGTAGATTCAAAAAAATAAACCAATTAAATCTTATATCTACACTTGTTCTTACATTTCTATGGTTCAAATTTTATAGATCTACTCTTGAATCATGTTTTTGTGTTGATTTTAGGTTCTATCATTTTTCAATCATAATATTCTTGTGCTGAACCTTTAGATCTAAATTTTCTTCCAAAATATTGATTAGAAAAAAAACACAAAAATCTAAGTGTAAATCACTTAATCCATGTTGTCTTAGAGTCATGTTTAGTCATAGTAATTGTCACATTATGTTTTAAGTTTGTGTTGAATTTTTATTTTGTTGATTGAATTCTAGATACATTTGTTCATGTATTCTTGTCATTATTAGCCTATCTTTTGAATTTTGAGTTTAATTCATGCATGTTATTTAGTTCATAACATGTTCTAAATCAATTCCTAGAAGTAACCTTGTTGTTGAACTTTTTTTTGTTTTCTAAGTTTCCTACATGATGCCTATGATGAAGTTGAGTTGTGGTGCTGAGTTGTGGCTGGATTTGTGAATCAAAATAAGTCTTAAGCTCTCTTGAATTGTGTTATTCAAGATAATTGCGCATAAGCAAACACAAATTGTAACTATCCAAGTCTTAAGCAACATAAACACTACTCTTGATTTCTAGATTCAAATCACTGGTAATGGCAGCTTAAATATACGAACTTGTAAAATTACTGGGAATTGGTCACTATGAATTTTGAGCTAAAAGTTTTACTGAATTTTCTAGACATCTGGACCAAAATTATAAAAAAGAACCAAACAATTTGGATTAAAGGAAAAAATAAGAAAAATCACACAAATTGACAGAAAAACCAATGTCCAGGAAAAAAAAGTGAAAGGGAAGTGCGCTTGTTGTTTTGGCTCGAAATTTGTTCTATAATTGGTGCCTATTTTATACCAATCTTAGTTCTGAAATTTAAATTGAAAATTAGTGTGAAAACAAGTTCCAAAACTAGAGATTTCTTGAGTCTTTTTTTTTATTTATTTTTTACTCTACTCTAGAGCCATTCTAAGTTTCTCTTTGAGTCCTAGCTTGCTTTTATGTGCTTTTCATTGCTTTAATTGTTGAATAATCCTTGAAAATTTGTCTTGTTAAAACTCTATTGGTTTAGCTTTCATTTCATTTTTTTGGTCTTTAGTTATTGCTTGTCTCTTTGTTTCCTTGTTTGTGAGTTGCCATATAGGGAATTAGAAAGAAGGATTGGTGCCATCCCTTGAAGAATTTGAGTCAAGAAGCAAGGGTAAACCACCTTAAGAGCTATTGGACTAAGAAGCACTCCAAATTGAGTGAATCACCAAAGAGAGAACAACCACCAAAATTGAGGACCTTTTTGTAATTTTGCAATTGACAATTTACTTACTTTCATTGTTGTCAAATTTTGTAACAAAAAGGTCTTTCATTGGAAGTAAGTTGGGAGCCTCCAATAGGTCACCCTACTTTCATTTGTGTGCAATAATTTTAGGCAAGTTTCTCTTAGGATTGTGAGTGTTTTGTTGGAAACCTTAAATGTGGTCATCCAAACACTCTTAGGATTCGCCTAGTTTACATTTCTTGCTTACTTTTATAGCTTATTTCCTTTACTTCCATTGTTAAACCGCCTAGATAGCTTGCCTTTTACCAATTAGTTTTTACCTTATCTTTCACACCTCTTTTAGTGTTTATTTTGGCTAGTTTCAACCATAGTTTCTTTTACCTTTTGTTTTAAAACCCCCAACAACAAAGAACCACAACTTAGGAACCAACATGAGTCTTCATTCTTCATCTAGTGTTAATGGTGAGGGTTCTACTCCTAAGGACCCCTTGTATAAGATATTAGATGAGTTGAGATCCCTTAAGTTGTGGAAAGAAAAACAAGAGAGAAAAGAAAAAGGGAAAAAAAAGAGTGGAAGAAATAAGTCAAGATGAAAGAGAGAAAATAAGAGAGAAAGAGAGAAGAAAAATAATGAAAGAAATGAAAAGAGAAAAACATGCCTCTTATATTAGTCATGACTCTTGAAAGAGTTTAAGTGAATAACTTAACAACTATTATAGAGGGCACCATAGTTCACATACTAAACATCACTCCAAAGAAGAGAAAAAGATAGAAGGTCTTAAGAGGCTAACATTATCCTCCCATATTTCCATGGAAAAGATAATGTTGAGGCCTACTTAGATTGGAAGATGAAGGTTGAACAACTCTTTTCTTGCCATCATATTAGCGAAGAGAGAAAAGTTCCATTGGTTACCCTTAACTTTCAAGGGTATGCCTTTTATTGGTGGACTTTCCTTGTTAGGGAACGAAGGATTCATAGGGATCCTCCAGTAGAGTATTAGAATGATCTTAAGAGTGCCTTAAGGAAGAGACACATTCCCTCCTACTATGAAAGAAAGCTTATGGACAAGCTCCAAAGGCTTAGACAACGGAGTATGAGTGTTGAAGAATATAGACAACAAATGGAACTACTCTTTTTAAGAGCTGGACTTAGGGAGGAGGAAAGAACAAGCATAGCTAGGTTCCTTAGTGGGCTTAATATGGAAGTGAGGGACAAGGTTGAACTCCTTCCATATAGGGACCTAAATGAGCTAGTCCAACTTTGTATAAGAGTGGAGCAACAGCTTAAAAGAAAACCTTCTTCAAAATCTTATGGATTTCACTCTTATCCAAGGAAGGGTCAAGCCCAAGGAATTTTGGGGGCTGCACCTTCAAAACCCAAGGAAGATAAGGGTAAGACTATAGAGAAATACATCCCTAAGACTAGTTCCCAAGAAAGGACTAGCAACATTAAATGCTTCAAATGTCTTGGGAGAGGTCACATTGCCTCTCAATGCCCCACAAAGAAAACCATGATTATGAGAGGTCAAGACATTTATAGTAGTCAAGAGGAGACTACTTCTTGCCCTTCCTCTAGTGGAAGTGAAGATGAAGTAAGGGGTGAAGAGTCTAGTGAGGAAGTCTACCCCCATGAAGAAGGTGACCTCTTAATGGTTAGAAGGCCCCTTGGAGGTCAATCTTGTAATCTATCTCAATCCCAAAGAAAGAACATCTTTCATACAAGATGCAAAATTTTAGATAAAACTTGTTCTCTCATTGTGGATAGTGGATCTTGTTGCAATTGTTGTAGCACAAGATTAGTTTCCAAGTTGAACCTCATTATCATTCCCTACCCAAAACCTATAAACTTCAATGGCTCAATGAGCAAGGGGAAATTGATGCAATCTTACCCCGCAAGGGCATTTGATAGAAAACTCCAAGTAGATTGGGCCAGAGATGCAAGAGAAGGCCCTAGGGTTCTTATGAGCCTTAGGGTAGATTTCAAGCCCATGGGCTAAGTATGAGCCCGCTTATCTTTGTAAATATTAGATTAAAGTTTCATTATTTTTGGGCCTTGTATTTAGGGCTCCATAATGTAGGTAGGGTACCCTAGAAATATAGGATTTTTTAGCTCTTGTATTTTAGGGCACCTAGACTAGTTTTTGTATTAGGGGTAGTTTTGTAATTTCACATGCACTAAGTGGATATTTGATGTGTGTGATTGTAAATAAATTTAATTGATTTGATAAAAGCTCAATCCAATTAAATTTTAGAAGGGGAGGTGAGCATTTGCTTACTACACCCCATTGCCACATCATATAGTCACACTTTGTGCATGTCCTTCATGCTTTCCATGCCTCATGACACCTAAGCACATTTAGTGGAGAATCTTGGATTAGTGGGCTGAACCATAACTAAAATTCACTAATCATAATTAGTGAAATTTTGGCTCCAAAGTTTGGCTCCACAAATTCAATTTCAAATTCAAGTGAAATTTGAATTTCCCTCCAATTTTGTGTGACACTTAGACTATAAATAGAGGTCATGTGTGTGCATTTTTTTCAACTTTGATCATTTGAATATTAAATTTCAGATTCCAAAGCTCATTTAGAGCACAAAATTTCGTGCTCTTCTCTCCCTCTCCCTTCATTCATCTCCTTCTTCCTCCAAGCTCTTATCCGTGGCCTCCTATGATGGTGAACTTCTTCTAGACTCATCTTCTCCTTGAAGTGACGTCTTCTCTCTCTTCCTTTCTCCATTCCGCTGCCATTCATCTTCCAAGAAGCAAAAAAATTCATTAATGAAGAAGATCCTAGGCCTACAAGCTCCAATGAAACTTGCATCAGAAATGATAGTTAACCAACATATAATAATAATAATACTATATACATACATATATATTATAGAAATACTATATACATAGCGATACTTTTTGTAAAATTGCTTTATTGCACTATTAATTCAGACAATGATTAATCCACAAATAATAATAATAATAGTAATATATAACACAATTTTTCAACTTCATAACAACCCATGCAAATAAATTACTGATATAATTCCTCTTCATTGCATAAACTTTATAAATATCATATTTTAGCTTCATTTTGTGACTTTTAGTCTTTGCATAATTTTTCATTTTTAATATATAAAGATAAAGATTTGTTTTGCTTGGTTTGGTCTCCAAAATAAAAGGGATGAAATTTCTCATGGTTCCTCCATTCTCCCATTTCACACTTTTATGACCACATGGTTTCAACTGTAGGATTTTGGACACACGTAAATGATTTTTGGTAAATCAGATTTTAAGGGATTTTCTTATTTGTGTTATCTTCTTACTTTTGTTTATATTTTATTTTTTTCTTTCAATTAAAATTGTCAAGTTTGATTTGTATTATATATATATATATATATATATATATATATATATATATATATATATATATATATATATATATATATATATATATATATATAAACTTGTTGGCATACAATCAAAATTACCTCTCAATTTTTATGATGTATTGCAATCTTACAAGCAGAAAAAACATGTAACAATAGAATGTAGTAATTAGATGATTAACTTGTTATAATAATAAAAAAAGATGTTTAACATGTTGTGGGACGAATTTGACAACAAAGCTTCTAAACCAATTTGTGAACTCCATTGCTAAAGGCCTAGGTAGGTGATAGTCGAAACAACAAAATGTGGAAGAAAATTTCCAAATAACAAAGAACACAAATAGAAAAGAAATAAAGTTTCAGAAATGTATAATTCCACGTTAGTTTAGAAGAACATATCTTAAACCACCTTATTTATATAAGGCTAAAATCATATTTGTATTCAACGTGTAATTTTGATTTAGATACTAAAATTATGTAACGTGTAATATGTTACAAAAAGAATAATAAAGTGTAATGTGCTCGCATGAATTTGTATTCATAGACAATTAAGACTTAAATCATATATGCATTCAACGTGTGGTTTTGATTTGAATATTAAAATTATGTAACATGTAATGTGTGCTGCAAAAATCACGAATTTGCATTCAATGACAATTGTGCAACAAAAAATTATAACCTGTAATAATGACAATTAACACAATGAAACATGCTCCTCATGAATTTGATTTTCTTCTAGAACTATCCCCACTCATCTTCTTTTATATTCCAAAAATATCCCATCCTTCTCTTTTTATATATATAAAGAATTTGAATACTAAGATTATGTAATGTGTATTGTGCTACAAAAATTATGAATTTGCATTCAATGACAATTAACATAGATAATGTGCTAAAAAAAATAACTACAATGATGATAATTAACCTAATGAATTGTGCTCCTCGTGAATTAAGATACATCTTATGAATTTGATTTTCTTCTAAAATTATCTCCACTCATCTTCTTTTTTATTCAAAAAATATTTCATCCTCCTACTTTAAAGATAAAAATAAAGATTACGAACATATATAATGTAATGTGTATCTTGCTACAAAAATTATGAATTTATAATCAATAACAATTAACATAGTGTAATATACTACACAAAAATATAGGGTGTAATGATGACAATTAATATTATGAAATATACTCCTCATGAATTAAGATGCTTCTCATGAATTTGATTTTTTTCTAAAACTATTCCCACGCATTTTCTTTTATATTTCAAAAATATTTCATCCTTCTCCTTTTTATATAAAGATAAAAATAAAGATTACCGGCATATATAGTGTGAATAATTAAAATCAGTCAAATAAAGTGTTCGCATTTTAATGCATGATCAAATTTTCATACACACTTTTATCGCCACTTGCTCTCTCACACCCAAAACACGTGACATAAACGTATATAAATACGAACTCAGTTTCGCACTTATAATTTTTTCTCACTTCAAAAAGCAAAACGCAGTGCTCGACAATGGTGGCGACGCTTCTAAAATCCTAAAACCCTAACCCTAACAAAAAAATCCCCAATCTTCGCAAGACTCGATGAACGTGGATCACGATCAGCCTCCCTCGGCGACGAAGGCCCAGGCGCTGCAGACCCTAACGGCGGGTCCTCTATCGTCGTCGGTGGCGAAGCTCGCTGCGTCCTCGCGGTGCATCCCTTCCGACAAGGACTTCCACTTCTACCGCAACTTCGAGGAGTTCAAGGTCCCCGTCGAGGAAATCGCTCGGGAGTCGCGGTCGATGCTCGAGGCCATCGGCGCTGCGGCAGCGCATGCGGCGTTCCCTGACAACGACGTCGACGACGACGCCGCATACGACTGGCTGGTAAACGCGAATGACGACGTTTTGGAGCGGTTCGACGCGTCGGTGGACGAGTTCCGGAAGGTTCGGCAGGAGGAAGAGGAGACTGGGCGTCCGGCGATGCATCCGATGGAGGAAGATGGGTTTCAATTGGTGACGGGGAAGAAGAAGAAAGGGGGGAAAGGGAATGTGACTCCGGCAGCGACGGGTTCTGAGGTGGCGGCAGTGGCGCCACCGGGAGTTACGGTGGCAACTAAGGATAAGAAGACGATGGGGCCGAAGTCGAAGGTTCCGTTTCATATACCAACGATTAGGAGGCCGCAGGATGAGTATAATATAGTGGTTAATAATGCAAACATGCCGTTTGAGCATGTTTGGTTGCAGAGGAGTGATGATGGGTTGAGCTTCATTCATCCACTGGTTAGTTTCTTAGTTCATTTCGCTAGCGTTTGTTTACACAGCTTGGTATTGTATAGCTTTGTTTTTTTTTTTTTTTGAGTTTGAATTTTAATTATGAGTTGATGCATCGCTGCCATATTAAGACTTTATAGGATGTGATTGTGATGGTTGGATTCGTTTTTAACGACTTGGCAGTGAGTTATTAGTATCAGCATAAAATCTTTTGTTGTTTTTTGTTATTTTTTCCTTTTTGTTTTGGTTTTCTAACAAATTTATGTTAAGTGAATTTTTTTTCAACTGTCTGATTGCAATCGGCCATAATTTAATATGATTTTTTGTTGGCCACTCATATATTTGCTTATGCTTAAAGGAGCTAGTTTTCACAGGTAGGTTATTCTTCTCTGTGTTTTCATTAAGGTAATTTGTGACTTTGGTTTGAGACTTGGAGTGTATATCAAGTCCATTAGGCAAGTTAATAACTTGCTTGACAGTAATGTTATTTCATGGATGCATGTTGTTAATTTAATATTTTAATATTTGGTTCTCAACCCCTGAAACTGGATTGAATCATAATCTTAGAAAGTTTGGTTCAATCCCAACTCCATTGCCTATATGTGGAGAGGTCTAATAAGTGGACCTAGCATGCCTTGATAAGAGAAGGAATTTGGATACTCTTCTGTTGTTAACTAACATGATGTGGTTCTGTTGGGAGAGAAAGAAACAATTTTTTATTTTCATTCAACTATGACCTACCATGATTAGTTGTAGGACCACAAATTATATATTCTTTTTATGTCTTTCTTTCTCCAACCTGACCCTATCCTGTTAACAACAAGAGAAGATCCCAAATCCCATTTGAGAACAACATTAGTTAAACTGAATTGTGCCCACTTCTGCCAGTTATAAGTTTAGTTGCATGGTCTCTTGAATCAAGAGGAGATAACAATGGCAGTTGCATGTGGGTGTTTTTTTAGCATCCTTAAAAGCAAGTTCAATCATGCTGACTATTTACATGTTGGTACATGGTATGGTATACTTGAAAGCAATAGCTTAGGTTTAATGATATTTTCTGTATCATGTTGATACCTTTTCATTCTTGTAATTTTAGATGAACCAGGGTTATGGATTCAATGAGCCTTGTTGAAAGTCTTTTGATGCATGAAGGGGTAAATCATTTTCAAAGGGGTAAATGCTATTTTTGGCATTGAAATCTTGTTAGAAATAACTTTTGGTTGTTTGATAGCCTTCTACATCTAAGTCCTGCTTTTCTAGCAATTAAATCTCCATAGAATAACTTTTTATAGTCTTATTTTGTTTTGCATTAGTAATCTCTATCCCTTGTGTGCGTGTGTGTGTGTATGCAGGCGTATTGATGGAATTTTCTTATAATTTTGATTATCTTTTGTTCTGTGGAGATGTTTTTATTTTATCATCCTTCTCTATCTTTTTGTGTTAATCTATTATTAATTTATTATTCCAGGAAAAGCTATCTGTTTTGAATTTTGTTGATACAAATCTTGGGGATGTTGTGCCTGTGAAGCCTCCCTCGATAGAAAGCACCCCTTTTAAGCTCGTTGAGGAAGTCAAAGATTTAAAGGAGTTGGCGGCTAAGCTGCGTTCTGTTAATGAGTTTGCTGTAAAACATGATTACTATTCATAAAGTTTTACTTATAAATTACCTCATGACCAGTTACATAATTTGCTTCTTGCATCTTATATGTGCAACTGCAATGACACATGAAAAAGAAATCTAAATTCCCATGGGTTTACCTTAGAAAAGATAAATCTTTATTCTAAGTAGTGCAAATTCTGAAGCTACTCTATCCAACTTCAGAGAGAAATACTAAAACTAATTTTTTAGATTATTAATTTTTGTCAAATAACATATTTAATCATCATATATCCTTTGAACATTTTTCAATTAAAAAACATCTTTTCTTTAAGGCTCATACTAAGGAGCACAATTTGGACAGGTTATTAAGCTCTAATGATGTGTCACACATGAAATTTCACTGTATAGTAGTGTCATTTATGAGCCTTCATCTTATAGCTTAAACTTTTAGATTTGGTCATTGACAAAAGTAAATTGTTATCATGTCATTTTTCTGGTTTACTCTTAACCTGAAAGTTATTCAGGTTGAGGTAGCAATTTGCTTAACTTGTATTGCTGCCATTTTGTTTGGAGTTATGTTTCTTTGTTGATTGTGAGGATAGATTTTAATATCTCAGTTTTATTGTTTTTGTACTCTATAGGATAGGATACAGTTCTTGAACATTTTGTTTGCCTTTAGATGCTCTCCTTTTTTTATTGCTTTTGATTATTGGGCTGATATTCCCCTTTCTTGTAGTCACTCCCTCCATTACTTCCATTCATTGCATTCTTTTGACTTATTTATGTATAATGACTTGAAGTTGAAATGTATAGGTTGATTTGGAACATAATCAATATCGGTCTTTCCAAGGTTTGACTTGCCTGATGCAAATTTCAACAAGGACTGAAGATTTTATTGTTGACACATTGAAACTTCGCATTCATATTGGACCCTATCTAAGGGAAATCTTCAAGGACCCTGCCAAGAGGAAGGTTAGCTGCACATAATTGGTTTTTCTCTTAATTCAACTTATTTGTCTCATTCTGTTGACATTTATGGGTTAATTAGGTCATGCATGGTGCGGATCGAGATATTGCATGGCTTCAACGAGACTTTGGAATTTACATTTGTAATTTGTTTGACACTCACCAGGTTTGTTTAAATGCTCTGGCTATTCAATATTTAAAGTTTGAAACTATTTCCTTCTAATTTATCAAGGCAGAAAACTGTACTATCAGTTATTTGGTTCATACTGGCTCTGGCTCTGCATGTGAAATTTCAGTGTTTTGGTGTTCATATGTATTTGTAATGTTATTGCTGAAGAATTTATTGCACTAGACTAATCTATTTTGATTACCTTGCTTAGGCTTCAAAGTTGTTAAACTTGGAGAGAAATAGTTTGGAGCATATTCTACATCATTTTTGTGAAGTTACTGCAAACAAAGAGTATGCTGTCTTTAGTTCTTCGCTTTAATTTTTTGAATTAACCCATTGAGCTTAGATGCTTTACTAGTGCTTCTGGCATGATTTTTCCATTTTTCCCTTAAATAAATTCTGGAAGCTATACATTAACAACTTCTTGCAGATACCAGAATGCAGACTGGAGACTACGTCCACTTCCTGATGAGATGATAAGGTATGATTAACTTTTAACTAGTCAGATTTGACACTTGATTCATCATTTTTTTCACCCTTTGTCTTCTTTTTGCACTATTGGATTTTAAATGTGTTTGGTTTCCTAAAATATACTGGAGCTAATTAATGAGTAACCTAGTTTTGCGTGATTGTTTAGCATACTAGGAATCTATAGAATCTGGTAATCCTTGGTTTGATTGTTTGCCAGTTCCCTTTGTATTTGGGTGGTGTTTACTTGCAACTGACCTGATAGTATAACAATGATAACCTTATCCTATTAGGTGAGGTCGACTTCATGGATACAATGCCATTAGGCGCAGTTAAAAGCCGGATTTTCAGGGTTATCATTTACCATTAGGATTGCTTTTATGAATTCCTGCAATGTTCATCTTGTTCTTTCTCTATTCCTTTTCATAGGGTTAAAAAACCATGCTATCTACCCATATGGGTGCCTTTACACATGTGCAAATCACTTTAACCCATTTTCTGTCATCTTTACCTTGATAGGTATCTTACTAATATCTCTTTGTACACAATCATTTCTTATCCTATCCTTTGTTGTGTATTACACATTTATATCAACATACTCATTTTTGCTACTCCCTTATTTCTTGTTTTGTTAAAGCGTAACAATCACTACTAGAGTATAGCTAGCTGTATAGTAATACAAAAAAACTTTTCTTTGAGCTTGGTAGGTACTTTATAGTCTCAACTAGCTCCTCCAAATGTCCTCCATTTTAACTGCCCAGCTTGTATCTTCTCTGTGACATTTTCATTATTTTGTAGATGTTGATCCTAGATATTTAAAATTGGAAACTTTTTGTATGACATCTTTTCTAATTTTTACCTCCTTAGTCATTTTCTTGTTTCTTGCTAAAATTGCAATGCATATTCTCTTATTCCTACTCAAGCAAAATCTTATGCTTCAAGTGTCTGTCTCTAAAGTTCAAGTTTAGAGTAAACCCCTTCCTTGATTCCACAATAAAAGTATTTTTATGGGTAATCTTTTGTATGTCCTTGGTAAGCACACCGAAGACTATTTTAAACAAGGACTCAAGGCTGAGCCTAACGTGAACTTATTTCTACAAGAAAATCTTTAGTCTCACCTCTAGGAGTTCTTACATCGACTGTTACCCCACCATTCATTTCTAGTATATAGTCCAGATACAAGTCACTCAAACACGGAATTGTAACATTTGTATTTGTATGCATAGTTAATAGCATGCTATAGCGTGCAGCAATAGCATTTTAGCTTTGTGTCATGATTCATGTCATGGCCTGGCCACAGTGGAAGTGGAGTTTTGTCATTTTTTTGTAGTTGTGTTTGTATTTGTATGCATAATTAATAGCATGCTATAGCGTGCAGCAATAGCATTGTAGCTCTGTGTCATGACTGCCATTTTTTTTTGAAGTGGTGATAGTGACCTGAATTGCAAAATGAAAACACAGAGGCACTATAGTTTACAGATCATTGAAATTGAATCCTTGCTTTGCTTCCTTTTTATTTGATTGCCCCTTAAGTTTTTGATGTTAAGTTTTCCCTGTTAAATTAAAAATATGCTTCAACATGCATCATCATTCTTCAGAAAATGACACACTAGGTTGCTACTCTGGGCCTTCACAGCTACAATAATTCTTGATCATTGTCAAGAGTATTATTAGAATCAGAAGGCTTTTCACTATTTACTTTGAGTCTCACCCGTTGTTTACCAGCTTGTAATTTATGTTGTTCAGTTCTTCTCTCTTGTTTTCCATCCGATCTTTGTTCTTCTCTCCTCAATCTTTATCTCTTTATTCTTCTCCCTTTCGTCTGCAGAATACTACCAGCAGTATAAATGTATTCTAAGGAAATTAAAATTTTCACAAGCATTGCTGATTTATTCTATTACGACAAACCTTGGGTTTATTTCCCCTCCCAAAAAAAGAAATTAGTTTACTTGTTTATCTTGGTTTTAGCTTGATGATTACTGGCACACTGTCATGGGCAATCTAATTAGTAATTATTACAATCTAATTAACTGTTTTTGTGATGACAGATATGCCAGAGAAGATACACACTATCTGTTGTATATATACGACTTAATGAGGATTAAGTTATTTGCCTTGTCTAAGGAGTCTGAAAGTTCTGAGTCTTCAGACACTCCTCTGGTGGAGGTAAGTATAACTATCATCTACAACAAAAATGTCTCTGACTGTGGATGCTATTACATTAAATTTTTAGATGAATTTGATTTGGTTGAACTGTTGAAGTTTAACATGTTTCTTTCATGCTTTACTGAGTTTGGAAATTTGTTTGTTTTAAATTTGTTAGTACTTTGTTTCTGTCACCTTCAATAAGTTTACAACGTTTAGTAATTTATGATTGCTTTAAGTTCTGTTTGTTAAAACTTTTACTAATTTAGCATAGTAGAAGGTAACATTTATGTTTATCAGTTCTTCCTGCTTTTTTCTTTATGATATTCATTGTGGTATGCATGTTTTGAGAAAGCCTTTCTCATGGAAATAGTTTTTTCTCCGTTCAAGAGTTATCTTAGGAAGCTGACTATAAAGCCATTTTTAGTTGGTGCCTATTAGAAATTAAACTAACTAGATGACAATGTGAACTATCATTCATTTCCACAATCCATAGGGTGCTCTTTAATCCCTGTAGGACTGCTTTGTCTCATTTGTTTGAACATTTGCACATGTTACAATAATGTGAAATGTGAAGACTGACTAGACCTGACCTTCCTTTCTATACAGATAAAGTTTTTTGGGCATTAGTTTTTGTTCTCAATCTTTAATCAAATTGAGATACAATATGACCGAATGGTTGGCTCAATGAACTTTCTTTTTGGTTTTTGACTGGAATTTCCCTTAAACCTACAGGTCTACAAACGCAGTTATGATGTCTGCATTCAGCTATATGAGAAAGAACTTTTGACAGAGAACTCCTATCTTCATATATATGGGTTCGTCAATAGCATTCTTTCATTAGTTATGCATTCTATGCCAGCAGCAATTGTTCACCAAGCATTTTTTGTATATCTTGATTACTTTTCTGACTCTTCTATATAAAGGGTTTATTTATTAAGTTCTGTTTTGCATGTAATGCATGCCAAGAAGTGTAAAACAAAGCTTAATTACTGTTTCTCTTTAGGTTGCAAGGGGCCGGTTTCAATGCTCAGCAGCTTGCCATTGTTTCTGTAAGTTTACTTCCTTTTAATTATTTGTAGCATCAATCTTGAATTACTTAATACTTAGAGGCAACAATATCTTGCCCCCTTTTTTTTCCCATCAAACACCATTCTTGCCATGAATATGAAAAATGTTTTCCACAGTTCTTCTAAGCAACACTTTGCATTAAATTTTGATACATGATTTTATTAAGTATTGTGGACAATTCTGTTGTCTTAATCTAGAAGCCATTATTTTCTCGTGAATCTCATTTTGACCCAAATGTGGTGAACTTATTCCCCTGGATTTTTATAGATTATTCTTTGTTAATTATTTCTCTTTATTTTATAAAGTTTTACTCCCTTAACATCACTCTGACCACTTTCATTGTCATTATCGAAATCTCAATTTAGCTATTGATATTTGATACCATTTCTTACCACCTTCATTAGTGTCATTATCACCTTTGTTTCTGTTACTTAAATAATAATACTACAGTTTCCAACTACTCTGTCATCTTAATCACCACTAAAATTTCTAGAATAGTTATCTTGCTGTTTCATGCTGGTTTCTATCATGAAACAGTTTGGGTTAGACACAAAGAAACTCTAATCTAATGGCCTTCCAAGCATAATTCATGTTTAAGTTTTTTACTTTTTTCTGAATCAATCCAAAATAGCTTTCACCTCCAAAAAGTCCTGATACAATGTCAGGATTTTGTGAGTGAATGCCCAACTTCAAACACTAAGAATGTGGCATGTCACATATTGCATAATTTGCATTTTGTTTTGGATTTCGTTGCTCTCTATTCTTAACATCTATTGTAGTTTATATACTCTGTTTTTCTGGTTTGCAGGGGCTGTGTGAATGGAGGGACATTGTTGCCCGTGCAGAGGATGAAAGTACAGGATATGTATTGCCAAATAAATCTGTTCTTGAAATCGGTATGAAACTTGTGCAAATTCTGTGTATCTTAATATTAGCAATTTGGATGTATGCTCATAATTTAATTTGTATTTACTTGTTTAAAAGCTAAGCAGATGCCTCTTACTACAAGCAAGCTACGGCGATTGGTGAAGTCAAAACACCCTTATGTTGAACACAATCTTGATACTGTTGTCAGCATCATTAGGCATTCAATCCAGAATGCTGCTTCATTTGAGGAAGCTGCTCAACAGTTGAAAGAAGCACAAGCTGTCACTGTAAGTAATATGTTTACAATTACCATATGAATGTTTGGGCAGAGGATATATTAATTTGTCAGCTGTGGTCTGGTAAAATATTAATTGTTATGAAGACAACAAGTTACTAATATGGGAGCTTCCTGTTTGTTATTTGTGCAACTTTCACAATTATTTAAAGGTTGTGTGTATAAAGTACAAAGCACTAACACTCATTTATATTTACAATCTTTGTTAAGTACTAGTGCGTTGCAAGTAATACATGCCCAACCCGGTAATACAATTTACCCAGTAATACTATGATTCATAAGAGCCATAATACATAGTAACCTTGTATTTAACATTACAATGTTCTAACACTTTCATTTAACAAGATCTAGTAGTTTGGTACAGCTAGTACAAGTCCAGCCCAATATTAGATGATAACTGTTGTAATGGGACTCCTGACACACATACAACCCCTAATCTTTTAGCTTGTTACAAAGAAACACAATGACTGTAACCTCATGGTTTTTATAGTGGCATGAAATTATTGTTTCCACACAATGTTAACATATAGTTATTGGAACTCTTAAATATATCTTTTGTTTTATAATCTATAGGCTTTATTCATTTAAATTCAATTTATAGTAGAAATAACATTTTTTGTTACAATACTATCACTAAAAATAGGACGTTTCAAGTTCATTGTTTAAGTATATTAAACATTAATATAGAAGTAAGGTATAGTTGAAGATTTGAATAAGTGAGGAAATTTTCTCTCACTCTCTCTCATCTCATTAATTGCTTTTGAATGGCATATATATAGGGTACAAAGAGAAGAGAGAGACAGCTTACACATACTGACCTAACCCTGCTGTCTCCTCTGAAAAGTAAGCTAGCTAAGTAACCATACATAGAATAAAACAAATATTCAACAGGTATTTTAAAGCATTTAAATTTGAAAAGGTCTCTAATAAACTAGGATTATGATAATTGGCCACTGCTGTCATTTGGATCCTTGGATCTGTTATAAATGCTGAGTCAGTTTCAAAACCGAAAAATTTGAGTAAGCTGAGATGTCTAAATAACTACTTAGAGAGTTTTAAAATTTTCTACTTCGTTTTTCTCCTTATGGGAGGAGGGCGAGCCCTGGTGCAGCGGTAAAGTTGTGCCTTGGTGACCTGTTGGTCATGGGTTCGAATCCGGAAACAGCCTCTTTGCATATGCAAGGGTAAGGCTGCGTACAATATCCCTCCCCCATACCTTCGCATAGCGAAGAGCCTCTGGGCAATGGGGTACGAAGAAGAAGAAGTTTTTCTCCTTATGGGAATTAATGCTACCAGCTTAATGGGTTGGTATTTAAATTTTATTCGTCTTAATTTCTGATTTTTGCATGTTGATTAAACTGTGTGATGATGATTGTTGTGCAGGCATCAGATGTAGTACCTGTTACAGATGGAACTGAAGATCCCCCATCTCATACACGGCATTCTAAGGTTGGAAATGCAACTAAAATGTTGGAATTGAAAATATCAGCTATATCAATATTCTTGAGAAGTCACCATTTATTCTTTCGACCTTCAGGAATCTTCTCAGCATCAAGCTACAAGTGTACCAATAAAAATTAAGTCCAATAGTCTTATTTTTGAGCCACCAAAGGATAGTCTCACAATTGCAGAGCAGAATAGGGATGCAAATGTTGGTGCACTTTCTACAGCAAAGGTTGCAAAATTTCTGTGTTTTAATATTAGTTCAATGTTTTAGCCTCCTAGTGATGAGCATTGATCTAAATTATATTGCTAATTTGTTGATAGGGGAATGGAGCAGCTGTTCAGGTGCTTAAAAAGCCTACTGGTGCTTTTGGGGCACTCCTGGGGAGTTCTGCTTCAAAGAGGAAGCTTGGTCCTGGTAAGGTATGCTTTCGTCAAACATCTCAATGAATGTCTCTAAATTACATACGTGATGCAAAATATGGAGAGCTCCATGTCTGTTCTCTACTTATCCATGCCACTTTTTTGGGGCTTATTCTTAGGGCAAGGAAGAGATCAAGCTAGAGCAGATTAGATCTTCTGTCAGTCTTCCTTTCCATTCATTTTTGGGTAGCAGTGAAAAGTCAGAACCTACAGAAGAAATTCCTAGTGTAGCATCTGAAATGTCAGAACCGCAGAAACCTGTTTCTGATGTAGTTTCTGCCTCTCCAGTAGATGAGATTATAATGCTAGAATCAGATACGGGTGCAAAGGATATGGAGCAGAATAACCTAGAAAACTCCAATGAACACAGGGAGAAAGATTCTGTTGTGTCCACTTCGGGAAAAGAGGATGAAGATGAGCCAGTATCACTGTCAGAATTGTCATCGAATTTAAAAAAATGCTTTCATTCAAATGATCAAAATAATAAAATCAGACAGCCCAAGAAAACTGAACAGCCCAGTGGCTTAGTGCAGCTGAAGCCATTTGATTATGAAGCTGCAAGGAAACATGTTAAGTTTGGAGAACATAAAAAGCATGCATCTTCCAAGGGTTCCGATGGTCATATGGAGGTAGTAGAGGACTCCGGTAGCAAGAAGCAGCGTTCGACAACAGGACAGGGACAAGCTAGTGATTTGAGTAAACAATTGCCACAAGGTAGAAGACGTCAGGCGTTTCCTGCTTCTGGGAATCGTAGTTCAACATTCCGCTGAGACAATGAAAATAGATTTTATGTACAAATTGACAAAGCCATATTTTCAATTTAGCAGTGTTAAATCCAACATGATCAAGATATATAATTTTGTGATTTAGCATAGGTTGTGTCATAAAAGCTCACATATTTTGATTATAATTTTTGTTCATTACTTGAGCAGCAACAGTTTTTTTGCGCCGATCAGCTATTGAAGGTGAAAATATTTGAGGGATCAGAAAAATATGTTAGACATTGAATTGTATTGTATTGGTTTGAAAATTCCAATTACAAGGTTAAATATGCTTTGCATTTAGACTATGGGGTTTTTCCGTTGCATTTAAATCTAGAATTTAATTTTGATAAACAATAGTTGATTTTGCTTTATTATCTATTCGTGTAAATATTAGAAAACAGTTGAATATAATAATTGAGGTTAAACAATGGGGTGATTTGTATCCTTTGGTGATTTTTTTGGCTATAGTTCGTTAAATTTATTTGTAAAGAAATGACAAGCTTAAGCATTTAATTGGACATTCTCATTTAGTTTAAACTGGTTTTTAATGAATGTTAAAAACTTTCAATTCAGTCGCAGAATTCTTTTTTTTTAGGAATTTAAAGGCTTAATTACAAATTTGGTTTCTAAATTATTTTAAAAGATTTAACTTGATCCCAGGTTCAATTTGATCCCAAGTGGTTAGGGTTTAAATTCTGATTGTCTTGGATATGAGGTAAATTATATTGGAAGGAGAATGTTCACCTTATATGCACTCATGTCGAGGTCACCATAGAAGATTCATCATTGCATTTGATAGAGATTATTTCGTACTAATGTCATAGTTACAAAAGAAAGATTCCATTTGATCCTCGAGTTTTCTTTTAAAATGTACTACTTTGATCCTTTCTGTCCAATTAAGCTGATGCTTTTAGAGGTGCAAATTTCCACAATTTTTACTTACGATCAGTTTGCACTTCTAATGAGGTCAGTTTAATTGGACGGAAAGGACCAAATTGATGCATTTTAAAAAAAATTGAGACCTAAATAGAATATTTTAAAAACTTGGGAATCAAATTGAATCTTTTAAAATATTTGAGGACCGAATTAATAATTAAGTCAATTTTAAAATGATTCATAATAAAATAATTTGTTTGGATAAAATATTTGAAAGAGAATTAATTTTTTGATATTTATATGAATAATTTTAATTAAAGATTTCAAATTCTTTAAAAAATTCTTTGATTTGAAATTCTTTTTTAGAGACGCTTACTCTTACTCACTTTCTCATTTGGCACTCACAACTAAAGGTGGTCAAGGGCTTCTATGACAAACATCGACACGAGCTGTTTTTCACTGACGTCGGCCAAGGCTATGATTTTGCCAACGTTGACTAAGAATTTTTTTGGCCGTCGTGGGTTAGGGCTAATTTCTCATAGATGCCAGTCATAAGAATTTTTCGCTGATGTTGACCAAGGATACTTTTTGGCAGTTGTCATCTAAGTTTTTTCATTTGATGTCAGCTAGTGATGTTTTTGGCTCGACGTTCTTTTTTTTTTTTTACTGACATCGTCCAGGGCTATTTTTAGTAGACGCTGTCTAGGGATTGTTTGGCCAACGTTAGCTAGGGTTTTTCTAACTGATGTCAGTTAGGGATTTTCTGGGTGATGTTGGTTAGATTTTTTTGGCTGACATTGACCATGACTATTTTTTAGTCAACACTTGCTAGGGTTTTTTCAACCAACATCACCTACAGATAATGTTTAGTCGATATCGATATGTTATTTTTAGTCGATGTATGATAGGGTTTTGTTTGCCAACATCGACTAGGGTTTTTCAGCCCACATCGATCAGAGCTATTTTTAACTAACATTGGTTAGGATTTTTCGGCCGATGTCAACTATATTTTTTTGGTTGACATCGACTAGATTTTGTTGGCCTTCATCGGTCATGATTATTTTTTAGCCCACACCTGGTAAGGTCTTTTAAGTCAACACTAGCTTGGGTTTTTGTTTGGCCAAAGCTATTTTTTAGTCAACATCGGCTAGGGCTATTTTTTTAGTCGATGTATGTTAGGAATTTTTGGCCAACATTGACTAGGATTTTTTGGCTGATGCCAACTAGGGATTTTTGGTTGACTTCGATTAGGTTTTTTGGTCGACATTGGTCATGACTATTTTTTAGCCAACATTGATTAGGGTTTTTGGTCGACATAAGTCATGACTATTTTTATTTGATGCTGCCTAAGAATTTTTGGCTTACATCGACTAGGATGTTTTGGCCAACATCGACTAGAGATATTATTTATTTGACACCGGCCAGGGTTTTTCTGCTAACATCGGCTAGGGTATTTTGACCAACATTGGCCATGGCTATAGTGGAAAAAAGTGTTTTTTTGTTTTTTTTTTTTTTTAAATTTTGTTGGTTTTTCGTTAGGTTATACAAACATATAGCAATTTTAAGTTTAAACATCCTTTTAGTCATAAATATGATCTTGTTTGTTTTTAGTCTCTCCTTTTAAAACATTTGACTTTTGGTCTTTCACTTTTGAAAACAGGTTAAAGTAAATGCTAACACTGGTTGTTAGTTGAATTTAATAGTGATGTTGATTTTGGATTCACACTTTGTGGCGATGTTTAATCCACCATAAAATAGACTTTAGCCTAAGCCTACTTCTGTTGCTTGTTATGATTACTTCCTCATTGTTTCTTCAATAAACATTCCAAATTTCAAATAAAAAGGCTTAGACACATGATAAAAATATGAACCAAAAAGAAAGTCATTGTCCCCAACACTTTTAATCCTTGAAGCTGATAGACAAGGCACACAACATACAAGCATTTCTTATGTGCAACCATGGCCATCTTCATGGAACCATCACTAATAAGCATCACCCAACAACCACCAAACCCAATAGCAAATAAGCCTCACACCACCCACATACTTGTCACTAGTGTTAAACCCACCATGACAACCATTACCAACCACAAGCAAAAAGCATCAATGGAGACTTATCCCGCAACTCATCACTCAGATTGTCATTTCCTTTTCGCTCATTGCTTCTTTATGTTTCTCATGGTCTCTTTCTTCAAGTATTTTGTGTTATTTATTTATTATTTGGTTCCAAATCCTCAAATTTGCAAATTAAGGAAGAGGAAAAGTTCATTGTTGTTGAGGGAGAAGAGGTGGCGGCATTAGTGCTGCCATGCATGATAGTAAGCAAGGTTGTGTGTGAAGGAAAGAGAAAGAGGACAAGAGGAAGGGGAAGGCGAGGGATGTGCGAAGAAAGGATGGTGGTGGCAGTTTAAGCACGACAAAGGGGGCTCAATCTTTGACGAGAAAGTTTGTGTGGAAGAGTGAGAGGGAAAACGCGAGAGAGTTGAAGAGGTAAAAGCAAGAGAACTACTCATTCGACCAAATAAAAGAGTGAATATATTCTTGTTAAGAGTGAGAATAATTTTGTTCTTGTTAAAAATCACCATAAAGTGCGAATCCAAAATTTACATTTTGTTGTGGTTAAAAATTAGCACAAATTGGTATCACTGTTAAGTTCAACTAACAAAGTTAGTGTTGGGATTTATTTTGACAAATGTTCAAAAATAGAGGACCAGAAGTTGATATTTTTAAAAGGAGGTATTTGAAACGAAAATGACCATATTTAGAGGGGCTAATAAGATTTTTAACCCTAACTTAAAATACAATGAATTTTTTATCTGAATTAAAAATTGTTAGTTTGATTGTTTGTGCCAAGTTTTAAATTGAACATATACAAGTATATAATAACAAAGTTGTTGTTTTTATATTCCCTTCTTTCCTATTTATAAGACTTAAGTTTGAAATAATGATTGTTTCTTTTTATAAGGGTCGATCTATAATGTTTCTTGCATTAATTATTTTTAGACTAGAAATATCCCCCATTAAAAGAAGAAAAAGAATGTACTGACAAAAAAAAAATAGAAGAGAGAGAAGTATTAATGACAAATATAATTTTGAAAAAAAGTTATAAATTTAAGACAAATTTATTGTTTTAAACTAAATTAATTAATCTTGATGAATTAAGTAATTGAATCTTATATATAGGAACAAAGAGAGTATATTTTTAAAATATATATTATGTCAATTTTGATGTATATCAATAGAACAAAAATCTCCCCAACTTCTCTACACCAAGAAAATAAAAAAATGGTGTGGTGGACAGAAAGAATAGGTCATTGTAAGAAATGACTAGAACCATGTTGAATGATAACTTAACTCCTAAAAATTTCTAGGTTCAATTGAAGCTGTAAACACTCCATGCTATTTACAAAACAAAATATATATTAGACCTATCTTGAAAAAGACTCCTTATGAATCGTGGAAAGGCCAAAAACCTTACAGATCTTATTTTCACCCTTTTGGATGTTATTGTTTCATCTTGATCACTAAGGACATTCTTTAAAGTTTGATTCTAAGTATGACAATGGAATATTGTTAGGATATTTCAAAACATCCAAAGCATATAGAGGATATAACTCTAGAACTTTAGTAGCACAAGACTTCATCCGCATGAGTTTAATGACAATAAGTTGATAAAGAATTATCAAATATGGATAAGTATTTTGTAGATACAAAGTCGGTTGACAACAAGGAGAAAACGTTCAATGAACTTGTAAATGTTGATTTGAAGAATTGAAGATTTAGTCTTAAGTTTTGGTTTTATGATTTTGCAATGCCAAACATGTTTGAAAAGATGTGGCATATGTATTGAAGGTTTTAGACTAGGCATGTGTGGAAAATATTATTTTAATTTTTGTTTATCTATGCTTAGTAGAGTATCGAGTATGATTAAAGATGGATTAATCTCTAAGTTTCTTAGAAGCAATGACTTCAACACAATGTAATTAATTACAAGATTATGTAATCAATTAAAAAGTGTTAGAACAAGCATATGAACTGACTTCTATTTGAAATTTGGCTAAAATCATCAAATTAATCAATTACTAGTTTTCATAATCGATTACAATGCAAGTTTCATAAGAAGGAAGACTTTGTGCTTCGAGATAATCAATTACCACATTTCGTGATCCATTAGTTTGAGTTAAAAACTTAAGGAGCTCTCTGTAAGACAAACTAATCAATTATTACATTTCATAATCGATTATTCTTGATTCTCAGAAGTTCAAACTAGTCTTTGTGAAACGAGATAATCAATTACCACATATAGTAATCGATTATTGTAACACCCTGAAATTTCGATAACTGAAAATAGATGTTTGATGTAATTCTTGCATTGTTCGATTAATTTGGATTAGTTGAGATATTGTGTGAATTATCTATGTGTGATTGCTTGGTGTAGATGTTAGGTTATGTGGAGTTTGATTGACCTGTGTTGTAAATGTGAGATTTCGAGTTTGACCCAAAAATCTATTTCGATAAAACCATGATCTTGGACTTGTTAACCGTTTGATAACCTTCAAACTTGAATTGTAGGTTCATGACTCATGTTTGCATGTTTTGACCGTTGGGATTTTCCAAATAATAATCTTTGGATAGCTTACTTAGCGAGACAAGCCCGCTAAGTGCAATTCCAACCCAAGAGAGAAATTCGCTTAGCGAGACAAGCACGCTAAGTGTAATTCCAACCCAAGGAGATAATTCACTTAGCGTGGAAGGTGAAGTTTCGCTTAGCGAAACGAGCTCACTAAGCGAGATCTGTAGATTATAAACATGGCCAACAATGTAAAAATACGCGTTTTCACCTCCCTCTCTCTCAATTCACGCCCAAAAACCCTAACACCTCCTCTTTCAGCACCCACGACCACCGGTGGCCGCCAGGAGCCGCAGTTGCTTGTCGTCGGAACACAACACGAAGATGAACGCTTTAATCAGAGTGAAATCTTCAGAATGCACCTCGAGGATTTGGTAGAGAACAGAGCTCTCAGCCCTTCTTTCGTGGTTTCTTCGAGGTAACCATGATTTCCTTGTCTTCTCCTAGTTAGTTTGAGCTTCTCTTAGTACCTCTTGTGATTTGGGTACCGTAATAGGATGTTTTATACTTCCTTTGAAAAACCTTTGAAAATGAGACGTTGTAGGAGTTACCCTTTTATAAAATTGATGTTATTTTCATGATCTTCGCTGAACCCAGTCATGTTGACGTGATCAGAATTTCAAAATGATGTCTCTTTGATGTAGACCCCGAAACACCCCTTAGACCTTTTTTAATTTGGATGGGTATTTGACCCTAACTGTTGATATTAACCTTGTCATTGAAATTTATACTAAATTGTCTTAGGTTTGGTATATACAGCTCTGCGATTGGACCGACAAACATGAACGTGAGAGACCTCCGAGCGACGCAGAGAGGAGCTGATGGAGAGATATCGATAGGTGATAGGAGTTTATTTTTGGTTTATAGCTTTTGTTACCATAGTTGGGGCCAGAGAACCCAATTATGGGGATGCATGTTTGTCCTTGTGCATGTTGATTTTCAAGAAAAACCAAGTTTTTGACTAGTGAGATGTGTTATATTAGTTATTAATGAATGAAATTGAGAATGATATTTGTTGTTGTATGAGACTTGTGTTGTCTGAAGGCCTGTAAAATGTGAATCCTAGGCACAAAATTTTATATGTATATATGTGGAATGCGATTATTGATGATGTTGATGACATATATATGAGATGATGTTGATGCTTATGATAATGTTGATATGAGATTATGTTAATGTTTATGATAATGCTGATATGAGATGATGTTGATGTTGATAATGACATTGAGATGAGATGATGTTGATATTGATGATGCCATTGTGATGGATGTATGGTGTGTATGTACGCGGGGGGTGCAGTGACTAAGTTGGATATCCCTGGAGGGGAAAATAGAGTGGTTAAAGAATTCTAAGCATCCCTGGAGAGGGAAAAAGATTACTTAGAATCTTTAATTATCCACGATCAATGTATTGACGGTGCCTATGTTTCATACTTCATATTGCATGAAAATAATATAAACTTTGTCAGTAAGTACTTGTAGTTTTTCATGAGGAAAAAACTTGTACTTGGGGGATGTCACTTGGTTTGGAACTTCCTTAAGACTCAGGCTGATCACCATGGGGAGGAAGTTGCCTATGCACGACAGGGTGACCTCGACACTTGCTGCCTAGCTTTCCTAAGTAAGAGTGTCGCGTGGAAACATTGATTACTTAAAGGGTGTGATTTTAATTGAACCTAAACTATGAATTAGTAAAGATTTTTGAAAAGAATCTATTCAACCCTCCTTCTAGATTTCCAACTATTCCAACAAATGGTATAAGAGCTAGGGTCTTGAAAATTAATCAAGGTTTTATCAAAATTCTTTGATTATTATGGAAGTTGCGCCCATTAACAAACCTGCACTCTTTTGTGGTCTGAACTATCCTTTTTAGAAAGTTTGTCTGAAATTTTTTAAGGAATATGTTAATAGAGGTATTTGGCATGCTGTGGTAAATGGTTATACAATTCTAACTCATGTTGTTAATGAGAAAACTGTAGAGAAAACATTTGAATCTTGGACTACAAAATAAATTAGAAGAGGAGAGTATGATTCTAAAGTTGTGAATATCATTCACTCGTTCTTGAGTTATAATGAATTTTTTAGGGTATTAGCATGTACTACAATGAAGGAGATGTGGGATCTTATACAAGTGACTCGTGAAGGTACTCCGGAGGTTAGAAGATCAAGGAAGAACTCTCTTATCTAAGAGTATGAGGCATTCCGAATGTAGCAAGGAGAAACTATTGGAGATGTCCAAAAGAGATTCACTCATATAGTGAATCATCTCAAAGGCCTTGGGAAAGTGTTTGAGTAAGAAGAGCTGAATGTAATAGTATTAAAATTCCTTAATAGAACATGGCAATTGAAGGTCACTGCTATTTTAGAGTCCAAAGACCTCACCTCCATCACATATGTTGAGCCATTTGGGAAATTAAGAGAATATTAAATAGACATGACTAAGATGGTTGAAGAGGAAGCTAAGGAGAAGAGGAGTAAAGGCTTAGCACTAAAATCCTTCATACCATATAGTAATGAGAGCGATGAAGAAAATGCAGAATGTTCCAAGAGTGAAAATCTAACACATATATTAGAAAGTTTAAGAAGTTCTTGAACAAGAAGAATCTTGAAGGAATATCCTTTCAACAAAAGAAGAATTTTAAGAATAATGACTCAACCTTCCCTGACTTCACTTGTTTCGAGTATGGCAAGCCGGACCACATAAAATCTGAATGCTCCATCTACCTAAAGAAACAACAAGGATGAGAAAAGAAGGCAATGAGTCATAGCAAGAGGAAGAAGGCTTACATACCGTGGGAGAAGAATGCTTCTAGCACTTCAAGTGATTCTAGCAATGAAGAAAAAGAAAAATTCTTGGTATAGGTAGCATTGGAAACTCACTAACTACCTTGATAGAGAATATTTTGTATGTGGATGGATTGAAGTATAACCTTCTAAGCATTGGCCAATTATGTGACGAAGGTTATACAATTTCTTTTAATGAAGATTGTTGCACTATTAGTAATCCAATCACAAATCAAACTAAGTTTATTGGTAACTGCATTGGAAATACGTACATGCTTAATGTAGATTGTGCTTCATCATCACGCTTGACATGTTTATGGCTAAGGCATAGAAGGGTAGCTCACATTCACATGAATCATTTAAATAAACTTATCTCTAAAGAGTTAGTTAGGGAAATTCCTAAGCTTAAGTTTGTGAAAGATGGTTCATGTGATGCTTCTCAAATGGTAAGCAATCTAGAATTTCTTTCAAAGCTAAAAATATGATTTCTACCTCTAGATCTCTTGAACTTTTGCATTTAGACTTGTTTGGTCTTTCTAGAACTATGAGCATAGGAGGGAACTATTATGCATTAGTGATTATGGATAACTATTCTAGATTTACATGGACTTTGTTTTTACCCTTGAAAAATAATGCTTTCAAAGCTTTTCAAAAATTAGCCAAACTAATTCAAAATGAAAAAGATTTGAAAATTAAAGCTTTAAGAACATGAGGATGAATTTTAAATGAGGAGTTTGAAACCATTTGTTAAAAGAATGATATTAATCACAATTTTTTTACTCCAAGAACTCCTCAACAAAATGGACTTGTGGAGAGGAAAAAATAGGTCTCTTGAAGAATTAACAATAACAATGTTAAATGAAAACCATCTACCTAAATATTTTTGGGTGGATGTGATTAGTACAACTTGCTATGTTCTTAATAGAGTGATTATAAGACCTCTCTTGAAATTGACACCCTATGAGATCCACAAAGGTAGGAAGCCAAATATATCACATCCCAATGTCTTTGGTTGTAAATGCTTTGTTTTGAACAATGACAAAGAATAAATTGACAAATTTGATGAAAAAGATGATGATGATTTCTCTTAGGATACTCATCTACTAGGGGCATATAGGATTTTCAATAAGAACTCATTAAAGATTGAAGAACTTTTCCATGTTGTTTTTGATGAGCCTAACCCCCCAAAAGGAGGGAAAGGTGCCTGTTTTTTATGATGATGTAGGGAGTCCAAGAAAAGCATCTCCAAGGAGTGAAGAGGTGATGAACAATGAACCTCAGGAAGGACCCTTATCATAAGAACTTCCCATGGAATGGAGAACACCTAGGGATCTCTCTATAAACAACATCATTAGAGACATTGAAATGGGGAGTGACTACTAGAAACTCTGTAAACTTGTTTTGTGAGCACATTGCATTTGTGTTACAAGTAGAACCCTTGCTTATAGAAGAGGCACTAAAAGATGAGTTTTAGATAATGTCAATGCATGAAGAGTTGAACCAATTCAAAAGAACTGATGTATGAGAATTGGTACGTTATACTAACATGAACATCATTGGCACTAAATGGGTGCTTAAAAATAAATTGGATGAACATGATTTGATCACTAGAAATAAATCTAGGCTAATAGACAAGGGCTATAACCAACAAGAGGGTATAAACTTTGGTGAAATCTATGCACCAGTAGCTAGATTAGAGGCCGTGAGATTGCTACTTGTTTATGCTTGTGTTATGAATTTCAAATTATACCAAATGGATGTAAAAAGTGATTTCCTATTTGGATACATTGAAGATGAAGTTTATGTTTCTCAATCTCATGGTTTTGAGGATTACAAAAATCTAAATCATGTGTACAAGTTTAAGAAAACTCTTTATTGACTTAAGCAAGGACCAAGGCAATGGTATGAGAGACTTAACAACTTCCTCCTTGAACAAAAGTTTGAGAGAGAAAGAGTTGATAAATGCACTTTTCATTAAAAAGTACTTTCATAATATTTTTCTTGTGCAATTTTATGTGGATGGTATTATTTTTGGTTGCATTAATAAATCTCTTTGTGAAGATTTTGTGCACATGATGCATGAAGTTTTAAATGCCAATGATGATAGAGCTAAAGTATTTTCTTGGTCTTCAAGTAAAACAAATGGATCATGAAACATTTCTCTATCAAACAAAGTATTTAACAAATTGGACAAAAGCAAGGAAATTCTCAAGAAGTTTGATATGGACAAGAGAAAGGAGGCTCCAACTCCTATGACTACAAATTGCTATCTAAGTGTGGATGAAAAAGGAAAGTCTATTAATTAAACAAAGTATAGAGGTATTATTACTTCCCTACTTTATATGACTACAAGTAGATCAGACATCATGTTTAGTGTTTGTATGTGTACACACTATAAATTTAGTCCCAAGGTGTCTCTCTTCTCAGTTGTGAAAAAGATTATAAAATATTTTAAAAAAAACTTTAGACGTTAGCCTACGGTACCTTAACGATGTTGAAATCTCCTTTGTACGATACTTAGATTTAGACTTTGTCAGATATAATTCATGGACGAAATAAAAATAATTGATTATTAGATAAAATATATATTTTATTTTATAAATAAATTACAGTATATTGATAATTTTAATTTTTTTAATAAGAATTAAAAATATGTATACTGTGAAAACGAAGAATTAAAAATAAAATTTTTTTTTATAGAAGCTAAAATAAAAATACGTAATATTTTAAGATACACAAAATATATTAAATTCTTAGACTTTATATTTTTTCAACTGAGAGAACAAATCCTAAGTTACGACACGTAACTTCTTTTTACAGTCCGCAAATTATGTCCATGCGCGTTACACAGCACATCACATTGATCATTCATCCCCTTTAATGACAGATCTAAGAAAGCTTTTATTTATTAGTTTCCTTTTTTTTATAATATAATTATAACTATCACAGATCTAACCAAGCTAGCTTTAACTACAAACGGATTAAGATATTACCCCAACATTTATTTAATCAATAATGATGTTTTTTTTAAGGCTAAATATATTTTTTACCGGATACAATTCTATTTGAGTCAGATAAGATTATGATGTGTGATAAAAAAATTTCTCTAAATATTTAACACAACTGCACATATATGACTCAAACTGAGATATATGATCAACAATTTCACATTAGTCGATTCATTACTTAATGATTAAATGATTTTCTTTTTTATACCATGATATTGGTGTATAGTATCCATCAATTTTTTCATTGATGATTAATTTCTTTAATGAGATCTCTTCTTCTTTAGTAAGATCTTTTCTTTCAATCACATTTTTCTTATACACAAATTCAAAATCTTACTTAAGAAAACCGAGTTTAAGAACCCGAAGTTGAGAAATGATCTCCCTCTTATAATTAGTTCGCATGACACCTTTAATATTCTCAAACTCCCTGTAGAAACCAGCAACGGTGAATAAAGAAAGAAAGCTTACAAATTACACAACCAAGGGGCTGTTTTGGTAAATCCACATTGTGTCGCCGTCTCAACTCAAAACAAGGGGTCGCTCTAACCGCTAGTTCCCAAACAAAATCTATGGGGGGCGGGAAGTGGATCCAAATACTGGTTTTCCTTTTCATTTATTTTTATTTTCTCCTTTTATAATTGATTGCTTAGGACTTCCAATAACGGTTCACATTTGTCAACCAAAGAAAAAGCACTATCCCATGCTAAATGGCCCATGGTTTTCCATCTTTGGATATATTTCATTATTTTAGTATTTTTCTTTTCTCTCTCTACGTGTCTATCTTTCTTCAAATATATATTAACATGACATCCAACTTTCTCCCACAACATTCTCTAACATCCCCAGAAATATCATATATCGTATCATCCTTAATATAAGCTTTATTTTGTGTCAATTTTGCACTGTTTAATTTCTACAAATATCAAAGATCCCCCTTCCTCTTTTAGTCAAACCATATTTCATATTTGCACCAAATTTTTTTTACCAAGATTTGTAAGATCACAATTCACAAGCCCCAGAGAAGAAAAGGGAAAATAAATCCTTGAAAGTTTCATTTTTGACAAATACAGTTGAAGCAAAATTGAATTAGGTAATAGTTATCCTTCAAGGACATAGGGAGGGCTATATAAACCTTTCTTCTGATGTTGGTGTGAAAGTGGCTTTGTGAAAAAGGACAAAGGCTTGTTCAGCGATCATAACATTGAAGATTTTGTATTCACACGTATGAAGAGGGATAATAATATTGGTGGTGTCTCGATTGAAATGGAGCAGGGTGGAGACAGAGTTGGACATGTTAACAAGGTTATTGGTTATGGGATAAGGGTCATTGTTAAGAAGAGGAAACCTTACCATCATCATCATCGTAGGATTCATAATAAGAAGACAGTGCCTAATAAAGTCCCAAAGGCACTTCAGGAGCTATTTGTTTCATGCAGGGAAACATTCAAGGGTCCTGGTGGTACTGTTCCCTCACCACAAGATGTTCAGAAACTGTGTCACATTCTTGGTACGATTTCTTTCTATTTGTGCTTCGAATCTTGTAGTTTCGGTAAAACTTAATTTTAGTTCTCCAACTTCAACTTTTATCGATTCGATCTTTTTGAACTTTACAAAAGCAGTTTCCTTCCCTCTTCACCGTGAAAAAGGTCTATGAGAAAGGTTGAAAATCACTGTTTTTCTAAAGTTTAAGGACCCAATTAATCAAAATTAAAATACAAAAACTAATACTAATTTTTATTGAAAACACATGGGACTAAAAATATATTTTATCTTTTATTTTTAGCCTAACTTCGATGTGCTTGTATACGAAAATCTGGGAATTTTGATGTATACTGCCTATAATCAGCCAAAACGTCAAAGTAGAATGCCCCTTTACATAAATTGTTTTTTTTTTAGATGGAAAGTGTGTGCCCATTCATATTCCTTAGCTTTTGCACCACACTGAGGATTCAATTCTTTTGTCTTCACGCCGTAGTGTTCTTTTTTTTAAATCAAATTTTCAATTTTAGTTGTGTATATTTTGTTCCTTTTTCAAATTGATAATATAACGTCAGTTTTCTTTAGTTATTGGGTGTTTTGTTCTAATAGAGATATATGGTATTCAAGTGATTCCAGTTCCTTTCTTAAAAAAAAAAAGTGATTCTAGTTCCATCCACTTAGGACGAGTCAGTGAGTGATTGGTACTTTTCATTCTTTCATTCCCTTTTAAAAAATTAAATAAATTCCAAATTTCAAGTTTTAGCACAGGAAAAGAATGAAAACATTTGAAGTGTATTTGTTGTTTAACAATATGGTGAATGTGAACACTTCAAGAAAACAATTTACCGCTCTTTTACTTTTTTCTTAGGGGAAAATATAATACCAGTTAACTCTTGTCTAAAAGTTGCACAAATTGATATGCATTTTGTGCACAAACTAGCATTTGCAAGTCATATTCTATTATCCTATACTTAATGTGTATAGGTATTTAATTTTCTTCCTAAATTCAGGTTCTTAATTAATTCCTATTTGCCTCATCATCTGAAGTGTTGTTGTGATGCTTCAATAACCAGATAGCATGAAGCCAGAAGATGTAGGGCTAAGATCAGATCTGCAGTTCTTCAAGCCTGAAAATATTGTCAAAGAGAACCAAAGGGTCACGTGCACAACCATATATAGTTGTGAGAATTTCTCGGTATGTCTTGTAACCTCAAATTTTAGTCATTGTTCACCAAAGCAATTCCTAGTTAGATGTGTGTACTTAATTTTAAAGGGCATTTTTTTCTCTTTTGTGCATGCAGCTCTGCCTCTTTTTCCTACCTGCAAAGGGAGTCATTCCCCTCCACAACCACCCAGAAATGACTGTTTTCAGTAAACTTCTTTTGGGTCAAATGCATATTAAGTCCTACGATTGGGTTGATTCTGAGGTCTCTCATAATTTGTTGCACCAACCATCTCAGTGTGAGTATCATATCTCTATCAAAATTAAATTAAATGGTAAAATATGTTTTTAGTCCTTATATATATATATACTGTCTAGTTGAAAATCTTACTTTTAGTCTCCAAAAAATTAGCTAGTAAGCTCAGGAACTAAAAATATTTTTTTTATAAAGTTCATAAATTACGCAAATATCAAAATGTTCAGGAGCTAAAGACAAGATTCATAAAAAATATAGAGATTAAAAACATATTTTACTCTAACTTAAATGAATCTGAATTCATGGGATATATTAGTATTTTAAATTTGACCAATCATGCACTTGCTGTTTTTGCAGTCAGATTGGCAAGGTTAAAAGCTAATAATGTGTTCACAGCACCCTGCGACACTTCAGTTCTGTATCCACAAAGTGGAGGCAACATCCATGAATTCACAGCTATAACTCCATGTGCTGTGCTTGATGTCCTTGGGCCACCTTATTCCAAAGATGATGGCAGGGATTGCTCTTTCTATAGAGATCACCCTTATACTGCTTTTCCAAGTATGCAACACTTTAACTTTTGACAACAATTATATGTCAATGTTTATAATTTAGCTTGTACAGAATGACATTTTGAGACAAATGGTTAGTTCAAGGTTAAAGCAACTAAAACTTGAGTTTAGGCCAATCAATATTTGTTATTAGTTTTTTAAAGTAAAAAATGTTACACATTACCTATAAGGTCTCACATATTACTTGTTTTCCTTTAAAGTAAAAAAAGTCTTTCAATTTTTGCTTTAGGTTTCACTTTCTGTTGGACTGATTCTGTATCACATGTTTGTTCCTTAAAAACAGCTTTTATTATTAAGGATTTTTTTTTTTGGTCGAGCGCACAACTTCTCTTAAGGAAAATAAAGTAATAAAAATTTAACCAAATGCTTAAGACTTGTTTGTTTTACTTTTAAAATCAATTTCTCCAACCATGCAAATGTTTCATTATAAATTTATGGCTAAGATTAATTCAGACACATATTTCAATTACATTTAAATGTTCATAATCAATTCTATAATTAAATACTTAGAGGAAGAATTACACTATTCATAATCTTGTTCAATTTTATAGGATTGTTTTCTATGGACTTATTTGACTCAAACAAAAATAAATCAAAGTCCAATATAGTTTATGGGTTTGCAACCTACAAACAACCTGGTTTTTATGGTATGTGTCTTGGATTCCCTAATAGGAAACTTGTGCTTTTTTTATTTTTTATTTTTTTCAAGTAAATTGGGCCTTAAAATATTTCTATTGCTTGGATATCTTTGGTTATAAAGTTTGCAACCATAAAGCTGTGACCTCACGTGGCACAGTAACCAGTAGTACTAAATTTGGAAGGAAAAAAAATCCTCAATTAAACATGAGCTACACGAGGTGGCAGCTCTTGATTGGATCCAAATTAGTCCAACATGAATAAGAATTTACATCAACTATGCTATGTTCAATTGTTCATTATTGTTGAATCTGACAAATTATGATTTTGAAAGCTGCAGATGGAGAAAGTGGTAAGGTGAAAGAAGAGAATGATAGTTACGGATGGTTAGAAGAAATTGAGATGCCAGAAAACTCTCAAATGGATGGAATTGAGTATTTGGGTCCTCCAATTATAGAGACTGCCCTATAGATAAGATCAACATTTGACACATATTCCGTAGCATGTCCTCTTAGCTGTTCTTATTGTGCATACCACAGGCATATATAAAGAAATTTTCCACCTCTCTCAATGTGTTGGTTTTTGTTCTCTAGCTAGCGCTTAAATTTTACTATGTTTAAAATAAAGCTCTAATACCATTATTTTACTGTTAGTTGTTACATTTTGGATGTTGTACAACCAAATTTACATTATATATATGAGGCTGATTCTAAAGGAAAGAAAAACTGTGGGCTTGAGTTTGTTTACCTGTCAAATACTTTCGATTTTTTTTATTAGGCTTGGTTCCGGGTTGTATGGTTAACGTTGTGTACACTTGACCAAGAATTTGGAAACAAGCAGTGAACAATGTTGACTTGTTTAAGGAAACCATTAATGTGGGAATTGAAACCTTCCCCAATACAAGGTCAAAGATATGCATTTCTCGGGACATTTTAATTTTGGCTAAATTTTCTATTGAATATTACAAAAAACAAAATGGTGTCATTGTCATTGATAAAGGGGATAGAAAAAAAGAGAAAAGAAAGATAGCTTGATTAAAATTCAACACGAGTCCTTGTAGAATATTGTTTATGTAGACAACACAATGTTTCGAGTTATATTCTTATACCTCTCCCTTTTTATAGTCTATACTTTAGTTTTGAGAAAAAAGGGAGACTAGGAGATTCTCTTTTCAAAAAGTGTAAAAGAAATATGAAATGATTTAACTTATATTATAAGTTTCAGACTTTTTTGAAGGAAAATATAAGTTTGAGACTTAACCAGTCTTTATAATTATTTTTATATTCATATATGTATTCTTCTATTATTGCAATCATATATTTTCTTATTAAGATGTATTATGAATTTTTATTTTAACTCAAATTCATATTCTTAATTATATATTAGATTAATTCTTTTATTGTTTTAATTTATATTAATCTTTAATATTAATTTTAGAAACTGATAGTTTATTAATTAAATTAATTTCAATGTCTTAAAAATAAAAGAAATTCAAATTTATCTATTTTATATTTTCATTTATATTCTTTACTGTCAACAAAACAATATTTTCTTAAATGCAATTTTTTTAATTTTTCTTATCGATCTATTTATTTATGTGTGTAAATTCATACATTGTATAAAATACTTGTTAATAGTATTAAATAATAAAATAAACTACTCAACTAGATTTACAACCTGTTGCACGGATTTATTAAATTGTTAACACAATAATTTTTTAAAAAATATAAAATTTGACTGCAAGATAAAATTTAATAAATTTGATATCATTAATATCTATATGGATTCCAATTTTGAAAAAACGTACGTAATATAAAACTAATTAGTAAAAGAGAGTTACTTATTATTTAAAAAATATTTTCCTCACGAAATCATGATTTCGTTATTTAAAATGCACAATGGAATCATGATTCCGTTGTTAAATGACATTCACTCCCATTCTTACAATGAATTCATGATTCCGTTGTATACATATATAACGAAATCACGATTTCATTGTATATTTTTTTCCTCCCAAACATATCAACGAAATTGTAATTTCGTTGTTATATCTTTTGTCACCCCCCTTAATACAACAAAATCATGATTTCGTTGTATACCTTTTTCACATCATAACAAAATCTTGATTATGTTGTGATAAAAAAATTATCAGCAACGAAATCTTGATTCTGTTGTGGTGGTTTTTAAAAAAAAATGAAAAAAGAAGAATAAACAAAACCACATTTTGTGTTTTTTTAATGTGTTCTTTTTTTTTAATTGATTTAACACTTCAACGTTGTATTTATTGACCATTTATTGTTTGAGAGTGTTTTTTTTTCTGAGACATATTGGCTAAACAACAATTTTTTTGAGATTTATTTACAGGATACTCCTTTTTTTTTAATCGCATACCAACCGTATTAAATATAGACCCAATCTAAATCATTTATATTGTCGATTCGATCTCAATTGTTGGTTTGATATGAGTCACAAGAGAATAGTAGATCATCTAATATAAATAGCAGTAGGGGTTTGATGCAACTCAACACCTGCTTGATATTCACCACATTGCTTAAAACATGTAGAGTGTATCTGCTGTTATGTTTGTGATGGTGACATGATTTCATCAACTGAAGGGATATTGTTTGAATGTCCTAAAGTCGTCACAATAAGTGAGAACATATCACTTTATGTCTTAAGGAAAACAATTATGGACGCCGTCAGAGGTTGCAAAATTTCACTTGATCTTTTTTATCATCAACCAGTTTACATAGGTGATAGTTGTGTTGAAGAGGAGTATATGGAGCTTACACGTGACAAATATTTTTCATCTTTTCAGAATTTAGTAACAAAAGTTTGATTCAGTTGAATGCAACTTTTGGCTGATCTCTAGATGAAATCCTTGCCCTGATGTGCAAACCAAGGAAACCAAGATCTACTAATGAGATCATTGCTCTGATAAGTGATAAATTTGTGTAGTCATGTTTTTACTTTATCAAAATTGTACAATGGTTGTTTTTTAAGAAAAGTCTATATTATTCGTGCTTCTTTAGTTGTTGATGTTTTTTTTTATGAATTAATTGAAGAGACTAGTATTGTTACTACTAGGCACGCGTTGTTTTAATAGTTGTAGAACACAAACAATAAGTAAATCAACCACAATATAAAATAAAAAATGTCAAAACAACAAAAATTATGCATACTACTTTAAAAGATAATACTAATAATGACAATACAAAAAATCATTTGCCTCTGCTACCATCCTCGGTTGCCCTCTTCCTTTGCCTCTGAGTTACACCCAGCTTTGAAGCTCTCTTACAATAATTAGAGAGCTTGTTGTATGGTTTGAGATGACTCGTGCCCTCTGGCACAACTCTGAGGTCTAACAAGCTCTGCATAGTGCCTAATGCCATATGGAATTGATCCAGCAAGAACAATTTCAACTAGTAACTATTTTTGAAGTGAAAATTTAGGGAAAAAAATAACAAAATCCAATTTGGTTTACCTGGCAAGAGTAGTCTCAACTTGGTATGTAGCCTGCTAGTAGCTGCCCTAGCGATAACTATATTGGGATGGGCGATAAACATACAAGAGAACATGGTGGTTGTCCCTCCTCTGGTGGAATGGCATAGGGGTGGGAAGCGTTGTCAAACCAAAATTGATAGTTAGTAGTGCAAGCCCAAGGACCCTTAGGTGGCACAACATCGTCCAGAGGAATGACATGTTGCCACTCACTACTAGAAAAACCCTATATTATGACGCACATTCCACATTGGTCCTTTGAAACTGTCTTAGAAGAATAGGCGGTGACAATTTTGTAATTATGATGTGCGTAAACAACGATGGTGTAACAAAACCCATCTTCATATGGATCTTACAACAATGGGTGCAGTTATGACTGTCGTTTAAATGAGAAATCCACAACGTTTGTCAATTAACATTGTCGTGGTATGCCAAGTCAATTAAATGACTAACCCTCGTGCCTAAAGTGACTCATAGACCCTTTTGCGCTTAGTCATTCACATACTTACATTTTTTCCCCTCACTCAGCTCACGTCCTTCGTCACTCGTCGGCCGTCGTGGGTTTATTGAAAAACCGCCCTATGGTGGAATGTCCTGTGCCGTCGTGTAACATAGTCATTGTCGAAGGTTTGTTTTCAGGGTTTTATTATCGCCTCTAACTTTCATGCTCTATTGGGTTGAAAGGGAAAGGAAATGTTGTTCAATGTACACCCTGTTTGTATTTTGAACTATTTCATGGTATTTCAGCACTAGCTCTTGCGAAACGTGCATTTGGTTTTGTGGTGGTCAGGTAGCTGCAGCTCGTACTGTTCCCTCGACAGGTTCTTCTCTACCTAACTATTATACTTACTATTTCCTCAATAGGTGCTTTATTGGTTTTGTACACCCAATTAGTTTAATTTCAGCTTCATGTCAAATGAATAATGGTCATGCATGGTTTTCTCTGTAATGCAGAGCAAATCCTTGTCAAATTATACTTGGATGATTTTCCCTGATTAGAGTACATAATGTATTAGTATCTACAGGTAGATTTTGTATAAACATCTGCTTTTATTTTTAATTTAATCTGTTGGTGATGACTTGTATACATTAAAATCCATACAAGTAAAAACTTGCCATTCATTGTATTATTAGTTCAGACAAAATTAGTGATACTAACACAAAACCATACTTTTTCTATCATTCAGGTACGATAGAAAAATTATGAACTTAACTAATAATTGATCAGTATTAGTAGCCATAGGTACATGATGGCAGTATGATTAGAGATGTATGTGAAAATACAAAATAGAAATTTTAAAGTTACAGTTGACTACTTGATGAAACTAACATCTAAGTAGAAAGCAAATATTGTCTTTGAATCTTTGCTAAGCTTGCAAACACTGGTTATGTGTGGAACTAGTTCATTTCAGGATTCCATTAAATTTATTAGATTTGCAGTGCACTGTGCACCTAGTTGGTTTGCTAGAAAAGTTGTTACCTAGCTTTTGTATCTAGCAAAATAGTATTTTCCCTCTAATTCAATACTTATTAATTAGTTTGGGCCAGACAAAATGACATCTACTTGTTTTTCATTTTATCCCAAGATGTCTTTGTCTTTAACAATGGCTTGATAACTGATTACTTCAACCATTTTGGAGATCAACAAACATTTTATCATTCTTTTGTGTAGACACATATTTTAAATGTTTATATTTGAAATGTTAATTCATTTGCAGATGTCAAAACCAGATGTTTGAAACACTAGGATTAGGCAAAGCTAATCTGAGAAATTCAATGTCTTTTTCCAAGTTAGCAATATGTTGCATTTCCATTGTCAGCCAAGCTTCAATGGCTTCATCTATTTCCATGATAATAGCTTCATTGGGGAGATTTTCCTGATCCCTTCCTGTAACACCAACCACAAAGGCTTCCCAAAATCAAAATCTAGCCCCCTGAAATTCAAACTAGAGCAACTTGTGATTGGAATTAGATTTCTTGTTTCGATACCTTGAGTCAAATCCATAGACTGAGTGCTTCATAGGATATTAGGATCACTTTTGACTGTTAAAAACAATTCCCTTGAAAGATTTCCAAATTTGTCTATGGCAATGTTAACCAAATATCTAACACTAGTTTCTGCATTGACTCTTTCACAAAACACCATCACTAGCCACAAAATGTTGCCAATGATGTATCTAGAGAAAGGTTCACCAATCCTCCTTCTCATGTCCACAATATGGATAACAACTACTAGTCTTGTGCTATTAGATTCCATCTTGCATGCAGGTGTCATATGTTTCCAAATGAATGCAGCCAATGCTTCATATCTAGTAAGAGGCTTTGAGTTTTCATCATAATTACCATCTTTTGCATCAGCTCTTAGACTGTCAATCAATTCAACACCAAACACAAATCTTGTAGTGGCGCACATATTTTCTGCACTTGAATCCTCATTATTTTGATCAACATGGTCATGCAAACTCAAATCATTCAATGGTGAAAAATAAGAGGAAGCAGAACTTCAATCAGGAAATGCTACTTCCTCCCTAGAGCCACGACATATAGCATGAAGAAGAGTATGGAGATTGCATATGCCTATAGCTATTCTAGCATAATTGAATATGTTCACTTGTACAAGTACTTGGGGCAAGGTTTCTCTATGTGAATGCATCTTATTAGGCTTACACGGGAGAAATTTGTTTAGAAATTCTAGCTTAGGTGGTGTGAGAAACTCAACCATGTTAAGGTTCAACTTGGTTTCCAAGTAAAGTGCACCGTCATCACTACAAGTGATGAAGAGTCTTGTCATATGCCTGCTACGGGGTAGAAAATGGTTAGTGTCTCAGATTATGTTGCTTAAATTGAGCACATATATGAGAGGGTTGTGGGAACCCTTCCTTGTTGGGGTAGGGAGGGGGAATGTGATTTTATTTCAGTGCTCCAACTTAGAAACCTAATCCTCTTCATATTGAGCCTTTTTGGTAGTGGCGCATGGCATGTGTGTACGTGTAAAACTAAAAGTAAATAATTTAAGTATGTCAATGAAAAAGTAACTAGTTCCACTTGAAGCTAAGAAAAGCAAAGAGACAAAAAACAACACTACCCACAAGGGGAAGAGGATATCTCTAGCTGAAGATTATAGAGTTTCTCTAATATTATGTTTTTAGATGAGAAAATAGGAAATACCTTCCAAAGTGCTTCCTGGTGTAGCATTTCTGTAGGCAAATTTGCATGCTAAGCTAATGCTTTCAGAAGCATACCTGAATTGTAAATTTAACCAATCAAATCATAAGATACAAATTCTTTATATCAGTTGTATGTAAGAAGTATTGTAATTGCTAGTAATATGCTAATATGCCAAAACAAAGGGAGCCCCTGCCTATCCAAATATACAAGCAAATGTACATATTAATTAATCAATATTGTGAATTCATTATTAGTTAGATAAGTATTTCAACTCTATCAATTCACAATGTTTTCAAGGAGCAAAGTTATGATAATGAGGCACAAGAAATGAATATAAATATGTTTATATACAAATAAAAATATTGACTACCAAGCAATGCAAAGAGTAACCAATTTAATACTAAGCAACCAATCAGAGTATTAGACAAAACTAGAGAGTAAAATGATAAAAAGGTTGGATAGGAAATGTATCATGCTTATACCGATTTGGACAAGCTGTGTGGTTGTTGGCACAATGTTCCCAAATTGATACATCATTTGGCCAATTATACTGTAGATAGTGAGTAAAAATCAGCAGTCAGCCTCTTGGCCTATAAATATCTATATTACAAGTCCAAGCAATAACCATGATGACAAAAGAAAAAACTTCATTTTCTATATGTTGGGTATCTTCGTCATTTGAATAAATGCATTAAAAAATAGGAAAAAATAAAACTCACTGTAGTATTCCTTTCAATGGCTTGTATCATAATAGAAAGATCAGAATCATAGAATATTTTTAGAGTAGAGTGAATAATCAAGTCATCCCACACTTGGACCAAAAATCCAAATCACTGAATTTAGTCACTTTATTGCATTATTGAGAGAGACAGATTGCATGAGCATTATGGCCAACATATGAAAACCAAAGAAATATGTAGAAAATCTTAGTGACAACATAATTAAGAAGGATATCAAAAGCAGGTGCATCTTGTAGGGGCTACAAAAGAAAATGGGAATAAAAAACAATTCCTTTATAGCACAAGTTTGGAGAAGAAAAAACACATATTGAACCATGTAACTATAATTTTCACCTAGTACATAGGGAACAATATGATGACTCATTCGCACCAATCCTTGTTTTAAAGTTTCAAGTTCTCATTTCCCAACTTATCTACCCATAGGTAAACTCAAACTCTAGTTTTTTACTCATGCAAATCAAGGATAAAAAGATATGAAAATCATGTTTACTTTATAAACCAATAATAACTTTTGTTTCTTATAAGGTTTTAAATAGGAACTAGGACAAGAAAACCTTATGAATATCCCCAACAAAATTTGACAAGAACATAAATGCCTCTGCCAAATTGTCTGTAATTGATAAAGGCAGAATCAGAAGAGAAAATTAAAAGAACTATCTCTGTATATGACAAACAAATTAAGAATATCCTCTATGAATGCATACAGTTAAATTCAGATGAAGTGCTTTCATCAGCTGATTTAAGTTGCATTGTATTGTTGTATATTGCTCCACTAACACACCTATGTTTACGTTTGTAAGAATCATGACAGTCTCCTATAAGAATCATGAAAAAAACACATTAGAGTAATTTGCAAAGTGTGTGGCCATTGAACAGTCTAAGGCCTTGTTTGGAAAATTTCTCAATAAGCATTTATAGGAGAAGAAAGTAAGAAAGTAAAATGAATTAAATTTTTTCGACATGTTAAAATCAACTTATGCACTTCAACTTTTTTAAGATCTCTCTCATTTAACTTTTCCAAAAACTGATTTTAACTTATGCATAAGCTAATTTTAACTTGTAGAAGAAGTTTAATTCATTTTACCTTCTTATTTTATTCTCATAAACTGTTATTGATAATTTTATCCAAACAAGACCTAAATACACAACAATTTCACCGAGGCCAATATAATGAACAACCAAAAAAACTTACTGCAGTATTCATTGTTACACTTGAAATCCGGCATGTCAACATAATGTAAAGCGTTGCTCCAATGATAGTAGTAAGTATGGCCAACCTCATCAACCCATGAACAAACCGCAGCAAAATCACCTTGAGCAGAATCAAGAAGCAATTGTTTGACAGGAAATAGAGCATCTTCATTGAGATATTCCTAGAATTTGAAACGTCCAACATTTTACCAACACTGCAGTCTCAGGATAAACACATAGCAAAACCCCTAAAACCCGCTTGTACTCCCAAACCAACTAAAATTCAATGAAAAAGTAACTAGTTCCACTTGGTTTATTCAGTTTAGGAGTCATAGGAAACAATTAGGTAGTTTTAACTACCAAGGTAAATAAAAACATCGTTGATGAAAAGTTTAAATACCGTTAATCTTTATCTACCTAGATTCTTATACACAACTAATTAATATAGTTTTCTAGTTAAGCATGTTGAAGGTGGTTTTATATTTTATACATTATGGACTAATGAGAATAATCTTGATGCTAATTTAGTGATATTGAGCCATATCTTCTTTCTCACTACTTGAATATTTTGCATGGTACTGTAGTGTTATGTACAAAAAGAGGAATTATGGTGTGTACCCGACTGTGTCATCTGGTTCCCACTGTAGATTGAAAGTCACCTACTACCTATCTTTAGTGACTATCTTTTGAGGTATGTGTTTGTATGTCCCACACTCTAAAATTATTACATGCTTGTTGGTATATCTCTATTGTTTTATATAACCACGTATGTGCATTGCGAGTGAAACATAGTTTCCCATTTGAGATTTAATACAATGATTAATACGAACAGTTTGCATTAATCGATGTATTGAAACTTTAATTGTCCGGTTACATAGTTTGGGAAGACTCTTTTGTGGAAGCAATGCCTTCAAAGGTTATTTTGATGATACCAAAGAATTCAAGAATCAAGAGAAAGATTCAAGAGAAGTTTCAAGTTTCAAGTTTCAAGTTTTCAAGAATCAAGAATCAAGAATAATCAAGAACAAGATTCAAGACTCAAGATTCAAGAATCAAGAGAAGACTTAATCAAGATAAGTATGAAAAGGTTTTTTCAAAAACTGAGTAGCACATGAATTTTTCTCAAAACATGTTTACCAAAGAGTTTTTACTCTCTGGTAATCGATTACCAGATTGTTGTAATCAATTACCAGTAGCAAAATGGATTTGAAAAAGTTTTCAAATGAATTTACAACGTTCCAATTGATTTCAAAAAAGCTGTAATCGATTACAATGTTTTGGTAATCGATTACCAGTGCCTTTGAACGTTGAAATTCAAATTCAAATGTGAAGAGTCACATCCTTTCACTAAAAGCTTTGTGTAATCGATTACACTGATTTGATAATCGATTACCAGTGGTTGTTTCTGAATAAATCAAAAGATGTAACTCTTCAAATGGTTTTTGACTTTTTCAAATTGGTTTTAAGTTTTTCTAAAAGTTATAACTCTTCAAAATGGTTCTCTTGACCAGACATGAAGAGTCTATAAAAGCAAGACTTTGTTTTGTATTTTCAATCAATCTTTCTAAGCAATCTTTCTAAGAAATCTTTCTAAGCAATCTTTCTATCAATTCATCTCAATCATTTCTTTCAATCATCTTTCAATATTTTCTTTCATCTCCTTCAACAGTTGTTCTGTTTCATCTTCTCTTCATCTTTCTAAAAATTTTTTGTTCAAAACTTTCTCTTCCAAGAAAAGTTCTTCGTTCAAAAACTTGTGCTATTCATCATTTTCATTCCCTTCTCCCTTTGCCAAAAAGAATTCGCCAAGGACTAACCGCCTGAATTCTTTTTGTGTCTCTCTTCTCCCTTTTCCAAAAGAACAAAGGACTAACCGCCTGAATTCTTTTGTGTCTCCCTTCTCCATTGTCAAAGAATTCAAAACGATACAGTTTGAGAATTCTTTTGATTCTTCCCTTCCCCTAATACAAAAGTGTTCAAAGGACTAACCGCCTGAGAATTCTTTTGTATCCCCATTCACAAAGTATCAAAGGTTTAACAGCCTGAGATCTTTGTCTCAACACATTGGAGGGTACATCCTTTGTGGTACAAGTAGAGGGTACATATACTTGGGTTTGACTGAGAACAATAGAGGGTACATCTCTTGTGGATCAGTTCTAGTGGAGGGTACATCCACTAGGTTCAAAGAGAACAAGGGAGGGTACATCCCTTGTGGATCTTTGCTTGTAAATGGATTTTTACAAGGTTGAAAGAAATCTCAAGGACCGCAGGTCGCTTGGGGACTGGATGTAGGCACGGGTTGTTGCCGAACCAGTATAAAAACTCTTGTGTGTTTGTTTCCTTCTTCCCTACTCTTTTACTTTCCGCTGTGCATTTAATTTAAGTTTCTCTTCTACTCCTCATTCTCTTAACAATTTAGTAAAAGCCTTAGAAGAGTAATTTTTTAATTAGTAAAGGTTTAGGAATAATTAATTCAACCCCCCCTTCTTAATTATTCTGAGGCCACTCGATCCAACATCTTTGTTTATAGTACATTCATACATATGGGTTAGTTGTCTTTTGTTAAATTTTACAAAATTTCGGTATACTGTATTTCAATTTGTTCTCTGAGTGCATACTTGAATGTGGTGGATCATAAGATGTCACCGCTTTCATGTTGTGTACTTGGAAACCAATGCGAATTGTTGACAAAATTTAGTCAAAATTAAAAAAAAAAACAATTAACCCATACGTATGAATCTACTGTAAACAATGTCTTCCTGAATGGGATAAGACCACACCTTTAATGAAAAAAGTGAGGTTTTCATGCATGTGAGATAACTTAATCAAGTGTCACAACAAAGGAGAAGCATGGATCGAAGTTAGATGAAAGCATCACGTATAACTAAAGACTATGAGAATGGTGTTCAAGAATTCTCGCAATTTACTTAATGTAATGCACCATCTTTGTGGGGCAAATTTTCTGTCTATCAAATGTGCAAATGGGAGACACCAATCAGTAAATGACATTAGATCTCATCTTATCTGTGATGAGATCATTTCGAATTACACAAAATGGATATGACATGGGGAATCACCAGACATGCCAACAGTCTCTCAGGCTGAGCCAGTTAATGCAAACATAGGACATCGTATAGAAGATATGATGCACACGATCTTGGGCAAGACATTTTTCAACAAGCACATGGACCCATGTATGACAAAATACAAAATGATTCAAAGAAGCCTTTGTATTCGGGGTGCACATCTTTCACAAGGTTGTCAGTGGTGCTAGCTTTGGTGAACTTGCAGGCACGATTTGGGTGGAGTGACAAGAGCTTCACTAAATTACTTGTGTTATTGAAAAACATGCTTCCTGAAGATAACACGTTGCTAAATAATCACCACGAGGCAAAGAAGATTTTATGTCCATTGGGAATGAAATACCAAAAAATCCATGCATGCCCTACTGATTGCATTTTGTACAAAAATGAGTTTGCAGAAATGCGTAATTGCCCCACATGTGGGGTATCAAGGTACAGAGTGAACGATGGGGAATGCAGTGTTGATGCAATCGCAAACAACAGTCGTCCAATAAAGGTGTGTTGGTATCTTCCAATAATACCAAGGTTTAAGTGATTGTTTGCTAATGGACATGATGCAAAAAACCTTACATGGAAAGTAGACAACAGAAAAAGTGATGGATTCCTCCAACATCCAGCTGATAGTCCGCAATGGAAGGCAATTGATCATTTGTATCTTGATTTTGGGGACGAGCCAACAAATCTAAGGCTTGCTTTTGCTTCAGACGGAATGAATCTTTTTGGAAACTTAAGCACTAACCACAGTTCCTGGCTTGTTTTGCAGATTATTTACAACCTCCCTCTTTGGTTGTGCATCAAGCGAAAGTACATAATGCTTTGGATGATGATATCGGGCCCAAGGCAACCAGGGAATGATATTGACGTCTATCTGACTCCGTAGATTGAAGACTTGAGAAAATTGTGGGAAGATGGGGTTGATGTGTGGGATGGGAATCTACATCAGATGTTCAGGTTGTGTGCAATGGTATTCTATACTATTAATGAATTTCCAGCATATGGAAATTTGAGTGGATATAGTGTCAACGGACATGACACATGTCCTATCTATGAGAAAATTACAAGCTTCATCCAACTCAAACATGGAAAGAAGACAGTATATACCAGGCACCGAAGATTTCTCAAACATTATCATCCATATTGGCGATTGAAAAAATCTTTTGATGGAACTCAGGAAAATGAAAGCGCCCTGAATCCATTAGCTGGCAAAGAAGTTTATGATTGAGTAAAGGACTTCATAACTATCTTTGGGAAGACACAAAAAAAACCATCATTTGATGCAAACATATGGAAGAAAAGGTCAATATTCTTTAATCTTCCATATTGGTCCGATCTTGATGTTAGACATTGAATAGACGTCATGCATGTGGAGAAAAATGTTTGTGCTACTTTAATTGACACTCTTCATAACATTAAAGGCAAGAAAAAGGATGGTTTGAAGTGTCGTCAAGACTTGGTTGGCATGGGTATACAGGACCGGTTGCATTCTATCTCACAAGGCTTGCGATCATATCTACCCTCAGCATGTTACACAATGTTAACAAAAGAAAAGAGAAGTTTTTGTCAATTCCTTCGTAGTCTAAAAGTCCCACAAGGATACTTTTCGAATATCAAGAGCCTTGTGTCTCTCAATGATCTCAAGTTGTTTGGCTTGAAATCTCATGATTGTCATGTGTTAATGCAACAACTATTGCCTATGGCGATTCGCGGTAGCTTGCCTGACAAGGTTAGGGTTTCCATAACTTGTTTGTGCTTCATTTTTAATGTTATTTGTAGCAAAGTCATTGACCCTAAAAAATTGGATGAATTGGATAATGAGACTGCCATTGTCCTTTGTCAAATGGAAATGTATTTTCCTCCATAATTTTTTAACATAATGGTTCACTTAATTGTTCATCTTGTATGAGAAATCTGGTTGTGTGGTCTTGTGTTTTTACGGTGGATGTATCAAGTTGAGCGGTACATGAAGGTGTTAAAGGGTTGTACCAAGAACCAATACCAACCAGAAGCATCAATTGTCGAAAGGTACATTGCTGAAGACTGTATTGAGTTTTTCTCCCAGTACACTAAAACAGTTAAATCTGTCGGTCTTCCTCAAACTCGACATGAGCAGACATGACAAGGTAAGGGTACACGAGGATACAATGCTGTCAAAATGAGTTGACATGAGGTGTCACAAGCACATCTTTATATATTAAACAATACAACAGAGGTGTTACCGTACATAGAGACTCACAAAAAAATGTGACAATTACTCACCAAAAAATGAAAATGATGAGGGTGTTGCAAGAGCACAATAGAACTTTCATCAACTGGTTTAGACAAAAAATATTTGTTGATGACAGTGCTTCCAAAATATTAAGATTTTTAGCTATTAGGCCAAATCTCAATGTCCTTACTTGGAAGGGATATGACATAAAAAATTATTCCTTCTACACGAAGTCACAATATGATAAAAGTTTTGTGCAAAACAGTGGGGTGAGTGTCGATGCTGATTCCAATCACTTTTGTAGTGCATCAAACAATAACCCTATTCGAGCATCCATGGCTTACTTTGGCGTGATTCAAGAAATCTAGGAGGTTGATTATAGTGAATTTAGGGTGCCCGTTTTTAAGTGTCAGTGGGTTAATGGGAATACCGGTGTGCAACAAGATTAGTTGGGATTTACTTTAGTAGACTTTAACAAGGTGGCTTACATGGACAAACCTTTTGTTATGGAAGAACAAGCCAGAAAAGTATTTTACGCCCAAGATCCATGTGATTCAAGACCGTTGGTTGTTCTACAAGGAAGACCAAGTGGTATCAGTCACCATAATGATGATTCAACACTTGACATTTGTGAGACACTTTCCTTTTCCCAATGAATGCCTTCTATCAATGAAGATCATGATGTGGATGATGTACATGCAAATCGTAATGATCATGATGAAGGTTTATGCGAGAACATTCCTACGTAACGAACTTGTATCAAAGCAATGTATTGTCTTTTTTCGTTATTTGTAGCAAATAGTTTTTTTTATGATATTTACAATTTGTTTTGTATTCACAATATTTGCAATCGATGTACATTACTGATTATTAATTTTATTTGTACATGGTCATGAGCACACCGCCAAGGTCTCCTCTGCATTCAGATGGTCAGTCAGAGGCTATGTCCAAGAGGAGTAGACAATCGACACGACTAAGAAGCTTGACTTTAAGAACCTTCAATTAGCCTATACCAACGGTTAATGTTGACCCTGCTACTGGGAGAGGACCAAGCCCGAATAAAGAAAAGTTCCACAGCTATCTGGGGATCATAGCTCGAGAAAAGATTCCTATTGTACATATCTACAGGAAAGATGTACCGCAATCTATAAAGGACCTAGTATGGGATGACATTTTGGTAAGTCTAGTACAAAATGGTGTATTTAGTTTTCTTGCATGGTTATTTGAATTTAAAATGTTAACATTGACTGATTGTAACACAACATTATGTTATGCAGGCCAAATTTGATATCGCAAAAACACCAAATGCCAAGATGAAGGTCATGTCAACGATGGCGACAAGATGGAGGCAATTTAAGTCTAATCTCACCACCAAATTAGTGTATGTTAACACTAACGGACAACAAACACAATATCCTTCATCAAAATATGGTCTAGATCCCAAGACTTGGAAAGAATTTGCTGCAACCCGCCAGACCCCTAACTAGGAAGTTAGTTGTGCATGTGTTTAAGTTTAAATTTCAGTTGTCCAGTATACCATTTCATTTGAATTCAATTGATGGAAATTATATATGCGCCATGACAGGGAATTAGGAAAAAGGCACAAACAATTAAAAAACATAAGGAAGAAATAAGGAATCAGATTGAAGAAGAAAACAAAAAAAGCCTTAACAAAATGAAACAAGAGTTGAAAGAGGCCATAAAAATTGAGTTTTCACAAAGGGGATCACAATACTCACCCCCAATTGAGGCTGACATACAACAAATGGGTGCACGTGTGAACACAAAGGGTAGTAATGTTGAAACTGGTGTCAACCCATTAGGGGAAGAAGATGTTGTTGATGTTATATCGACTATGGGATTGTATGTGCAATGTGATCATTCTACACACTTGGTGGCCTTGGGAAAAATATATGGAGGGGGGTCTACCATACACAATGTGGCTTATGCAGATGACATGGTAAGGGTCAGTGTTGAAAAAGTTTTCGACAGTGATGCTAAAGTCCTGTTCCCCACGTCAGAAATATAGTATGTCAGGCAGGCCCTTGACACATTCATTGCATGGCCGACATAGTTTGTCAAACTTGTATCACATGAGGTAATGTTTATTTTGTTGTACATGAATTAACACAATCATAGATTAGACTTAAATTAGTTACCAACATCAGTTTAATTGTTGTTTTCATTAACCATATAGGACTCACTTACTCCAACACAAAGTGGCTAAACCTGTTCGAAGGTCAAATGATGTGGAGGCAGATGATCCCTTGCGTGGGCTGATCATGAGCCTTTGTGATATTTATGACAAACCTGTTGAATTGTTGTTTAATGGGACTAAATTTGGGATTCATGATGTAGATGCATCTGTCTTCCTAACATATTCTGATGTAAATGAAATAATATCAGGTGACAAATGTTTGAACATATCTATACTACAATTGTTGATTATGTAAGTAAATTCCTTATTTGTTGACTACTAATTAATATTCATTATGCTATACATGATTATCATTTTTAATTTCAAATATTATTAATAAGTTTATGGATGAGTGGAGTTCAAGCTTGGGTCATGGTTCCATGTATGGATTCCTTGAGCCTTAGTCCATACACAATGCAAAGGATAAACATGGTGAATCCCAACAATACATTGAAACATGGGTTAAGGAATCCCAACGAGAGGTCTACCTAGGAGCTTACTTGAATCAGTAAGTCAAATTTATGGAATGCCTGTAAACAATGTTTGTGTTATATGTATCTAATTCATTTCAAATTCAGGGGCCATTGGCAGCTGGTTGTTTTGTGTCCTATGAAGGAAGTTATCGTTTGGTTTTGTTCATTGTGTAAGAAGCCTGATATTCATATCAAAGCTGCAATTAACAAGTTAAGTTTTAACTTATATTGTGATCATATTAAATGTTGATACATAAATAGTTTGTCCTTGTATATTCGTTGATGTTTTTTTGTAAGTAGTGCAATGAACCCATTAAAGACTACTTTGCATGGTCATATTGATCAAGTTGCACCTAAGTGGATTGAAGTAAAGGTTAGTGATATCATCCATGACTTATTTTGTACTATTGATGTTTTGTAACTTTGTAATGTATATCATTAAAGACTACTTTGCATGGTCATATTGCTTATTTGGTACTTTTCATATTAAATGTAGAGTCACGTTCAAATCGGAGGCTATGAGTATGGCTATTACATCATGCATTAGACGTGGAACATAGTAAGCAGGGAGTTGAAGACTGATTGGACCATGGTATATTTACTTGTCCAAATTCCTTATTTGTTAACTATTATTTGTAATTCATTTTATATCTACGTCACTAACTTGTATATATTATAACTTGTAGTGGTTTGGTGATGGCACGTTGTTAGACAAGGAGACCATGACAACAATTCGCAAGAAATGTGAAACATATTTTTTAAAAGTTAAAAACATCCGATGTAGAATGTTAAACATGACATAGGAAGAATGAATGTGTTGTGTTCAATACAATTGTTTAAATATTGTAAACAAGTTTGTACTATTATTGACAATTATTTCACAATAAATATACATAATTTTTTTATTTCATTTAATCTACTCCAAAGCCGTTGGACAATGCATTGGAATCACAATTGGTAGGTGCATGGATAGGATCAGTGTTTTAAGTGCAACCAACCTGGCCATTTTGCAAGTCAATATGAACCTGAGGATGTAGATAGTGCTGATGATAGCCAATTGACATCAACACAAATGAGGTTCAACAACTACATTCATGTATGTTGATATGTAACCTTTATTTTTGAATTATCTTTTTTACCAATTTATGCCATAATTAATATTTGTATATATTTGTTTACATGTCGTTGCTATGTCAAAAATACAAATGTTAATGGGAGAATGGAGCCATGTCTAAGCACTTATAACTTCACCAAGTGTGTCATTATTGGAAAGAGGTACATGTCAAAATTTCAAATGTTTGTACTTGTCATTTGAATGTGTAAAAATGGTGCATATTGTATCAAGGGTTACAAGCTCAATTGATTGCATTAATAGCATTTGCATAACTAAATCAGTAATCTTTTGTTTATTTTTGGTAGTGTTTAGGGGTTTGGATATGTTGTTGAATACTCGTAACCCTCACGGTGGATTGTTCGCTGAAAATTATGAGGCACTTACTTCTTTTGGTCCCTCATTTTGACAAATGTTTACACTTCTCTGTAGGCACCTCATTTGGTTGAGTTGTTGTTTTAAAAAGGTACGATTTCTTGTACTTTTGTCATCTAGTGTTCCTTTGTGTTGTTGTTTTACTAGGGAATTTGTATTCAAGGATTTTAATATAATTTGTTGTATTCAAGGATATTTATTTCACAAATGGTGAGCTAAACCGATACTTGGAGAACTTCCTTCTATACTTCATGGATAAGCAACAGTAAAGGCACAACCTCAACATAACTGTAAGGCTACATGGGCTCCAAACATATCTGATTGTGAGCCTTGGTTATGTTTCTAGGAGCCTGAAATAGAAAAACATTTCCTATTCATATTAGTTCAATAAACAGTGGTTATAGTTGACACAACACCATGGATTTTAATCAGTTGGTGAACTTCTTTCATTTTCTAGTTTCAACCATGGAATATATAATTGCTTCTTCTATGTCATGCTTTACTATACTATGCTTTACGAGGAGGGTTTGATGTGAGGAGTATGATTGTAAACCTTACTTACCATTGCTTAAACTGCAAAATGCCAATCACTTAAGGTATCCTTTTATGCCCTTTCATATGGTTAATAATTGCAACTGCGAACACTGCTATCATAGTTGGACTTTGGTTAGTGCATGCTGTTTGGACATATTAGATTGTTGTGAGGTGCTTTCCTTGACTACCACTCTTTGAAGTTTTTGCTCACTTTTTCTATACATGTATTATGAAATTGAGATTACTTTCTCATAGTGATTTCCCTAACAAACAATTTGTGCCTATTCAGAAGCTTTTTATTGGCCTATGTGACATCAACGGTGTTGTTAGCATTGTTGTGTCCTAGTTGTACATGTATCTTGAGTTTCTGATAGATTTACATCACATGAGAATATTGAACTGTACTTTGAAAGAAAAATAAGAATTATTTTCTAGAACATAAAAGCATGACAAAATGTGACTATGAAGAATGAATTTTAGATAAAAAAAAAAAACCAGTCATAATGTGCCAAATATGATGTTGTTAGACCACTCTGACACATCATTTGTGCTATATGACTTATTTTGAATTTTGTTTCTCCTTTCCTGCAGGCTGTTTTATTTTCCTGGTACTTTAATAGCTGTAGTTATTCGAATGTGATAGCTAACTAGTGCAGAAAAAAAAGGAATGCTAGAGAAGGAAAATTAAGACAAGTTTCAGTCTGCCTTTTATTCCTTCTTTTACTCATATTTATAATAATTTCAATGATCATGTGTCTAGCTCAATACATTATGGTTATGACAGATTTGATAATGGGTGATAACATACTGAGTGGGACTACGAGTGGTGAGGTAGTGGAATTGCAATAACGAACTAGCTGGTAGGTGTGCCTTGTGAATTCAATGATGCACGTAGTCATTGAGGTAAATGGGCTTCCTTATAACTATCTTTGCCCTGTTAAACATGTTGTTGCATTCTAGTATAGTAGTGCCATTGCAATCTGTCGTGCTATTGCTATAAGAATCATTGTTCATGTGGTAATTATATCATTTGTTGCCATATGCAAAGGTCCATACATGCTATTTAAAGGGTGGCATCAATTGTTTCATGACATTGTTGTCAAGGCCCTTTCGTGGAGACCATATGTGTACCTTTCACGGGTGTTGCTATCCTTCTATGGCCATTGGCGGTTGCTGGGGCAATGCTGGCAAGTTTATTTGTTGGTGCCCATGCAAGCATTGTTGCTTATTAGGTCAATCCTCATATCTTTTCCCTCCTTGTGTTATTGCATACTATTATTGTTATTATAGCCAATTATTATATACTTGGGCAATTACAAATATATACAAGGTTGGTGGTAGGCTTACTATTAGTTGACAACCTTATGCTTTAGTGGATTGGTTGCTATTAAAAAGAAGGTCAATGCTAAATTGTGGAAGCAACACTGGGGATTTGGATGACAAACTAAATAAGTTTCAACATGTATTGTTGGTTCACATATCATATCATCCAAGGTTCATATTATGCAATGTGCCATATATTTGGATGATTCATGTAAATGGTGAATGCCTATTCTCAGTACCTGGAGTCCAACTGTACCCCTATACAAATATGAACCTTGGTCTGTTGAGGCTTTTCCATTTGAAGTATACACATATTTTTTTATGGATATGATGATAAATATTGTTTCATAGATAGATATTGAAAATTGCATTTCAAACATAAGTTTGTAGCACTACCTCACTTGGCAAATGGAGTTCCTACTTTTGGTGCTGCCACCCAAACTTTGGGTGCCACAGGCAGGGTAATGTCACTTTCATTAGGTTCAAATGCCTAGTGGTGCCATGTTTGACAGAATAGTCAAAATGTGATTATTATTTATCGATAAATTTATTGCTATTTATTTTCGTATGTTTGCAAAACTGATAAATTTTTTTAACATTGCCATGCAAGATCTTTGTCAGAATTTATCCGGGGTAGTAGTTTGATATTTTCACGTGAATAAAGGTTCAAAGATAAAAATTCATTTCTAGGATAGGATAATCTGTCTAATAGGCTTAAAAGGTTTTGGCTGATTTTATTGACAATTTTGTGAGTTCTTTATACTAGTAACTCAATCACTTAGTACTTTCACAAAGAGTAATTGCTCAATTTAAAAATGATACTACACTGGATATTTCTTATCTTACATGCTCCTCCTATCTAACCACTTCTCCTAACACACCATTATTATGCATCAACTAATTGTCCTAACAAAGTAGCACACTCAACCCCAGGAAGGATTTATATACATAATAGTTACAACGTACAAATGGAGTAATGAATCCAAGATGCAATTCACAATAACTACTAAGCTAATAATTGTAACTTTATTTTCCTAAGCTACAATGAATCTAGGTAACTTGGAAAATGTAACAACTTTTTTATTTATGCTATTTAATTCCAACAAAAACATACTAGTAGTAACAATCCATCAAATTCACAACCAGGCTAGTAACATGAATCCAACTTTATTAAAAGCCAGTGCTTTTGTGTTGCCTACACTAACAAAAATTAGCACAGCCATTTCTACTTGGTTAGTGGAAAAAATAGAATAAGACAACAACCTGAATCACATTTCTACTTGGTTAGTGGAAAATTGGAAATCACATAGAAATAGTTGATCAACATTCTTCTTAATGGTGGGTGAAGGGGGCTCAAGGAAGTTCATGTTAATTTGCAAGACACTACTTGAGTCTATGAAGATATAAGTTTTAAAGCGAGTTAACTAAATTTGTGTACGAAAAATGTTAAATTCAGACAAGTATAGTTGTTTTCTGTATATATTTTTGGTGTATGACAAGTATAGTTGTTTTGGCCTGACTTTCTGGTGAATTACTAAAATAGTCATTGCTACATGTTGCTCTCAATAATTTGTCTCAAGCAAGTATAGTGGTATTCTATATATCTTTTTTCAGATACACTTATTTTTTATATATAAATTTAATTTATTTGTTTCCAACAGGTATAGCTGTTTTCTTTATACCTGATAGCCAAGCTGCCAACTTTATATTTCAAATCCTCCCGTCTCATTGAAGAGAGGACTGTTATTTATAGCAGTTACAATTCTCCAAATAATAGAAGTAAGTTTTCTATCCTTCTAAGTGTTTTTTTACAACTTTTTGACCCTTTCCTTTTCCTTTAATAAACCTGCAAACCCAAACCCTTTCCTGCTACAGGTTATTGGTTGGACTCTGGCCTAACAATACCTCCTCCCTCCGAAACAACCTTGTACTCAAATTTAAAAGAGATAAACTGATTTATGATGATACAAATGTCTTCCCAAGTAGCTTCTTCTGAAAGTTTGCCTTGCCAATGCAAATTTTAACTTCAGGGTTAATTCTGCTTAAGGAATAAAGTCTACAAATGGATACTGATTGTTATGAACAAAAACATTTGAGGTAGGTTTCTAAGGTTCTGTTAAGCACTTTTGTCTGGCCATTTGATTTTGGGTCATAATTTATGGTCATCTTTAAAAGTAGGGTCACTGTCACTGACAATGGATATAGGCACCCTATGCAACTATGATTATTTACATAAACAAATATTTCAGCAATAGACATGCAGAGTATAGGTGCTTAATCACAATTAAAATGCCCGTAGTTGCTTAACCTATCCACCAGTGATGGTGCTATAGCATCAAATCCCGTTGAATTTGGCAAAACGTAAAAGAAAATCCATGTTGATTTCTTCCCAAATAGTGCTTTGAATTGGCAAAGCTTGTAGTAAACTTGGTAGAGAGGATGCTTCATATTTGCTTCTTTGGTACACATGACACTGCATGGACCACAAACTCAGTCATTTCTCCCTTTATTCCTATCCAATAAGGTGATTGAGTGATTCTTCGATAAGTTTTGTAAATAGCCGACTGCCCTCCCATATCATAAGTATGAAATTCCTATAGTAACTTTGGAATCCACAATGAAGAAGCTGACAAGAGCAACCTCCCTTTGTAGTATAATCTGTCATGCTCCAGGGTGTACAAAATATGGTTTGGATTCTCCTTCAATTCTCATCGGATTTAAGGCAATGTAGGATACTTCTAAACTTCATCATCCGATTTTGTTATGTCTTCATACAAAGGTCTAGAAATTCCCTTCAATTCATTGTCTTCATATCTTCTAGATAGAGCATCAACAACCCTATTTGAAGCCCCCACCTTATACATAATATCTAAATCAAACACCAGCAACTTGGGGAGATAATTTTGTCAATTATGACTTGTAGTTCGCTAGTGAAGTAGATATGTCAAAGTGTTTTGGTCAGTGTATACACTAAGTTTATGACCCACAAGATAATGCCTCCAATGTTGTATGGCTAAGACAAGAACCATGATTTCCTTTTCATACACAGATTAATCCATGACTTGAATTTGCCAATGCATTGCTGAAATACACAATTGGCTTTAATTTGTATCTTGTGTTAGAACAGCTCCAATTCCCCTCCATGAGGCTTATCCTTCTACAGACTATTGTTTTCAAAAAATTTGTATGAAAGTCTTATTTCTATCCCCATTCCACTTAAAATTTTGTTTCTTTAATAGATCAGTTAATGGGCAGGGTATGTTTGCAGAATTGCAAATCAACCTTCTGTAATAACCCATAAGTCCTAAAAACCCTCTCAATGCCTTAGGAGTTTTAGGCATTGGCCACTCCAAAATGGATAGCATTTTTTGTGAATCCATGGATACTCCTTTAGAGATAAAGTGCCCTAAGTAACCCACCTTGGGATAGGGCGAAAACTGGATAAGGAAAAAAATTATGAACAAAGAATGTTCTAATAATCTAGCCAACTCCCACAATTTGGTGTATGACAGGCTACTTGTATGTTGGACTCAGAGAGTGATGATGTGTATTCATCATGTCAAACTGCTCAAGGTAGTACACACGCTTCATTTATAATAGAATGGTTACTCTGTGCACCTCATGTACTCTCATGTGAATAGTGTTTTCATCTCATGTTTTGATGATTCAATTTTTTTTCAGGCTTTTTTTCCTGGTGTCCCAGTAGCCATACTACATTGAATTTGTAAAGCTGTATGATAGGACTTTCTTTTACCTTGTTTGATTATCACATCCTTCTCTTAGCACTCAATGTGCAGATCAAGTGCCTATAAATACATGTATCAAGGAACTTCTACATGCATTATGGTGAACCACTATTATAGTATTATTGCATTATTATGGTTTACAAAGTAATTTTGATTGTGTGAATGTTTCCTGGTTATTATTTTACTTTTGTTATTAAAGTTGATATGAAAACATTCCTACTTTTGTGGGCAGGAAGGAGATTCTATGGTAGCACATTTTGATTATCACAAGCACCAAATTGGGTGGATTCCACATGAAGCCTCTTCATGGGTAGTTTCTTCATTTGATAATTTGATGGCTCTTAAGGGAAAATGACTTCCTATATTCGAGACCAGGAAATACCTCGAGAAAGAAGGGTAAGAAGACAGGTTTGTGCTTGCTAATACTTTCCCCCTTTCATTGATATAACATTATTTTTAGGCTAACATTTGCTAATAGGATAAGGACAACAGTAACAGAATAATAAAGAGCAAAACAAACATAACAGAATGGCTAAGCACCATGGGGACAACCAACTAACAGATATTGATTCCAATACTACCCACTACTAGCAGAATTTGAGTAATGGTTTGTTGCTTTAGTGAACAAATTCTTCCTATCCCTGTGGCCTCTTAATAATTCTTTTGGGCCTATGATTATCATCTCGTGGCACATTTATGCATGTTCGAAATGTAAATCAAAGTATTCATTCTTATGTGAATGGGAATGAAAAATAAGACCTCGAAATATGGACAAATGGAAGTTTAACTACTAAGGAAGCGCTTTATGAAGCCTCTTGGAATTTGATTGATTTATTTATTTATATGTCCAGGGTGCTATATAGCATAATCAACTTACATGATTAAGTAAAGGATATTGATAGAATTATTTGCTGAGTTGTTTGTATTTTTTTTCTGTAATTTGGTTTCTGTAATTTGCAGTTTTTCTGTGTATATGATATTCATAACATTAGCTGCTTTGTACATTTTTTTCAATGATGAATGACATTAAATTTGTAAAAATTATTCTATTAGTTGTAGTTTTTCCTTAAGTTTGTTTTATATTCACTGGTACAATCAAGCTTGTGAAAATAGGTGCAACATTACCCAAAAATACCTTATAATAGAAGGAACACATTCAAAGACCATTATTAGCAAATAATCAATGTTGTATGAAACCATTTTACAACGTTGTTTGATTAAAAACCGTCTTGGAATGGTATCATTCAAAGACGGTTTTTAAGTAAACACCGTTGTAGAATGATTTCTTACAACGTCGGTTATTTACTAAAAACCATCTTTGAATGATGACATTCTAAGACAGTGTTTACATAAACACCGTCTTTGAATGTCAAAATTCTACGATGGTTTTAAGTAAATATCTTCATAGAATGCCATCATTCAAAGTCGATTTTTTAGTAAAAACCATCGTTGAATGATACCATTCTAGGATGGTGTTTGGTTAAAAATTGTCTTAGAATGGTCTTATTCAAAGATGATCTTTAGATAAAAAATGTCTTAGAGTTGTTAGCTATTCTAAGATAGTTGTTAATTGATCGTTGTCAAAAGTCTTTGCCTTCAAAGATGGTGGCTTCAAAGATGGTACACAACTGACATAGAAAGTCAGTAATGATCGATGTAGAATGTGATGTTTGCACTAGTGACTCTACCTATGCCGTATCACAAAGCTGATATGTAGGATGAGGAGGTGGATGGCGTGGAATCATTTGTACATGGTCAAACTACCTCAACATCCTCTTCGAAAGATAAGGCCACATGTTAGTCCCACATCTCTTGAAGCCAGAGAAAAAGGCTTCCTATGTGAAAGGCTTGACACCCTTATGGCCCTCATAAGGACACCAGATGACAACATCCATCTACAACTCATCTAGCTTCTCCCTGAACGAAAAGGCAAACCCAAAACCTCTTGTTGGCTTCCAACTGCTGGCTATTAGGTAATCCAGAGCACCTGTCCCATGCTCTAGATAGCCAGCATTAGGAAAATGAGCAAACGCCCATGACTGCAAAAAATATTAACAAAAAAAATTAAATATAGTAATAGAGGAAATAATAATAAAAATAATCACAATAATAAAATAATTTACTTATCATGAGTAATGCCATATAACCTCTAACCTGCTTTCTGGTGTACTGGTGTGCATAGGGGATATGGTCGTATAGGTACATAGTGCAACGATTCCCTACACATACTTGTGGCAAGCATCAAGGTTGTTGAGGTAGAGGAGGTAGGCGACATGGATGTGAGTCGAGGACTTGTTGACAAATATCATATTGTTGACCAAGTGCAGAAGATATCATAATAGTCCACACGCGTGACCCTAACTCGACATATCGATGATATAGCTCTGCCAACCACATCGACCTCATCCTGCCACCTATAGTGGTCATCACCATAGCCTCTTCCTCTGTCGGAATACCAAGGTGAGTAATAAGCAAAATGCTCACCACGTCTCTATCAAAGGTGGAGGGGACATGATCAATAGGTTTACCCATCGCAAGAAGATGCAGGAGACAAGACACATTATCCAGAGTAATGGTCATCACTCAAAAAAGCAGGTGGAAGGATGACATCTCCTGGTGCCACCTCTCTACAAGGGCATTCACAAAGCCCTTGTTTGCGGTAGGGTACCATGCTATGACTAGGTTGGCTTCCCCGACCACTCCACATAAGCCTTCACCGCACACGCAGTAGGGAGTGGTAGCACCTGGGCACTGTGGCTAACAAGCTTTAGCTCTAACCGCACTTGATGGATCAAAACATGACTGTTAGTCGTCATTTACGACTAACTTTTGTATTGAAAAACATTATGCAATTTATGTTTTTTCCCCAATTTATAGTTCTTTTTATAGGTTTGTACATATTTTTAGGTTTAGTTTGATTTTTATGTAGAGATATTCCCTTTAATGTGAATTAATGTGTTTTCAACTTAAGTTTCAGGTGAAAAGATGAAGAATAAGAAGGTTGTTGTGGCTGGTGTCTCGCTAAATGAGGCTTATGCACTTAGTGAGAATCATTCGCTAAGTGAGACACTCAGCCCGCTTAGCGAGTTGGGAGAATCTGGAGGAGAATCTACCAAGCATCTGTGTGCTCAGTGCGTCATCAGCTAGCTCAGTGAGTCGTTTGTCTTCTTTCGCGCTAAGCGCACCCAGCTCACTCAACGAAATTCCACTAACTCGCACTTAGCACGAAAATGGCGCTAAGCAAACCTTCGAGGTCAGAAAGCCCTTAAAAGCTGAAGTTGGCGTAAAAAGAGAGTCTTTAACTTGTGGAAGAATAGAGATATACGTGAGAGACATAACATGACAAGGGAGCACCAAAAACCTCAACTTTTAAGAGGATTTGAGGTTTTAGAGTGATTTTTAGGTTCTTAGAGGTGGAGGAGACACCCCTACCGCTGTGTAATCTGTATTTTGCTTCCAAAACCTCCTATTGTAATTGAAAGGTGATAACTTGCCATGGAAGGCTAAAGCTTTTGTTGGGAATTTCTGCTGAGTATTGATGTAAATATTTTTACTATCTATTTAATGTTGTTTTGATGTGTTCACTGCTTCTATCTGCACTTAATTCTTGCATGCTTTTGGTTTGATCATCCATTTGTGTGTAAAGTTAGGATTTTTAGCATTGGGAAATGTTTTGAATCCTTAGAACTGGATAGAGCAGGGCTAGATAACTGTATTGTTTGGACATGAAGTGTAGGGACTCTAGTTTTTAATATGCTGTGACCTTAATGTTGTTCGGTTAGGCTAAGTTCAACGAGGGATCCGGGAACGAAGTTTAATTAGAATTAGCCCATTTGTGCGAGAGATCGGGGTTTGGGATAATTGTCCTCAGCATAGAACACAGAAACAACATTAGATAGAGAAAAACCCTTAATTGCATCAAGTCACTCAATACAAAGGCCCAACATTTCAATCATTATTTTATTTTTGCATTTACTTAGTTAATTTTGTAATTATCTTTAGAATTGAAATTTTATCCTATTTTATTTCCATTTCATGATGTTACACAAATGTCTACTTATTGAATGACACTTTTCTGAATGAAACAAACTCCTTGTGGATACAATACTAGGTCTTACCATTTTATACTACTTTTATGACTCAGTGCACTTGCTAATAAATCCCACACTTGTCCCGAGGAATTAACAATGACCAACATAGTGGTCCCTGTAAGATCAAAGTAGTAACAAATCAACTGGACTTCCTCCAAATAGAGGTCCTACAATCCTATCTGCCTATGCATGTGGCTCTATATGTGGTTGTGGCTCTAACTCTGACTTTGTCTGATGTCATCAGATGCGTGCTGATATAGTCAGCCTTCGATGCCTCTCTATAGCCTCCGATCACATTCTAGCTCAAAAGTTTTAGAAAAGTCAGGAAGAGCTAGAACAGGTGCCTTAGTGAGCTTTTCTTTGAGCAAAGTAAAGGCTTCCTCTTGTCTTTCACCCCAAGTGAATGCTACATTCTTCTTCACCAGCTCATTGAGAGGTGAGGCAAGTGTAGAGAAATTAGAAACAAACCTTCTGTAGAAGCTTGCTAACCCATGGAAGCTCCTAATATCTCCTATACTTTTTGGGGTGGGCCATTCTTGGATGGCCTTGATTTTCTCAAGGTCCACTTGGACCCCATTTCTACCAACTACAAATCCTAAGAAAACTATATTATCTACACAAAAGGTACATTTCTCTATATTGTCATAGAGAGTGTTTTTCCTAAGAATTGAAAGAACTTGCCTTAGATGTCCTAAGTGATCATCTAGGCTCCTATTGTACACTAAAATATCATCAAAATAAACAACTACAAATCTACCTATGAAATCCCTTAAGACATGATGCATAAGCCTCATAAAGGTGCTTGGTGCATTAGTGAGCCTAAAAGGCATCACTAGCCATTCATACAAACCAAACTTGGTCTTGAAAGCGGTTTTCCACTCATCACCCTCTTTCATCCTGATTTGGTGATAACCAGTTTTAAGATAAAATTTTGAAAAGATATTGACACCATGCAACTCATCAAGCAAATCATCAAGTCTAGGAATGGGACACCATACTTTAAAATAATGTTGTTGATGGCCCTGCAACCTGTACACATTCTCCACTTACCATCCTTTTTGGGCACCAACAACACTGGCACAGCACAAGGGCTTAGGCTTTCTTGGGCTCAACCCTTCTCCAACAATTCCTTAACCTGAGACTCTATCTCCTTAGTCTCCTAAGGGTTAGTCCTATAGGCAGGCCTATTAGGAAGGCTTGCGTTTAGGACTAAGTCTATTTGGTGTTCTATTCCCCTAAGAGGAGGTAGCCCAGGGGGTATTGTTGGACCTTGTGGCCTCAATAATCTTAAGAGGGATAGGCTTAGAATGCAGAACAAGCAACAATAATCAATTTAACAATGTTCTTTAAACAAGAAAGACACAATTGATTGCGACAAAATAAATAAGATAAGGGAAGAGAGAATGCAAACACAATTTTATACTGGTTCAGCCACTTCCCGTGCCTATGTCCTATACTCAAGCAACCCACTTGAGATTTCCACTATCTTTGTAAAATCCTTTACAAAGTCTAAACCACACAGGGACAACCCATCCCTTGTGTTCAGATGCTTTACAACAAGAAACTCACAGTCTCTTAGCCAATCTCATTGAATAAGAAGAATGGAAGAAGAATTTTCTCTTCAAGAGAAGAATATTACAATGAAGATCTTGTAAGAATCCTTATAGATTTTGCAAGTGTTTGGCCAAGGATTTCTTTTGAGAGAGCATTTGACAATGAAGTTCTTTTGGAATCTCTCTCATTGTCTTTTGAGAGGATAAGACATTTTTGCCAAGTAAAACTCTCTCATAAAATTCGTGCCCAAGTCACCTATTTATAGACCTTTGATGGCCATTTACAAATCCAATGAAAAGATGTGACTGTTGGCAGATTTTCTGAAAATTCTCCACTGATAATCGATTACAATGTTTGTGTAATCAATTACACAGTTATAATTTGAAGGGTCATGACTTTTGAATTTGAATTTCAAGAGTTTCGTTGCTGGTAATCGATTACAGACATATGGTAATCGATTACATGTTGAAAATTCAAATTCAAAACCTTTTTCAATAGCTATTTCTCAACCCTGTCTTCTGGTAATCGATTACACTTCTTGGTAATCGATTACCAGAGCCTTGCATGTCTTGAAAGCACTTTGTTTTAAGGCAATGCTTGGTCTTTAGTGAATCTTGAAACAAGGCTTTGTTTGTTGAAGCAATCTTGAATTGTTCTTGAAGCAAATGCTTATCATTTGAAGCAGCCTTGTTAGATTCTTCTTTGACATCATCAAAATCATGTATACATACATTCACATTCTCCCCCTTTTTGATGATGACAAACATGTGATTTCTTCTTTACACCATCAAAGCTTGCATGATTTACATTCTCCCCCTTTCTCAAGCAAATTCTTCTTGATATCATCAAAACCTGCATGATTTATATTCTCCCACTTTTTTATGATGACAAGCATTATCCAAGGCTTGATCTTTTTGGCATCATCAAAATCTTCATGATTTACATTCTCCCCCTTTTTGATGATGACAACCACCTGTAGGTTAGGAGCAACAACAAAGAAAAAATATCTATTTGCATATAGTTTACTCCCCCTTGGTTTTGCAATGATTGCTTATATGAGACAGTTGAAGATTTCATATTTTTCATATGTAAACAAATTGTTTCATAAAGAATAGATAATTTTTCTTACTATTTTATCTTTTATCTTTCTCTCCCCCTTTGTCAACATCAAAAACAAATCATGAATGGAGAGTTGAAAAATGTTACCACTTGTTGCAATGTAAGAGAATCAAGTGATACCAAAAGGCATTAAAACAATCATTCAATATTAATCAAGCAAAAACAAGTACAATAACACATCAATCAAACACAATCAAATACAATCAATCATCAAATATTTCAAATCAAATTAATTAAATTAACAATCAACTAACTATGCACAATAATTTCTATTCAAAAAAATATTCAAATTTCAAATTTTAAATTTCAAATTTTAAATTTTAAATTTCAAATTTCAAATTTCAAATTCCAACTTCCAACTTCAACTTTTAGTAACTTCCCCTTCCAACTTCCAACCTCCATTTTCAACTTTCAACTTCCAATAACTTTCATTTTCAACTTCCAACTTTCAGTAACTTCTACTTCCAACTTCCATTTTAAACTTTCAACTTCCAATAACTTCTACTTCCAACTTCCAACTTCCAAATTTTAATTTCAAATTTCAATTTTCAATTTTCAAATTTAACTTTTCAAATTTCAATTTTCAAATTCAAATTTCAAATTTCAATTTCAAAATTTCCTTTTCTAAATTTGAAATAGTTTTCTTAAAATATGAAACTAATTTGAAAAGTTTAATAGATTTTTTAAAAACAATCAAAAACTCAATCAGGAACAAACATCAAAGACAATCATCAAATACAATCAAACACACAATCAAAAACAATTATCAAAGATAATCACAAAACTCAATCAAAAAACAATCATCAAACACAATTAATCAAATATAAAATATAATCAATCAATCAAACTAACAAACATTGAATATCAATCAAGAAAAAACAAACACATCAATAAAAAATACAATCAATCAATCATCAAACACAGTCAATCAAATTCAATCACAATCATCAAGAACAGTCTAAACTCAAGTAGAAAACAAGCATCAAAAGTAATCAATCAAAGACAAGTGACATGTTGGTATCATTAGATATTACTTGTTGGGCTTGTTGATCAAGTGGCCTTTGCTTTTTGTCTCCATAAATCACATATTCATTTATCTTGAGGAGAAATATGAATAAACTTTGATGCATGCCATGTGTTTGGAGAAATTACTATCAATGTATCGACTTTGCTCTTCTCCATTTTCATAGTCTTTCATCATGATACCCAAACTTATGGTTTTCTTCTCTGAATCACTTGAATAATTTATGACATTATCTTCCCAAGTGATATATCCTTTCTTTTCTTTCTTCTCTTTGAAATTCGTCTTGTCGGATTTTTCCATTCTTCTTTTAAACACATGACAATTGAATCTCATGTGCCCAAGTTGATCGCACTCAGCATTTTGGGGCAAAAGAGGAACCTTCTTCTTTCTTCTTTCATCATCATCTTCTTTCTTCTCTAGTTTTTTTTATGTAGTTGCATTTCTCTCTACCATTGTAGGAATAAATGAATCAAATTCAATGGCTTCCCATATCTTTAGATCTATGGTTTCTATAAAGATCTGCATTCAGGTTTTCCAATAATGATAACCCTCACCATTGAACATAAGAGCCTATTGATAGAATTTTCCTTAGAAAATGGAAATTTGGATGAGGCCATATCTATTCTTGAAGTTTTTAAACTTTATACAAGAATCCCGCTCTGATACCACTTGTTGGACAAGTGGCCTCAGATATCTTAAGAAGGGGAGTTGAATTAAGATATTGCAAACTATTTCCCCAATTAAAATTCTATTTCAATTTCAATGCAAGTTACAAGTTCCCTTAAAAATGAACTCTTAAATAATGATTCAAATAGAACAATCTGAATATAAATGTAAAGCAATAATAAATAAACGAGTTTAAGGGAGGAGAAAGTGCAAACTCGGATTTATACTGGTTCGGCCACTTCCCGTGCCTACATCCAGTACTTAAGCAACCCACTTGAGATTTCCACTATCTTTGTAAAATCCTTTACAAAGTCTAAACCACACAGGGACAACCCATCCCTTGTGTTCAGATGCTTTACAACAAGAGACTCACAGTCTCTTAGCCAATCTCATTGAATAAGAAGAATGGAAGAATAATTCTCTCTTCAAGAGAAAAATATTACAATGAAGATCATGTAAGAATCCTTATAGATTTTGCAAGTGTTTGGCCAAGGATTTCTTTTGAGAGAGCATTTGACGATGAAGTTCTTTTGGAATCTCTTTCATTGTCTTTTGAGAGGATAAGACATTTTTGCCAAGCAAAACTCTCTCATAAAATTCGTGCCCAAGTCACCTATTTATAGACCTTTGATGGCCATTTACAAATCCAATGAAAAGATGTGACTGTTGGCAGATTTTCTGAAAATTCTCCACTGATAATCGATTACAATATTTGTGTAATCAATTACACAGTTATAATTTGAAGGGTCATGACTTTTGGATTTGAATTTCAAGAGTTTCGTTGCTGGTAATCGATTACAGACATATGGTAATCGATTACATGTTGAAAATTCAAATTCAAAACCTTTTTCAACAGCTATTTCTCAACCCTGTCTTCTGGTAATCGATTACACTTCTTGGTAATCGATTACCAGAGCCTTGCATGTCTTGAAAGCACTTTGTTTTAAGGCAAGGCTTGGTCTTTAGTGAATCTTGAAACAAGGCTTTGTTTTGTGAAGCAATCTTGAATTATTCTTGAAGCAAATGCTTATCATTTGAAGCAGCCTTGTTAGATTCTTCTTTGACATCATCAAAATCATGTATACATACATTCACAGGTATTTCTTTGGGAAATAAATCACCAAATTCATGTAAGAGTTCTTGGACCTATGGGGGTAAGGTCTCAAATGTAGGAATTGTGGCAGTGCTAAAGGAGGTTTCCCTTGCTAGGAGAAGGTAGAAGGATTGTTTAAGAAGGAGTGCTCTTTTGATATCACCTTTTGTTGCAAAATGATTTTTCTTCTTTACAATCTTCTTGGAGGAATCATTTTCCTCTTTTTCCTTCCCCTTGGCCTTTGAAGACAAGGCCTTACTATCCTTCTTTTTCTTTTGTTTTCTAGTTTTTCTTTCTCATCCCTCTTATCTTTCATAGTTAGTTGATCTTTGGCCACATGTGAAGGATTTTGAGGATGCAACATAAACTTTGTTCCAAGGTGGGTGAAGGTTATCTCATTAGTTAGGCCATTATAGATTATATTCTTATCATATTGGCATGGTCTACCTAAGAGAAGATGTCCTACCTCCATAGGAACTACATCCCAAATCACTTCATCCTTATATGTTCCAATGGAGAAGGGCACTTTCACTTGTTGATTGACTATCATCTCCCCTTGCTCATTAAGCCATTGAAGTTTGTAAGGCTTTGTATGGGGAATGATAGCAAGGCTCAACTTAGAGACTAATCTTGTGCTGCAACAATTGCAACATGAACCACTATCTACAATGAGAGAGCATGCGTATAAAAATTTTTACACCTTGTGTGAAAAATATTCTCTCTTTGAGATTGGGTCAAGTCACAAGATTGGCCTCCTAGAAGCCTTCTGACCATTAAAAGGTCCCCTTCTTCTTGAGGTAGATTTCTTCACTAGATTCTTCCCCTTTTGCTTCTTCACTTTCACTAGAGGAAGGTATAGTAGTAGTCTCATCTTGGCTACTATAAATGTCTTGGTCCCTCATAATCATGTTTTTCTTGATGGGGCATTGAGAATCAATGTGTCCTCTTCCAAGACATCTAAAGCACTTTATAGAGCTAGTCTTCTCTTGCATACTATTCTTAGGGGTTTGATTTTCTATTGTCTTCCCCTTATCATCTTTGGGCTTAGAAGGTGCAGCCCCTAAGATGCCTTGACCTTGGCCTTTCTTTGGATAAGAGTGAGAGCCGTAAGATTTTGAAGTAGGATTCCTTTTAAGTTGTTTCTCTACCCTTATGCAAAGTTGGACTAGGTCATCTAGGTCCCTATATGGAAGGAGCTCAACCTTGTTCCTCACTTCCATATTAAGTCCACTAAGGAACCTAGCAATACTTGTTCTTTCCTCCTCCATAAGCCTAGCTCTTAAAAGGAGTAGTTCCATTTGTTGCCAATAATCTTCAACACTTATACTCCCTTGTCTAAGCCTTTGGAGCTTGTCCACAAGCTCCTTTACATAGTAGGAAGGAATGTGCCTCTTCCTAAGGGCATTTGTCAAGTTATTCCAATACTCTACTGGAGGATCCCCATGAATCCTTCTTTCCCTAAAAAGGGAAGTACACCAATAGAGGGCATACCCTTGGAAGTTAAGGGTAGCCAAAGGAACCTTCCTTTCCTCACTTGTATGATAGAAAGCAAAGAGTTGCTCAACCTTTATTTCACAATCTAAATAAGCCTCTACATTATCCTTCCCATGGAAGTATGTGAGGTTAATGTTAGACTCTTGAGACTTTCTTTCCTTTCCTCTCCTATGGGAGTGAGGTCTAGGATGTGACCTATGCCTTCCTCCATAATAGTCACTAAGTTTTTCACTTAGGCTCTTGCTGGACTCATGACTACTATAGAAGACATGTTTTTCTTTTTTTAACTCAGTATTTTCCTTCTTTCTTCTTCCCTTATTTGTTCCCTCTCGTCTTGACTTATTTCTACCCTCTCTTTCCCTTTTTCTTTTCTTTCTAGTTTTTCTTTCCATAACTTAGAGGGAAATAAACTCATCTAATATTCTAGATAGAGGGTCCTTATGACTAATACCCTCACCATTAATGCTAGATGGATGATGACTCGTGTTGGTTCCTAAGTTGTGGTTTTTTCTTGGTGGGGGTTTGTAAAAGGTAAAAGCTAGGGCTCAAAAGAACTCAAGATAAGCATGATAAGCAAGAAGAAAGTATTATGCAATAACAAGATAAACTAGGCATGACTACTAAAGAAAATAAGATATGGAAGTAAGCAAGAAATTAAAGTGCAAGAAATGTAAACTAGACGGATCCTACGAATGTTCAGATGACCACATTTAAGGTTCCCAACAAAACACTCACTATCCTAAGGGAAAATTGCCTAAAATTATTACACACAAATGGAAGTATGGTAACCTATTGGAGTCTCCCAACACACTTCCAATGAAAGGCCTTTTTGTTACAAAATTTGAAAGCAATGAAGGTAAACGTACAAGTGTCCAATTACAAGTAAATTGCCAATTACAAAATTACAAAAAAAACAAATTCCTCAATTTTGGTGGTTGTTCTCTCTTTGGTGTTTCACTCAATTTGGAGTGCTTCTTAGTCCAATAGCTCTTAAGGTGATTGGTCACTTTCTTCTTGACTCAAATTCTTCAATTGATGGCACCAATCCTCCTTTCCAATTCCCTATATGGCAACTTACAAACAAGGAAACAAAGAGACAAGCAATAACCAAAGACCAAAAAAATGAAATGAAAGCTAAACCAATAGAGTTTTAACAAGACAAATTTTCAAAGATTATTCAACAATTAAAGCAATGAAAAGCACATAAAAGCAAGCTAGGACTCAAAGAGAAACCTAGAATGACTCTAAAGTAAAGTAAAAAAAAACTAAAAAATAAATACTCAAGAAACCTCTAGTTTTGGCACTTGTTTTCACACTACATTTCAATTGAAATTTCAGAACTAAGATTGGTCTAAAATAGACATTAATTATAGAACAAATTCTGGACACTGATTTTCCTGCCAACTTGTATGATTTTTATTATCTTTTCCTTTTATCCAAATAATTTTTTTCTTTTTTTTATATTTTTTATACAGATGTCTATAAAATTAAGTAAAATTTTCAGCTTAAAATTCGCAGTGACCAATTCCCACTAATTTTTGCAAGTTCGTATGTTCAAGCTGCCAGCACCAGCGGTTTTAGACTTTGAATATTTTTTAAGCATGGTATATTGATTGCCTTAGGTTTACTTTCAACTTTCCTATGTATGTTAAACTCACTATTCCTGTTTAACAAAGTTTTAGGAGTTCAATATTCACTTAGGATCAAAATTTCAGCCAGCAATTCTATCACCAAAACTCAAATTCACAATAGAAACAATCATAAGGAAACCTAAAAGTTCAAGAAAAAGGTTCACAATCAAATACTCTCTAAGAATTATGCATGAACATGTTAAGGACTAATTAACATGCAAGATTTGACTCAAATGAAATAATAGGATAAAAAAAAATTCATACACTCATGAACAAATGAGTTAGACAAAGAAACAAGAAAAAAAAAATTCAGCACAACATAAGGAATCTTATGTGACAAGTTTCAAGACTAGACATGACTTCTATGACAAAACTACAATAGGTGAACATGTCACTCTAGATTTTTTAAAGTTTTTCTTCTACTTTAATGTTTTTGTAAGAAGTTTATGGTTCAGGTTTCAGCCACAAAAAAAATAGCAATACAAAACTCAAAGGAACCTAAACTCAACACAATTCATGGTTCAAGAACAAGAACAAGAAATTTGAACCATAGAAAATCAAATTTAGCTTCTATAGCAAGTATAATCGGTGGAAATTCTAAAAAAATCATGTTAACAACATTCATCACAAGACATGTAAGGAGATACATGGAAAAAAATGAAGAAACAATAATGGAGGAGAAGGTAAAACTGAAAATTAATGGGGGTTTAAGGAACACCTACTTGAAGCTCTTGTGCTCTCATACCACTTGATGGAAGCTTGCTTGAGAAGCTTCTATGGAGGTTGGATCTTTGAGCTTCACTAAGGTCCTTTAATGGTGATTTTCAGCCATGGAGTTGCAGCGGAAGATAAAGGAGAAGAGGTGAGAGGAGGTGTCATCCACTAAAGAATAAGCCATGGAAGGAAAAGCTTCACCACCAAAAGAGTGTCTTGGATAAGAAGCTTAGAGAGGAAGTTTCAATGGAGGAAGAGAATGAGAGAGAGAGTGGTGTGGAAATTGAAGGAGAATAGGAAGAGAAGTTGAACTTTGAAGTGTGTCTCACAAGTTTCTCATTCATCAAAGTTGTGACAAGTGTTACACATGTTTCTATTTATAGCCCAGGTCACTAACTAAAATGAAATTCACTTAAAAGGAATATTCTAAGAATATGCTAAAGACATCTTAGCATATTCCCTTTAGATACCACAAGCATGGAAAGTGTGACTCTAGCACATGGGAAGCTTCCTTGAGAAGTAAGAAAGGTAGCTTCCTTGGGAAGCAAGGAAGAAAGCTTCCTTGAGAAGCTAGAGGTTAGCTACTTACACCCCTCCAATAGCTAAGCTCACTCCCATGCCAAAATACATGAAAATACAAAAAAGTCCCTACTACAAAGATTACTCAAAATGTCCTAAAATACAAGGCTAAAACTCTATACTACTAGGGTATCCTTAACTTGTAGGGTAAGATGCCCTTAATTTGTAGGACACCCTACAAACCTAAAATGGCCAAAATACAAGGCCCAAAAGAAGGAAAACCTATTTTAATATTTACAACGAAAAATGGACCCAACCTTGGCCCATGAGCTCAAAAATCTATCCTGAGGTTCATGAGAACCCTAAGGTCTTCTTCAGCAGCTCTAGCCCAATCCTCTTGAAGCTTCTTTCTCATAGTTCTGGTGACTGGTCCCTTCCTAGGGAGGATTGCATCAATCACCCTCGATGATGTGCCATGTCTTTTACATCTTCCTATCATTGGCCATTTTCTTAACCACATAGAACTGACCTATACTAGTAAAGAGATCAGAGGTCTATTAGGTCATAGCTTGGCATTATGATGGACTAGGAGGTAGATGCTACAACATCATCAGGAAACAAGGTGCTTCTGAGTTTGTTAAAGAGCCTTATCACAACTACGTTTCTAGTGAGTTGTTCGTCTATTTTACTAGGGTATATTTGTTGCATTTATTTTGTAATACCATACTTTATGAGAAGAGCTTGATGTGTGTACACATGTACTACCTCCAGTACCTTAGTGATCTAGATCGATGCCACAAGTTCTCTTGGGGGCAGTTGTGTTGGCTTATCTTTATGACTAGCTAACATATGCTTACAAGTATACCAATAAGCATATTAAAGGTTATATGACTCTACTCATGGTAAGAACATTTTTTTGTACTACATGACACTAAAAATATATTTCATGTTTTACAAGCATGGGTATTTGAGCATTTTGTTACCATTCCTTGTAGTGAGTAGGTGTTGGATTATGACTACAAACACTGCAACAAATCGGCTTGTGACTACTTGGAAGCCGTTGAGGAGTACTAACAAGGCTGCTGGGACCAGGGAGTTGTTGGATCAATTGTTGGGGACTAGGGAGTTGTTGGATCAACTACAAATGACTGATGTTGCCTAGTCCCCATATGCATCACGCAAAGACCTAAGACCTTTTGATGACTAGACATTGGCTCTAGCTACATCAAAGTTGGGACATACATGAGGCCAAATCTATCTAAAAGGGTTTTTAGGAAGTTTGGGTACGTACAACATATTCCCTTGGACCCACCTAAGTGTATTGAAAAACACAAGCCTTGTAGTTAGACATTGCCTTGTTTTTTTAAACGACACACACCAATGAGTGTAATAAAGAATGAAATTTCAATTAAATTTAGAAAACAAACAAACAACAACAATTAACATAAATTTCATCAATCAAAACATGAGTAAATAGAGTTATCATCTTCATTAGAGGTTGTTGTCGCCATTGATCCATGCATCAAAGCAATGATTTATTCAACAAGTCTTGGTTTTCTTGGTTTACGCATTAGGCAATGATTTTTTTGGAGATCAGCCAACCATTGCATACAAATTGATCAAACCTTTAGAACTAAATTGTGGAAAGGTGAAAAACATCTTTCCCACTTCATTGTTGTCTTTAAGCTTCATACAATCATCCTCAACATAATCATTACCTAGATATATAGGTTACGATAAAAAAGAACCTCAAATAAGCTTCTTCCACCTCCGATGGCATTTGTAATTGCTTTCCTCAAAGCTACAAGCAACATTTCCTCACTAATTTTTATGAATTTAGGACCATTAGGACAGTCAAATAATACCCCTTCAGAAGTTGATACCACATCACCATTATAATACACATCAACAACTACTCCCTCCATCTTCAATTCAATATCATGAAAGATCCAACACAATGCATTGAGCTTCCTCAAACCACTCATATTTATGATCATCTTGTATAGTTCTCTCCTGAGTCAATTATCAGCAACGACCAAGATTGCACCAACAAAATAGACGGTTCACATTGCGTCGAGCTTTACAAGGACATTGTTGGCTTGTCAAACCGTATAAATATGGTTGTTAAATCACAATATAAAACATTAAAGTTTGCTTTTAAAGAAACTAAAATTTTCATGTAAAACAAACTAATTTCTTTTTTTAAAAAAAAGACACAGCAGAATCATGATTTTATTGCACAAGGAGGCAATTGCACAACAGAATCATGATCCCGTTGAGTTGAATTATGATTTTGTTGCACAAGGAGCCGATCGTACAACAAAATTATGATTCCATTGTGCAATAATGAGTGAAATCAAATAACACAATAAAATCATGTTTTCGTTGTGTAATTGGGGGTTAAAAAAATTAACAATAAAAACGTATTTTTGTTGTCAATTTATTTTCACCCCCATTGCATAATAAAAACACGATTTGGTTGTAAATTTTCTAGGGGACAATTTCAAGATATGACTATAGTACACCATGTGGGTAGTGCCATTGGCAAAATTGGAAGGGCCAATAACAGCTCCCTCCCTGAAATGTGACATTTGTTAAACATCATTTGGTTGGGCCTTTTGAACGTTGACTTCGGTAATTCCAAATGCAATGTAAGCCAAGTGTTTATTTCATATAAGTGTGAGAGACCAATCAATTATTCAAAGTTTTATTATATTTTTAGTCTTGTATTTTCATATATGTGTCACTTTTTTATTGAAAATTTATGATAAAAACGATAATGTAAAATAGTTTTTATTTTCATCTAATCACAAATATCTTCCCTTTCTTCTGGTGAAATCATTTTTTTCATCGCTGGCATTCTCTTCTTTCTTGCTATGAAATTCTCTTTTCCTTAATTTCTTGCTGATAACGCTGCATACCCAAGTCTACAACACGTTAATGCATGTGTGGAACGAAATCTTAATACACCCATGACACTTCAAGATGATCTCTCTCCATGGGTAAACCTTTGTTGCTGCACATACTTGCATGCCGGTCCAACAATAAAATAATTTTTTTAAAAAAGAAATTTAATTTAAATATGTTAGACCTTTTAGCTAACATATGTAGTTTTTCTTAATCAATGCATGAGACTTTTTTTACTTCATAAATATTAATAATAAATATTATTTTATTAGTGGATCTAAAACATAAGCTTTATTTACATTATCCTTGGATCGAACTGCATACTTCCTTCGTTTCTGTGTTTTTTTAATTAATCCACATATGTTTATTTATTCTTATCGTTCCGTGCTCCAGATCTAAACAGTGAGGGAGGCACCTGGTAATGTTTATTATTATTATTATTATTATTATTATTATTATTATTATTATTATTATTATTATTATTATTGTGTGGTTGGAATCATATATAGGTTTACCCTTTCCTTCAATCACAACACCAAATTTTGTTTTTCATTTATTGCACGTGGCTTTGTTTAAGTAAGTGAATGTGACTATAGTTTTAATTCCTTTTTCTCTATTACTTTCTCTATTTTCATTTTCTTTAATTCTCTCTAATTTCAATTTCCAGTTTTCTTTTTCACTTAAGGGGAGCGTTGAAATGAATCTTCTATCTTAATCGTTGAACAATATTTGATTTGGCAGGTTGAAATTGAAATGTAGAAGAAATAGCCATTGCCACACAAGAACTCAACGCTAACGTGCTAACGTACGTTAACAATAAAAGGAACGCATTGTGCAACAAGAAAACGCTGGTGAATTCAACTACTTTAGGAAGCAAATCATAGTACTTCTCACTGTCAGTAAGATCCCCATTTTCCTCAGTGTGGTTTCTGGTTGTAGCTTCTTCCAGCAACTTAGATAACTCCTCCAACTTCTTAATAGATTCAGCTTCCCTTCTTCGGAGTTCATCGTTTTCTTGAAACATACTCTACAACTCATTTTCTTTATCCAATAAATTCTCCTTCAATTTCATGTTCTCGGCTATTGTTTCCTTAAGAGCTTCCTACAGTTGGATTGCCTCAGGCTCAACTTCCTTCAGATTTTCCTTTAACTGATCTTCTTCCTCCCTGTTGGCATTAGCTTCTTCCTCAGTTTCTTTAAGCAAATAAAACAATCTTTTTATTTCTTTTTCCTGGTACCCCTTCTCTTCTTCATTTTTCTTTATGCAGCTGACTAGTTGAAGCTCTCTATGCTCCCACTCAGCCTTGGAGTTCTCAAAGGCACTCTTAGAATTTTCAATACTACATACGAGAACATCAATCTCATGTCGTGCCTCATCAAGCATGGACTCATATTTTTCATTAGTAGCTTTTAAGAGTAACTTTAAGTCTTCAATCTGGGCATCATAGCTTTCACGTTCAGCTTGGATGTTTAGTAGATTTTCTTTGGCTTCTCTAGCTTCTGCAAATACTTCAATTTATTTGACATTTGTATGATAAGATATAAAGACATGAAATATTTATTTAGAATGGTAGTTTGTATGACTGGTCACGGATATTAATTTATGCGCGAGGATTTTTACTCGAAGTATATATGGCAGCAGCTGGGTGCACAGGAACATAACCGATCATGGGGAATTAATATATGTGGTATAAATAACTTATATAGGGGAGTGTTGAAAATAAAACCCTACATAGTATGTCTAAGTAACGTATGAACTCTCTAAAATTATAGACCTTGCTATTCGTGTGTTCACAATACACAGCCGTAAACACTAAATTTTATTTCCGTGTGCTGCATGTTTAGCTAATTTTTTTTTATGTTAACCATTTAAAGTATATTCGTATAATAGTAATCATTAAAAGATTTATAATATTAGATAAGTTTTTTATAGATTAAAATGATCATTTTTGTATATATTTATAATATTTAAGAATTTATTTGATATTCATAAAAAAAATATTTGATACCAAAAAATTCGAAAGACCAAATTAATGTCAAATAAATCTTTAAAAGAATATTTTTGGTATATGAAGAATTAAGTTGATAAATTGTTCTATTAAAAAGTTAAAGAGTTAAAGTTTATTCCTTCAATTCATAACGTGTGACTAACTAAGTTTGTCGATAAAGTGTGGTTAATTTATTTACACATAATATCTCATTTATACCTTTAATTCATAATGTTTTCTCTCACAATGTCTTTTAATTCTATCTCTTTCTCCTCAACCCCAAGAAACATTCATATTTCTTCCTTCCTTATACAGATTATGACGTAGATCTGTCCAGCTTGTTCACTTCTTCAATCCTCATTTCTAGTCCCTCAACCTTCTTATGCCACTCCTCTAGCAGGCTATGTGAATAAGATGTAGTCATCTTTGAAGCTTCAAGCTCCACATTAAACTATTCTATAAAAGTTTCTTTCTTTGACAACTTATCATCGTAATCCTTTGCCTTTTCAAGTTCTTCCTTGAGAGCTTCTATCTCTGTTTTCACTGGCCTCTGTTTTCAGTTTTGAATCAAGTAAGGTCTTCAATTGCATCAATTTAGCAGATAAAAACTATGCTTTCTCAGTTTTTTCTTATATATATGAAAAAAATTACTAAAACATATAACTCTCCCCATTATTTACATCAATATACATGTTTATTATTCACAGTGTAATAAATAATTGATACATCTTTCTTATATAATACACATAAAATTAATCAGTACGATGATTGAAATGATAGACGAGAATAATGAAACAAACTAAAAATTGCAATTGCAACGCAAATATGACGAAATTAATGATAGTCTGAAAGAAGTTGTGCATGAGACATGTCTTCTTCCATTTGGGTTATTGGTTTGCTAAAAATAGTTAAAATTTCTATTGGGCATAATCGTTTCTAGTAGTTGGATTCTACTAACACATTTAACACGTCTTCGTCGTTTTTTAACTCTGTTATTTTATATTTGATTAATTTTTCTGAATATTTAGCATGACCTGGTTGTTGAAAGAATAATCGTCTGATCACCTGTGATTCGTGAATTTCATAGAGGTGCAACTTGCTTGATTATATCCTTGAGTTTGTTCATGTTACATTCTAAAGGAATGTCAAATCTTATTGGATTTGTTTTAAGTGAAGGAGTAATCCAAAAACCCACATTGGCGTGGTATGTTTCACTCCTTGTTCTAATACAATATTGCATCATAAGTAGAAGTAATAATGAATTGAAGCAAATTGAGTATATCATTCGGTATTCTATTGATGGTACATAATAATTTTATAGGGTCAACGCACGAGTATTGCTCATTGCACATTAACATTGTGTAAACATCATCATCATTTTTCAATTGTAGAGATTGAAAAAAATATTGTTGACATGCATCTATGAATGACTGTCGGTAGTAGATTTTATCCACTAATTGATCATCAGTTAGCTAAAAGGTGTTGTGTATTCTACTCTTGAGTGTGTCAAAAGAACAACCATTAAGAACTCGCATTGGTGTTAGAGTGGGACTTTGAAAATAAACACCAACAATGGTCTGACTGTTTGTTTCTCCCAAGAATATCATAGTATTAAGATTGAATTTGGTTTGTGAAGGTATGTTGTGTAGAATTGTGTGGTTGTATTGAGGGTGTTTGGTGTTATTTATAGTTGTATGAACATTTTTTCCCATTGATGTGTATTGAAATTTCATAAGGTTAGAATTGTGTTCCTGCTAAAGGCTTCTCTAGAATCCAATGTTGATTTTTCCCTGGTACATGATGCAGCAGACGTACATTATAATTTTCAAACTGAAAAAGAGATTTTGAGTTGTCCATTTTATGTCAAATTTGTTGGTAAAACATTTATTTTTTTAGAAACGTGTGCAAATTGCAGGGTATTGTCAATTTCGACTGTGATTTTTCCCTAGTACATGATACAGCAGACGTCCAGTATAATTTTCAGACTGAAAAAGAGATTCTGAGTTGTCCATTGTATGTCAGATTTGTTGGTGAAGCATTTATTTTTTTAGAGACGTGTGCAAATTGCAGAGTGTTTTCAATTTCGACTGTGATTTTTCTTTGGTACATGATGCAGCAAACGTCCATTATAATTTTCATACCAAAAAAGAGATTTTGAGTTATCCATTTTATGTCAGATTTGTTAGTGAAACATTTATTTAGAGACGTGTGCAAATTGTAGAGTGTTGTCAATTTCGACAATGATTTTTCCCTGGTACATGATGCAACAGACATCTATTATAATTTTTAGATTGAAAAAAAGGTTCTGAGTTGTCTATTTTATATCAGATTTGTTGGTGAAACATTTATTTTTTTAGAAAGTCGTGTGCAAATTACAGAGTGTTGTGAATTTTAACTATTATGTTACCATGCCACCTGCTGCAGTAGAAGTGGGTAAACTGAAAATTGTTAATATAAATTTAAACAAACAATTTACTTCATTACGTAAAGTGATCACTGAACACCGACATAAACCTCAAAGCAGAAACAACTAAGACATGAATTATCACTAGATTACCAATCTCATTTGAATATTGTTTCAAGAGATGGAGACATGTTACTTTCTTTGGGTCCAGAAGAGGAGTCAGTATCACTACCATGATTTTTGACCCAACAACTCGTATTCATTTGATAGGTCCTCAAGATTGGAGGTTGAGTCATGTTGGTTGCTTTTTTGTGGGTTATTGTTGTCACAAATTATGACAAATAACTCCACAAATGATAGTTGTGGGTTGTTGTAAAAAATGTTGAACATTTGTCGAACATCAACATTATCTCACAAAATAAAAGATGTGTACATATAATGTTGTCCTGTCTCAAATATGAGGCATCAAAAGTGGAGATGTTGGTGTGGTTCAATGTTTAATTTTTGGTGAACAAGTTCAAACAATTGTGTAAAGGTTATGATTTTGTTGACCATGAAAGTTTTTGTGTTGTTATTAGCGAAGGGGGTGCCCTCATTAGTGTTGCAGATTTGATCGTTGTAGTAAACACAAACATATGTAGTTGGGTGACACATTGTGATAGGGGTTGAGACGAATATTTGAAAGTCCTATGAATGTCTTTAACTGTAATGGTATTTATAAAATTTGTTTATAGTTGGGTGACTCACTAGGGTTAACTGTGCATTTAGATGAACTGGTAAATGACCACTTAGGCATTGTTTCAAGGATTCAAATCATAGTTTTTTTTTTTAATTTTGTTCTCTTAATTTGAGGTTGTTGTCCATAGAACTTGTATACGGTATATTTTTTTGGATATTTTGATCTTTAAATTAAGGAAAAAATGTGTCACAGATATTAGTAATGTGTTAGACATAATTTTAAAAAAAAATGCATAACATGACCAATTAAGCATTGTTTTAAGGGTTCAAATCATAGTTTTTTTTATTATTTTTTTCTTCTAATTTGAGGTGGTTGTCCATATAACTGGTGCACGATATATTTTATTTTATTCTTTGACGTTTAAACTACTAAAATAATGTGTCACGGATATTAGTAATGTATTGGACTTAATTTTAAAAAAATACATAACATGACCAATTAAGCATTGTTTCAAGGGTTCAAATCATAGTTTTTTTTATTTTGTTTTCCTAATTTCAAGTCGTTGTTTATGGAAATGGTGTATGATATTTTTTTTTTTTTTGCATTCTTTGACGTTTAAACTAAGGAAAAAAATGTGTCACGGATATTAGTAATGTATTGGACATAATTTTAAAAAAAAATGCATAACATGGCCAATTAAGCATTGTTTCAAGGGTCCAAATCATAGTTTGTTTTATTTTGTTCTCCTAATTTGAGGTAATTGTTTATGTAACTTGTGCATGATATTTTTTTTTTTGGATTTTTTAATATTTAAAATAAGGAAAAAATGTGTAATGAATATTAGTAATGTATTAGACATAATTTTAAAAAAAATGCATAACATGGCTAATTAAGCATTGTTGCAAGGGTTTAAATCATAATTTTTTTTATTTTGTTCTCCTAATTTGAGGTGGTTGTCCATGGAACTAGTGCACTTTGACGTTTAAACTATGGAAAAAATGTGTCATAGATAATAGTAATGTATTGGACATAATTTAAAAAAATAAATAACATGGTCAATTAAGCATTGTTCAAATCATAGTTTTTTTTATTCTCCTAATTTGAGGTGGTTGCTCGTGTAACTGGTGCATGATATTTTTTTTTAGATTCTTTGATGTTTAAACTACGGAAAACATGTATCATGGATATTAGTAATGTATTTGATATAATTTTAAAAAAATGCATAATATGACCACTTAAGCATTGTTTCAAGGTCCAAATCATAATTTATTGGGATTTTTTCTGTTGCGTGTTGACATTCATTGTTCAATCACATGCATTGATAATGTGCGGAGACCCACATTAATAAAAAACACCTTTAATCAATCGCATAGGGTTCATCGGTTGTGTCCAATTGTTCACTATGCAGTCATATGCAATTATACTTGACATGTGAGGTTGTCTTGCACATGGCTTTTGTCTGAATGTGAGGCCTTGAGATTCCAAAGGCCATTAAAAAAACCATCTTACTGCCATGCCTCATGATTTCAGTTACCATTAAAACGGCAGCCTTACTATAATGCCTCGAGATTCCAAAACCCCTCTGCACGACTGTCTTATTGTCATGCCTCTAGCTTCCAAAGCACGCCTACCTCTATATTTAACTACATGATATCAACCTATACTTTGCATAGTTACATCAAAGTGTCAGTGAGCCAAAAAACGATAGTGCAAAAAATTGAGTTCATCCCCAATTTAGGTGTTCGTTTATGTCAATGGTGAGATCACCCACAATTCAACTGGAAACACAATTTTCACCAGTGACAACACAAGATCAATGTTGTTGTATCCAACAATGATGCTGGCCGACATAACCAGTGTAATACAATCATCAATTACAGCTGCCGGTGTTTTGTCTGCAATTACTTCAATTTTGTATCGTTGTCCTATTCACGAAATAAATGGACATGTTGAGTATACGACATGTCTAATTATTGATGAAGAAGATGTTTAGGGCATGTTTAATACATTTGCAGACATGCCAAGTGTAATATGTATGGAACTTATAGTTGAAGTTCATACTTCACCATTATTGTCTCACGCTAATGACCTAATTTGGACAGAGATGGAGCAGAAGTTGAATAGTTCCGTGAAATTAGAATAAAATATTTAACATATGTTGTTGTATTGCTTATAATTACAACTTAGTTTTTATTATGTTTTTGGCATGTGTTTGATGTGTTTGTACAATGTTGTTCAATTGTCATTTTCGTTTGAGATGAGGGTACTTAAATAAATTGTAAAATTAAATGAGCATGAAGATAATGTAAGTCAAAAAGTTCAACATAATTTAATTGGAGAATGATATTTTCATCATACAACAAATTTGTCTACTTAATCCTCATAATGGTGTCCTATTTTACATGGAGGGTGTCTTCTATTATGTCTTGGATTTCGATGCGAACGTTGATCAGGTATATCATGCAATGATGGATTATTCTCTTCAACATCTTGGCTAAACACCAAATTGAAACTTGGTTCCACTTCATTCTATAGGTTATGCATGTATTCATGAGCTGATGTCGACGTGCCACAATCAGTTCCAAAAACATTGCTCAGGAAATCATCTGGTTGGACAATTGGCGGAGTGTAGTTCATGTTCGAAGGACTAGGAAAAACATAATCTGACATGGGGAGGGGGAATTGGTGTGTGTGTGGATGGAACGTAATCTGTCATAGGGGAATTGGTGTGTATGCAGGATTACATTCTAGTTGCATGATATTTGTTGCCCTTGACGATTGACCGGTTTCGAAATTCATTGACAATCCACTTGGTGGTTTCATATTTAAAAAAAAGAATAGTATTACTTTGATATCACACCATGGATTCCTGAGAATGCTTTGCATGCCCTATAATCGGTTGTCCCTGTAAAATCATTTATTGACGTCAATACCTTATCCATTTTGCATGTTTTTCAGCCAAGTTTGTGTCAGTTCAACCTCGCATGTCGATTTTGTGCAGTTTCTCCATGTTTCTTAGGGGATCTAGTATGTCTTGTTGGAGGCAGAATTGAAATTTAACTTTATCCGCTTGGTGTCATTCTACTATCGAGAAACAAATTAGAGGGGTGCAAGCTGTTCATATGGAGGAATCTACGAAAGTTGTTGACTCCAAAGCATCCAAAAAGTGGAGATATGTATTCCACAAGAACTGAAATAATACAAAAGGAATAATTAATTAATTAATTAATTATTAAAATAATAAAACTCAACATTATTTTTATGTAACCCATAGTTTATTTATTACCTGTTCAGTTGTCATGTGGTCTAATCTCATTCTATAACCGATGACATCTCCATGTGGTGTACCAATAAAGCTTATTCTAATAAATGAAAAATTATTAATTTAATACATATTATGCTAATCATATAACAATGAATTTGAGATTCATATTACCTCGTAATCAATGAATATGATGGTGTCTGATTAACTCTTGTTGTAATGAAGGGCATGTGATACCATGCCCAAGATTGCAACAATGACGCATAGTCGCCCATGGTTTTGGCATCAGGATCAGTGGCCCTACACATCTCCCTGTACAATGTTGCTAGACAAGCAGAGCCCCAACTATACCGTCTGACTCGTTCGATATCAGCCAACACAATGAGGTACATCAAATGAACCCGATTTCCTGTCTTGTCTGACATTAAAACCCTACCAATTAGCCACAAAATGTAAACTCTACAATATGCTTCTAACTGCTATTGTGTTGATCAATTTTGTGGCTAATTGGTAGGGTTTTAATGTCAGACAAGACAGGAAATCGGGTTCATTTGACGTACCTCATTGTGTTGGCTGATATCGAACGAGTCGTAGCTTTGAAGCTCAACAAGTGTGTGTCTTACATCGCTCAACAAGTGCAGTCACTAGATGATGATCAATTTTGAAGTGGCATAATTTTGCCACATCAGCAAACACAGTATGAGCAAGCTACGACTCAATTAAAGGATGAGGAGCGGGCGTTGAATGACAATAGGAAATGATTATTGGTGGTTGTCCCTGTAAAACAAAAGTTACATTTTTATAATTATCATGACAATAAAATGTTATAATATCATCTAATTAGTTACCATGTTTGGTATCTTTGAAGCTCAATGACAATCTTGTTTCCATAACAATGTTGTTACCTCCATTCTCCCTTTGCATAATTAAATGATTGAAAATTTAGTTGCTGATATTAAAAAAGAACAGGTGAGTATAATAAGTTGTATGGAATAAGTCGTCTGAGATGGTTTTTATAGGGGAGAAAAATTTGTGCGTGCCACTATTCACGTACTGTTCACTTTATTGTTCATGTCAATAATCCTACAGTGTCACTATGTGCATCAGAATATTGTTCATGTCACTGTGCACGTCAGAATACTATTCACGTCATTGTGTGCGTTAGGAATCCTGTAGACATTGTTCATGTCATTGTGCGCGTCAAAAATACTGTTGACGTACTGTAGACCAATTTTTTACTGCAAAAACTACCGGTGCACTGTTCACGCAATTATGACGCTATGGAGGCAATCTTGACTGTTAAAATTATTGGTGCGATGACGACCGTTGGATTTATTCGTAGCCATGACACTATAAATTAGTCTCCAAAGGTATTCTTCTACACATAGAAAATACTTTACACTAGAAGTTTCAAATCACTCTTAGTCTCCAAACCAAATCACTCTCAATCACCATGGCAAGCAGAAATGAAAACGTCCCTGTTGTAGTCTACTATGATGCTTATGTAGCCGACTGTGATGATGGCGTAGAGTTTAAGGGTGCAAGCAATGTACGTGTTTCAATGAGGAGAGGCATGACCTTTAATGCCTTGAAAACAAAAATCCAACGTAAGATGGGCCTAAACAGAGGTCAAGCCATAACTGCAGTCATTTATCAACATCCCATTTTTGTGGGTCTGGCATGTTCAATTATCAGGTTGTTACCAAGAGTGATGATGAGGATATTGATGGCATGTTCAATGTCTATAACCAACATCAATGCTTAAGTGGTTTTCAATTGCTCGTACAATACGAGCAACAACATTCTTCTACTGCTAATATCAAAACAACCGTTCAATCACCACAAATTCACAAAACACCATACATTGACTACCATACTCAAACCTACCATGAAGGCCCATCATCTTACACACCAATCCCATACATGCCCTCAAATGATTATTACGTCCCTCATTTTGAACCCACCGACCAATTGTCAAGATTCAAACTATTCCTTCACTGGACGAGTCCAACCAACCAATCCTAAACAAGGTCATATTCCATCGACTTTTTTGGTCATTTAAGGCATGCATTGATGCGTTTGCATTTTGTAAACCCATTGTGCAAATCGATGGAACATGGCTATATGGAAGATACAAAGGGATGTTATTAATTGCAGTTGCACAAGATGGCACTAACAATATATTTCCATTGGCATTTTCCATTGTTGAGGGTGAGACAGCGGATGAGTGACACTTTTTTTTTGCAAAACTTAAGAACACATTTGACACCACAACAAGGTATATGCTTAATCTCTTACAGGCACGAGTCAATCAAAAGTGCATAATGACGACCTAATAATGGGTGGACAACAAACAACTCGTCACATGTGTTATGTATTCGGCACATTGGCCAAAACTACAAAAAATAGTTCAAAAATGAGGATGAAAAAAAAGTGTTTTGAGTATGGGTAAGATATTTTTTTATATTCTAATGCACAATATTTAATTATTTAACATTAAACTAACATTCATATTTATATATTTTTTCAAACTACAGGGTATGTCATGACTCAACCAGAGTTTTTTTGCCACTACCGGGAGTTACAAGAAGACAACCCGCATGGCACTGCATGGCTTGATCAAATACCAAGAAAGAAATGGACCTTGGCATGGAATGAGGGAAAATGGCGGGGATACATGACCACTAATTTGGTAGTCACTAAACTTAGTGCTAAAAAAAATTCGAAATTTTCCAATCACAGCCTTGGTCAGAACCACGTATGAGAAGTTAAACAAATATTGTGTTGACCGTGAGACTCAGGCTGATGCAATGATCGCCTCCGGACAAGTTTACACACTTATTGCTGCCCAGTTCATCATCGAAGAAGAAACTAAGTCCAACACTCACTTGTTCAATAGTTTGACCGCCAAAGATTTCAATTTCAAGTTAAGGAAAGAGTGAATACGAGAGAGAAGCATCGAATGGGGAAATTCAGTGTCAGGCTGGATCAAAGAACCTGTGATTGTGGGAAACTTCAAAAGCTACACATGTCATGTACACATGTCATTGTTGCATGTACACACATGTAATATGTTAGTCCAGTGTACACATTGGATTACGTGTCAAGTGTCTACAAAGTCCTATTAGCGGGCATGCGTCATCATGATTACTGACCACCATATGAAGGACCACAATTATGTGTCAATCCAATCATGAGGAGAAACAAAAAAGGTCAACCAAAATCTACAAGAATACGAACTAATATGGATGAGAGAGAAAGAGGTCAACCAAAACAGTGTTCAATCTGTAGACTAGTTGGTCATTCAAAAAATAGGTGTCCCCACCGTCCCGAAAGTTCAAGTCAAGCAAATTAATTCTTTTTACTATCAACGTATTTCATTTTACATCATTCATAAATTAATAAAATATTTTTCAACTGTACAATTTAATAATAATATAGATCTTCAAAACAAATTTACACTGTAATATTTATAACTAATTTTGTTTAACTTCATAATTTTCTCTAATTTTATTAATTTCCTTTATTTATATATATATATATATATATATATATATTTCTTAAAAAAATTATTTAAAAAAGAGAAGAAAAAACATGTTGAAAATTCGGGTTGGAAAGACCCGAATTCTCAACGTAAAAATGCAATTTTTTTTTTCAGAATCACAGTGTAAATTTGAGTCCCAACCCGAATTTACACTGTGAATAGTAAACATGTATATTGGTGTAAATAATGAGGAGAGTTGTATGTTTTGGTGATATTTTTTTGTATATATATGGGGAAAAATCTTAGGTTGTGCATGTTGGTTCCTCATTCTTTCAATCTCTTTATGCCATTGTTCTTCCTTCGTCCTTGAATCTTTACTCTTTAGGCATTTTATATATATATGGGACATGTCGTGTTACCTAGCTAGCAATGCCACAATCTATATTGGGACATTCTCACATTCCCCTACACAAAGCATTTTGAGCTTGAAACCTAAATAATACATAAAGCCATAGACCCCTTTTTTTCTTGTATTAAAATCTAGAGGAAGCCCTCAACCTAAATAATAGTTTTCTTGTGTTATACATTTTTTGTTCGATTTATAAAATAAATTGCATTAGATTTAAATCTTTTTTTAATATTTCACATAAAATAGCTAACTAACACTAGACTGTTATTTTTTTATTTCCTTAAATTCAAAAGAAAAAATAATTCTTATGTAGTCTAGATTTTATAACAATATTAATATTTCAATTTCTTAAACTTTATATAATTTTTCTTAAATGTTATTTATGTTATGTATAGAGATCAAATCTTCTTGATTATAGTAAAATTTTAAAATTATTAAATACTCAAATTACATGAATTTTAAAATAACATTAGAGCAATACAAAATGTACTAAAGAAAAACAACATATAATTTGATATAATAAGGAGAAATGCAGAAAAACTATTACAATGCATAGTTATAATTTTTTTAAAACCAAAATAATGATTATCACATGCCAATAATATGAAACAAAATTAATTTATTGTGTAATTTCTAGAAAATTAAATGGTAAAAATAGAACTTTAGAAAAACACTAAATTTTAAATTCTGTAAGCTTAATTTATTTAATTATTTCTTTTAATTTTATATATATATATATATATATATATATATATATATATATCATTCTTTTCAAAATTTATTTTTATTTATTAAACTGGAAAAAATTAAGTGTTTACAATTTATTATTTTAAAACTATATTTTTAAAAAATATATATATCAATAATAATATCATTTATTTTAAATTATACATTATACAAAATTTTGTATTGTAAATGTGTTGGCTCCCATACTCAAATATATATTAATTTTTAATATCATTTTTTAACATGTGTGATTCTGTTAGGTGATTGCTCCCTTACTCAGATATACGTTGTATTGTTCAGGTTAATTGTGATTTGTTTATTCTAGTTGCTTAAAATTTTGTATTGTAAATGTGTTAATTATATTTTTGGTTGGGGTTATGTGATTTATATTCCATGTTTTGTTCATTAAGAAACTCAAACACTGTATGTGATTTTTGTGTTCATCTAAAACATCACCATAATTCTTGCTACTAATAATAGATTATCACTCTAAAATTATGTATGTGATTCATGAATGTTCATATTTTATTTTTGCTTAAATATACAAAACATGAACTATATTCCTTTGAATTATCGTTGGATGTATGATAGATGTTATAGTGGTAGAAGGAGTTTGAGAGAGTCTTTGGTCGAGAGGGTTGAAAAGTTCGTAAGCAAAGCTAGTTTGCAAGATTATTATCACAATAATGGGGGATTAGATGCCCTTATGTTAGATGCGATTGTACAAGGATTTTGGGTGATAGAGTTGTGAAGGTTCACCTTTACAAAAATGGGTTCAAGCCTAATTATTGGATTTGGACTGATCATGGTGAAGACATGTCGCATGTTGATTTAAATGATGACAATAGTTACATGGATGCATCAAGTAGTGCAGTAGACGTGGCTCAAGTTGAACAGTTTATCTTAATGCAAGAGGTGATGTGTGATGCTCTCAGGCAACCTGAGACATTTGAATCTCCAAACTCAAATAATATGGAAGAACCTCCAAATGAAAATACTCAAAAGATTTTATAATTTATTGGTGGAGGCGAATAAGCCATTGTACGAAGGAGCATCAGACTCAAAATTATCAATATCCACGAGGCTTTTAGCTTTCAAGTCCAATTGGAATATTCACAACCAATGCTTAGAGTTTATTTCAAAAATACTTTTGGATGTAACACCTATAAAAGAGTGTTTGCCAAAAAAAAATTAAGATGCCAAGAGGTAAGTATCGAAGTTGGGATTGGAGGCTAAGAGAATTGATTGTTGTGTGGATTGTTGTATGTTGTATTATAACAACGATGGAGTGTTAACTGAATGCAAATTTTGTAAGAGGCCCAGGTATCGTGCCAAGACTGTTGGAACAATTAATAAAAATTAGCTCCAGTTAGGACCATATTCTACTTGCCTATAACGCCAAGGTTGCACAAAATGTTTGCATCAATGCAAACTAAAGGCCAAATGATATGACACTATGAGAATAGAAGATGTTCGGGTATGTTACAACATCCCTTTGATGGTGAAGCCTATAAGCACTTTGATCGGCTACATCCAGATTTTGATAGTGATTGGCTAAATGTGTGACTTTGTTTATGCACATATGGATTTAACTGATATATTCAACATCATCTTCACCTTATTCTTGTTGGCCAATCATTGTTACCCCGTACAATCTTCCTCCATAAATGTGTATGACTAAACCTTACATGTTTTTGAGTTGTGTCGTATCAGGCCCATTTAATCCAACGGTTGGTATTGATATTTATTTACAACCTTTGATTGATGATCTAAAGAAGTTGTGGAATGGTGTTCTGACTTATGATGTTTCAAGAAAGCAAAATTTCATGATGAGGGCAGCTTTGATATGGACTATTAATGATTTTCCTTCTTATGACATGTTGTTTGGTCGGGGGACACATGATAGATTGGCATGTCTGTATTGCATGGAGGACACAAAGACCTTCCAGTTTGCAAATGGGGAAAAACTTCTTGGTTTGATTGTCATCATAGGTTTTTACCATGTGATCATGCATTTAGGAGGAACAAAAATGTATTCAAAAAAAGGGAAAGTAGAAAAGGATGAGCCACCACATATGTTGACACTTATACAAGTTTGGCGTAGGGTTAGGGATTTTCCAAAAGTCACAGAAACTAGTTTGCCACCACCAACAGTACACGAATATAGGGAGAGGCATCATTGGACAAAAAGAAGTATCTTTTGGGATCTTCCGTATTGGAAAGATAATTTGTTGTGGCACAATCTTGATGTTATTGACATAGAGAAAAATTTCTTCGAGAACATATTCAAGACTGTGATGAATGTCAGTGGTAAGACAAAAAACAATGAGAAGGCTAGGATGGACTTAGCTTTGTATTGTAGGTGGAAAGACTTAGAGTTGAAGTTGGGAGCTAATGGGAAGTTGTTAAAGCCAAAAGCAAATTACACTTTAATTGCATACCAAACAAAGTTAGTCTATCAATGGATAAAAGAACTAAGAATGTCAAATGGTTATTCTTCCAACTTGACGAGATGTGTCAATGTTGATAAAGGAATCGTGCATGGGATGAAAAGCCATGATTATCATGTATTTATGAAGTGTTTACTTCCTATTGCTTTTAGCTCATTGCCGCCACATGTCTTAAATCCACTTATTGAAATAAGTCATTTCTTCAAAGATTTATGTTCAACAACTTTGATAGAGGATGACTTGAGTAGAACGGAACAAAATATTTCATTCATTCTGTGCAAGTTGGAGAGAATATCCCCCTCCCCCTGATTTTTTTGATTTAATGCAACATCTGCCTATTCGTCTGGCATACGAAGCTAGACTTGGTGAACCGGTCCAATATAGATGGATGTATCTATTTAAAAGGTAATAAAATCATGATTGTATTTTATTTAAAATTCATTTGTTTAATGCTCATCAATCATGACTTGGTTATGCAAATTTGTAGATTCATGGGCAATTCTAAACGAGTAGTGAAAAATAAGGCCAGGATTGAAGGATCCATTTGCGCGTCTTACTTACATCGTGAAACAACTCATTTTTGTTCCCATTATTTCAACAACTTTATGTTATTGCCGCATAATATTAGGAATCAAATTGCAATTGAAACCGAAAGACGTCCACTAATGTTATCAGTGTTTAACCAACAAGGTAGTCCTTCTAGGAAGGAGTTCATTCACTGGTTAACTGATCAAGAAAAAAGACTTAACCCATGTTCATGTGTTAATTAACTATGTTGAAGTTAAGACTAACCTTGAGTAAGTTGGAGAAATTATGACCTTTAGGTTTTAATAAATATTGTTGTCAATTGCATTATACTCCAAATATTGACCCCTCATACATTATATTTGGACAATTCATTATTGTAATCCCAACAAATTAGTGAATCAAATGGCTCTTTTCGTAATCTACATGCATATTTTCCTACTTGGTTCTAGGAACAAGTATGTATGTTATAGTTTATTTTATTTTTCTATGTTATGCCAAATAAAATATAACTTTTCATGCTCTTTATATTCATAGGTTATAAAAGAGCCTATAAATGTGAGAAACCAACACTTAACGGATTTATTGTAAGGTCCTATGAGTTATGTTAAAGAATCACACATATATTTTGTCAATGGATACAAATTTCATACTTAAGCATGGACTAAGGGAAGAAAATGATAAATAATGAGTTTCATGTAAAGGGCCTTACAAAAGGAGGTGCAGATGATTTCTATGGGGTCATTCAACATATATATGAGTTAGAGTATAATACTACAAGCTATCCTAAGTGGGTAGTTTTATTTTATTGTGGCTGGTTTGATCCAACGAGTAAAGGAACAAGAGTTGATCCTAAATATGGCACTGTGGAAATTCATATAATTTATTTGACTCATTCATAAGTGCACATAATGTAAGGCAAATATATTATGTGTCGCATCCAACAATAAGAAGAGACAAGCGTGGTTGGTGTGCTACAATTAAAATGAAGCCAAGGGGTTACATAGAATCTAATAATGTACAATATGATGTTCCTTACCAAGTAGAGGAAATGTCACATGTCAATGAAGTCATTGAAGTTGAAAGTATTTCTGAATTACAAGATTTAAGATGTGGTGTTGAAGAAATGGACCCTACTAATCTATTGACAAACAAAGGAGAATCAAATAATTTGAATGGAGAATCAAATAATTTTGAAGGAAATGAAGGGAAATTAGAAGATGACTTTGAAGTTTACAATTTTGGAAAGGATTAGACATTGATGTTTGTTAGTCAGACTATGCCAATCAGATCTTCGGATGTTGCACCTACACCATCTCCACCTTCGACTGAAGGTAGACCATCTCCATCTTTGATTAATGCACGTGGACTATCCCTGGTACCTACATCCACCCCATCCCCATCCCTGACTATAGCAAACATGCCTACTGATGAAGACGTTCCAAATTTGACCATGGAAGACCCCCCCCCCCCAATGATCGTCCTATAGATACACTTATCAATGGAGCGTAAGTATTAAAAAAATTAAATAATTATCATTATATATCATACATTATTTTATCTTTTTAATTTTTCATGAATTATTTTTTCTATTTAGGTTTCATTCATCTAAGGTTGCAGCAAAGGCTATCACATTGTCCATTAGACAACAATTTGCTAACCCGTGGCATACATGGGGAGCAATTCCAAAAGATTATTAAGAACTATTTTTCTAGCATTTTAAGGAAACTTATTCACCTCTTAATGAATAAGTTCAATGGCTGAAATGGATAGCTCATGTTTTGAATTTTTTTTTTCATTTGAAAATTGAGTAATGCTTTTTCTTTTGGAAATAAGATTGTAGCATAATTGAAACTTTGATAACAACCACTTCATTCTTTAAACTTCAAAATTATATGTATATGAAAATGTGTTGTTTGTCTTTGTTTAGTTGAATCTTGGAATATGAGAGTGAATGTGATCTTGTATTGAAAGGAATTTAATTGGGATGATAACTTATTTGTCATATTGTTTGTGGCTTAATTAATGGTTTTAATATTCAGAAACATTGGGAGTGAGAGAGATTTTCTTCAAGTGATTATGATGTGGTTTTTCCTTCCACATGTTGATCATTAATGTCTAATCAATTTCTAACTAGGAAGAAAAAATATTCCATTCATTTGTGCTCTATATTTAATATCCTTCATTTGTGCTAGAAAATCAGTAATAAGTAATTCTAATTTTTTTTTATTTGATCTAAAATTGTAAAACTAGTATTTTGCTAATTGTGTGCCATTTCATAACTATGTGATGCTTTAGAGAAAATTGGTATGGAGACCCAAGGAAAAGAATGAAATAAAGAAAGCTTTTAACTCGAAAGTCTCCCATAGACTTTCTGAGATGCTTAGGGATTCCCGAAATGAAAATAAAAGGTCATATTGGATTGGAGATCATGTCTGGAATGATCTGTTATCACATTGAAATGCACCTGGGTATCATTCCAAGTGTGCACAACCTAACAAAAATCGAGCATCTGAAAAGGGTGGTTGTATGCACACAGGTGATTCTATTAGCTTGCGGGATCACGCCATTCGCTTGGTATGTACATTAAAATTATAATACATACTTTTATGTACTTGTTTAATTTACCACTTAATGTTTATTTTATAATATTTGTAAATAGTCAGGGGAGCTTGGTCGATTTGCATACGTTGATGAGGTCTTTCAGCAAACTCATTTACGAAAGGATACTGGTCAATTTGTCAATGATAGATCTAGGCAAACACATGTGAGACCATTATCTTGCATGCTCTTTTATTTTTTAAAATGTTTATTATATTTGTGAAATAATGACTATTTATGAATGACAGGAAGATTTTGAAGCTAGACTATCTTAAGTTAGGTCTGATGTTTCATCAAGTGTTGGTGAATCACAAATAACTCCTTTAGACCCTGCTGAAGAACAAAGACTTAGGACTCAATGTTGGGTTGCAGTTGTGGAACCAAAACGTAAGGGATACCTTTATGGTACTAGAGATCTTGCCCATAATTATAAATATGGAGATGACATCTTCATGTAGCATATGCAAGGATCTTGCAATCGCGCTCAAGATTCAGTAGAGATTAATCAACAAAGGGAGGAGCTTCATCAATCAAAGGAGAAGATATGTGTATTTCAGTCAGTTGTACTTCAATTCCTACCTCCTAAAGCGTGGAACAATAGCAGGGCCAACAACAACAAGACAACAACCAGATGATGACCAACAAAGGGACTCTACCACTGGATATTTTGATTACTGCCTTAGCAACACTTCTTACTATTGACATATTACTCGTTGTGCTTTTATTTTAGCTTTATTTTGAATTTAAGTGAATTTTCTTTACCATTTGTTTTGGATTTATGAATTTGAGTATTTCACTAATTAAATGTATGTGTTAATTTAAATATTGACGTTAAATAATATAAATGAAAAAATATATATTTCTAAATTATCGATGTTGAATAATAAAAATTAATTTCAACGAACGGAAAATATCTGTCGAAAATATGGACGTGGGAAATTTCAACGAATATATCCATTGGAAATTACCGACAGACATACAATTCTGTCAATCTGTATTTCCTACGACCATTTTACTAATGAATTTTTGTTCATCAGAAATATTAAATTCCCGACTGATTCTACGGGTTAGTGACGGATTTGTACCATCGGAAATATCCTTTTTTTGTAGTGCAAGTTGTGTTGTTCTCCATCCATCTGCTTCATTAGATTCAGCCTTTTTAGAGAAAAATTGACAATACTAATATATTTCTTTTTTATTTTTGTGATAGAAACAAACCAAAATTATATTTTGAAAATATACCAAAATTGATATTCAAAAATAAATTTTTACATGTAACTAAGGTTATGTTTGACAAGACATTTTGGTTAGCTTTTAGTTTTTTTAGTAGCTGAAAAGTTTGTTTGACTATTCGGTAAACAAGTTTTTTTAGTAACTTCATAATATCTTCTAGCGTTTTCTAAAATCCTGCTTGAAATAACATTTTTTAAAATGCTACCTTCTACCTTCCAACTTTTTATATTTTCTTCCACTTTTTTCTTCAATGTATTTATTCATTTTCCTTGTCATCTTTTTTTTAATAAATCATTGTTTTTTTTTTTTGTCATTTTACACTTTTTAGCTACTTCGATAGCTAATTTTACTCAACACTTATAATTTAATAAGTTGGCTTAACTTTCAGCTACCAACGAGCTTTCTAAGCTAGCTTTTCAGTTTTCAACTAACTTTTGAACTAGTGTTTGCCAAAGATTGCCTAATTATTTTAATCTTTTGAATGAGTATATTATTTGTTAGGATTAGGATATGATATTATCCTTTGATTTACTCTCATTAACAGAAGAGGTTTTTTCTATTTTTCTATTAATATTCAATTAAATTTATATTTTTTAAATTTTAATTATGCATTTTTAAATCATTTATAATGTTTCTTACAAATTCATCTATTATATTAATATTCATCTTTAATTTTATTTTTAGCCCTTTTTTAAAGGCCACAACAAAACAATTTATTACAGGAAAATTTTAAGTCTTATTACTAAACATAAGCATGATTAACCATGTAGAACAAAATGGAATTCACTTCTGAAAAAACAAAACAGAATTCCAGCAAAATGATCATGAATTTGAGTTTTTTTTATAAAAAAAAGTACTATTTTATATACTCAATTTGATTATTATTTTTTAAATTACTTATTTTTTAGTGCAATTAAATTCGCTTGAAGTTTAACTTAAAGTATAAAAAAATATTGTAACTCGTCAGATTTTTATATTTACCGCATTTTTTTGTCAATATATAGTGCTTTTTAAGCATTGTCATTGAGGGTGATATTTTTATATTGCAAACCTCTATACTACGCTGATGCATAAAAATGTTGTATATATTTCTTTTTATTAATGAAGAAAAGAAAACACAAGAATTGCAAGCGTACAAAACTCTTTCAAGTGCATAAGCAATTACACAAGGCAAAACATCATCGGGGCAAAGTTCTAGCATGACCAATGACACATTGGTGGAAGCTTCCTTCTTCACGAGAATATCAGTGCCAACATTCGTATCTCGCAGAGTGTGGATGATATGAATCTCCCATTGGAGGGCCAAGAGTGACTTAATAGATGCAACTATCGTCACAAACGAATGAAATGAAGGTGACTGATGCTTAATCAGGTGGATAGCAGCTAAGAAATATGTCTCTATGATGATGTATAAACTCATTATTCCATGCATGGTGCATCCCATTGAGGATAGTAAGGAGCTCAACATGCATGTTCGTAGTGTGATCATAGTGACCATAGAGTCCAAAGAGCCAAAGTCCCTAAGAGTCCCACACTATACCTCCATAACCCAATGGCCTTGGGTTACCCAAAGAACTTCCATCAATATTCAACAAGGGGAAAGGAGAAATAGGTGCAGACTATATGACGTTACGTGGGTCTCTTGCGGAGGAAGATCCCTTGAAGTGAGTCATGAGCTGACATTGACTTGTGATCTGGTTCACAGTGTAAATATGTGTCCATTCCTCACTCTAGAAACAACGATGGTTACGACATTTCCAAATGATCTAGCTTGGAGTCCCAAAGAGTTGAGAATTACTCCCCATGGTATTCTAGCCCAACCATAGAGCATTGTCTCCGCTAAAGTGATTAAGAAAGGAAAGAAGATATAGCTGATGCCAAATGGATTTAGATCTTGGGTAGTCCCTCAACGTGTGAATCCATGTCTCCTCCACTCCATTACACTTGCAACAAAAAGAAGAGGAAGACAAATGTCTCCTCCAATGAAAATCATTAGTAGGAAGACTACATCTATAGGTAAGCCATAAAAGGTGTTATATATTTTCTGGTAGTCTCGCAGGCCCGGGTCCAGCTTTCATCACATGTATTTAGAATGGTAGGTGCTCGACAAAGCTACCTAAAAGCATATTTTGTTGAGTAGCAATCACAACGGATGTGTCCCAAATGAATGTATCCACAACCTCCTAATGCAAGATTATTTTTTGAACTAATTCCAAGAATCACTTACATACATATCACAAAGTTTTATCTGGGTACCAACAATATGCACAAACAGAACCTCATCGCCCAAGTTTTTTTTCCAAGAAACCATGAATCAATTGTATATATGAACCTATATACAACATTTTTTAGGAAAAAAATGTTGTATATATGAAATTATATATATACAACATTTTTTTGGAAAGTGTTGTATGAGTGTACCTAAATATACAACATTTATTGTAAAAAATGTTATATGTATACTTATTTTTAATCTGCTTTGATCATTTTCATATTTTCCAATCACATACACACAATCCAAGTTATCCACCAACCAAACTTGTGCACAAAATCTATGCTACTCACATAATCATTCTAAAAAGTCGAGTTCTTTTTTACACTAAGTTTTACATAACTTGTGCACGTAATCCAAAGTTCCAAACTATATCCAAAAAAAAGTTCATCGAGTTGTACAAATAGAATGCCACAAAATAGAAATCTTATGTTGTAATTGCAAACATCATACTCAATATACAAAATGCACACACATAGTGTACTACTACAAGAGGCAATTAGATAACAAAAGTATAAAGGCATAGTATAAACCCAATGTTAAATTCTCAATGTCATTAACTCGAGTTAGATGTCATTTAGCTCCTAGTCTTGATTCCCATGATCTTTCGTGCGCGTTGCAAAGACAAAAACACAACAAGTCATTAACATGCTACATAGAACATAACTATAACCCCACTTTTACACCTAAGTTCCAGGCCAAGAAAATTCATCATTATGATAAAGCAGTAAAGTTCACATACTTTTGGACTTTTATTTAGGACTTTCAAATTCAAAGCTAAAGAACACATACTTTTGATCTCTAAACAATAAGAAACATTCAAAGGAGAAAAGAGTGAGGCTAACCAATCTTTCCTAACTTCAATGATTTGACGGTCAAAATATTTCTTCCAATTGCAATTAGGGAAGTACTACAAAAATTAATTTAAATCCAAATGACATACAATTTATGGATCTTAGAAATAATATATATATATATATATATATATATATATATATATATATATATATATATATATATATATATATATATATATTATGGTAACTTTTATATTTAATGGATTAAAGGATACTCTTAGGCATTATTAATAATATTTATCTTACGACAGGAATTGATTAGAATTGGATAATAGGATCTAGATGGGGAGCCAAGGCCCAAGGAGGGCTAAGGCCCACTAAGCCCACACACACAAAATTTTTAAATAGAAAAGAGATGGGAGAGTTAGAGAGAGAAAGAGAAAATACAGAAAGAAAGTTAAAGAGAAAGAAGAGAAAGAGGAAAAAAGGAGAAACAAGAGAAGAAAAGGAAGAGGGACAAGGAGATTCGAAGACCTAGTGCCCAAAGCCATCTCAGTGTTCCCGAAGGTGAGTGCCTCTCCCTTTGTCCATCATTTTCCCTTTGAATTGTTATTTTTTCCTTTTTCCCCTTTGAACCTTAAGCTAGGAGATATTGGGATTTTGATGATTATGCAAGATTGACGACATTTGTGAGTAAATTAATTGGTTAGAAAGCATAATGGATCATTAGTGATGTATTTATTGTGAGTTTGGATACTTGGGTAGGCATGGATGTGGTCAAAAGCTTGGATTTGCAAAGATATTTTGTTGCAGAATTCACAATTTTAGCTAAAGTAGAATTTTTAGCTTAAGCTAATTTTCGATGAAATGGGATCGGCATGAATTTAGCTTAAGCTAAATTCTTGGATAAGATAAATTTATGCATAATGTTTTACTTACCCTTAATACTTTTTTAGAGTTTCCAAACCAATTCCTAGTATTGTACATATAAATTATTTTATGGGTTTTCATGTGTTTGGTGTCATGTGATGTTAATCGTAGTGCTAAGAATAAGTTGAAAAATGAAAGTAATATGTTAATAAGTTAATCAAGTAAAATTAAAGCTTGGACGCAACCTCTTTAGTAGGTAGGTAGGATCATCTAATATTTCCTACCCTAAAGGTGCAGTGTAGCTCCTCAGGCTAGAGGATAATACGGGCCATGTTCATATTAGTTAAAAGACTAGACACAACCTTTTTCAAAGGTAGGCGGGGTCACATCTGTAACTTTCTACCCTATAAATGTGTGGTGTAGCTCTTAGGCTGGAAAAAGATAATATAAGTCATGGCATATAAGTGAGAAGGACGTCTTTCCATATTGAGCTCAATATTACGCCTGTAGGACAGATGAACATAGGAATGGTTAAAGATTAATTCATAAGAATAATGTTAATATTACATTAATAATGTAGTAAATGTTAAGTATGACTTTATGTTAATGTTGCATGTGTGTATGTTCTTTATGATAAGGCATAAGTGGAGTCATATATATGAGTGATGTGAGGTAAACATATACCTTAGATGAGGACATATATATGTTGAGTACTACCCTTAAGGGTATGAAAGAGGCTTATATCTGATAGTAAAGTTATGTATCTACCTAAATAGTTTGCTAAATGTGATGCCTCATGGTGAGGTGATGTAAGCCTAAGTTGGGCAAGTCAATAAGAGGAAAAGACTACACATGTTCTCATCTAGTGTTATAAGAGAGTAAAAGGCTAGAGAGAGATCTAGAATTAGAGTGTGGTCTAAGTGCCTTAGAACACTAGTGGCCTTAATCAAGATTGGTCAATGTGATTAACTCTTAGTTCCTGAGCAAAGGGTTAAAATTTGACCTAACTAGATGATATATGATGATAAAATGAATTTGCAGTTGTGATTATGAGAGCCATAAAAAGAAAGAGGCCTTGAAAGTTGAGATAAGGATCTTTAGAGTAGAGAATCAACCTATAGTCCTTAAACACTCACTAAGACATATCTCATCCTTTTAGTTTTCATGTTTTTATAGGTTAGCATGTGGATGCCTTGTGGGAGCCGCTTCAAGCACAAAGCTGTATGCCAAGAGTAAGATGCTTTTAGTGTAACTCGGTTAATTCCCAATATTTGGGAATTTAATTTATGTTTTATGTATCTTTTGTATGTTTTGTATGACACCTATTGTTAAGAGCTTTGTACTGTTTTTGTTATGTATTATAAGTTTAAGTTTTTAGTTTTCATATAGTTAACTTCGATGCTCTTATTTACTAAATTCTTGTAATTTGGTTATAGGAGTCAAAAGATAATATCCTCTATGATGTTAAAGTCGTCATAAATTATTTAATTCGTTCAAAAATATAATTTATGTCGATTTTAAGCAAAAAAACAAATAATAATATAATATTAATTAAACAAATGTCACATCATCATTTAATGACTAAAATAGATTTAAAAAAATATTAAAATTTATGTTGGAAAAAAAGTTGAGAAATATTGGTCGATCTTGAAAAATTTACAAATCACAATAATGAAAAACATAATTTATCTTAAAAGATAATTTTATATGACAACAACATATAATTAAAATTTAAATTAATTTCACATCAATATCTTTTACTCTCTTCTAGAATTTAATATAATGTATATTTAAGATTTAAATTCAAAATTATTGGTTAAACAAAAACAAATCTAATAGTTTCGACATGAATCTAGATGTTATTATCCATTTACTTTTAAAATCATTCTTGTATGAAACAACTGCATATTCGGACCCGCCTCAAAAGCAAGGGAGTGTTTCCCTTATACGACTTTATTTCTTTTGAATGGGACCATGAAACAAAAGAACATCAACGTCCAATTCTTTATTTCATTAAAGATCACATAGCAGCGACTTTCACAATTATGAAGGATCTGAGCTTTGAAAATTCCGGCAAATATTATTCTCGTTTGAAAGCTAAAGGCAAAAGGAAAAAAAAAAGGCAATGAGAAAATAATGGATGACAGAAGCATGTGGACTAACCAATAATCCCACCCTACCATAAACGGATCAGGAGTATATTAAAGGGGATCAAAATTTTTTTTTTTTACATAACTATTTAAATATTGAATTCTAATTAATAATTATTAAATAAATAATAAATTTTATAAAATATTTATTATTAATTTTATGTATAAAACTAAGATATGATTCATTAGGAGAAGAAAACTAACTAAATATTAACTCAAAAATATATTTTTCTTATTATTTTTTAACTAATATTTTTAATTTTAATTTTTTGTTTTTTTTCATATATATACAAAAAGAATCTTGAGGGGGCTTTAATACGTCACTGCACCCTACTTATTATTATCCTTTTCTCCTCTCTTTGGAGAGAGCTCTGAATTCCATGCTAATTCCATTATTTATTGATTCTTCTGCTTCAATTCACAATTGATGGGTCAATACTCACGAAATGAACCTTTTACAACATAGAGAATAAAAAGTAGCGACTTAAGAAAATTAATTAAAAAAATAAAAGTAAAAAAATTATAAAAGAAAAAAATGTTTATTATTGTTATTTTTAGTAGATCTTCATGCTAATTAACTTTTAATAAAGAAGTTATTTTTATATTTATTCATTGCTTATCAATAAGTTATCAGATATTAAACCACAAGTTAAATGCATAATTTAATCTCTATAGTGTCATGAATTATCCATTTGGTCTTTGTATATAAAAACTTATTCAATTAGTCTTCATACATGCAAATATTATCAATTTAGTCTCTGTGTTGTTAGAACACCGTGTACACATTCTTTATTTAGTTTTTATATTTGTAACGCATTCTTAATTTAATTGTTATGAATGAGTTCAAATATAATTAAAGATGAGATTAAGAATGCAACAAGAATGTGTTGTATGTATAGGAACTAGATGAAGAATGCATTCAAAAAATATATATGCTCTAAATTAAGATTGTATAAACAATTTATGTTTTCACATATTAATTGAGAGTGATTTAATAAATTTTTACATACAAAAATCAATTTAAATAGAAAATCCTTAATACATACATACAGAGACTAAATTATGATTTAACCTAAACATATTGCTTACCAAAGATGCTTTCTGTTGGGCCCTCTTTCCCTGACTGGTGTATTTGGGAGGGGTAGCACTTAAATTCTCAATGAGCACGACAAATTTATTATTCAACGCTATTAAAAAAAACTGGGTTCAGATGTTTTCTTTTTCTCTTTTTGCCAACACACAGTAGTTATCAGTATAGTCGATTTAGACTAAGTTACGAAAAAGTAACAACTTTTAGCATAAGAAAAACAGTAAGAAATTGTTTTCTTTTTAACATGATCATACACGTAACATTACTCAATTTATAGAGAAGCATGAATTTATATTTATTTAGCTAAGATGTCATATTTATTAAAAAAGAAAAGTAAGATGTAATAAATTTGTCAATTATATAAGTGCACTTGTGGAAGTGTCCAACTAAAAGAATCATCCACCTGATCTGTATCCAACAGTTATACGTGAATAAGTTTTTATAAATTTGCATAATATACATTAATAAGATTTTATAAACTAGTCATTTCTCTACCATCCCACTTGTTACGGTGAAGGACAAGGAGTGTCATTAGTTATGTAGCATGGAATAGAATAAGAGAGGGAGAATGAGAGAGATCTTTGAAATTGAGTGTACTTCTTTGTGAATGTAATGTTGTGTCCTTAACGTTATTATAGGATATTTATTTATAGTGTTGATGTGACATCTCTAGCCATGAGTCATATTATAAAGGCCTTATTTCAAGGGTTATGGTGAACTTGTGATAGGTCAGTTACTATTAAGATATCTTTGATTTATGTTGTCTTTTAGCTTAGAGTCAGCTTATTATCTTTAAGTCAGTTGGATATCATATGTTCATGACATAAAAAATTAATGTTTATATTGAAACAATTTTTTATGAGTCAATATTGTCTTAAAAAAGTAATGTCAGTTTGACAAGTGAAAGGTTGATGTTTATCCAAAATAGTTGTCCATGTGGTTATTGTTTCAAAGATGCAATGTGGGATTCACAAATAGAATGTTGATATTTACCTGGAAATAGTTACTACCTTAATTTATATTTACTCATGGAGAAAATGTCGGCTTCAGAAATAGAAACTTGATGTTTATTCCAAACACCATTTTTTTTTTGTTGAAATACTAAACTCAACAAAATTTATTACATATTATAAACGTTTTATCAATTGCTATTTATATTTATAAACTTTAAAATATTTATTGTAATTTTTTATCTGTTAATAAATATTTAGCGATTCACATTAAATTTTATTTTATGACCGAGTGCCAAATATAACGTCTGAATCACATGCATAGCATTGCTAAGAAAAATACAAAGGGTTTATCCATTTTTCAATTTGTAAGTGCGCGATAAATAATTGAGACAATATTTTCTAATAAATTCAGTTATTAATTAAATGATGAAAAAATTAACTATATTTTTACGTTTTGAATGTGTTCAATATAAAGATAAATTATAATTTTGATTCTCCTTTAATTTCTAATATATAATTTTGGTCTCTCTTTTCTTTTTTTTTCTTCCCAATTTTAATTTTTCTATTTTATAAAATTCATAATTTTAGCTCAATCCCCAAGTTTAAATTTGTTTATTTCTTTTATCTTTTAATTGATTAAATTACTTTTTATGATACCTTAAGTGAATTTATATGTTATGTCTAAGATTTAATTGGACAAATAAAAAAATAAAACATATTCATTATGATTAGATCAAAATTATCAATTTTCTAAAATAAAGAGATAAAAATTACAAAAATAATAAGAAAACCAAATTTGTTGATGAAAAATTAAAGGAAGATGAATATTGGAATTTAGTCTAAATATAATTATTTCTAATTCAATAGCAATTTTAGAAAATATTAAGAAAACTAAAAAAAATGTTATAGTGAAGAGGATAAAATATAATAAATAATATTTGTACAACAAATTTTACCACCAAAAGAACAAAAAAAGAAAAGAAGGATAGTAATTTAAAATGAAATAAATTACTCGTAAAAATTTCTCGATCGAGAGAATGGTAGGTTAGCATGGCAAGTCCGTCCTAACAAATAACAATGAAATTGACTGTTAATAGTGGAACTGTGGGAGGTTCAAAAAATGAAGCATAGTTTAAATTATCTATTGCTCAAGATAAATGTTACTCTTAAATAATTAAATTTTATTCTGTAAAAAATTAAAATTTATAATAAACAAATATTTTTAACATATAAATGAGATTATAATTATAATAAAAATAAATTTTTTGTAATAAATAAATATTTTAAATATATAAATTATATTTTAGGATTATAATGAATAACTTAAATTTATTTTTATTTATTGATAATTTAAAATATATTAAAATTTACTTTAGATATAATGATAAAAAGTTTGTATATTGAAAAAAAATAGGTGGTTAAATGTGTGTGCGTGTGCGTGCGTGTGTTTTGTGTGTGTATGTGTGCGCGCGCGTTGTGTGTGTGATTCAATTTTAGAGCACATGATGGAAACTCTACTATTGTATCATGAACAGGGTTGGGCCAATCCTTAAAATGAGTTTTGAAATGAGACTTTTTTGTTGATAAAAAAAGTAAAATTTTTTTAAAATTAATAAAATATTTAATAAAATTATTTATGTTTTATTTAAAATTATTTTTTTTTCGAACACAAAATCATTTATTAAGTTATTGCAATCAATTTCGTGTAACATTTCTTTTTCAATTGATGATAAAGCCAATTTATTTAATCTTTGTTGACACATTGTTAATCTTAAATAAGATTTTATTAATTTTAATTTTGAAAAAAAAAATTGCCTCAATGATTGACATTATATATTTTAAAATAAAACAATGACTATAAATCAAGATTAAAGAGAAAGGTGTGCGTGCAAGATTGACCGCAGGATCTAACGCATAGCAGCACGGAGTGTTACCACTGAGTTGCGATCCTGGATAGTGCATATGCTTAATATGCATATATTAATAACAAAATATTTATTTTTTGGTGGGCCTAAAGCAAGGGCTTGGGCCGACACTGATCATGAAATAACCATCCCACAAATTAGGCATCTAAAAATGTGAGAATCACAAGTGTAATTGCCAAAGGTAGCAGGATAATTTTCATTTGAATATCTATCTTGCTCCTGTCTTCTCTTCAAGTATTTGGTTGCTTAGTTTTCAGGGAGGTGGGGGTTGGTGTATCTGTAAAAGATATTTTTTGTACTCTAACGTTAAAGTCAGGATTTGGCGCTACGTAATACTCTATTTCTTCCTAAATATAAGATTTTTTTTAACCAGTTCACATCCTTTAAGAAAATTGGTTATTATAATTAATAACATGAAATTTGTTAACAATTTGTATTAGTTTGCCAAAGTTACCCTTAATTATTGGGACTCATAATTCCTCTATTTCCACTTAATTGTTTTTCCACCTAATTAATTAATTGATGTGTTAGTCTTCTTATCTAATCATTATAAAAGAGATAATGTATGATCTTTTAATACGTAAGATTTGTTGTAAAGTAACTAAGGGTATTTGTGTCAAAAAATAATTAATGAAAAAGGAAACTTGAAAAGAGTTTTATTAAAAGGATCAAACAAAATTGAAAAAAGAGTCTTATATTTAGAGACAAAGAGAGTAAATGCGAATAATAGCTCAGAGTAATAAATAAAAATCAACATACCAATGGAGATCTCTTTGCCTTATTCTAGAATGTAATCTTGCCTCATGTATGAAGGAGTATTCGGTCTTTTGCCCCGTCGATTAGCCGAATACCCTTCCGGTATAGTAAGTTTGAAACACATGCCACCAATAAGGGTTTAGCTCAGTTGTTTGAGTAAAAAAGTGGGTGAATTATTATAAATCTCTTAGTACATGTATTTGATTCTTATGGATAAAGAAACACATGCCAACACAACTCTTCTTCAATGATTCAATATTGTCAACAAATGACACAAAAACAACATTACAACAAAAATCCTTTTTTCCATTAATTGTAGGCTACTTGGATGAAATCAAGAACAAATTAAAATGCCAACACAACTTCTTCAATGATTCAATATTATCAACAAACAACACAAAAACAACATTACACCCAAAATCTTTTTTCCATTAATTGTAGGCTACAAAGATGAAATCGAGAATAAATTAGAATCCATAGATATAGATATAGATACTTGCACAAATTATATCTTGTGATTGGCATGTGATAAGAAATGAGTACCAAATTACTCGTCTACTCATACCACCAAGTACATGTGAATTAACTAGTATGAATTGTCTCAACTTATTCAGTAGTTTTGGGTTCAAGTCCAGGACATACAACTTCATTAAATACTTGGAGGAAGGACTTGGCTGCTAACATTAGTGATGGATCCATAAATTTTTTAATGTGGGAGCAATACTTATATACATAAATTTGTGGGGGATTTACTTATAATATATGTTGATTTTTATACTACATTTTTAATTATGGATGCAATTTATAGTTATTCACATATATTACATTAATAAAAAATTTAAAATTGCCCCAAAAAGCTAATGTGTAGATCCATCCCTGATTCTACCCAGCTCAAACAAGATTGTTTTCCGGTTGATGATACTTGTGATCTTGACAAAAAAAAAATATCTATTAGGGGGAGATTTTATATATATATACACTTAAATTCCAAATCCAGGTACCTATAAAATTCATGTTTATTATATATATTATGAGTTTTTCTTTATCATTTAAGATAAGATAAAGTTTATTTTTTTTATCATTTCATAATATTCTTTTAGTAAATAAATACATAATGTTAATAATAAAAATTACATTAAGCTTTAATTTATATATACTATTTACATCATAGAGGATGATATGGCCATTGATATTTGTGTAATTTTTGAGTAAAAAACATTACATAGATAACGTATATAAATTATTTTTTTATATTTTAAATTTTTTAAATATCTATATAATTATGCAAAGTCACTATTTGTATAGATATTTTTTTTGCTAACAAAAACAGGTAGACTTGTTGCCGTCCTAGCTAGATGAAACTCATAAAACGACCATTCCATGAAAAGGCAAAATTTCCTAACTGAAAGGAGCAAAACGATATGAATTACCTATACCCATGGACATTAAAGGCTAGAAGAGATAAAAGTATAATTATGATATGTAATGATGTGATAGGAAAAAAGAGATAAAGAAACATAATAAATAGGTTAAATGAATAAGTAAGTTTATGAATTATTTAAAAGTTTTAAATTAGCTCTTCAAATTAATTAAAAATGTTTGTAAATGGATCCTTGATTTTTTAATTTTTAATTGAGTCCTAGATTTTCTTTCTTATAAAAGACTGTAGAATTTTGAACAAATGTCACAAATGATCATTTTCTGATAATTTTTAGTCATCATAGACTAACTTCAAAAAATCCAAATACAAATATTTTATAAAAATCAATGAAATATATATATATATATATATATATATATATATATATATAATTAGTATTTAATTAAAAAAAATTAAATAATTCCAAGGGATGCTAATTAATTTTACCTAATAATATTAATAATGAGACATTATTAGTGATATATAGATTTACAATGTGTCTTTACTCTTAAAAGTAAAATCTGGTTTAATAATTATTTATTAAACATCAATTATATTTTTGGTTCTTTAGATATTGTAATTGTGTGATTTTAGTATTTTAAATTCTAATTGTGTGAATTGGGTCTATAATTATGCAATTTGGTCCCTCCATTAGTTTTTTGTTAAATATTTAACAAATTTTGCTAATGTGAAATTGGATGATGATGTGTTGCTTGTTAAATGTGCTGATACAACTTAATTGCACTTTTTTCAAAATAAAATTATAGTTGGATGATCACCCCATCCAATTTTTTTTTAATAAAAGCATATTAAGTCTCCCCAATGACTTGAAGCATCACCTCCCTCAACCTATAAGAGTATTCATTACTCGATGTGTATTTTTTTTGTTTTGTTGTTATTCTTAGAAACTCGATGTGTATTCATTACTTGAAGCATCACCTCCCTCAACAGTTAGTTATAGTTAGTTGTTTTAGTCTGTTAGTCTTGACAATTTTGTGGCAATTAGTTAGTTATTGTTAGTTGTTTAGTCTGTTAATGCTAACAGCTTTGTGACAGATGTATCAACTAACACTAGTTAGTTGACAGTTATGATAGTTGGTTGTTATCCAACTATATAATCACCCTTGTAATTTGTTGTTAGTTGGGTTGAATAATAACAATTTTTCAATATTAATTTTCCTCTTTCTTCTCTCATTGTAATATGGTATTTAGAACTTAGATTGAACCCTAGCTTTCTTTCATGGCTTCCGCATCAGTTAAAAATTCTCCTCCGTCGTTGTCTTCACCGGCAAGTGCTTCGAGTGCTTCGAAACTATCTTTTTTGGCTCCAACAAATGGAACATATGATCAAGAGTCATCATCTTCAACACTATCTTGTTAATCCAATCTTTCCACTAAAATATGTGTCGCTTGAAGATCGCGATTCTAACACTATGACTGATGTGTTTCGTGCTTGGGAAGAACAATATCAGTTCCTTCTTGTGTGGCTTCAGTCTACTATTTTCGGTGACATGCTTTCGTGGTTGATTGGTTGCAAATCCTCATGGCAGTTATGGGACAGGATTCGGTCGCACTTTCTTTGAAAACTTCATAATGTGCTTCAATCTTCTCTTGATAATCACTCCATTAAGGATTATCTCCTTTATGTTCGGAATGTTGGTAATGAGCTCACCTCTATTGGTGAATAGGTGCCGACATCTGAACATCTAAATCTGATTCTTGATGGCTTTCCTGATGAGTATGATTCTTCTATTTCTGTTATCAATACTAAACTTGATCCCCTTTTGATTGATAAAGTTGGGACAATTATATTAAAGCATGAAGCGTGCATCAGAAGATAAAGGAAAATAGCCTTAGGTTCAGTTAATCTCACTTAAGGTCTCTCTGGGAGTTCCTCTCAGCAGAATGCTTCTGATCCCAATTTTGCACCTACTATGAACCCTAATTCTTAGGGTTAGGTCAATCTAACTACTCAATCCTCCTTTTGTGACAATTCCTCTAATGATTATGGTGGAAACCATTCTTTTAATGGTCGTGGTGGTCGAAACTCTGGTCGTGGAGGTGCTAGTTGAGGTAGATTTGCCTATGTGCAGCATCAAATCTGTTGTTAGTTTGAACGTGGAGCATCATTTTGTTATCACATATTAGAAGAGAATTATGTTCTACTCCTCCTCCACCAGCTTCACTTGTTTCTACTTCTGCTCAAATTGCTTCCACACAATTTGTTTATTGGACCTCTGTTTTTCCTGCACAACAAGTTCAATATGCTCAACCTATTCAGTACATCATTCCATCTTCACATGGAAATGTTCAAACTCAGTTTGCTTATATTCAACCACCTCCAAAGACCAATCACCAAGTTTCTCAACAACAAACTAATCCTCAAGTTTTTCTCACCATTTCTTTAGTTGTTCCTTCTCAAAATTGGTATCCTGATTCTGGTGCTTCTCACCATGTGACTATTATGTCATAGAATATTCATTAGGTGACTCCTTTTGAGGGGCCTAGTCAGATTACTATTGGAAAGTCAGGGCCTAAACATCAATTCCTCAAGATTTTTAACCTTTTCTTAACCTATTAATCCTAAACTTTCATTTGTCCTAAATAACTTATTGTTTGTTCCTTCCATTACTAAAAATATTATAAGTGTTAGTCAATTCTACAAAGACAATGATGTTTTTTTTTTAAAATTTCTCTCATTGTTTCTTCTTGTTAAATCATAGGATTCTAAACAAGTTCTACTCAAAGAAGTTGTGGGAAAAGATGGTCTCTATCAGTTCCCTCAATTACTTGTTTCTATGTCTCAGTCCAAGAGGTATTCAAATGTTTTTTATTCTGTTTCTTCCAATAAAAATGTTGTAAATAGCCTTGTAGTTAATACAATCACTTGTATTTTTTTTTCTTTTGCTACTTAGCATTCTAAACTTGGTCACCCTAGTGTTGATGCTATGAAAATTGTATTTCGACTTTGTAATATACCAAATATCAATAAAAATTATTTGCTCAAGAACAAATCTGACACTCTAGAAACTTTTAAACTCTTTAAAACTATGGTTTTAAATCAGTTTAATTCTTCTATTAAGGTTGTTTAGTCTGATTGGGGAAAAGAGTTCAGACCCTTTACCAAGTTCTTAAGTGATCATGGAATTCAACACATACTTACTTGTTCCCATACTCACCATCACAATGGTGTAGTAGAGCGCAAGCACAAGCATATTGTTGAATTGGGTCTCATATTGCTTTCTCAAGCTAAGCTACCTCTCCACTATTGGGATCATACCTTTGTTTCCAACATCTATTTAATCAAAAAATTTCCTTCCTCAGTGTCATTTTTGGGTTATTCTCCTTCTCACAAAGGCTACAAGTGCTTTGCTGCTAATGAAAGACTATACATCTCCAAAGATGTCATTTTTAATGAGCTAATTTTCCCTTACCCAACTTTGTTTCCTAAGCCATCATTAATCACCTCTAATGTTCTTGACAGTACACCTACCTTTACTATTTTGTCCAATAATCAGCCTTTTCTTGCATCCAATCCTACACCACAACCTTTCATCCCAAATCATACCTATGTTTCATCTAGTTAATCTTAACATTTGCCATCCTCCTCAGTTGTTCCTTTTGAATAGAATGATTCTCTATCTGTCCAACTTAATAACAACCCAAATACCAATCAGAATTCTCTTGTTATACCTTTTTCCATTGACCCTACTTCAGAAAGACCTCTTAATACTCACCCAATATGCACTCATGCTAAATCAAGGATTGTTAAACCTAGAATAAATCCTTCTTGGCATACAACTATGTAAGCAGAATATGATGCTCTCATTAAAAATGGAACATGGACTTTTAGTTAATCTTCTATCATCCATAACTGTTATTGGTTACAAGTGGCATTTTAGGGTAAAAGAAAATCCAAATGGTTTTGTCAATAAGTACAAAGCCAGGCTGGTTGAAAAAGGGTTTCATCAACAATTAGGGTTTGATTACAAAGAGACCTTCTCTCCTGTAATCAAACCTGTAATTGTTAGCTCATTCTTTCTCTTGTCATTTCTCACAAATGGCCTCTTCAACAATTAGATGTTAACAATGCCTTTCTCAATGGTATCCTTGAAGAAGAAGTGTATATGTCTCAACCTCCTAGGTTTATTTCCTCAAACAAACATCATGTGTGCAGATTACACAAAGCCATCCATGGCCTAAAGTAGGCACCTAAAACATGGTTTGATGAACTCATGGCTACTCTTTTTAGCCTCAAATTTTCTTCTAGCAAATATGATCCATCACTATTTGTATATAATGAAAAAAGGTCTATTGTCTACATCTTGGTCTATGTAGATGGCATTTTTCTTACTAGTAACAACATCAAGGTAATTCACTCCCTTGTATCTCAATTGAATTCTGTGTTTTCTCTCAAAGATCTGGGTGACTTAGATCATTTCTTGGGAATTGAAGTTCAAAAACAAAAAGATAGATCACTCATTCTCAATTAGTCTAAGTAAATTAGAGATCTCTTGGCTAAGACTAATTAATCCTATCTCTTCTCCTATGGTTGGAGGGTGCAAATTGACTAAGCTTGGCTTTGAAGATTTTATTGATCCTTCCTTGTACAAGTCCATAGTTCAGGCCTTGCAGTATGCTACCATAACAAGACCAGAAATTAGCTTTTCTATCAATAAGGTGTCTTAATTCATGTCTAAGCCTTATGAGCAACATTAGCAAGTTGTAAAGAGAATTTTGAGGTATCTTAAGGGTACTATGACGTAGTTCCATGTGGAGCTTGTAAGCCTTGTATCTTCTTCATCAATGGAGTCCTTTGCTTCTTGAAGTTCAATGACAGCAGAATGAAGAAGGAAGAAAGATGATTGGAGACGCCACTTCAAGGAGAAGATGAGTCAAGAAGAAGCTCACCATCATGGGAAGCCATGGATAAGAGCTTGAAGGTAAGAGAAAATGAGTGGAGGAAGGAGAGGAGGAGCACGAAATTTTATGCCTCAAATGAGGTCTGAACTTTGAAGTGTAATTCTCAAGTGATCAAAGTTCAAAAAATGCACACACATGACCTCTATTTATAGCCTAAGTGTAACACATAATTGGAGGCAAAATTCAAATTTCACTTGAATTTGAAATTGAATTTGTGGATCCAAATTTTGGAGCCAAAATTTCACTAATTATGATTAGTGAATTTTAGCTATGGTTCAGCCCACTAATCCAAGATCAAGTTCAGGATTTTCCACTAAGGGTGCTTAGGTGTCATGAGACATGTAAAACATGAAGGACATGCACAAAGTGTGACTATATGATGTGACAATGGGGTGTAGCAAGCAAATGCTCACCTCCCCCTCTAAAATTTAATTGGATTGGACTTCTCTCAATTCAATTAAATTTATTTCCCAACACACACATCAAATATTCACTTAATGCATGTGAAATTACAAAACTACCCCTATTACAAAAACTAGTCTAGGTGTCCTAAAATACAAGGGCTAAAAAATCCTACATTTCTAGGGTACCCTACCTACAATATGAAGCTCTAAATACAAGGCCCAAAAATAATGAAACCTTAATCTAATATGTACAAAGATAAGTGGACTCATACTTAGCCCATGGACCTGAAATCTATCCTAAGGCTCATGAGAACCCTAGGGTCTTCTCTTGCATCTCTAGCCCAATCTTCTTGGAATCTTCTATCCAATGCCCTTGGGGGTAGGATTGCATCATACTATTTCTTGGGGATTACACTTTCAAGCTATCTCTCTTCAGCATCCCTTTTCTCTTCATGCATACTGTGATGTTGATTGGGCTTCTGACCCTAATGATAGAAGGTCAACTTCTGGTGCTGCTATATTTCTTGGCCCTAATCTCATCTCTTGGTGATCTAAAAAACAATCAGTTGTGGCAAGATCTAGCACTGAGGCTAAGTACATAAGTATGGCTCTTAGTGCAACATAAGTAACTTGGATTCAGTCTCTTCTTTTTGAACTTCAAGTTACTCATACCACTCTTTTTATTCTGTGTGACAATACCAGCATTGCCTCTTTGGCTCATAACCCTATTCTTCACTCTAGAACCAAGCACATGGAGTTGGATTTATTTTTTGTCAGAGAGAAGGTTCTAACTAAACAACCTAATGTTGTTCATGTTCCTGCAGTTGATCAACTAACTAATATCTTGACTAAGGCTTTATCTTCTTCTTCATTTCTTATGTTTAGGTCCAAACTCAAAGTAGTTGAAAGACTTTCTTCCAACCCCTCTTGAGCTTATGGGGGAGTATAGGAGTATTCATTACTCGATGTGTATTTTTATTTTTTTTGGTTGTTATTCTAACTTCTCTAGTTAGTAGTTAGTTAGCTATAGTTAGTTGTTTAGTCTGTTAGTGTTGACAACTTTGTGATAGTTAGTTAGTTATTGTTAGTTGTTTAGTCTGTTAATGCTGACACTAACTCTAGTTAGTTGATAATTATGATAGTCGGTCGTTATCCAACTATATAATCACCTTTGTAATTTGTTTTTAGTTGGGTTGGATAATAATAGTTTCTCAATCTCAATTTTCCTCTCTCTTCTCCCATTCTAATGCAATTGGTTGGCTAATAATTTAATCAAAGCCTTGTACATACAACTTAATAAAGAAATAGGTCTATAATTAGTAATCTTTTGATGATTTTCTTTCCTTGGGATCAACACAATGAAAGAACTATTTGTCCCACGTGGTAATCTCCCATGTGCATGGAAATCAACCACAAAAGAACATAAATCAGCTTTGACCACCTCCAAAAACTCCTTTATGAATCCAAAATTGTATTTGGGCCCGTCTTTTTAAGTTCTCACAACCCCAAACAACACTCTCCTCCTCCAAAAAAGGTCATCAATCCAGAAACAATTGCCTCATCTAGTTTCTCCTAAAATCTAAACCCTTCACATTCCCCATCATACCTTGTCTCTTCTAGAAATGTTTTTGGGAAGAAACCCCTCATAGCTAACTCCATACTATCAACCTCCTGATAAACTTCCCCATCAACATCCAATTGTAAAATTTCATTTCGTCTTCTTCTTTGAAGCATGGTCCTATGAAAGAACTTTGAATTGGCATCCCCCACCCTTAACCAATTTTGCCTAGACCTTTGCCACAACTCGTTGCACCTCATACTAGATCATCTATATAACTGGGCCACAATCTCTCTCCCAGCCTCTATTTCATTAGCTTCCAAGTCCACTAACTCCCCTTTCACATCCCAACTTTTCTTCAACACCTTTATTTTGTCCTCCAATCGACCCACATTCACATTACACCACTCCTTCAATTTATATTTCAACCCCTTTAATTTTTCTTTCAATTTAAATGCGCTCCGCCCCTCAACCTCCATAGGCGACCATTATGACTTAAGAAACTCTTTATACCCATCCCCTTGGCCCCAAGAATTTAGTATTTCGAAGGGTTTAGGACCCCAATTTAATTTGTATTCCTTTAAAACAAAACGGGCAATGATCAGACTAACCTTGTTTCAAACCCCATTGTGTACATCGAGGCCAAGTTTCTAGCCATGATTCGGAGACCAAAAATCTATCTAATCTACTCATCGTCGAACCATCATCTCTGTACAACGTGTACTTTCACCCAATCAAAGGCAAATCATACACTTTTGATCCCTCATTGTTTAGATATTAGAGAGAACAAAATCGTAACTGAACTATGTCTGCATGTATGTCAACATGCGTGCTGCCATCTCATTGACACATATCATCCACTGTCAACTCAACAAAAATCAGTTAAATGTTTAACTACAAATCCATAGAGGACAAAATCACTCTATTACTTAATTTGAGCAATTGGAAATCAGATGACTAAAATTGCACAATTGCAATATGTGATACCAAAAGTGTTAAGCCATTATAAAAGTAAAATCAGTTTAATGATAGGATTCTAATTAAAAGGCCGGCTCATTGATTCGTCCACTAACAGAGTTAGAAATGAGTAAGCAATTGTTACGAAAGAAAGAAAAAAAAAAAAAAAGAGACGAAAAAGGCGCCAAAAGAAGCAGATACATATAAAATGAAGGGGCCATGCATAAAAGTTGAAGTGAGATAAGACTAAAAAAAATGCGAAAGCTTACGTTGCAGTACTCTCAGCCAAAGCCAGATTAGAAAATTACAAAAAATACGAAACTTATATGGAGTTTTTCACGTTCTTTTCTCGTTAGAATTAAAGTTTCATCACGGTAATGTATGCTGAGTATTAATATTTAATGCAAACTTTTTAATTTAAGCGAATTAGTAGTAAAGCAAAACTTCAATTTAGATTAAATAATAACAAAAGAAGAAAATTGTCTAACAAAGTGCATGCAATTACAAACTGTGTTGTTTCAACCAAATCTCACATGGCATGTTAAACTAACATAGTTGAGGAATAAAGTGTCATATGCCTTCTCTGACTGCAGAGAATCTTTTCTTTTGCTTTTCTTTATGAAGATAGGGCTTCCCTTTAGGACTCTTCCATAACAAAAGAGAAGAAAAAATGGATGAAAAATTTCTACCTTCATTTATTAATGAACTGTTTTTGTTTGTGAAATAGTGCAGAGCAAGGTTTTAAATATTGGTCATCATCACGTTGCAGTTTCGTTGCGATTGTTGATATCGCGGCAAATTAGGACAAATGTGGCCGAGGTCCCAGTTGTGATCATGGACAGTTAAAAAAAAATCTTGATGTTGCAACCGCAGACCGTTCTTGGTGCAGAGTGTGAGTTTTGGCACTTTCATTTTGCTTTCTCGACCCGTGCCACCTGTTTGTCTTGGTGTGTGAAGAGAAAAAGGTGACACCTGGAAAAAAACGGTTTCTCTGTGGGTCAGCAAGTTTTGGAGATTTGCTATTGATGAGTTTCTGAATGTATGGCAGAAGAAATTTTGATTTCATTCAATTGGGTCCACTGTGCAAGTTCTCAAGGTGCCTAAAGACTCATGCTTTTTTTTCTTCTTTTTTTTTCTTTTGTTTACTTTGTTGTGTGTTTGTTTGACTTATTTGTTCTTCAGATTTTGAATTTGGCTGAAAAAAATGAAATGTAATGAAAAGATTTTCAGATTTTTCCACCTAGATTGAGTTCATAGCTGGTTATGGAGGACTCATTGGGAGTTTTTGGTGATTTTGAATGAAGCAACGAATGTACACATTGCATTCTAAACACTGCTACGCTAATAATAATACTCGTCGATTTGTTTATTTACTGAGTTAGGGGTAAACTTTTTCTAATGTTAAGTTATATCATATTCATATCTAAACCTTTTTTAGTGGTTCTACCTTTTCTTAAGTGGTTGAAGAAATTTGGCTCTGAATAACACAGAATATTTAGTTTATTCGCACTCAGGATTATAATACACCATTCTTTCAATTCAATATATTCTTGCCACTTTCTTATGAATGCCTTACTGGAATTGCAGAGAATCTGCTTGTGGATGTGAAGGAGAACCAAACTTCAGTTCTGAACAAGATTGTAATCTAGAGCACGTTCTAATATAACAAAACCTCCCTTGTCTTATAATGGGAAATAGGCTCTATCTTTCAGTGTTTCTGGTTTTTGTAACAGTTTTACTTTCAATCTTTCATACAGAGCAACTGCAATCCTCTGACTCTAAAACCCTTCTAAGAATTCAACAGCAATTGAACTTTCCACCAGTTTTAAGCAGCTGGAACAAAAACACAGACTTTTGCAGCACAGATTCAACATCTTCTCTTACTGTTGTGTGCTATGAAGGCACCATAACTCAGCTGCACATAGTTGGTGAAACAAGAGCTCTACTCCTCCCTAGAAATTTCTCAATAGATTCCTTTGTCAGAACACTGGTTAGGCTTCCAAGTTTGAAAGTCCTCACTTTGGTTTCTCTTGGCATATGGGGTCCATTGCCGGGTAAGATTGCTCATCTGTCATCACTCGAAATAGTCAATGTGAGTTCAAATTTTCTGTATGGTTCCATCCCTTTACAGTTCTCATTACTGTCACATCTCCAAACACTCATTCTAGATGACAACATGTTTTCTGGCCACCTTCCTGAATGGCTGGATTCCTTTCCAGCCCTGACTGTGCTGAGTTTGAAAAACAACTTGTTCAACAGCTCCCTCCCAGATTCGCTAAATAGCTTGGAGAATCTGAGGATTCTTTCACTTTCTCATAACCATTTTTATGGACCGGTGCCTGATTTGGGCCGTTTGGCAAATCTTCAAGTGCTGGAATTGGATGATAATGCTTTTGGACCTCGGTTTCCACAGCTTGGTGACAAATTGGTTACTATAGTACTAAGAAACAATAAGTTCAGGTCTAGTATCCCTGATGAAGTGAGTTCATATTATCAACTTGAGAAACTTGACATCTCAGCAAACACATTTGTTGGCCCATTCCAGCTAGCACTGTTATCACTTCCTTCTATTACTTATGTGAACATTTCTGGAAACAAATTAACAGGAATGCTTTTTGAGAATCTGTCCTGCAATCCTGGACTTGAAGCAGTGGATTTATCCTCAAATCTTTTGACTGGGAGCTTACCAAAATGTTTAATGTCAAATTCCAATGACAGGACTGTCTTGTATGCTAGAAATTGTCTAGAGACAAATCAAAATCAGCATGCACTGCCCTTTTGCCACACTGAAGCCATAGCTGTGGGAATTGTGCCTGAGGGAAAGAAGCACAAACGAGTATCTAAGGAAGTTCTCTCCATTGGGATAGTATGTGGAACTTTTGGAGGAGTAGCAATTGTTGCACTGCTTTTCTTTATTATCAGAAGAGAAAGTGTCAAAAGCAAAATCAAGAATCCTCCAACAAAATTAATATCAGAGAATGCAGCTTCTGGATACACCTCTAAGTTAATCTCTGATGCAAGTAACTCCCTCACTCCTCACCCTGAAATGCACATGCCCTCTAACTAACTAACTTATACAATTTATGCATTTCTCAACTTGGAGAGTATTTTGAAAAAACTCACAAGCAAGTCTTTCTTAATTGGTGTGATGAATTATTGAACTCTGCAGTCTTGGCTATATAGCCTATTACCATGAGGAATAGGATTTTTGTGTAGCCAAAAATACTGAAGTTATATTATCACCATAGAAAATAGCTATACTTGAATTGTATTTATAAGTGCTAAAAACTATGTTATCTGTACGAAATTTGGTAATTTAACTTTAGATGCTTGAGTTTTGCTCAATTCTCCCCGTATTGGAAATATAAAATTGCATCCTGTCTTTATCTTTGTTTGGCATCCCTGAGCTTTTGATAAAAAAAAAATGATATTTTGCATCTGAAATCTACTGGTAATAATTATTGGAAGATTGGGATGATAAGAATTAAGAAGAAAGCCTAAGGAATATTCATTGATTTTTGACAATTATACCCCTTGACATTTCTTATTGTGCATAACGTTTACACCAACCTCCTTGTGGGGTACATGGTGTAATGTTTTTCAAACAATTAAGGAGGTTAATATAATGTATAAGGGATGTCAATGTGATGTTTTTCAAACATTTAAGAGGATTAGTGTAGGGGTACTAAAAGGAGGAGTATTCACGTAATCTCAAGAAGTGTCAGTGTAATTTACTCTTAATTTTTTTTTTTTGTTGAAATGTATTGATTAGTTGAACATAGGATAAAGTTAAACTCTAATTATGAATAGAAAACGCTAGCTCCCAGTAAACTATATGTACTACTAGGACTTCATAAACAGATGTTTAATTGCATGCCAAGTTATCAGAATATTACAGTAATATCAATGAAACGCCACAATGGTGGCATTAATTTCTTGAGAATATGATATAGAAGAATCAAATTTGATTCAAAAATTCCTTTCTATCCTTCCATATTAAAGATAGATGACAACCATTTATTTTCCCTATACTAAAGGGTATATATCTCAAACAATGAAGTTCGGAACAGTTGGTCTGCCTCCTTATCGAGTTTTCTCACTAGAAGAGATTGTAGCAGCTACAAACAACTTTGACTCAGCTTCTTTTATGGGTGAAGGTTCTCAGGGAAAGGTATGCTACTTGTTTTAAGTTAATGTCTATATTTATTATAGAGGATTATTTCCTTTGAACCATAAGCTTTAGTAAATGTGCTCTTGCACTACTTGTTTTGATGAATTAAGCCCAGATGAAAGAAGGGATTCTTCAGTCCACACAGTTTTGTAATTTGGTTGTTTGAATTATTTTGTCATAGGAAAATACAAATTGTTGATAAAGTGCTTATAACATGAAATTCAAAGATCAAAATGATTAAGAGGGCATTTGGAAGAACTTTCACAGAGCTTTTTTGAGCTTCTCTTATCAATTATTGTATGAACTCCTAAATTTAAAATTGAAGATGTGTGGTTAAGCTTATGATAATGGCTTATGGCCCTTCTATAAATTCCTTCTTGCTCATCAAAATAAGTTTATTGAATTAAGCTCTTATGATATAAGTTCTCATGGAAAAAAGCTTTTATAATTATATAAGGACTTAAATAAGCTATTTTCCCAAGCGTGCAATAAGTCCAGAGACAATTGGAAAGGTACAACAGAGGTGTTATGCCATATTAAAGAATTAATCTGTCTGTAAGTTTAAAATGTTATGACACATTACTTTTTCTATTACAAATATGCTATGGCTAATACATGCTGATCAGTTGATGTCATATATGATAATATACCATGCCTACCAGCCTGCATAAGGTAAGTACTTTATCCATGCAGCCATGGTTCAACTACATCACCATTTTATCTCTTTAACACTTGTTTGATTTGTGCTTGTTCTTAGAATTGTCTTTTTTATTTCTTATGTGCTTCAGATGCACAGAGGTCAACTAAAGGATGGTTTACTTGTTGCCATTAGAAGTGTAAAAATGAACAGAAGCTACAGCACTCAAGATTTCATGCATAACATAGAGCAGATATCGAAGTACAGGCATCGTCATTTAGTCAGTGTTCTTGGACACTGCTTTGAATGTTATTTGGATGATTCAAGTGTCAGCAGCATATTTGTTGTCTTTGAGTATGTACCAAATGGCACTCTCAAGAGCTGGATCTCAGGTGATTCTCAAAAACTATTTTCTCAGATAGGAGTGTGAAAATGGTATTATTCTAACAATAATTAGAAAAGAATGGATATTGAAATTTCTCTTGATGAAATTCTATTAGTAAAATCTTTCTCTATATATCACTTTCATGAAGTTCTAACTTTGTATCTTGTGAGCCAATAGCAATAAGCGTTTTCTTTGTTAAACCAGTCATTTCAGTCACAACATAAGATTGAAACAATAATTCCATTTCTTATATCCTCCACTTTAACATGTTATGTGACAGATGGACACTATAGAAAATCCCTGACATGGATGCAACGCATAGAAGCTACAATTGGAGTAGCAAAGGGCATCCAATTTTTGCATACAGGGATTGTCCCTGGTGTATATTCAAACAATCTCAAAATAACAGATGTTTTACTTGACCAAAATTTTGTTGCGAAAATCAGCAGTTATGACCTGCCTCTGTTATCTTACACGAGAAAGGTATGGACAAAATAATTATGAATGATAATGTGTTCTTTTCTGAGAAAAAGGAAATCATGTTTTACTTGTAAGTTTGGTCTCTTTTGTTTTGCTTGATAGAATGACTTCAGTTAGTATTCACCCTTGCTTATCCTTTCAGGTTGGGCAAGTTAATCCTTCAAGTGGATGCAGAAGTCCTAGCATTAAGAAAAGGTGCTTGATGGAAATTTAACTTGGTTTTGAGCAACATGCACGTGCACTCAGTTAATGAAAAAGAGGACTGATTTTGCTATAATTTTACATAACATATGCACGGAAAAGTTTATATTTGTGATTCCGATTACGAAAATAATTATGAAAGATGTTCACTGAAAGCATGATGTGATTTTGCAGAGTAAAACATGAAGACAAGTCTGATGTATATGATTTTGGAGTAATACTGCTGGAGCTCATTCTAGGAAGGACAATAAAGTCAAGGAATGTGGACACTTTAAAGGATCTGGTAATGAAGGAGATTCTTCTTTATTCAATATTTTCCAATATTATTTTCCTTTTTAGCCCTTCAATTAATTATTCAAAATTAGAGAACTTTGGTATATATGATCCGCACATCCAGGTAAGTACTAATCCGATGCTCAAGTCAGAGTACTTTGAAACAACCATCAAACTGAAAGTAGTTGATTTCCAGATAATTTTCTAGATCAATGGCGTATTTTGTTTCACAAATTATATTTATTTAATTTTCTGTTTTACTAGATTTTTCTCTAAATCACCTGCCTGCTATATGCTGCTACACAAATCTAAGACTTATAAGTAAGCATACTGTTGGTATGGATTTATTATGTTTGAATACATTAGCTCACTTTATTAATCAAATGCAAGAAGAGAGAAAATGAAATCAAACAAATCAGGGAGGAAAGTTTAGGATATAAATTAGCTATGGATGAATAAGACTTTTAGAATAAGCAAATTCAGACTTACATTCACAAGCCCAAAGTGTATCATAGTAAATGATTCATTTCATCATTTGCAACATTGTAGCAGGTTCCATTAACAATATCATTTTAATATTGCTGAACAAATCTATGTATGTTTGCAGTTAGCATGAACTTGTTATATTTGAATACATTATATTACGGAAAAGATTATCAAATGTGTGTGTGTGTGTGTGCATATAAATCTTCACATACAAGAAGCTGAAAATTAAAGATATAAATTAACTATGGATGGACAAAGCTTTTGGAATGAGTAGACTTTTCTGACTTAAGTTCACATGCTCATAGGGTATCAAAGTAAATTATTACTTTGCTAGATAATAGTAGATTTCATTAACTTGCAATTTTATGACTTTGCTTTCACTGATTGAATCATGTGGCAGTTGCAAGCAAGCATAACAACTAATGGTGAAGCTAGGAGGAGCATTATAGATCCAGCAGTTCGCAAGGCGTGCTTGGATCAATCATTGAAGACAATGATGGAGATTTGTGTGAGATGCCTAGTCAAAGAGCAAGCAGAGAGGCCATCCATAGAGGATGTTTTGTGGAATTTGCAGTTTGCAGCTCAAGTCCAAGATGCATGGAGAGGGGACTCTCAAAGTAGTAGTAGTAGTGACGGTTCTCCCATCTCACCTTTAGCATCTCGACCATTGAACTTCCATTAGTGTCAATACAAGGGTTTTCACTTTTTGGTTTTGATATATATGCCTGTAAGGCTAATGTTCAGTTGTTTACATAATGTGAGTTTTTTTTTTATCCGTGAATTGAACACGGTATCAAGACACTCACACACCCTATTTAACTAAGTGAACTAGACTCCCTTGGTTACAAAATGTGAGTTTCCAATTTACAGCATCATAATAGTATAAGACTATAAGTTCTTGTAACATTTTTCCCTAAAATACCTGAGCCTGAGAAAAAAAAATACTGATAGTGGTGACTTGGTGCTTACACCATGTAACTTAAGGTAATGAAATCACTTTCATGTAACTTTTAGTGCAAGTGACACAGGAGAATGGTCAAACTAACTAAGAGAAAAAGAAAAAAAAAATCATCAAATTCATCCTTATAAAAATTTTACCCTCTCCTAAATGTAAAAAAAAAAATGTAATTTCTCAAATATTAAAAATCATACTAAGTAGTTTTCTAAATATTATTAAAGAATCCTTCAAAATGGTCCTTGAATTTTACTAAAATACATCAATATAAGGATTAAAGTAATGGATATTCGATATTTAAGAAATTAATCATATAGTTTTATTACTTTAAAGACTAGTCTAGAAACATGATAATACTTGAGGGATGAAATTAGTCATTTATTATAATAAAAAAATCAACAATATTAAAATAATTGTGTCATGATTCATGAATGTTATAAGGGTCCATATGATTGGCACAACCAAGAGGATTTGGTTTATCCAAATTACGTACTCTGCAACTAATCCAAAACAATCTTACTATGAACTTTATTTATTAAAACTATATCGACAGCAAAGGCCTCCCAAAAGGAGGGTACACAAGAAGGAATAGGAGAAACATGGAGAATCATGGCTGAAGTTGTATAGTGAAAGAAAGAAAAAAGAAGGACACTTTTTGGGTAGTTAGAAATTAAAGAACCCTAGTCTCTGGAACACCAAGAATCATTCTTGTCCTTAGTATTTCTTCTTCCCTAACCAGATTCAATTCGTCTTCATTTGTTTCCCATTTCAATCAATTGGTATCACAACTCTTGTGGGTACATGGAAAGCGATAGGTTATATTCGGATTAATGAAAAGACACAGAACGAAAATGAAATAAAACCACTATTCTTTGTTTGGATATGTTACAATAAATGGAACAACATTTACTTCCTATCTCATTCCTCCCAAGTTGAAGAAAAAAATAAAATAAAAGTAAATAATGGAATACGTTCTACTAGTTTTCAATAGTTTTTATCCTCATTCTACCAATTCAACAAATGAAATATAATATCTTATTTTCTTCCTTCTAATTCTTTATTTCTCCTTTTATCCTTTTATTAATCATTTTGAAAATAATAAAATAAAATTATTTTTAAAGGAAGAAAATAAATATGGTAACAATACATAAAAAAATTATTTCTTTATAAGATCAATTGTTATTATTAAAATCAATATTAATATATTATATTATTTTATTTATTTAATCTGTATTATTTATTTTATGATACATATAATTATTTGGTTTTTTATTTTATAACTAATTATTTTTTGTTTAAACGTTATAATTAATTTGATACGAATGAAATTGAATAAATAATATTTTTTTTCTTTCTTAAGTAGAAATAACAAAATAATATTAACATGTTAATATTAAATGTTTTTTAAAAGCAAATGGGATATTATTATTGAAATATGTCATTTTTTAAGTATAAGATGTGACCCAACCACCATACAAAAAACTTGTAATAACAAGTTGGTACAACAACAAATACAATTAGCTAGTTATAAAAAAATTCTTAAAATAATTTTAAAAAAATAACATGGACAAAAGATACAACTCTTATTGACCTACAACCAACTCGACATGAGAATCTGCTCCAAAAGTTAGAAACTTACCCTAAAGAAAAAAAATACAAAAAATAAATTCGATAACGCCAAAGAAAATATATTGATGTTTACCAAAAACTAAAAGAAGAAACTCTTGCAAGGGAAAAACTCGTAATAGTGGTATTTAGAAAAGTAGAAGAAGGAACTCTTGTAAGGTGGTTTGATGTTCAAAAGTTCAATGTTCACTCAATAGATTATTTATAATGTATATTAAATATTTTAAAAAGAAACAAAATTAAATCTTCAAATTATTATATTAATTACTTTAATTATCTACTTGAATATAGTAATTACCTTAATTACTCTTTTAATATATCAATTATTTAAATCAATTAACATATCATTATAGATTTAAGTTAATACATCATATTAACCTTCTTTTTTTTAAGAAAATGAGTTTGCCCTTAATACTACTTTTTTTTTAAAAAAAAATATATTAAATGAGAAGATATATTGTTATGGGGTTAGTATAGAAGGATTTAAAAAAATCATACAAGAGTTCTTACTATAAAGTTTGGTATAAAAGGATTATTTTTAAATATATATATATATATATATATATATATATATATATATATATATATATATATATATATATATATATATATATATATATATATATATATATTAAATGAGTTTGTCCATGATTGAGTTTTACGTTTCCAAGTTTTTTATTTTGTCCTTCATACTAATTTAGAAATGATTGATTTTAACAAGGAAAAATTAAATGTGATTTCATTTTTGTTATTGATGATTTTGTTTCTTATTTTTATTGAATTTTATTTTGCTTTTTAATGAAAAATAAAAATTAATTATGCAAGATATACTTTTATCATTATATATTTATCACGTGTGTAAACATGATGATCAGCAATTATATTTTATATAATATATCCATCGATAATAATACAATTATACTATTTTTAAGAATGTAAATTAATTGACAGAGAATATTTTTGGAATGGATACCCATAATCTATAAATAAATACAATTGTATTATATCTAAAATCAACCTTGTCTTATTTCGTGCATATATATGGTTTTAGCTAGCAGCGTCCCTTCCTATTGTTGGTTGAAATAATTCCCTTAATTTAAATTTTGAAAAATTATTATTAAAAAATGATTTCTGTTCAAAAATAATATTTGGATATAAAATAAAATAAAATCACTTTTGAAATATATTACTCTTTTAAAAAAATTATATACTGATTGAAAAAATTTAATTTTGTTTCTGAAAGTCAATTCTAATTATTATAATATTAATTTAGAAACCCAAGAATCAACCTACAATCAATTTTAATTTTTAATTTTTCTCTTTAGAAAGTCAAGTTTCATTTTTAATTCGGTGCTATTTAATTTTTTATGAATTAGAATGTTATTAGGTAGGGTTACGGGTGGGTATAGAGATTAGTCCGCAAAATAAACAAACTATTTTTAAAGGTATGTATCTGGCACGTAAAAGTTTGCAAATAAACGGAGTAACGGACTGATCAGCAAATTTAAATATTAATTTGGAAATAAATATTTTTTATAAAAATATTTTTAAAAAAGTGAAAAATGGATAAAATTAAAAGGAAAACAATTATTTTATTTTTTAAGCTAAAATTTATTACACTAAAATACACTAACATTTTAAACATAACAAATTAATAATACTTGCAAATTAAACTTAGACGGTTAGTCGACGAGTCCGGGGATAAATCTTGTTAGATCCGTCGACTTAGTAGCCTGGACTAAAAACTTGATATCGCATACTGAATAACAAACTTTTTTCACTGAATATTAAACTCTTTTTTTTTATCAAACTTAACTTTATAGCATTCTTTTAATTCAATCTTAGGCAAATTTTCCAGTTTGGGCCTCTTTTACAAAGTATTTCCCAATCTAGGGCTGTTTTAAAACTTATTCCCCAGAGGTATTGTTTTCTACGTAGATGCCATGCAAAAACACCATCTCCATTGGCGCCTTCGGGGAGGAGGTGACACGTGGCATGTCCCCACTGCAACTGGCGACACAGGCAGTGTTGTCGCCACTGGTATTGGCGCATCCAGGAGGTTGCATGGAAGCATTGGTTTGACCAGCGACTTGAGCTTTGCAGGCTTCAGGTGTAGGCTGCAGCAGCTGCAGGTGCTCAGGCGTAGGCTCAGGAAGGCGCCATCCATGCTAGCGAGTTGCGCCTTGGAGGATGTTGCCATCCGTGGTAGCGCTTTCAGCTTCAACTTGGTGGATTTATATATCCCCAAGTGCAGACGAGAGTGAAATGCTTGTGTCGAGAAGGTGAAAAAAGAAGGTGCTTGCTTGTGTCGACGGAGAGGTAGTTGGTGCTGGAACTTTGTGTTCTTCCATTTTCTAAAAAACTTGTAAGTTATATATTGAATATATTTTGTATGTTTTATTTATGTAGATGTTTATATTCTGATAAAGGAATAGTTTTAGGTACTGTAAGCTAATAATTTTGTATAGTTTAGTTTCAATTATTAATGTTATATGCTACATTAGATTTAGTTTAAAAATTTTATATGGTAAATTAGGAATAGTTTTACATACTCTAAGTTATTAATTTTATATGGTAGATTAAGAATAGTTTAAATTCTTATATGATAGATTAGGTTTAGTTGAAATTTTTTATATAATAGATTAGAAATAGTTTGAAGAACCGTAACTTATTAATTTTAGATTAGCTTTAGTTTAAATTTTGTATATGATAGATTACATTTAGTTTAAATATTTGATATGATAGATTAAGAATAATTTTATGTACTGGAAATTATTAATTTTAAATTAGGTTAGAATGAAATTTTTTATATTACGTTAGTTTTAGTTATTATTAGTTTCATATGTTATGTTTAAATTATAATAGTTTTATGTACTTAAAATTATTGATTTTGTATGTTAAATTATTTTACTCGTAATTATTTGAATTCATTAATTTTGTATATGGTAAATTATATTTAGTTTAAATATTTGATATGATAAATTAAGAATAATTTTATGTAGTGTAAATTATTAATTTTAAATTAGGTTAGAATTAAATTTTTTATATTACGTTAATTTTAGTTATTATTAGTTTCATATGTTATATTTAAATTATAATAGTTTTACGTGTTTTAAATTATCGATTTTGTATGTTAAATTATTTTACTCGTAATTATTTGAAGTCATTAATTTTGTATATGGTAGATTACATTTAGTTTAAATATTTGATATGATAGATTAAGAATAATTTTATGTAGTGTAAATTATTAATTTTAAATTAGGTTAGAATTAAATTTTTTATATTACATTAGTTTTAGTTATTATTAGTTTCATATGTTATGTTTAAATTATAATAGTTTTACGTATTTTAAATTATTGATTTTGTATGATAAATTATTTTACTCGTAATTATTTGAAGTCATTAATTTTGTATATATATTATTTTAATTTTTAGTCGAAAATATAAATATTATTTTATATATTTAAATTTATATTTGTATGTAATTTAATTTATTTATAGAATATATATGAATTAGGTTATTTGTATAATATATTTTGTTATTGAAATTAAAAAAATATAATTTTTTATTTATGTAAAGTTGTGTTTGAATGTGATTTAATTTATTTGTATAATACATTTAAATTTCCGTGATTGTATATTATATTTTGTTATTGAAATATGTAATTTTTGAAATATTGTATATTACATTTAATTTATTATATTTTGTTATTTATTTTAAGTTGTGTTTGCATGTATTTGAAATTATTTGGAGAGTATATTTTGAAATTATTTTAATTAATTTTTTTGTAAATATACTTAATTTGTGTATGTATAATTAATGTATAAATTTTATCGTCAATTAATTGTATTATATTTTATTTTGTAGGATCAATGACATCTTCGTTGTCATGCTCATCAAGTATACAAATTAGGTCTGATCCAATTGATGGTGACGTTTTGTGGATGCAACCCAAGCATGTTTCAGAACATGTTTGGAATGGGGAACCAAACAGAAAATTACACATCAGACGAGTAGTCCCGACGTATCAAGGTGAAGAAAAAATACCAGAGGAAATTGTTCCTCTGCTTCGGCAATCTGGGTTTTATTGGATAATGAAGATGGGATACCTAAAGATAAATGCGGCCTTAATTAGTGCGTTCATTGAAAGATGGAGGCCCGAAACACACACGTTTCACTTGAGATGCGGAGAGGCTACCATTACACTTCAAGATGTGTCAGTTTTATTAGGTCTTCGTACTGACGGGGCACCATTAATTGGTTCAACAAATTTTGATTGGGCCGATTTATGTGAAGAATTATTAGGAGTCAGACCACAGGAAGGCGAACTTGAAGGTAGTGTGGTAAAATTAAGTTGGCAGGCTCACCATTTTTCTCACATAAATATTGATGGCGGTAACGTTGAACAATTACAAAGGTTTACCCGTGCATGAATCCTTCGATTCATAGGAGGTGTCATCTTTGTTAACAAAAGCAGTAGCAGAGTTTCCTTAAGGTACCTACAATTTTTACGTGACTTTGAACAGTGCAGCACGTATGTGTGGGGACCTGTCGTGCTTGCGTATTTATATAGAGAGATGTGCAGTGCCACCGATTACAAAGTTAAATCAATCGGAGGTATGTGCATCTTAATCCAAATGTGGGCATGGGAACGATGCACAACTTTGGCTCCAAAGAGGACGCCTCCCGTAATAGAAAATAAACCACTCGGACACAGGTTTGTCGTTTAAAAATTAGATTTGAACTGAAAATAATTAATGATGGAACGTGTTGACAATGATAATCAACATATTGGCAATGATGATCTTAGAGTTTTCCATTGCAAATTGGATCTCATGAAACGACATGAGGTAAGAAGATCGTAATGTATTGGTTAAATGAAATGTTAATATGTTATGTTTGAATGAAAATTGACAAGTGTGTTGTTATATGCAGTTTGTCTAGGAGCCATACACGGCAACTATGATGGCAGCGTTGCCTCCAATTTGTGTGGTTGGAAGTGTAGCCTGGTTTGCGGTGGTGCCACTGATTTGTTTCCATGTTGTTGAGTGGCACCAACCCGATAGAGTTTTACGACAATTTGGATTGCAACAACCTATTCTCGGGTGTCCTTCGCAACCGCAGAATCTCCATGGCATAATGCTCAAAGGAAAACAAGATGAGAATTGGTTCCACCTGTTGGCCCCAATGATTAGTCAGTGGAACAATCGAGTTGAGTTTAGGGTCGACGTTTATCCTCGATAGGAAGGCCTACTGGGTTTTAACTCGGACTACATGGTGTGGTATAGGCGTAAAGCAAAGATGTTTGTCGACCCAAACAATGCAAACACAACTACATTGGTATTTATCTGTTTTTCAATGTTTAACTTTAAATTATTTTGTTAAGCATGAGCATTAATTTCTTGACGCTAATAATTGTAGGGTGAAATTGTGGAGACTTTACAGTATATGGTGTCACCACAAGGGAGGAACACATGGACAGTTGATGATCTCGTGCCTTACGTGGAAAAATTAGCGATTATATCCAAAGAGCAAGAGAGAATCACTGAGCCAGTGTCACATGGTCCAGCATTAGAGCTTGAATTCCCAGCACAAGAGTTTCACATTCTTTAGTCAAGTGTTGAAACTCGGGGCATAGACAGACGAAGGGAGCTTGTTGAAGCGGAACAATATTCCCAACAAATGATGGAGCGTGGTCATGGAATGTATTACACACCAGCTACATTTTCCCAATATTCTTCACAGATGTATCAGTATCCTTTTGAAGGTCATCACACTGATACTTCTACGAGCGAACATTCATTCGGTGGTGTTGCGGAAACACAACCTCATTTTTCATGGCCCACTATGACTCCTTCACAACAACACGATGCCCCAATGGCAACACCTAACGCCCCATTTGCTCCGTAATGGAATGTACCCGGAGCAATACCTGATATGGGCGACTTATTAGGTGTTGATTTGCGTCAGGAGTTTTCTGCTGAGACTGAGCAAGCAGAAGCGGGGAGACAACGTGGCAGAATAAATCCTTATCGTCAAGCGCGAAGATGGGATCGACCATGTGGCACATCCTCACGACATCACGGACACCATAATGACTGATTTTGATGTCTCTGTGTAAATTTGTTGTTGTATGTATGACATTTGATTTTGACAGTTAATCTATCGCATCTCATTTATTATGCCTTACTAATGTATACAGTTTATGTGGCACATCAAACTATAATAATAAAGAAAGTTTAAAAACAAAACTAAAGTAGACAACCGAAAAATAAGTAGTTTTAGTAACTAAAGCCGAACACCAACGCCATATGTGCAGATACTCCACATTGACTAAGTCCATAGTTCATCATTGTAGATAGTTCTCCTTTAGTATCAATTTGAATACCCTTAACTACAACATTGGACTCCCCACTTTCACTCAACCTAGGTTTAGGGTTGAGGGGTTATGGTGTAGGGGTTATCGTTTTAGGGTTTGAGGGTTAGTGTTTAAGGCATAGGGTTAGGGTTTGGGGTTTATGGTTTTCGGTTTTGGGTTTAGGTTTAGGGCTTAGGGTTTAAGGTTTAAGGCATAGGTTTGTGGATTAGGGGTTAGGTTTAGGGCTTAGGGGTTACGGTTTGGGGTTTAGGGGTTAGGGATTAGGCTTAGGGCTTAAGGTTTAGGGTTTAAGGCTTAGGGTTATTTAGGGTTTAGTGTTTACGGTTTAGGGTTTAGGGGTTTTTGGGTTAGGGTTTAGGGCTTAGGGTTTAAGGTTTAAGGCTTAGGGTTGTGGATTATGGGTTAGGTTTAGGGCTTAGGGGTTACGGTTTGGTGTTTAGGAGTTAGGGATTTTGCTTAGGGTTAGGGTTTAGGTTTTAAGACTTAGGGTTGTGGATTAGGGGTTAGGTTTAGGGCTTAGGGGTTAGGGTTTGGGGTTTATGGGTTCGGGATCAGGGTTTAGGGTTTAGGGTTTATGGATTTATGGTTTAGGATTTAGGGGTTTGTGTTTAGGGTTTAGGGTTAGGTTTTATGGGTTAGGGATTAGGCTTAGGGCTTGGGGCTTGGGGTTTGGTGTAACGACCCGCCTCGTCGCTACGGTATCCACACTCTAATATTCGATAATTTCAATTTTTATAAAAAGAACTCCCTTAATTTTTTATTATGAAAATAGAAGTGATTTTGTCACAACATAAATTCATCCAACAACACGTCATTACTTAAGTGATTATGCATAATTACATAGAAACAATAATTCGGTACATGTCATACACATAACGAAAATTAAATATGTTCATATATATATATAATTAAAATTCCAGTTTTACATCTTTAACTCAACAAAATAAAACTTAAAAACCAACTACGGAGGAGTTGATTACAAAACACAACTCTCTCCCAAAATAACGCCAACGTCATCACGTCGGCTCGGCGGCTCCTCACCAGAATCTTACTCCCTACACCCTGCCACTGTCATTCTGCTCCCACGAACAAGGTTCATGATCATCACAGGTATCAACCACACGATACAAAATTGCAAGGGTGAGTTTATTATAAAAGAACCAATACCAATTCCAAATAACCACAATTAGCAAGGAACATAGGCAAACATGATAAGCATACACAACAATCATTATTCAACACTAATATGCAACAAATATTCATCATTCACATCCAACAATTACTCATCATCCATCCATGGACCCAATTAAGACTGCACAGAATGATGCATGCACCTAACTCAACACTCAGATGCAATGTGGTATGTACCAACAACAACCAAATATCAGGAAATAGCCTAAGCGTGTCCACACGACACTCTCACTTAGGGAACTGTGCTGAGTTTGTTGAGACCACCCGGTTGTGCACGTAACAGCCCCCCTCCCATAGGTGATCAGCCTGGGAGCCCAAAGGTGTTCCCTACCAGGTGATAGCCCCCTAGTACAAAGTACACTTGGCCACAGTTACTCTATTTCCTGTGTCGTATGAGCTATGATCACGGCCAAAAGTAAATGCCAAAGACCATGGACCAATTAAAGCACCTAAGCATCCCCTCAGGAATGCTTAGATTCTCTAACCACGCTAGTTACCCACGTCTGGGCCATCCGACAAGGTCAATGCACTCTACCCCCCATGACATACACTTCATACGACGTATGATCGTGGCCAAAAGCTAGTGCCAAAGACCTTGGAAGGTCAGTGCACAGTGCCCCCCACGATCATACACAACATCCAACGTATGAACGTGGCCAAAAGCTAGTGCCAAAGACCCTGAAAGGTCAGTGCACAAGGCCCCCTACGAACATACACAACATGCACATGCCAATGCATTTCCAACATCAATGAACAAATCGTATTTCCATGTCATTCACAACATAAATATCATCTCATCTCAATGACGTTATCAACAACAACAACAACCTCATTTCATATTCACATATTCATCAATAATAACAATTCATGTTGACATGGTCTTTATTAACAATGTCATCTCAAATCAATATCATCATAATCATCATTATCATCACATATCAATTTAAAATCCTCAATAGCAACATCAACAACAATTCAAACAAACACAACAATATCATTTCCACACGCACAGTCTTCAAACAGCCAAAACAATATCATTCATCACAATACATATATATATATATATATATCGCATTCCATTAGTTAAAACGTAATTTTCTTTGAAGAAAAATCAGCATGCAACAGGGACAGGCAGATATCCTCATAGCTAGGTTCCCTGACCCTAACTATGGTGTTAAAATGGTAAATTTTATAATAAACTCCCCTTACCTATAGTGAGCTACCCCACGGATTCCTCGTCGCGTCACTTGAAGATTCCTTTTTGTCCTTGCTTGTCGATTCCACACAAGCCTCTACCATGCCAAAACGAAGGAGACTTAGTATAGATTTAAGAAAACAAAGCTAGTAACAGTGCTCTGGGTCAAACACCCACATCACTACATGAAAGAGCTGAGAGTATTTCGAGTTTTACAAAGGAACATAATTTGGAAATTCCGACCACGCCAATGTGACCGGGGTTCAGTGTAGGTTACAAAAATAACATGCATTTCATGAAAGGATAATGTTTACAAAGTCTCTTTCTCTAAGGTTTTTCAAAGGAAGCATACGACATGCAATGGCGGTTGCAAAGTTAGAAAAGATGCAAAGACAAGATGAAACTAACAAGAAACAAGCATAGAACCATGGTTACCCCGAAAGAAAACGAAAGATCAGATTAGGGTTTTCGTTCTCTACCGAAACCGCAAGCCAAGTTGAAAGATTCCGCTTCGGTTGAAGGGTTTCTCTCGGTGTGGGTTTTCAATGGAGAACAATGATGGTTTGTGGTAGCTAATGGTGGCTGTGGGTGATGGAGAAAGTGCTTGGAACTTTAGAAATGGCTTTAGAAGAAAGAAAGAAGAAGGAATGACGTTTTTCCTAAGCTACACGAAAGCAAAGGCTGAAGTGCTTAAATAAGAGATGCTCTCGGGAACGGAAGCTTCTAGAAAACTCCAGACATCTTCTCAAAGATCCCAACGGTCAGATCATGGACAAGTGTCTTGTGAAGTTACAAACCAAATTTCGAGAAGATCCAACGGTTAACAAAGGCTGGGAAGCGTATTTACCGAGGCAGCTTCATGTAGTTTTCTCTAGAAGCTTCATTAAGAGGCTTCCTCTAGAAGCTTCATTAAGAGGCTTCTAGCACACTCCAGAGATCTTCTCAAAGATCCCAACGGTCAGATCATGGAAAGTTGTCTTTTGAAGTTGCAGACCAAATTTCGAGAAGATCCAACGGTTAACTAAGGCTGGGAAGCATTTTTACCGAGACAGCTTCATGTAGCTTTCTCTAGAAGCTTCATTAAGAGGCTTCCTCCAGAAGCTTCCTCGTGGCTTCTTTGAGAAGCTTTCTCAAGAGCCTTCTTTGAGAAGTTAGATCCTTATCTATCCACACCCCTCTATTAACTAAATTAACTTCCTTAAAAATAATTACGGATGAAAATAACGCAACAAATAATCAAACATCAGACATAATTACTAATAATATATAGATATATATATATATATATATATATATATATATATATATATATATATATATATATATATATATATATATATCAGGGTGTTACATTTGGGGTTTAAGGCTTAGTGTTTTGGGGTTTGGGTTAAGGAAGGTTTATGGTTTAGGGTTTAGGGTTTAAGGCTTAGGGGTTTGGGGGTTAGAGGTTATGTTTTAGGGGTTAGGGTTTATGGTTATGTTTTTAACTAACGAATTCATTAAGCCCCACAAATAACTATTGTACACGAACCAAAATAAGTAATGTTTTTAACTAACAAATTTATTCAACCCCAGAAATTGAATACATGGAAGAGAACTTAAACAAATACAAGTCACTCGACTAACATACATAAATCAATGATTTGAACAACTTCCACGCTCAGATTGCATTGGACAGTGACGTCTGTTATGCCCTTCGGCTCCACATCTACTGCATTTTTATCGGTGCTCAGATGGTTCGACCCAATCCATCTCATTCCTTATCCTTGTTGATTTTGGCCGACCTTTCGCACGAATTGTAGTTGGGTCAGGGATAAGTGTTCATGCGTCATTAGAAGGAGGAATAACCGGTTCATTCCCAAGAGGCCACCATTATGCGGAGTAAGCTTTTAAGATGTGCTCATTTGTATAAACAACATCTATATATTGGTAGTAGTTCAGGCTCACGTAACCACAAGCTGCAATAATATGTGAACATGGATAGTGAAGCATAGAATACCTTCCGCATTGACAATAATGACCATTCAAGTTAACTGCCCACTTTTTTTTGCCACGTTGCATAATAGGATTGAAGGTCTCCTCTACTTCAAACCTTGTGGAGTGGATATCATACACGCGAACGATGTGCGAACAAGCTTGTTCTTGATTTTTTCTAAGTTCTTTAACAAGCTTTGAACAATATACTTATCCTTCATTTAACTGTCTTTGGGCTTGGCGGCCACGTTCAACAAAGTACTTTCGACACCTGCTGTACGTTGATTTGACCAATGCTGTTATGGGAATGTTGTGACAATCCTTCAAAACCTTATTGATACATTCTGAGAGGTTGGTTGTCATGTGGTCATATCGACGTCCTTCTCTATCATAAGTCATCGTCCATTTTTCCTTTGAAATGCGATCAATCCATGTTGCTATGGCTGGACTCAGTTCACGAAATTTTTCTAAATTTTGATAAAAAAAAATGTGCTTGCAAGGAGTGTAGGCTGCATAAAATTAGTTATGAATAACAATTTTAAGTATATATGAAAGTTAAATAAACGTGACCATCAAATATAAAATCTTACCCAATTTCGTCAACATTTCTTTTTGTTTGGCATTATTGAATTTCTGATTGAAGTTGCTTGCTATGTGTTGCACGCAGTAGACATGATAACCGTGGGGAGGTTGTCAACCAAGTGCTTTGTTAGCGACAACGGACTTTATACTCGCGTGTCAATCAGATATCAGACAAATACCATTTTTATCTGTGACGTGTTCACGCAAGTGTGCCAAAAACCATGACCACGCTGTCAACGTCTCACCTTCGACCACCGCGAATGCTAGAGGAAGGACACCACCATTTCCATCTTGTGATGTGGCCATTAAGAGGGTCCCACGGTATTTGTCGTACAAATGTGTGTCGTCAACTTGTATGATTGGCTTACAGTACTTGAAAGCCTCTTTATATTGGCCAAAAGTCCAAAAAACTCTATGAAATTGACGGTGTTCATGACTAACCGTATTCCCAACGATAAAATCGTCATGTAGTATTTGAAAATATGATCCAGGAGAATGATTTTGCATGTGTGTTAGCCACGATGAAAGTTTCACATATGACTCATCCCAATCGCCATATTCAATTGCAATGGCTTTCTGTTTCGCCAACCAAGCTTTTTTGTACGACACCTTGTACGCAAATTCACTGTTAATCCTCTCTTGAATCAAAGAAACTTTTATTAATGGATCTTCTCTGATCATGCCTGTCAATAACATAACAAAATTTAAATGACAATTAACAAAAAATGAACATAATATGAACATAAAATACGTACCTACTACACAAGTGGCAATTAAATCTGAATCAAGTTTCTCGTGATCTTGTGTCATGGTCATATTCAGGCATGTGTGTGGTCCACCCCATTGTGTGACTTTCCACGTATCTGTTTTTTTTAGATAAAATTGCCCTCATATAGAAAGGGCAAGGACACTCTGCACTTTTATTCAAGCAATAAACCACATACTTGTTCGATTTGCTTTCAACAACTTTGAAACTTTGATGCACCTTCATAACATATTGTTTGACTGCATTTTTGACCGCATCTTTACTATCAAATTCCATGCCAACATATAATTCTTGGCCAACATTAAAGGTCAACGACATCTCCAAACAGCAAATGTCCTCCTTATCAGGATAACTCCAATTGATATTGTTATAATGTAAAGCATCATTCCAAAATGGATTTTCAATTCGTTGTGCACCTAACAGTTCAAAATAAAAATTCAAATCATACTTATTTAGCATTAAATACAATTGTCATCAAATAATAAATGTATTGTCCAATTTTTTTATACAGCAAATTATACCTTCTGCTGGGTGAACAATTCTTATTGGTTGAATCATGTCAGTGACTTCATCGTCTGTATCAGATATACCGTCAACACTGTCATCTTCGTCAACATGTAAATTGCTCATATTTGTTGATGGTTGTGTCTCATCATTAGATAAATAATTTCCACATGATGTAAGTGAATTTGCAGAATGAAACATTGAACCACCAGCCTCATCATTTTCTATGTACAATTCCAGAACTGACATTTGGTCTTGTTGTTTAAAACTTTCCAGCATCGTTTCAACGTCTTCGTCATCAAATAACACTTTCAAGTTCAACGTTTATAAATTTTTAACACACCAACAAACCAACCTAATCTAATTAAAAAAAATACTACAACTTCATATTAAAAAAAATTGTACTCAAAATACTAACTTCAAATAAATATGATCTACAAATTTTTTTTATTCAAAGTTCAAATGTTCATCAATTTTTAACACACTAATAAATCATCAACACCAACCTAATTTAATTAAAAAAATAATACAAATTTCATATTCAAAATATTTTATTTTGACTGAAAATATTTTCTTCAAATAAACATTGTTACACAATTTTTCTTTTATTTTTGACATTTAAACACACACTAACAAGCCTATCAAACATAAAAGCTAATTTAATTTTTTTAAAAATAAATACTTCATACCATAGAAATTTTCAAAGCCACGAAAACGAAAGCAAAAATCAAGTTGAAAGGGAAAGCACTGAAAAAATGAAGAAGGTGATGGGGTATTTAAACACCCTAAAACGCCAATGCTGGTGGCGTTTTCAGGTATTCTCGTGGAAACTGCACCTACGTAAGTCGCAGGAACGAATGACGCCTCCCTCTTGCAACTCGCAACCCCCAATGGCGCGTCCCAACCCTGCCACGCTGCAACCCAACCCTGCCACTGCACTCTGCAACGTTGCAACCTAGGGCTTTGTGTTTGACTGGCCATGCTCAACTCGCCATTGTTGTTGGCGCTTCCAAAGCCACGTCAGCAAAAGGGGAGGCACTGGTGGGAATGGCGACACCAGCGCCACGTGCCACGTCCCTGTCGAAGGCGCCAGTGGTGGTGGCGCCATGCATGGCATCTACGTAAAAAACAACACCTCTGGGGAATAAGTTTAAAAACAGCCCTAGATTGGGAAATACTTTGTAAAAGAGCCCCAAACTGGGAAATTTGCCTTCAATCTTATATTTATAAACTTCAATTTAAACATGCACTTAGCTTATACGTAGTCTCCTCTCAATAACAAAAGCTTGTACATAGTCTTGTGCTAGTTTTTATGTTTTTTCATTTTATTCTTTTTTTGCTTATATCTTTCTTGTATAAATGAAAAATGCATATTGAGAAGAAGACATTAAAGCCTTAAAAAATAAGGTCAAAATCTAACTTAAATAACCAGATAACATAGGAACCTAGGGCAATGATGATTATAGGCTTCAAAACACGCACCTAGAAAACAAATCACAGAACAATTTGCAAAGAAGAATGAAAACTATAAACTTCCAACCACAAGAGAGCGCACCAGTCACTGGAATTACCCATCAACAGGGGAGAATAGAATTGCAAAATTCTTCTTCTTCTTTCTCTTCCTCAATCTACATAAGTACATAACCATTGTTTCTCTATTCAGTTTAGCGAGAACCAGATTCTGATCAAACCCGAATTAAATCATCACTTAATTTAAAATAAAAACTTTCTCTGCTACTGAATAGTGTTATTGTGTGGTTAGTTGAGCCAAAAAGAGAAACATAAAGAAAAAGAAAAGAAAAGTTATGATGGGGAGGATTTGGGGTGATTCAGAAGAGGGTGGTGAATATGGAGGACAGTGTTCATGGAGTTTCTTAACTGGGAGGAAAAGGGTCGATTCTTCATCTAAGAGCAATTCTCAAAGCCAACTTGCCAAGGAGTTAATTGTGCCTCATCTCATGGCAATTGGTAGTTCAACTTTTTTTCTTTTTCTTCTCTTCTTCCTTTTATTCCCTGGTGTGTTAATCATTTTCAATTACTTTTTTCATCTGGGTATGTGTGGAAAAGGTTTTTTAAATTACATTCATGGTATATATTTCATATTGCAGGAAAATTATAGATAAATGCGATCACAACTGTGGTTGCAAAGTCTGGGGCAAAAATCACGGTCGTGGTAGTTATTTAAATCCTTGGATGTGGATCCGTTCAACATTTATTTCAACATATTGTTTTCACAATACCAAAATTTCCTGTGTTTTTCTTTTTTCTTTTTGGTTTCTAATTCTTGTTATGAGTACTTTTTCTCATAAGATTTTCCTGTTTGAATTTCTTCAGTTTTTGAGTCAAAGGATTATATATATATATTAAAGGAATGGTGGGATAATTATTTCACTAACGATGAAAAATAAAAAATTTACAACGCTGTCAAAACCGATCTCAATGAAAAAGTCATTACAAATGACGATAATAAAAAGATTTCTGACACAGTTTTTAGGTTTAGAGATAGGAGAGAGACACTCTTGATAAGTTTTTCTTTCAAATTCAATGAATTTCAAGTTTTCTTTCCATCTCTCTTCTTCCTCTTGACTGATCTTATGCAGTTCTACCGTCGCTTCAGTTTCTTCCCTTCTTCCCCCCTTACAGATTTTGTTCGGCTCTGCCGTCGTTTTTGTTTCTTTTTAATCATACTTACGTTTTAATTTCTAGTACACTTAATTGTTTTCGTTAATTTAATTTTGTTTAATTTCCTGTTTATCACTTAATTGTTTTTGTTAAAGAAGAACACACACACACACACACACAAGCATGTACCAAAAAAAACCTCTAGTGATAAACGTTTTTCTTTCTTTCAATATTCTAATTTTTGTGGTGGCCTCTACCTTGAGAATGGAGGCAAGCGAGGTGAAATTTCCTAATACTCCCTCCACATGTGTCTACTAGAATACACAAGGTTATTAGAATAGGCGAGAACCAAGATTGACAATAGGCTCTAATATCATGTTAAATTTCTGTTTAAACAAACTTGATCAATGTTCCAAACATGTTTCGCATTTTCCTTTTGTTGGTTTGTACTTTGATTGCTTGTTCCAGTTGTCACGGTTCTTTCTTTGTTCCTTTTTTTTTCTTGAAGTTTTCTATTTGCCAGGTAAAATTATCAATGTGCTTTGTTTAATTTAATGTGTCTAGGTAACATCTCATTTTTTATAAAATAAATTAAAAAGGATTTTTATTTAAAAACAAATAGAGTTTTAGAAAAATTTATGAGGTTTTTTATAATTATATAAATAAGGAGAAATAACATTATTAAAATAATGGTTTGAAGGAAAATAAAAAGAATATTTTATTTATTCGGAAATAAAATAGAGTTTTTTTTATAAAAAAAATAGAGTAAATAAAAGGTCGAGAGTACATTTACGGTCCTCTACCATGTGAATGCTATGACCCACCCAATAACTTTTCCCCTCTTACCTTCATGTACATCTGCACCACAAACACATAGGAGCAGGGAGAAAAAATAACTGGTGTCAAATGACATTAGGAAAGGCAAAAGAAAAAAATAATAAAAGCAACATATTGGTTTAGTGGCAAATATTTCAGTTTTCAAGTTCTCATACATTGATAATCTCTAGATATACATACTCAAATTCCTTGAGTTTTAAAAATATACTCTCTAACACACTTCCTTTAAACACACTTTTTATAATTGATTAAAATTTATTTAAAACTACTATTATGAAAGAATTCTTTCCTATACTCTAACAACTACAAAGTCAAAAGAGAATCATTATTTATGTGGGACCTATACAATTTGCCATTTTTTTGATAAATTTCAAGCAATAAAACAGAGTGTATTCAAAAAAGTATATTAGATAATATTTTTTTAGCATTTCTAATCCCTAAAACAGTATAAGCTGATTTGAGATGTTAATAAGTGTACTGTAATGAGACTTGGCCTTATCTCTATGTACATTAAATTTAGGCTTAATCATACTATTGATCCCTTAATTATATTAAGACTTAATTTGATCCCTCAATTATTAAAAGGTTTAATTTAATCTCTCAATTATTTTAAAGGAAAGAATTATATCCTTTCCATCAGATCTATTAATTATTTGACATAAATTAGAACTTTTTATATTGGTTGTCAATACAATTGATATAAAACGTTATATTTTTTAAATCAGTTACTTGACAATTAACAACCAATGTAAAAACATGACCTGAAGCTTAAATTACTTCACTAATGTTTGTGATGCCACTTGGACATTAATTTTATGTTATGACCTTTTAATTAAGTATTTTATGTCGGGCATTACTAGTTATGTTCGCTTTGTATTATGTGGAGTTGGTGACATTCTTCTTTTGTCTAGTTTTGTCTTCCTAACCTGTATGGATCAAGATGATGCAAGACACAACTTTGGGCACTCTGCAGGTATGGCTTGCAATTGTTATCTTATGGCAAATAAACTTATATGGCTTGTGTGAGTGAGTTCCTTGTTCCTTTACAACTAATGGGATATTGAATGTAAGAGCATATGTCATATGCAATAAAAACAAATTATGAAAACTAGACTAGTGGACCCGCTTTGCATGAGCTACAGAAATAAAAAATTACCTGTGTTTAAAATGCAAAAGAATCCAATAAAAAATGTAAAAGAAGAAAAGTAAGAATGTATCATGTGTTAACACATGTAATTGTATTTGGTGGCTAGACAGTTTTATTACTTTATATATATTATTGATAACTTGACCATAAATACTATATAGCAAGATTGTAGGAAATTTTACACTGTAGATTCTATTGGAACAAAACTATTTAATTGGGGAGGGAGTTATAATATTATTGGACTAAAATATGAAAAGATTGGAATTTCTAACTTAGAATAGTTTTTATTTAGTTGCCTAAATTCATTGCAAGATGTTTTGTGGTGTGAAAATAACTGTTTGATCCGTTTTCTTGTTTCACTTGCCCGTGTTTGCCTCTGCTTCTCATAGCTTGCATTCTTATCAATTCCTATTTACTTGTTAATCTTGGGTAAGTATTTATATTCAATTCTGGAAGTACATGGAATTTTCCCTTCAAATTTTTTAAAATTAAATATTAGTTAATCTTAAAAAGTTAAGTTGACATTAATTTGGTTCCAATATAAAGTGAGAATAATTTAGCTTTTCAATAATGAAAAAAAGTTACATAAGTTTTTAGTCCTTCTAGAATTTGAAATTTTGAGATTTAGTTCCTCTAAAAAATTATTTATTTATTGTTATTCCTTTATTTTTATTGTTCAAGGTTAGTTTTTTCTTCGTTCCTTTTTATCCAATTTTAATTCCTCCAAAGGACTATTTATTATAGCAATAAAAATAAACAAAATCTAAAAATTCGACAATTTTTTTTTTAGTTTTACCTATATTAATTCATGTTTGTAGGCAAAAGGCATTTGCGGGATAGATCATTTTTCTTGTAGTGTTAATTAAACTTGTTGTTTTTATCACTATAGTGCACGAGCTATTTTTTATGATAAATGACCAGTATAGGTAAATATAGATAAAGTGTATCATTTATTATAGATAAATCCAAAGCATTTCATATTTATAAACTTAACCAAAAGAATAATAAATTCAATGTAAAGTGTATCATTATAACGAAGTATTAAAATGAGTATAATTTATAATTTATATATTATATAAATTATACACACCATGTTGGTGTTTCTTGTTTGGCCGTAAGACAAAGGAATTCTTAATGTCATTATAAGAGGTTCATTTTCATGCACATTATGGTCAGGTTCAGCAACATTTGCACCTTCTAAACACAATTCATAAGCCTTCTAAATTTAAGCCTACAGATGATTTTACCTAACTGTATTCAGGAAAAAAGGTTCGTAAAGAAAAACAATTGAAGTAAACTCAAGGCTAACACGAGTCACTCATAAATGATTATAAACTTCAAAACTCAAAAAAAGACTCAAAGTTTCCTTAGTTGTGTACTACAATGAAGTCAATGTAACACCTTGACGAATCACATCAAAAAGAGAGGGATCCAGAGGTTATGCAGGTATGAGACAATACTACTGAAGATGACTTAAATGAATTAATTGATACTAACTATATAAACAAGATGCATTTACTTTTCGGTAGTCCATCACTTAAGAACTCCATAGTTAAGCACTACCTATATAAACAAGATGCATCTACTTTTTGGTAGCATATCACTTAAGAACTCCATAGTTAAGCATGTTTGGCTTGGAGTAGTTATAAGATGAGTGACCTTCTGGGAAGTTTCCTGAAAAGCGTGTAAGTGAGGACAAAGTACACTGAAAAGTCTTATATTGGTTTGTAGGAACAATGATTGATCCTGAAAGCAGCTGAAGTAGATTGTCGAGGTCTCTAAAAGGGCTACCTATATAGGGTTTTGACCAACGAGGAGTTAATTGAAGTGTCATCATGTGAAGTGTTATAGTGTAAGAGTTGCCAAGAAGTCAACAATTAGGGGCATTACAGTCAACATGCTCATTAGATGAAGATAAAACTTCGATACCAAAGAAGTAATCAACAACTAAAGTACAAAAGAGCATTGCTCTGGATGGAACAATTATGAGCAATTGTGAAGAATAACATTACTGCAACATACTCATAATGGAATTGCATTAGCAAGATAAGTTTATTCTAGACATCATATTTGAAGTTCTAGAAATGAAATTGATATGTTCTTGGTGGATATGGAAATCTTAAAAAAAAGAGCTTCAACTTTCATGAAAGAGTTATCGTCTGAAACAACCTGGATTATTGACAAAATTGAGCCTGAAGTTGCAGACAATGATCTGCCTAGATAACTTGATATGTGTGCACAAATTTGAAGACTTCTTGAGCTACAAAATTGAATTTGAGATGATCTCAGTGTCTATAGAAATCTAAGAGAAATATATACATCTTTCCTGAAAAAATTGATGATCAAGATAAAAATGTCACTTTGTCCTCTCAAATTAATGCAACTGTAATGCTTTGAAGATTGCTTATGTTGTAGTGGTCCAATTAACATGAGACTAGTGCCTGAATGTCTATGACAATGGTCTAATTGAGGACTATGAGAATGAGAACATCAAAATGATACTTTGAAGATAATCATAATCAAGACAAGAAAGTTCTGATATGACAAAATCAAAATGATGTATTGAAGTCAAGATCATGAAGGATTTGTGCATCAGAATGACGCAACAACATCATGTTTTCCACATGAAGCGACACACACAGAGGACTCATCAGAAGAGTGAAGTTGACATCAAAATAGGATACAAAGCAATATCACGTCATACATGTGCAGTCACAAAAGATAGTTGACTCATCAAAAGACTAAGGTTGATAATATCACATCTTCCATATACAGGAAGACACATAGAGGGCTCATTAAAAGATGTATGTTAACAACCTTTTAAGATACAAACAAAAGAAAGTTGAGACTTGTCCTTGAGAATATCTATTGTTCAATATCAGAATGAAGACTAAAGACACTTTGCGAAGTCTGAACCAAATTTAATTTAATTTCACATATGATTTAAGGTAATTATCTAACTTTTTTGGTATAGTGAACCTTGTTTTAATTCAATATTAAGAATTAACACCTACAATCTTTAGGTTGCTAGTTTTTAGAATCTCTTGATGTTTTTATGGAGTTTTTGCAAGAAATCGAGTCAAAATTACAAAGAGTTTTGCTTTCTTAAGTACGGCTTGTTGTGCGCTTAAGCGAGCCAAGATAGAACCAATTGGAGTAGTAATTGGCATGCCTCGCTTGAGCAAGCCTTCCTGATCACTTGAGCAAAAAGAACTTAGAGGATGAATGATGAATTCAAGCTTGCTTAAGTATGACATGTTATGCACTTAACTGAGATAAGTCAATGAAATACTTTTTGTCCCTCTATTGACTTGATTGCCTCACTTAAGCATCTTAAGCCTAAGCATCAAGATGCTTAAGCGAGGCTATCAAGTCAATGGAGGGACACAAAAACCTTAAGGGAGACATTTTGTATGCTTAAGCGAGTCAAAAGCTAAAGAAAATAAAAGCAGAAGGTCTCACTTAAGCGAGACATTACTCATGCATAAGCTAGGAGGCCGTGACAAGCCCAAGCCCATATTAGAATATAAAAGGCCTGAGGTGTGATTAAAGGGGCATGTTGGAACGTTTGAAGCAATAGTTCTCTGTGTGTGTGTGAGAAAGAGGGAGCACGATTCCTAGGGCTTTTAGCTTGATTATATTATGTTTTTGTATGTTGGATTTTTGAATTTGTAATCAAGTTATAAGAAACTAATCTCCTCATCTGTTGGGGTTGGAAACGACTGAACTCAAGTTCAAGTAATACTCTTCTTTTAGTATAGTTATTAAATTTTATTATTATTATTTTTCTTCTCTTAAAGCTTGTTCTAGATTGATCACGTATTGGTTGATCTTAGGAATCGATAGTCTAGTCGATAAACATTTGTTTGATTCTCGAAGTGAGAAAATTCTCTAATTGGGATTGATTCTAGATATAGGTCAATACCAATTAGGCTAAAGTCTGAACCAAGGAAAAAATACTAACACAATAGCAACAACAACCTTCACATGTTACCTATGCTGAAGTATGCTACTTTAGAATGATCTGCGTTGTGAAGAAGTGTTTGTATTAATGGAGTTGAGCTATCTACATTGTTATATCATGTTATCTTCATAAGAAGGAACCTACATAAAAAAAAATCCATTCCCAGCAACATCAGAATGCAATTCTGATGTACCTTCAAAAGCTTATCATATTTGTTCTTCAGAATGGAAAACTTCAAAATGAATTCAAATTTGTCAAGTCAAGTACAACTGGCATATTTCTACTTCTTTAAGAAGTTATTGTAGAGATAAGGGCCCCACTTCCAACAATTATTTTTTTGGACCATTTCAGACATGAAGGAAGTTTTTAAAGAGAGAGAAGAAGAGACCCAACTATCATAACGACTAGTTTGACCTGTGGGGTCTATATACTGATAAAAGACCACTATAGAACATGAGACAGAAGGTAGGAGACAACCTACATTGTGCAAAAATGTGATTCATCTCCTCTCTCCCCCTCCATGATCCTTTGTGATCCTTTTATGAGTAGAAATGAACAAAATAGAGTGAAGTACAATCAGAGCATCTATAAAGATCCAAGCTATGAGTATTGTTTAGCTGTAAAATGCCTTCAAGCACATTCTCCTTGTATGCAATCTGTATGTATCCCAAATTAACCAAGTGGGTTAAGTTTGGATGTGAGAGAAGTGATATAGGGAATCCATGGAAGGTGGGTAGCTTAGAAGGAGTCTCTAAGAGTGCAGCCTGAAAAGGCTAGAGTGAAATAATACTTATGTAACCTAAAGAGGTGAAATAAAATACTTGTATTGTCTCTCGATGTTGTGTTTGAGTGGGTGATCTCCAAGCTAAGACCTGTTGGAACAAGTGGCCTCATAATAATTAAGAAGGGGAGTTGAATTAATTATGAACGTGTCTTGACTAATTAAAAATTTATCCTTCTTAATGTTACTAGATTCAATTAGGCTTTACTACTAAGTTATGAGAAAGTAAAGAACAGAAACAATAACTTAGACAAAAGTAAAGCGGAAAAAAAAGTGCACAACGAAAAAGTAAAGAGCGTAGGAAAGAAGAAAGCAAACACAAGTTTTATACTGGTTCGACAACAACCCGTGCCTAGATCTAGTCCTCAAGCAACCTCTTGAGATTTCCTTTCCTTGTAAAAATCCTTTACAAGCAAAGGGCCACAAAGGATGTACCCTCCCTTGTTCTCTTTGAACAACCAAGTAGATGTACCCTCTACTTGAAGCGAGCCACAAAGGATGTATCCTCCCTTGTGTTCACTATTACAACCAAGAAGCTACCCGCTTCTTACACAAAATTCTCAGACGGTTAGTTCTTTGAATTCAGTGTTTGGGCAAAGAATTCTCAGACGGTTAGTTCTTTGAATTTTTTGTTTGGGGAATCAAAAGAATTCTCAGACGGTTAGTTCTCTGAATTCTTTTGGCAAGAGGGAGAAGAAATGAAGAATAAGAGAAAAACAGAAGGATAACACAATTTTTGTTTTTGTAGAATTTTCTTTTCTTCAAGGAAAGATTGAACAAAAACTTAGAATGAATTTGGCAAAGGTTTTTTTTGTGTTATTGTATATTGTATTGTGTATCTAAAATGCGTGTCAAGGTCTTATATTTATAGAACCTTGATACCTTTTGAGAAAACCATGTTAAGAGTTATTTCTCTTAATATTTTCTTCAAAAACATTCACTGGTAATCGATTATCATAATGGTGTAATCGATTACACAATGTATTTTATGAAAAGTTGTGACTCTTCACAATTGGATTTGAATTCCAACGTTCAGATTCACTTGTAATCGATTACTAATATAGTGTAATCGATTACACTATTTGAAAATCATTTTGGAACGTTGCAAAGCATTGAAACCAGTTTGAAAACTATCCTGGTCACTGGTAATTGATTACTACCAAATGATAATCGATTACCAGAGAGTAAAAACTCTGGTAACTTAGAAGATTTCTGAAAATCCTTTTTTAAAACAAAAAGTGTTCTATTTGATGTTTTTTGAAAAATACTTTTTACTACCTACTTTGACTTGGCTTGATGCTTCTTGATTTCTTCATTTGATTCTTGAATCTTTGAGTGGAATCTTGAATGCTTGATTCTTTAATCTTGAAACAACTCTTTGAGCTTTGGCATCACCAAAACATCTTGGTGAATCATCATGGTAGCTTTTCCTTTCTCCCCCTCCATGATCCTTCAATGATCCTTTAATTAGTAGAAATGAACAAAATAGAGTGAAGTACAATCATAGCATTAATAAAGATCCAAGCTATGAGTATTGTTTAGTTGTAAGATGCCTTCAAGCACATTCTCCTTGTAATCTGTATGTATCCCAAATTAACCAAGTGGGTTAAGTTTGGATGTGAGAGAAGTGATATAAGGAATCCATGGAAGGTGGGTAGCTTAGAAGGAGTCTTTAAGAGTGCAGCCTGAAGAGGCTAGAGTGAAATAATACTTATGTAACCTAAAGAGGTGAAATAAAATACTTGTATTGTCTCTCGATGTTGTGTTTGAGTGGGTGATCTCCAAGCTAAGACCTAGAATGGTGTTGTGGTGAGGAGATGTTGAAAGTCTAGCAATTAGCTTGCAAGGTGACAATCCAATAAGTTGTTTGTCTAGTAGTTAGCTAGTTGGAAGCCTAACAAGTTGTTGACAATGGTAAAAATCCAGCAGTTGGCTAGCCCAACATGTTGCTAGTTGTGTTAATGAAAATCTCGTTAATTTGAGTGAGAATTGGGCATAACCCAAGGTTGCGGTTAACCGGTATAAAAATTCATGTGTTGAATCCTTTCTTCCCTTTCTCTTTACATTATGTTATTTGTTATCTTATATACTGCATTTGCATCAGAACGTTTGAGCATCATAATGACATACACCATAATGCATACATAAGAAAAGTTTCACAACAAGCTTAACTGATTTGTAAAATTGAATGTCTAAACTAAATCATCTTTGGGATAACGAGATATGTTTTAAACCAGTTTAATTATATGCATCAAAGTATGAAATCTTTCATAAAAACATAAAAATGATTTTGTACATGATTACATAACAAGATCTATTCTATACAATGTCTTTCCGAGTACAACATTCAAAACATTAACTTTCTGAGTGCTGAATAATCATTACATAATTTGCTTTCATAATAACTAAAAGTTATATTCATTTATGTAATGATCTTTTGAACATGAACAAACACACATTGACATTAGTTTCTCCTAAACATATCAAATATTTAGTAATGAATGTTGTGACTAACCACTCAGAAAGCTTAGCTGCCTAAGTGTGTGGCCCTTTATGTCTAGACATTTTGAACATCAAGATACTCTTGAATAAAAGTTAAAAAAGTTAAAGTTTCAGCCAAAATTGACAAAGTGACAATTTACCCCCTTCTTGTGACATTCTGATAACTTCAATACTATCAAGAGTACATCATACAAATTATATTATATGTAATTCTATAATTATATATTCATCTTATATTTTTTTTGTTTTTTATTTATTATTTATTTAAAAATTTAGCCAGACACTCGGTGACTCTCTTGCCCTAGTTATTTTATAATTATCTTTCTTTAAAAATAAATAGTCTTATCAAATTAAAGGAGGGTTAGTTAAAATTAATATAACTTAATAAACTTTAGCTAAACATAAAATGTTTCTCAATTTCCTCTAAAAACAAATTTTTCTCAATTTATTTATCTGTGGGGAGCGTGTCATTTTCCCTCCTCATCTCATCCTTTCACAAGCACGCAACTTGTGCTGCTTAGCCGAATGCTACTCAGTGCTTCTTTTTCTTCTTCTTCTTCTTCTTCTGTTGCTGTGAAGTGAAACCATCAAGCATGTCTACGATGCTCTCTCTCTCCGCTTCTTATTACTCTTCTTCTCGTCTCTTGTGTCCCTTCTCTTCTTCGCGCAATCCTCTTCTCTTCTTCACGCGCTGCCGCCGTCGTCGCATTGCACTCTCTTGCACTCGCCGTCATCTTGCAGGTTCTCTTCGCCTAATTCCTCTTCCTCTTTCCAACAACAAAATTTTCTTTTTCTTTTCTTTTTTCAATTGTGAGTATCATTATTGTTTGATATCTTTCAGTTGCCGCGTCGGAGAGAGAGAATGGTGTCTTTACGTCTCCTGAGGTTGCCAAATCCTTCGACTTTGCCGCGGAAGAGCGCATATACAATTGGTATGCTTTTGAAATTAATGTTGAAATTAGTGGTGTGTTATTATTTTGACCAAGGTTTTAAATATCGGTCGCGGCAAATGGCGGATAAATGCGGTCAATACGGTCCCAATTGCAGTCGCAGACAGTTAAAGACCTTGATGTTGCGGCCCAAATCACGGTCGTGGACCGATAATTAAAACCTTGATTTTGACACACAGTGCAAAATAATCCTGCGTAGTGGAAAACGGCTTTTGCTGTTGTCGTTTTGCAGTGGCGAAAGAATTGGCATTCAAATTATTTGATTTTGATCCCTTGATGCTTTTGTATTGATATATAAAGCTTGGTTCTGGCTGTTTTGGAGTCATAATTGTTTCAATTTTGGTTTCTGTTTTTTTTTTTCTTTTGGCTTTTAAGGGCTCACACTTTGAAGCATGGATGATTGTGAGAATGTAAGTTATGTTTTGATTGTGATTATTGGATGCTAGGTGGGAGTCTCAAGGGTATTTTAGGCCGAGCTTTGACCGGGGAAGTGATCCTTTTGTGATACCAATGCCGCCACCCAATGTTACTGGTTCTCTGCACATGGGGCATGCCATGTTTGTGACACTTGAGGTTTCAATTTTTATTTTTTATTTAATTCATAGTTCATGTATATTACTATTACTATTAGTATTTATTTATGTACACTATGACATTTTCTGTATTTCGGTATTTCCCTATTGCTAAGGTTCCATTTTTTTTCTCTGTGATTTACTAAGGTAATTATAACAATGGATTTCTGATGCAACTCATTCAACTTTTGAAGTCATCAATTTTTTATGGTTGGTTGCTTGCTGGTTATGTGCACATGGAATTTAATATCAAATTGTGAAAAAAATAAGAAAAGATGTTATTCCTTCCTTTTCTGCTTGTTGCATTTTGTTAAGTGATGTTGAGTTGTGGTTTCTCTGTAAACTTTTTACACTAGTACAATACTACAAATGTGTGGGTAATATATGTATGTATTTCTCATCATGCATATTCATGTATCCGTGCAGGATATTATGATAAGGTACAATCGGATGAAAGGAAGGCCAACACTTTGGCTTCCAGGGACTGATCATGCTGGAATTGCTACTCAGGTTTGTCAATTGTGAGGCCAATTTTTGCCACCCATTTTTCTTCTCTCTCTCTCTCTCTCGCTCTCTCTTTGTCTGTAGGGTGCTCTGCATTTTGACTACAATTATTAAGGAGAGTTTAATGCTGTTCTGCTTATTCTGAGCTAATATTGTAATGTGCCTTGTAATGGATGTACATGACTATGATAGTTTAGCTTGTTAAGTTCTCTAATGTGTCAGCTTGGATTCCTTTTGCTTCTCTCATGCTTGTTATAGACTATTTTATTGAAGAAAAGAAATCAAGGAAATGTGTAATGTTAGCACTGATTTATTTTCACTATGGTTGGGTCTAAGACAAGCTGTATTTATTGGAGGATAGCATTGCCTATATGACTTTCCGCTACAGCTCTAATTTTTTGGATTTTTAAATGGCTTGCTATTTTTGTAGTTTTTCCATCCCTCATTCTTTTTCCTTACTATACAGTTTTATTTTGTCAGATATAATTTTATGATTCTTACTTTTTCTCCTTATTTCGTTCAGTTAAAGATCTTAGTTTTCCACTCAGTTTTATTTTCTTTCTCCCAGTTGGTTGTTGAAAGAATGCTAGCTTCTGAAGGGGTAAAAAGGACTGAATTGAGTAGAGATGAATTCACAAAAAGGGTTTGGCAGTGGAAAGAGAAGTATGTCTTCATGTCCTTGCTTATTTTTCTTCAATCTTATTTTTTGTTTTTGCACAGCCAATGGATTGCCCCTATCAAAAGATGTAGAATGGAAAAAATCTCATTATGTCCTATTACAAGAGATTAGAATCTGGAATATTATAAAGACTTAGGTGTATGAATTATATAAGAGGATAAATATTAAGTGATAAAACCTGTCTAAAAAAATTCATCTTTGGGCCATCCATTTTCACCTAAATCTGAATTATACTTTCCTCCTAATAACCTAGTTCCACTTCCATAATAATATAGTCTTAGAGGAATGTGATGTTGACCACTAATTAGGATTATCATTTCTCTTTATTTGACTCTTGATTTATTTTAGTTTATCTTGTTTCTTTATCTTTTCCTATCTTAATAAGATCTGGAATCTTGATTTTAAATCCTTACTTTATTAATTAGGATATTTTTAGATATGATCCTATTAATTAGGGATTTCTTTGTTTTATTTTAGATTTAATTGCACTTTTTGCCACCAAAGTTTCTCAATCCAGTGAATTTTGCCCTTCAATTTATAAAAAAGTTGTGATTTGTCTTAATTGTAGCAATTTTTCTACCCCAAGACAAACCATACTTTGTTAATTGAGGGCAAAATTTGCAAACAAAATCTTTGGGGAAAAATTTGCGAGATTGGGAAACTTTGGAGGCAAAAAGTGCAATTAAGCCTTTATTTTATCAATTAGAATCAATTAGGATAATTGTTAGCTATGATCTTATTAATTAGGAGTCTCTTTATTTTTGTTTTATCAATTAGTATAATTGTTAGGGATATCTTTGTAGCCTTTTTGAAGCTCAAATTTGATTGAAATTTTATCTACCAGAAAATATTTTCAGAAAAAACTTGTTAGTCTAGGAGGGGCTCCGTCGGAGATGAGTTTGCTTCTTGCTTTCACCATAGGACGCATGAAGGATTATTTCGTGTCTATGCGTGTAAGTTAATCCTATGCGAAGTTTCATAACAACTTAGTACAGAGTCAGCATGGCTGACATGGATTTAACAGCAAAACTGAATGCCTTCATAGAGCTGATGGTGGTCAGGCAAAGTGCACTAGAAGAGCATATGGCTGACCTTTCCATTATTATTTGAGGAGTGACTAAAGGCTCAGTCGGAGAGAACTCAGGAAACAAGCAGTGATAACAATGGAGGCAGTAAAGGTTCGGGAGGCAAAAAGGACTCACAATATGGAGGATCCATGGTTCCTCATTATTCCAAAATGGAATTCCCCACTTATGATGACACTGGGGATTCATTGGGATGTCTGAAACATTGTGAGTGATTTTTATAAATTAAAGGCTAGCTGATGGTGACAAGGTGGGATTAGGAAGGTTTCATCTAATAGGAGAGGTGCAGTTGTAGTTTGATCAAGTAGAAGGAGAAGAACCAGATCAAGATTGGGGGTGCTTTAAGGAAAGCTGTCATATATGATTCAGACCACCTGTGAGCAATAATCCATTGGGTGAGCTTTGTAAAAAGCAACAAGGTTTTGTAGAGAATTATCAACACTGCTTTAACTTGGTGCATTTGGTTTCATCGAAACAGAATTGTATTTGCAAATGAAAGGTTTAATGGTCAAAAGCTGATGGAGGATGCAATTTTCTTCTGCTGGAGTTGGCTCAAACATTTGGAAAAAGGATTTGATATTCCATTTCACTCATGGGCAAGCAACATAAGGGTTGGGTTTTGTAATCAGGGGGGGATTGTCCTATAGCTTTTTGATGGATGGATGTCTTTACTAATTCACACCTATGGAGTGTTAATTCTTGCAATAAAGCTTGAATTAGGTTTCCGTAGGTCCTCAAATAGTATGGACACAATGTACATATATCAGTCCCACTTGTACTAATCCCTTTATAATATTATAAATTAGTTTTGCTTACCAAAAAAAAAAACACTAGCTCCAATCCTTATTAGCCATAACTTTTAACCTCACCAACATATGAATCTTTTTACTGCTGGGCTGTTAGAATTAAGAATTGATATTGGGTTTCACCAACCATGAATTTTGGGTGTTGCCGTGAATATGGCTCGGGAGTTAGAATGCAAGCAAAGTGTCTCTTCAAGGGGGGTTGACACCACCTTTTACAAATGGGCTGTTTCTTCCACCCAGACAAGCTCAGCAACTAAAGAGGGTGGAGGGGACCACACAAATAAGCCTACTAGATCAGTAGTATAGTAGGTTCTACACCATTTATCAAAAAACTAATGAGGGAAAGAATGGTTGAAAGAAGAGCTAAGGGCCTGTGTTACAATTGTGATTAAGCTTATATGCAGTGGGACATAAATGTAAAAGGTTGTTTTGTATTCAAGTACTTGGGGAGGATGACAACTTAGACAAGGATGGCCGCAAGGAAACTCTTTTTAAAATTTGAATGTGAGCTTGAGTACACACTCAAAGTCGAGCTTGGAAGTGACAATGTAGACCGCTAGTTAGGATTATCATATCTCTTTAATTTAAATCTTGATTTATTTTAGTTTATCTTGTTTCTATCTTTTCTTAATAAGATTTAGATATCTGAATTCTTATTTGAGGTCATTATTTTATTAATTAGGATAATTTTTATATATGATCCTATTAATTAGGAATCTCTTTTTTATATCAATTAGGATGATTGTTGGTTATGATCCTATTCATTAGGAGTTTATTTATTTTATTTTGTCAATTAGGATAAATTTTAGTTATCTTTTGTAGTCTTTTTGAAGGGTAGGCTTGATTGAAATATTATCTGTGAGAAATGATTTTCAGAAAAACTTGTGTTAGTCTTGGACCGCTCTCGGTGGGACTCTCGGACCTCTTGGTGAGACTTTTTTAAGGACAAGTTAGCTTGCTTTCACCATAGGTCACAAGAAGGATTATTCCATGTCTAGGCCTATGACTTGATCCTCAGTGAAGGTTCATAACTGAATGTACCAAAACCATTTTAATATTTGAAATTTTGTTGAATATATTGTAGTTTGGTTTACATTCAATGTTCCTAGTTAGTTTGAACATAAATGGGGGCAAGATGGTGAAGATAAGGAATGACCTAGAACAGCTCTGATACATATACTGACTTGAATTGAAATGCTTGAATAGTATTGGAAAAACCCCAAGTTCTACATTGACTAGAGATAAAACCAAAATAGTGTATATAAGTGGGGGGCAACCCTCACCTCAGAAGTTGATTTTGTGAGGTTGAGTTAGACTCACCCAACTTCTAAGATGGAACATAAGAACCTACCCTAGATTTGTAATTTGGTCACATACCGTGTTATCCACGCACCAAGTCCAATAAGTGTTGAATGTGATTGAGTGTATTGGGAAAAATCCAAGTTCCACATTGGTTAGAGATAAGGCCAAAATAGTTTATATAAGTGGGGGACAACCTTCACCTCACGAGCTAGTTTTGTGAGGTTGAGTTATGGCCAAATCCAATTTCTAAGAAAATAGAAAGAGTCTTATTATTATTGATTGATTAGATAAAATGTCTCTTACTTACAAACATATAGGGATAAGGATATGCAAAAGTTCAGAAATAAGGATTTTAGGTTCTAAGGGCGGGTTTTATGTGTTGTATTTTGATGGGTGCCTGTATGGCTAATCTTCAGATGTAATTTCTCACTGTAACCTGTAGTACCATTGGTACTTCTAATTATCAATATAAATTATCTTTGCAGTTCAAAAAAAAATAAAAGGTTCTAAGGGGATTCTATCCTTATCAAGGTAATGATTATAGACCCATCTCTCTTATAGGGTGTGCTTATAAAATAGTGTCTAAAGTCCTTGCTAATAGGCTGGCTCTTGTTCTACCTCACATTATTGATGAAAGGCAAACTGCCTTTCTCAAAGGAAGGCATATCCTCCATGGTGTGATGATTGCTAATGAGGTCATAGCTGAAGCTAAATTCAAAAATAACCCCTGCATGGTTTTCAAAGTTGATTTTGAAAAAGCTTATGACTCGGTATCTTGGGGATTTCTAAACTATATGATGATGAGGATGGGATTTTGTGAAAGATGGAGAAAATGAATCTATGGATGTCTGTCTAGTGAAACTATATCAATTCTAATCAATGGCAGCCCCACTAGAGAGTTTGTGCCTGAGAGGGGACTAAGGCAGGGAGACCCCCTTGCACCTTTCCTATTTAACTTAGTAGCTAAGGGTCTTACTGGTTTGATGAGGGCAGCTGTCTCTAAAAACATCTTCAGCAGTTATCAAGTGGGGAGCCAAAAGGAAGAGATTAATATATACTGCAATATGCAGATGATACCTTGTTTTTTGGAACTGCAACTACAACTAATGTTAAAGTCATGAAATCTATCCTCAGAATTTTTGAGCTGGCTTCAGGGCTCAAGATCAACTATGCTAAAAGTCAATTTGGGTGCTTGGGTAAATCTGTGGCTTGGTGCAGGGAAACAGCTAATTATCTTAACTGTGGCCAGTTGGATTTTCCTTTTTCTTACCTTGGAATTCCAGTGGGGTCGACCTCTAAAAGCTGGAATGTTTGGCAGCCTCTTATCAGCAAGTTTGAATCTAAATTAGCAAAATGGAAGCAGAGATGCCTATCTATGGGAGGCAGGATATCCCTCATCAATTCTTAACAGCCCTTCCTATTTACCTATTGTCTTTCTTTAAAATTCCTAAAAAAGTGGTGCACAAGGTAGTATCTATCCAGAGGAATTTTTTATGGGGAGGAGGTTCTGAGGCAGCCAAGATTGCATGGGTAAATTGGGACACTGTGTGTCTTTCCAAGAACAAAGGAGGGCTCGGGATTAAAGACCTGTCCAAGTTTAATGAAGCCTTGCTTGGTAAGTGGGGATGGGAATTGGCAAACAACCAAAATCAGCTCTGGGCTAGAGTCTTGTTATCCAAATATGGAGGGTGGAATGCCCTATGTTCTGGTAGGGACAGTGCACATTTCTCTCATTGGTGGAAGGATTTAAGGTCTGTTTTCCACCAGCATCACAGCAACAACATCATTAATAATTTGAGATGGAAGGTGGGTGATGGGTTAAGAATCAAGTTTTGGAAAGATAAGTGGAGGGAGGGTGATTTAAGCCTACAAGATAAATACCCAAGCTTGTACCAAGTTAGTACTCAGCAGAACCATTCCATCAATTCAATGGGTCTTTTAGTTGATAACAGATGGGAGTGGAAGTTTCAATGGAGGAGAAATCTCTTTGATCACGAAATTGATATGGCAGCAGCTTTCATGGCAGACATTGTTGAGTTTCAAATCCAACCTTCAAGCAGGGACCTTCTCCTTTGGGGGCCTGATTCTGGTGGACCCTACTCCACAAAGTCAGCATACAACTTCCTGAAGGATGTTGACACTCAGGTTACTGAAGATAGTGCTTCCAAGATTATCTGGAATCTCAAAATTCCACCTAGAGCAAGTGCTTTCTCTTGGAGAATTTTCAAGAACAGAATACCTACCAAGGTTAACTTAAGGAGGAGACATGTGGAGCTGCCTTCTTATAATTGCCCGCTGGGGGATGAGGAAGAGGAAACTGTTGGTCATGTCATGTATTCATGCATAAAAACTAGGTATCTTTGGTGGGAGATTCTGAGTTGGGTCAATAGAGTGGGTCCATTCTCCATTGAGCCTAGAGATCACTTTAAGCAATTCTCTCTATGGAGTGGAAAAAGCTCAGTGGATAAAAGATGGCAAGTCCTATGGGTAGCTCTATCCATGACTATTTGGAAGCATAGAAATTCCTTGGTGTTCAACAACCAGAATTTTTGCTCCGAAAAAGTCATGGACGAAGCTTTATTTCACACTTGGTCTTGGTTAAATGGCATGGAGAAAAACTTCCATATTCACTTTAACCAATGGTCTACTAGACTGAAGGAAGAAATGTCTTAGGGGTGTTTGAGGTTTGGGTCTTCAGCTTATGTGATATACTTTTTGTAGTTGGGTTTGGCAGAATCTGCCTTTGTAATTACCTATCATTTTCAGTACATCTAGTACTGAAGTATTATTAATACTCAGATTTTTGCAGTGCAAAAAAAAAAAGGTAACTAGGTAACGTTAAAAGAATAAATATAACAAAATGAATCATTTTTTTTTTTGGAAGGCAGAAAATATATATATTATTAATATATAAACCAGTACCAGTGGTACCAGAGATAAAAGTTACAAGGCACCAAGGTGCTACCCTCCAAAATAACCATCCAACCTAAGCAGCAAAAACATACAAGCCCAACCCAAACTAGGCAACGGAATTTGTTATATTAGAAGACCAATGGTTGAAACTAGTACTAAAGTCTTTATCATTAGCCTTTAACCATGACCAAGCTAAAAAAATAGCATGGTCCATGACTTTATAGGGGTCAAAAGGTTTTCCTTGGAAAATCAAATGATTCCTATGCTGCCATATAGAGGTAGTTAAGGCAATCCACCACCCACATCTTGTACTATGGTTCACACTTGCCCCAAAACCATCACAGAATTGAGAAAAATGGTTAACAGGGTTAATTGGAAGGGGACCTACTACCCGGATCCAGCTCATAGATTCCCACCACAGGCCATTTGTCAGATTACAGTTGAAGAACAGATGGCCCACATCCTCCTGCACACATCCACACAAAGGACAGGTAGCTTCCTGAGTAATGGCATTTCTTCTTAAAAGATTGTCCTTGGTGGGGAGTCTATTTTTAAGAAGTCTCCAACAAAAGATCACTGCCCGAGGGGGGATTTTCAGCTGTTTAGGAAAGCTATAAAGGCAAATTCATGTATAGTGGCTTATCATTATCTAAGGGAGTTACATTTTCTATTTACTGCCATTTAATGTACATCAATCTGAATTATTATAAAAAAGAGATTTTGAGTGCTTCATTACTCAAACAATTTCATCAAATATTCTAATATTCAACTTGGTATTAGAGTGAACTCAAATAATTGATTAAAGGCCATTGACCGAATTCAATCATCTCTTGCCACTAGTGCTTCAACAATTTGTGTCTCTCAATCTACTAGCTTGTGTCTCTTTCTCTTAATCAACTAATATTCAATATCCATGGATAATTGATTTAGATGCTTCTTATCACATATTTGGTAATGGTTCTTCATTTTACTCCAAGTCTCCTAATATTCCTCAAGTCATTAGCGTAGCAAATGGATCTAAGGTTACTGCTAAGGAATTAGTCACGTTCCACTCTCTTCTTCATTGAACTTGAAATCTATCTTTTTTATCCCTAGTTGTCCTTTTATTTAATTTCTCTTAGCCAATTAACTCATTCTCTAAATTGTTCAGTGACTTGATTCTAATTCTTTTGTCATATAGGAATGTGGTACAGGTGAATAATTGGCCCATATGACATGAATCTCAAGGTCTCTATTATCTAGAATTATTAGAGTATTCTTACTTCCACTAATTAAAGTGTAATGATTTTTACTTAGTTATAGTTGACAACAACAAGCTAGCTAGGTTGTGATCCCCAACACGTTTTTCATTCTTCTTCTTTGATCTTCGATCCTTGGTCTTTATTTTTCCCTCCTCCACCACCTATCTCTGCTGTGATGATTACCGCTGGTGGTGGTGGTGGTGGTTTACCTTCGCCAAACGGTGGAGATGCACTGCCGATTCAGTCTTCCCCGATGAATACAAACTTCATATATTCCATTATAGAGAAGCTTGATGCAGTAAAGTACCTTTTATGGAAATCGCAGGTCCAACCTGTGATTCATGGTGTGATCGCCTTCATCACCTCATTCAGGAACTACAAATTCTGGAGCGTTTTGCGGCACTCGCTGATCGAGATGTTGGTCGCGTCATTGAGGCCTATTGCGCCTGGGAGCAACATGATCAATTGTTGCTCTCATTGCTTCAATATACTATTTCTACTCTGATGCTTTGCAAATTCATGGTTTGTGGTTGCTATGGGATAAAATCCACAATTATTTTCATGCTCATATGAATGCGAAGGCGAGGCAGCTTTGTACTAATCTTCGACTAATCTCTCTTGAAGTTCAATCTGTTTCCGATTTTCTCTCTGCAATACAAAATATCGTAGACTCTCTGATTGCTATAGGAGATCCGATTTCTGTGGAAGAGCATATTGATATTATCATTGAAGGCTTACCCGAAAATTATGACTCTTCTATTGTGTTTATCACTAATAAACTTGACCTTCCTTCTATTGATGAAATTGAAACCGTACTTGCACATGAATCTCAAATTGAAAAGTTTCGCAAGAAGAATGTTGCTTCCATTAATGTTGCGGCCACTTAATCTGCTCCTCTGATCTCTAATTTGGACACAGTGCAAGCTAATTTTGTGCAACAGACCTCTAATCAGAATCAAATCCCTAATCAGAATCAGTTTTTGAATTATCCCCAAACTGGTCAGAACCAAAATCAGCAGTCCAACTTCAGTGGTGGTCGTGGTGGTTGCTATGGTGACCGTGGTGGTCGTAGCTCAATTCAATTCAATGCTCTATCTGCTTCAAATTTGGATATGATGCTGCTAATTGCTGGCACATGCCTTCCTCCTCATTCTATGGTGCTTAACCTATCTTATGTTCACACCAATGACACAACCTATGTTTCCTACACAACAACAATATGCACCATCCCCTATGCAGTATGGTGCTGTGCCTATGCAATATGGTGTGTCCTATGCAGTATGGTGTTGTTGCTCCTCCTATGCTCAACAATTTACCTGCTCCACAACAGTTGCAGCACCAAACTTACTCGGGCAACACTTCTCAAGCTCCTATGATTGCCAATTATGCTTCATCACTACCACAGCCAGCTCCTACATCCTCCACTCCCCAAGCAATGCTTGCTGGAACCAGCACTAGTCCTTCTAGTAACTGGTATCCTGATTCTGGGGCTTCACACCATGTGACTTCTAATGTGCAGAACATACAGCAATGTGCTCCTTTTGAGGGGTCTGATCAAGTCATTATAGGCCATGGATAAGCTTTGCCTATTAAGCCTATTGGTTCTTCTTTCTTATCTCCTTTTAATTCTAATATTAGCCTTAATCTTCACCAATTACTGCATGTCCTTGCTATTTCTAAAAATCTGTCAAGTGTCAGTCAATTTGCTAAAGACATTTCAGTCTTTTTTTGAATTCCATCCAAATGTCTGTTTGGTGAAATCTCAGGGATCCAATGAGATACTTCTCAAAGGACGTCTCAGTTCTGATGGTTTATACACGTTTCCCAGCTTGCTGTCAAGTCCTTCTTCCAAAGTCAAGACAAACTCTCTTAGAACTAGTTCTATTTTACCACATGCTATTGTAAACTCTGCATCTGTACACTCTATTACAGCAAACACTTGGCACTCTAGGTTTGGGCATCCTAGTGCTGCTGTTCAAAAACTTGTAATGCAACTTTGTAAGATACCTTTTATCAATAAAAGTGAGCTTGATTTCTGTTGTTCATGTTGTCTTGGAAAAGCCCACAGATTACACTCCTTCTATCACTACTTATAATCACCCTCTTGAGTTCATTTTTAGTGATCTTTGGGACCAGCTCCCGTTTTTTTTCCTACTGTGTATAACTATTATGTTACCTTAAGTTTTGTAAGAGCAGACACAAGGGATGAGAGAGTGAGAGAGAGAATGAGAGTGAGTGGACCATAGTGGTCAGAGGGAGAGGAAAACAGAGGGAAGGGGAGAGACCGAGAGTGGATCCCAAAACGAATTATGACAACAATAAGCTTGGACAATCTCAAAGATATCACCATGTTAACTGGAGGGATAAGGATGCCATCACAACGTTTTACTTCACACGCTTCCATGAACACATAACAAAAAAGGATCTCTGGGCTCAGTTCAAGAAATGGGGGGACGTGAGGGAGATTTTCATCCCCAAAGACAGGAACAAAGGTGGAAGACGATATGGTTTTGTGAGGTTTAAAGGGGTATCCGACGAACTCAGATTAGAAAAACAGCTTGATAACATCATATTAGACGGACTCAAGATGTATGTTAATGTCCCAAAATACGGGAGAGGGAAGGTGAGGGTCGAGGAGCGTACCTCCAAACCCGGAATCTTGAAGGAAGGGCATAGCAAGGAAATGACTGCTGCGCGACATAGAGCAATGCAGAACAGCAAAAGACATATGCCAAGGTGGTCTCCGCTACCCAAAGGGATCACGGTCAGATGAAGCACCCCAAACCTCCACAACTGAGATACGTTGAATCCCACTCGTCACTCCACCTTCAAGTGGCAGCAGGGGAAAATAAATGATTCACAGACGCATGGGTGGTAGGCTTAAGAAATTGCGGGCTTTTGAAAGGATAGAGGATGACATACGTTGGGAGTTAGGCGTGAACGTCGTGCTGAAATATCTCGGTGATGACATGGTGCTCCTCCTTGGGATGGCGGGCAATAAAGCGGAGGAAATCATTGCCGAAGAGTATCAACACGGAACATCTCCGTTCCACTCGCTAGAGAGGTGGAATCCGACGATGAGACCGGGACACAGACTTGTTTGTGCCCAGTGTTGGGGTATTCCTATCGAGGTATGGGACATGGGGAACATTCGCAAAATCGTGGTGGGCATTGGAGACCTTGTAGAGGTCGACGATGATGTTGAAGACATGAGAAGGCTGGACAGGATGATGATGATGTTGAAGACATGAGAAGGCTGGACAGGGCTAGAATCCTCATCAGGACACCATGGAAACCGTTCTTCCACCACACTGTTGCAGTTACCATTGGCGGGGAGCTTCACCAAGTGAACATTGTCGAGGAGGGGGCGAGCGATGATGGGAGGCGCAATTTCTTGGGTCGAAGACCGTCAGACTCATCGGAAGAGCTAGATTCTGATGGTATTGATGGAGAGTCACTGATAGCCTTGCACTCGCCTCTGTACGAGCTCCGGCGTCAACCAAACAATCCAGATGCTGATCTGGTGTTCGCTGTCGACAACAATGGAGATCCCCTCACAGGCACCGGAACTCTCATTGGAAGATCGGCCAATCCATCGGACGTTAATCACTTCGACGATCTTGACGGCGGTCCTCCGATCGCAGTTCAGGTGCAGCTGATCTCGCGTTGGGGGAAGCCATTCACCCCTGACGGAGATACGGTTGCGGTCGCTGCCAACAATCCCGGGCCCCCATTATCCTATGGACCTCCATTCTAACACACAACGGATATTACCCAGGGAAGCTGGTTAATACCCCCCAATTTCGAAAATGGTGAGCGTACTTCGACCAAAAAGGATACGAAGTAGAAAGGTATAGGAAAAGGAGCAGAGGCAGTGACCAAAAATGGAGAAATACGCGTAGGTGATACACAAACAGGGAATGACCAGGGGGAAGGTGAATCACTGACAGGAATAGACGTACCCTTAGAAGATAAACAAAGGGAAGTAGCTGTTGGGGAGGTCAAATTTCAAACGAGTGTTGACCATGCAACCCCCATTGGGCTCCCCCACTCACAATCACCACATCAAAGCTATGATAAGGCACCTGTGTATTTTGAACCAGTGGGCCTCCCTCAACATTGTCGATCCAGCCCACTTCACCAAGCTAGGGACAGTGACCTCATTATACCACAAAAAGGGATCCGAGACTCCCAAGTAGCTGTGGATGGGCCAAATAATGGGGCGGGCTTTCCTGAATGCACCACTACAAACAGATTACACCAAAACAATGTTGGCCCAACATACCAAACAGTTGAGGGCAAAATGGAGTTGAAAGTGTTTGCCAGAAGAAAGGGGTGTAAACAGCAGGTGGCCCAAAAGGATCTTAACAGGGGAAAGGCCATAGAGTCAATCCTTACGGGATACAACTCTCACACAGAATCCAGGGGAAGAGCCATACCAAAACGATCAAAAGAAACCAACTCACAGATGCATGTAAAATCCATTGGACCTGATGAAGGGCAGATCGAGGAGGCATTAACCCAATGGGAACTTGCAAAAATCATGGGGGTGTCTATAGAGTCAGAGCAGACAACAATCATCCATAAAATTAAGGACATGGAGACCAGAGACAAGAAAGAGGCTGAGGAATTGGGTGACAACAAACCTGCATCATGAACATTGTCTCTTACAATGTTAGAGGGCTTGGGAGAGGGGTCAAATGGGCTGCAGTTAGGAGGCTCGTTACAAAACACAAAGTAGACATTTTGTGCATTCAAGAAACCAAGAAGGAGCAAATCGACAAACCTATGTGTCAAGCTCTGCGGGGAGACACGGATGTTGCTTGGGAATTCCAGCCAGCAGTAAATACAGCGGGTGGCTTATTGTGCATGTGGAATGATCAAGCCTTCAAAGTGGAAAGAAGAGTACAGGGTAGAGGTTACATTCTATTGGATGGGATCTGGACACACGAAAATCAGAGGGTATCCATAGTCAACGTATATTCCCCCTGTGATAGACAAAATAAATGTGATCTATGGGTATCACTTTTGCAACTAAGACAACAGGGCCATGAAGAAATGTGGTGCTTACTGGGAGACTTCCATAACATTAGACACCCTTCTGAAAGAGAAGGTGTGTTTCATAGGGGAGTGGAAGCAGCTAGTATTAATGAGTTTAATGAATGGGTATCTGACATGGAGCTTGTTGAAATCCTGAGCGTGGGGAGGAAACTCACTTGGTTCAAACCAAATGGGGCTTCGAAGAGTAAACTAGATAGATTCCTTGTATCCCATGAGTGGCTTCTTAAATGGCCAGACTACACTACCTCCATCTTGGACATGAATTTTTTTTATCATTGTCCCATTCTCCTTAGAACCACCAACACTGATTGGGGGCCAAAACCATTTAGGGTGTTCGATTGTTGGTTGAAGGATAAATCCTTTGATCAGACAGTCAGAGAGTGCTGGAGAAATGCTCAACCAAGGGGGTGGGGAGGTTATGTACTCAAAGAAAAAATTAAAAACCTCAAGGAGTCATTGAAGCTGTGGAACAATGTGCACTATGGAGATACACTCAAGAAGGTACAAAAGATTGAGGCAGAGTTAAACAGCTTGGAAGATGCAAGTTCTACTAGACAGTTAAGCTCTCAAGAGCTAATAACTCGCAAGAAACTACAGGAGGAACTTTGGACAGCAGCACACTCACACGAGTCCTTGATGAGGCAGAAGGCAAGAGTGAAATGGCTCAAAGAAGGGGATTGTAATTCTCGCTACTTTCACTTGATAATGAATTCCAGATGTACAAATAATGCAGTTAAAGGCGTATTGGCTAATGGCTAATGGGTAGATGATCCCAGAAAGGTAAAAGAGGAAATCTACAGATTTTTTGAGAACAGATTTATGGAACCTGAACAGCACAGAACAGTCCTAAATGGGACCAGATTTTCTAGGATTGGACAGCAGCAGAATGACATGCTGGTGGGAGCTTTCACCGAGGCAGAAATTAGAGTGGCTGTTTGGATTGTGGAAGCGAAAAAAGTCCGGGACCGAATGGTTTAAACTTCAAATTTATTAAACAGTTTTGGGAGTTGCTAAAGCCCGAAATCAGACGGTTCATTACTGCATTTCATGCCAATGGGATATTCCCGAGGGGCACCAATGCATCTTTCATTGCCCTGATCCCAAAGGTGAAGGATCCACATCATCTTAATGAATATAGACCTATTTCTTTAATAGGATGTGTTTATAAGATTGTGACTAAGCTCCTAGCAAGCAAGCTGAAAAAGGTGCTGCCACATATAATTAATGAGAGGCAGTCAGCTTTTACTGCTGGAAGACAGCTGTTGCACAGCGTTTTGATAGCTAATGAGGCGGTGGAGGAAGCAAAAAGGCATAATAAACCATGCCTAGTGTTTAAAGTGGACTACGAAAGAGCCTATGACTCGGTCTCATGGAACTTCCTATCATATATGATGTACAGACTAGGTTTCTGCCCTAAGTGGATTAGATGGATAGAGGGCTGTCTGAATTCAGCCTCTGTGTCTGTTTTGGTTAACGGTAGCCCCACAAATGAATTTAATCCTCATAGAGGCCTTAGACAAGGTGACCCATTAGCGTCCTTACTCTTCAATATAGTCGCGGAAGGCTTAACCGGCCTAATGAGAGAAGCACTGGACAAAAGTATCTACAACAGCCTCCTTGTGGGAAAAAACAGGATTCCAGTCAACATATTACAATATGCAGATGACATCATTTTCTTTGGTGAAGCCACAATGCAAAATGTGAGGACTATAAAGTCCATGTTGAGAAGCTTCGAACTTGCGTCTGGTTTAAAGATAAACTTTGCGAAGAGCAGCTTTGGGGTAATAGGCAAACCTGATCAATGGCTGAAGGAGGCGGCTGATTATCTTAACTGCAGAATTTTGTCCTTGCCATTCTTGTATCTGGGTATCTCCATTGGGGATAACCCAAGACATAGTGAATTTTGGGATCCCATTATCAGAAAGTGTGAGAGAAAACTAGCTTCATGGAAACACAGACATATATCCTTTAAGGGGAGAGTGACTCTGATTAACTCAGGCCTAACTGCAATTCCTATTTATTTTTTCTTTTTTCAAGGTTCCTTCAAAAATAATAGTCAAATTGGAAGCTATTCAACGCAGATTCCTATGGGGTGGAGGACAAGAGCATAAGAAGATTGCATGGGTAGACTGGAAGACAGTATGCTTACCAAAAGACAAAGGTGGGCTAGGCATCAAAGACCTTAGGACTTTTAACGCAGCTCTGCTGGGGAAGTGGAGGTGGGATCTGTTCCACAAGCAAAAGGAACCATGGGCCACAATGATCTACTCGAAATATGGTGGGTGGAGGTCATTAGAGGAAGGAAGATCGGGCACTCATGACTCAACTTGGTGGAAGGACCTACTATCAATCCACAACCAGCAGCATACCAGAGGTCTCAAAAAGGAAACGTCATGGAAGGTGGGCGGCAGTCAGAAGTTTAGGTTTTGGGAAAATCCATGGACAGTTGATGACTTGCCACTTATGGAGAAATACCCTAGGATGTATCAGATTTCATGCCAACAAAAGCAATTGATCATGCAGATGGGTAGTATCATGAATAATGGGTGGGAATGGAAGCTCATTTGGAGGAGGCCTCTCTTTGATGCTGAGGTAGCAATGGCAGACACTTTTTTAGGAGAGATTTCACAGCAGCAAGTGGATTCTCATAAGGAAGATACCTGGATTTGGAAATCTGACCCCTCTGGGGATTACTCAACAAAATCAGGGTATAACTTGATTCGAGGAGAAACTATGGGGGCAATTCAGAATTCTGATTTTGAGGATCTATGGAAACTCAAAATTCCAGCCTAAGCTGCAGTGTTTGCTTGGAGACTCATCCGAGACAGACTGCCGACAAAGAATAATCTTACTAGGAGACAGGTGACGGTAGAGGACATGTTGTGCCCTTTCTTCAGAAATAGAGAGGAGGAGGCTGCTCATCTATTCTTCACCTGCAGCAATATCCTCCCTCTATGGTGGGAGACAATGTCCTGGGTTAACTTATCAACAGCAATGCCACAAAGCCCAAGGGATCACTACCTGCAGCATGGACATAGTGTTGCTGGAACGAAAAAGTCTACAAGATGGAAGTGCAGGTGGATTGCCTTAGCATTCACAATCTGGCAACACAGAAATAAGATAGTCTTCCAAAATGCTACTTTTGATGGAGGCAAACTGATGGATGATGCGGTTCTCCTAATCTGGTCATGGATCAAAACAATGTAGAAGGATTTTGTAATGCATTTTAATCAATGGTCATCCAACCTCAAGGACGGGTTTAGAAACTAGGAGGGAATTGGTGTGTTGTTGGATCATGTAAAAAAATTTTACTATGTCTCCAGCTTGCTACAGCTTATAAGCTGCAATCCTGCTGGATGCATACCTACTCATATGTATTCATAGTACTACTGGTACTATTCAAGTTTATAACATAAGTATTTTTGCCGAGCAAAAAAAAACTGTTACCTTTGTTCATATACTAGGTATACCTGGAATTTTCTACTTAGGGCTAAATCGGATACACTTACTGTCTTCAAACAGTTTAAAGCTTTGACTGAAAAGCAATTTAATCTTGCCATTAAAGCAGTTCAAACAGACTTGGGGGGGGGGGGGGGGGGGAGTTCAGACCTTTTACCTCCTTTTTACAGCAAGAAGGCATCATGCATAGAGTCATTTGTCCTCATACTCATCACCAAAAAGGTGTGGTCGAGAGAAAACATAGACACATAGTTGTGCATGGCCTCACTCTCTTGGCTCAAGCTATTCTTCCTCTTACTTATTGGGACCATGCCTTTCTAACCAGTGTATACCTCATCAATAGACTCCCTACTTCTTCCCTCAAGTTTGAAATCCCTTTTGTAAAATTGTACAAACAGCAACCAGATTCACTTTCTTAAGGTTTTTGGTTGTGCTTGCTTTCACTCCTAAGACTTTATAACAAAAATAAACTTCATTTTCGGTCTCAAGAGTGTGGTTTTCTGGGGATATTCACCTGCTCACAAAGGATACAAGTGCCTTTCAGCAGATGGAAGAATTTACATTTCTAAGGATGTCGTGTTTAATGAGTCTAAATTTCCATATCCTGATCTTTTTTTTTCTTCTCCTACTTCTCACCCCTCTTTAGAGTCTCATGTACCTAATACTACTATTCCTCTTGTTTCTGTCCCTCAACCCCAATCACCTACTCCTTCACCTGTTGACTCTCCAGCCAACACCTCACACTCCAGTCAATCTCCTCCTTTACCTATTGACCCTCAACATGACTCTCAACCAGCACCTCCTACACCTACTAATTCATCTTCACAAAGTTCTGTCTTACCACAGGCACCTCTTATTCCATCCATTCCTCAAAACACTCATCCAATGCAAACAAGATCAAGTCTGGTATTGGGCAGCACAGAATTCACCCTACTCTTCTTCTTGCTCACATGGAACCTAAGTCTACCAAGCAAGCCTTGGCTGATCCTACATGGCTAGCTGCCATGCAAGCAGAATATGATGCTTTGATTAACAATGGCACTTGGTCCCTTGTTCCTTTGCCTCCTAACAAAGTTCCTATTGGCTGAAAGTGGATTTTCAGAGTTAAAGAAAACCCAGATGGCTCAGTCAACAAGTACAAAGCCAGATTAGTGGCCAAGGGGTTTCATCAGCAGTATGGAACCGATTATACGGAGACTTCCTCACCTGTTATGAAGCCCATAACAGTAAGACTTCTTTTCTCCCTAGCTGTCACATATGGCTGGCCACTTCAACAACTGGATGTGAAAATGCCTTTCTCAATGGCATTCTTGAAGAGGAGGGGTATGTGAAGCAACCTCTAGGGGGTTTGAATCTTCTACCAAATCAATGGTGTGCAAGCTTCATTAGGCTATCTATGGCCTCAAACAAGCTCCAAGGGCTTGATTTGATAGACTCAAAGAGACTCCTACTGAAGTTTGAGTTCATATCCAGCAAGTGTGATCCCACTTTGTGTACTCCAAGGGATCATCTACTATCTACATGCTAGTATATATTGGGAAACATCCAAGTCCCAAATCGACTAGAGATAAGGCCAATATAGAATATATAAGTGGGGGGCAACCCTCATCCTTTAAGCTAACTTTTAGGGTTGAGTTAGACTTGAACCCACATTCTAAGATGATATTAGAACTTATCTTAGATCTATTAAAAGGGAGTCACCCACCATATTATCCATGCTCGAAGCACAAACGTGTTGGGCGTGAGGGGATGTATTGGGGAAAACCCAAGTCCCACATTGGTTAGAGATAAGGCCAAGATAGAATGTATAAGTGAGGGATAACCCTCACCCAATGAGCTAGCTTTTGGGGTTGAGTTTGGCTTAAACCTACATTCTAAGAGTATATGTAGATGATATCATAATCACTGGGAATAATACTCCACTGTTGCAGCAACTTATCTCTAAGCTAATTAGTGTGTTTTCACTCAAAGACCTTGGCTCTTTGGATTATTTCTTAGGGATTGAAGTGAAACACCAATCTGATGGCTCTATTGCTCTCACTCAAAGCAAATATATTAAAGATTTACTGGCCAGAACCAGCATGTCAGAGACTAAACCTATTTCTTCACCTATGGTAACTGGCTGCAAACTCACTAAGAGTGGTTCTGACCCCCTCCCTGATCCATAGATGTACAGGTCAGTTGTTGGAGCACTTCAATATGCTACTATAACTAGACCAGAGATCAGCTTCTCTGTCAACAAGGTCTGTCAATTCATGAAGGAGCCTCTTGAATATCATTGGGTAGTAGTCAAAAGGATCCTAAGGTACCTCAAAGGTACTCTCGCATGGGGCTTCATCTGAAACCTGCTTCTGCCCCCTTCTCCATCAATGCCTTCTGTGAGGCAGATTGGGCCTCTGACCCTGATGACAGAAGGTCCACATCCGGTGCCTGTGTTTTTACTTTGGGCCTAACCTCATCTCCTGGTGGTCCAAGAAGCAGACAGCTGTGGCCCGCTCTAGCACAGAGTCAGAGTATAGAAGCTTGGCCCTAGTCACTGCTGAGGTGTCTTGGCTTCAGTCTCTTTTGACTGAACTTGCAGTTCCACACAAGCTGCCAGTCATCCATTGTGACAACACTAGCACTGTGTCACTTGCTCCTAACCCAGTCCTTCATGCTCGCACCAAACACATGGACTTAGACCCTGTTTTTTGTTCGGGAAAAGGTTCTGAACAAACTGCTTTAGAGTTGACACAGTTCATTGTAATGTGGCTTATTCTTTCAGATCAATGATAAAATCTACTTACATTTTCTCTCAAATTCTATCAAGAATCAACTTCTATGTCCTGTGTTGCTGGTGTTACATCTCCAAAGCTTCTTCATGATTGCGTGGGTCATCAAAATTTGTCAAAATTAAAGCAAATGGATGAATAATGAGTGTTTTGCAGAACTAGATGTTTTGTGTTATGCAGAACTAGATGTTGCCAATGATTAAATTACTACCTGTAAACTGTGAAGGCATTTCTTCATTGATATATTGTTATCTTCTTCCTCCATCCTTCTCATACTATTTGTTTACTTCATTCAGATATGGTGGAACTATCGCAAATCAGATCAAGAGACTCGGTGCTTCATGTGATTGGTCTAGAGAGCACTTTACACTTGATGAACAGCTAAGTCGTAAGACAGTTTTCTACTAATTAGAACTCTCGCTAACCCAGAAAGTATATGGGCACTTATTGGAAAAATTATGGTGATACAAATAAAGATAATTGGTGCTGTTTTGAATTTTTATAACTGTTTTCATTTAGATCTATTATTATTATTATTATTATTATTGTCATTGTCATTGTCATTATTATTATTATTGTTATTGTCATTGTCATTGTGATTATTATTATTATTATTATTATTATTATTATTACTATTATTATCATCCAATGTCTGTTAAATTTCCCTGAATTTTTCTCATCAATGTAAATCCAACATTGTTGTATTGTTAGCATTTGTTTACCCGTGCTGTAATGTATACTGATACCTTGCCTTATAATTTACGCAGAAGCTGTAGTTGAGGCATTTGTTAGACTTCATGAGAAAGGTTTGATTTATCAAGGTATAAACTGAAGCTACATTTTGGTATATAACTATATATTTCATTTGCACTTTGTTTTAATTTGTGTTTGATTTTGCATATTTTGAAAAAATAGTTGCTTATTTTGTCTAGTTTAGTGAGAGCTTTTTGAAAAATAACATTTATTTCCCTAAGAAACACTCTTACAAACATGCACGTAAGTAGTGTTTAGTCCAGTTTTCCTTTTGGCTTAAAAAGCTACTTTAAAGGTACAACTCATTCTTGAAGTTACAAGTCTAAATAAGAACCTTTAAAGTGAAGTAGCAGTTATTTGGCAGTTTTCATTTTTTTAGCTTAAAAAGAGATGACTTGAGAGAGAGCAAGGAGAGAGTGGAGAGAGAGAAAGAAAGGAGAGAGTGGAGTGAGAGAAAGAAAGGAGAGAGTGGAGAGAGACAAGGGTGAGAGAGAAATGTGGACATAAGCAATTGAAGTTATTTGGCAGTTTTCATTTTTTTAGCTTAAAAAGAGATGACTTGAGAGAGAGCAAGGAGAGAGTGGAGTGAGAGAAAGAAAGGAGAGAGAAATGTGGACATAAGCAATTGAAAATCTTCTCGTTGACAAAGAAAGGAGATATCAAACTAATAAACATCTATTTTGGTTTTTAAAAAGGTTTGATTTACACTTGACATTGATTTAGCTCCCAAAAGATTAGCAACATCATTATAACATTATAATCATTCAATTATGAAATGTGATCATGAAATAATCCTTTTATGCATAAACTCATATTGAAAGGGTAAATGTCATTTTCAATAAACTGTTTCTTCGAGTCAGCTCAGTTGATTAAATTGTGAGACATTCCAGCCTTCTCCTATTTACTCGTACTCTCTCCCCTTATAAGGTATATTATGAGCCTCTTGCACCAATGAGAGACTAAAAATTTCAACTTTTAATGTTTAAGAAACCTAATTGATATGTTTATTTTTTTCATTATTAAAAAGCTAAAGTATTCTCACTTTTATTTGATGGGAGAATTCTATGTACTTCTATAACAATATTGTTGAAAAGGAGAGCAGAGGACAAATTTGGTGAATACCGTGTCTAAGATACACAACGTTGACTTCATTATATAGACTCAAAATAATAAATACAATTGATTTATTATATAGACTCAAAATAATAAATACAATTGATTATAGAAGATTTTGTTCCTATGAATCAAATATTGTTTTCGTTATAAAATACAATAGTACACTAAATAAAGCATAATATATAATACAAAAATTATAAATAATAGTAATAAAAATATCATAAACTAAATAATAAAAATAAAAAAATAATACATAATACAATAAGCTAAGTAATGATAAAAAGAAATTCTAAATAGTATAATAAATTAGAAATATATATTATATATATATATGTTAAAAAATTAAATCGGTAAAGATATGTATGAATAATTCTAGGATACCGTAGAGATTTGTTCAAGATATCTGCCAATTGGTCAATAGAATTGGTAATTATAAAGTGGGTTTCTGTAATTGTGTGTTTGTATCTCACAAATGATCCTTTATTTATAGTGAGATTGGTTTACAATATATTCCCTAATAATGATTAGAATCCCTAATAATCAGCTGTGGATATTTCCTAATTACAAATCATATCTTTAATGCTCCCCTTAAGTTGGAGCATACATATAATATGATCCAAGCTTGTTATAAATGTTGTCAACATAAGGGCCCTTGAGTGATTTAGTGAACTTGTTTGCAAGTTGGTCACTAAAGCCGACAAAGTTGGTGATGATTTCTCCTGAAAGCACCTTCTCTCTCACAAAGTGACAGTCAATCTCTATGTGTTTAGTCCGTTAATGGAAGAGCGAATTTGAAGCAATGTGAATAGCATATTGATTGTCACATATTAGTTTAGTATCTTGAGTGTCTCCAAATTTTAGCTGTTGGAGAAGTTTCCTAAGCCATGTAATCTCACATCCAGCTGCTGCCATAGCACGGTAATCAGCTTCAGCACTAGATCTAACAACTGTTTTTTGCTTCTTGCTCCTACAAGGGATCAAGTTTCCTCCAATGAGAACACAATATCCTAAAGTGGACTTCCTATTTGATGGTGATCCTGCCCAATCAGCACTAGAATAGCAAACGATGACAGCATCACAATTTGTATGACAACATTCCAATGACTATCACATGCAAATGTGATATCTGGTCTAGTGACAATGACGTAATTAAGTCTACCGACTAGACGATGATATCTTCCAGGGACTTACAATGGCTCCCTTGACCTAGAAGAAGCTTCACATTAGGATCCATAGGAGTGCCTCTCGAGTGACAATCGAGCATGTCTTGGTCAAAATGTCTATAGCATACTTCCGTTGGGAAATGACTATGCCAGATGAGGATTAGGCAACTTCGATGCCAAGGAAGTACCTAAGTGGACCCAAGTCCTTGGTCTGAAACTAACTATGGAGGTGAGACTTGAGGCGGAGAATGCCACTAGAGTTATCGCCAGTGATGATGATGTAATCAACATACACAACTAGATAGATGCATAGGCCAGACGGTGAATGGAGGGAAAATACTGAGTGATCTGCTTCACAATGACTCATTCAAAACTCAAGCAGAGTGGCGCTGAAATGACCGACTAGGCATGAGGAGATTGCTTCAGGCCATAAAGAGAATGTCAAAATCTACAAACAAGGCGTGACTTGCCTGAAACTGTAAAACTAGAGGGTTGATCCATGTACACCTTTTCTTGCAAGTCCATCTAGGAAGGCATTTTTGATGTCCAACTGGTGAAGAGGCCAATGTTGGATGGTGGCCATAGTGAGAAAAATACAAACAAAGGTGATTTTGCCTCATGACAAATGTTGTTGCCATAATCAAGACCAAAATCTGAGTATAACCCTTAGCCACTAGACGAGCTTTGTAGCGATCAATTGTGCCATCGGGTGCAATCTTCACTATGTAGACCCAACAACATCATGGATTTGTTGGTAGGCAACAAAACGAGCTCCCATGTGTTGCTGGCATTCAAAGCAGCCATTTCTACCAACATTGCTTGTTGCCAATTATGGTCAGCCATGGCTTCACCGTAGACTTAGGAATAGACACAAAATCCAAAGAAGAGACAAAAGAAAAATAGAAAGAAGATATACGGTCACAATAGGCATATTTAGGATTAGCATTACGAGTGGACCGAATACCTTTGCGTAGCATAATGGGAAATTCAAGTGTTGGTGACGGTGGTGGAAGGACGTTTGGAGTAGGAGATGATGCTGGAGGATCAATGGGTGGCATTGCCAATGGTGCTTTTTTTTTGCACAGCAAAAATTTGATATTATTAATAGTTGATCAGTACTAGGTGTACTGAAATATATCAAAATATACAAAGGCATAAATCTGCCAGCCCCAACTACATAAGATATAACCACAATAGGTGGATACCCATACAGCAAAAGAAAACCCCTAGGACATTTCCTCCTTTAAGGTAGTAGACCATTGATTAAAATGTGTATGGAAATCTTTCTCCATGCAGTTGATCCAAGACCATGTGTGAAACAAAGCTTCGTCCATGACTTTTTCGGTGCTGAAATTCTGGTTGTAAAACACCAAGGCATTTCTATGCTTCCAAATAGTCATGGATAAAGCTATCCAGAAAGCTTTCCATCGGTTGTCTACATTGCTTTTTCCACTCCATTGAGAGAATTGCAGAAAATGGCATTTGGGTTCAATAGGGAAAGGACCCACCCTATTGACCCATCTCAAGCTCTCCCACCAAAGATGTCTAGTTTTCCTGCAAGAATACATGATATGGCCAGCAGTTTCCTCATCCTGATCACAAAGAGGACAGTTATAAGAGGGCAGCTCCACATGTCTCCTCCTTAGATTATCCCTAGTAGGTAGTCTGTTCTTGAAGATTCTCCAAGAGAAAGCACTTGCTCTTGGGGGAATTTTCAATCTCCAAATGATCTTGTAGTTGCTGTCTTCAGAAATAGAATTGGCCTCAGTATTGAGGAGATTGTAGGCTGACTTTGTGGAGTAATAACCAGCAGGATCAGCCCCCCAGCTGAGAAAATCCCGACTTGAAGGTTGGATCTGAAAACCTCAATGTCAGCCATGAATGCTGCCATCATATCAATTTCGTGGTCAAAGAAATGTCTCCTCCATTGTACCTTCCACTCCCATCTACTACCAATTAAGAGGCCCATTGAGTTGATAGTATGATTCTGCTGAGTGCTCACTTGATATAGGGTTGGGTACTTATCTTGGAGACTTAAATCATCCTCCCTCCACTTGTCTTTCCAGAACTTGATTCTGGTCCCATCACCTACCTTCCACTTCAAATTATTGAAGATGCAATTTCTATGATGCTGTTGGAAAACATATCTTAAATCCTTCCACCAAGGAGAAGAGTCAGCTCTGTTTCTGCCATAGCACAATGCATTCCACCCTCCATATTTGGACATTAATATTCTGGCCCAAAACTGATCCTGGTTATTTGCCAAGTCCCAGCCCCATTTACCAAGCAAGGCTTCGTTAAACTTGGACAAGTCTTTAATCCCAAGCCCCCCTTTGTTCTTGGGAAGGCAGATAGTATCCCAATTTACCCAAGCAATCTTGGCCACCTCAGAGCCTCCTCCCCAAAGGAAGTTTCTCTGAATTGAGACTAGCTTATGCACCACTTTTTTAGGAACTCTAAAGAAGGACAGCAGATAGATGGGAAGCGCTATTAATACAGAATTAATGAGTGTTATCCTTCCTCCCATGGAAAGACTTTTCTGCTTCCATTTACTAAGTTTGAGTTCAAACTTGCTAATGATAGGCTGCCACACATTCCAGCTTTTAGATGTTGTCCCCACTGGGATTCCAAGGTAGGAAAAGGGGATATCCAGCTGACCACAGTTGAGAAAAAGGGCTGCCTCCCTACACCAAACCTCTGATTTTCCCATGCACCCAAATTGGCTTTTGGCATAATTAATCTTGAGACCGGAAACCATCTCAAAGATTCTGAGGATAGATTTCAGGACTCTAATATTATCCATAGTTGCAGTTCCAAAAAACAGCGTATCATTTGCATATTGCAGAATATTAATCTCCTCCTTTTGTCTCCCCACTCGGTAACTGTGGAACAAATTTTTAGAGATTGCTGTCCTCATCAACCCGGTGAGTCCTTCAGCTACTATGTTAAAAAGAAAGGGGGCAAGGGGATCACCCTGCCTTAATCCTCTATGTGGCACAAACTCCGAAGTGGGGCTGCCATTAATCAGAATTGATATGGTTGCACTAGACAAACATCCATATATCCATTGTCTCCATTTTCCAGAAAAACCCATCCTCATCATCATGTAGTTTAAAAAGCCCCAAGAGACCGAATCATATGCTTTTTCAAAATCCACTTTGAAGATCATGCAAGGATTTTTTTTATACTTGGCTTCAGCAATAACCTCATTAGCAATCATCACCCCATGAAGAATATGCCTCCCTTTCAGAAAAGTTGTTTGCCTTTCATCTATTAGGTGAGGTAATACACGAGCCAGCTTAGTAGCCAGGATTTTGGACACTATTTTATAGACACATCCTATAAGAGAGATGGGTCTATAATCATGAAGAGTCTGAGGGTTAGTGGTCTTGGGTATGAGGGCTATGAATGAGGCATTGCTTCCTTTGGGGAATCTGCCATTGATATAAAACTCATCCAGGAACCTAGTAAAATCAGGTTTTAAAGTCTCCCAAAACTGCTTTATAAAATTGAAATTAAAGCCATCAGGACCAAGGCTTTTATCTCCTCCACAAGCCCACACTGCTGCTTTAATTTCCTCTTCAGAGAATCTAGCAATAAGGCATTCCTTGTCTTCTTGTCCAAGGGAAGAAAAGTGCACTCCATCCAGAGTTGGCCTATTTGGATTCTGCTCTGAGAATCTGTGTTTGAAGTGGTTTAAAACTGCAGTCTTAACTCTGTTAGGCTCTTGGACCCACTCACCTGCAATGAGCAGACCTTGAATAGCATTAATTCTCCTTCTGTGATTGATCACTCTGTGGAAATAAGCTGAGTTCCTATCCCCTTCTCTTAGCCACTTGACTCTTGATTTTTGCCTAAGCATGGATTCATAAGCAAGTGCTGCATTCCAAAGCTGTTCCTGTAGAGATTTCTTAAGCTCCACTTCAGCTTGAGATAAAATTGAAGCATTGCTACCAGCCTCCAAATCATTCAGCTCCTTCTTTAAATTCTGAATTTTAGAAGCATTGATAACACCATTTTGCGAGCTCCACTGCCTGATACATCCTTTAATGAACTTCAATTTCATCTTTAAGGCATAAACACCCCACCCACTAGGGTGATAATTGCCCCATCTATGAGACACCATTTTCTGAAAATCTTTGTCCTTCAGCCACCAGTCCATTATCTTGAAAGGTCTAGGCCCCCAATCAACTCCCAATCAACTGTTGGGCATAAAAGATATCACAACCTTTAACAGAGCGCTGTTGGGGAAATGGAGATGGACTATGATGCAGCAAAGTTCAGATCTTTGGGCTAAAATTCTGGATTCAAAATACGGAGGGTGGCGATCTCTAGTTGATGGCAGAAGCTCAAGCAATGGGTCCTTATGGTGGAAGGATTTAATGGAGGTCACACATGAACACCAGCTAAACAACATAATCCAACAACAAACAGTTTGGAAGGTGGGGTGTGGTGACAAAGCTAGATTTTGGGAGGATAATTGGGCTGGTGATGGGGAGATGCTAATGACAAAGTATCCAAGGCTTTACCAAATATCCAGCCAGCAACACCAAACTGTTCAACAAATGGGGAGACATACCGACACAGCATGGGAATGGAATTTTAGATGGAGAAGGCCTCTATTTGATTGTGAAATTGAGGCAGCTACCAGATTTCTAGAAGATACAACACATATTCATATTCATCCACATTTAACAGATTGCTGGAAATGGAGAGCAGATCCTAATGGACAATACACAACAAGGAGCGCCTACCTTTTGATGCAAGGAGAAGCAACTGAGGAAATTAATGATGGAGTGTTCACGGAGCTGTGGAAATTACAAATCCCACCAAAAGCAGCTATTTTTGCATGGAGATTGATTAAAGACAGATTGCCAACCAAGCTTAATCTAAGAAGAAGACAAATACAGCTAAGTGACTATCTATGCCCTTTCTGCAGGAATATGGAAGAGGATGCTTCCCATTTATTCTTCAACTGCCCAAAAATACAACCCTTGTGGTGGGAATCCCTCTCCTGGATAAACACATTGGGAGCTATGCCAGCCAATCCGAGGCAGCACTTCATTCAACATCCAAATGGTTTACTTGGGAAGAAACAATTTAGCAGATGGAAAGTTTGGTGGGTTGCCTTGAATCTCACAATTTGGCAACACAGAAATCAGCTCATTTTCTCCAATGAACCATTCAATGGCAGCAAGCTGATGGAGGAAGCAGTGTTTTTAGTATGGTCCTGGTTCAGACAGTTGGAGAAAGGGTTCACAGAGCATTATAATTGTTGGTCTAGCAACCTATCAGCTGCTTTTTGTAACTAGGATAGATGGGCTGGTTTTAAATATTGTAGTTATACTCCTAGCTTAGCTTTAATGGTGGACTAAACACCATCTCTGTCTCTATATGTATTCTTAGTACCCCTGGTACTCCCCTTATATATATATATATATATTACTTTTGCCGATCAAAAAAAAAAAAACTGTTGTAGACCTCAAAAGGATGGGGCAATGATCAGAAAAATCTCTATCAAGCACAAATTGGGTAGAATCTGGCCATTGGGACAGCCATTCATCAGATAGAAGAACCCTGTCCAGTCTACTCATTGCAGTTCCATTAGGTCTATACCATGTGAAGTTCCTCCCAACAGACCTGACCTCCTCCAAAGCCATATCGGAGATCCAAGAATTAAATTCAGAGATGCATGTTGAGTTCCCCACTGAATGAGATGAGCTGATCCTCTCATGCTGGTGTCTTATAGAATTAAAATCACCCACAATACACCAAGGGCCATCATGAAAAGAAGGTTTAAGGAGTTTAATCTCTTCCCACTGATCTCTCTTTCCCTGTAAATCACATGGAGCATATAAATTAGTGATGCAGACCCTTTTGTTTTCTTTAGTCCACATTCCTTCCAGCCAAATATAACCCCTTCCCACTACCCTTCTGTCCACCACAAAGGATTCATTATTCCATAAACACAAAAGACCTCCAGCTGCATTAGTAGAGGGGACAACCTCCCATGAAACATTAGCATCTCCCCATAAATATTGACAGAATGTTTTATCTATGGACTCCTTTTTAGTTTCCTGAATGCAGAGTAAGTCAACATTGTTGGCCAAGGTTAGCTTCCTAATGGTTGACCTCTTGACTCCACTACCCAACCCTCTAGAATTAAAGGACAAAATATTCATGATTCAAAGTGCTTCATTCCCATCACATCTGCTGGTGCATTAAAACCACTACTAATATTGGCCTCTTTCATCATGTTATCATTACTGTTATTATTCTCAACATAGGATACCCTCAAGTGTCTAACAATCTCCATGTGAAGGGCTTCCTCATTGTCTAAATAATCCTTGTTAAAACTGCTATTAGGGGCAGGACTGTGAGGTGGACATTGCAGCTTAGGAGTCAGCCCCTCTGGGTCTGAGATATGGATGTCCCTCCCTTTCAATTCATCTGTCATACTGTTTTCATTGATGGAATTCTGTGATACAAGCTTTTTTCCATTGTGACATGAATGTGGGCTACATTGTACATGGGTCTCGTGATTTACTGCTCCCCACTCCTTTCTTCTAACATACACCTTGAGGGTTGAAGAAGGCTTAATCCCCTTTTTAATTGGGCTTTTAGTTACCAAGCCCAGAGTCTGGTCCGAAACTTCCCCCTCCTCAGCTGCAAAGTTCCTTTGATAAGGGGGCGTTAAGTTTGAACCATGTTTGACCAGTGGAGAGGTCTCGGGACTAATAACTGAAGGTTCATCCTGCTTTGCCCAAAGGTTATTGGAATTTTTAAAAACAGTCTGGGGTGTGTCTTCAACGTCTACTTCCATAAAAAGCCTCTGTTGCTGGCTAGGACAGAAGGTCCTAGGTTCTGCCATGTCGACAGGTTGCATGTCCAGACAAAGTGGACCGTTGCATTCCTTTTGGCCCGCGTCTGGAGGTGTCAGGCCGACAGCAGTTGGCAGAGGCTCGTGACAGTGTTGGGAAGACACGTCAGCACCTGTCATGGTCTCCTTGCCTCTGCATGCAGGGTAAAGACCCACGGTCCGTCGTCTCCGGCGACGGTCCGCCATAGACGGCGATGACCAGGTAGAGGAACCGCTGACAGGACTGCCGAAGAAACGATCAGGAGAAAATCCATGCAAAATGTGGGTGTTCTGCTCCTCATCAGAATCTGCTAAGGCCGTGGAAAATGGTGATGGCGGGAATTGCTCCACCGCCGGCTCCCGCGATCCTCTTCCCCACCCAGACCCCAGCTCCTCACGCAAGTCCAGAAGGTATTGCCAATGGTGCTTGTGTCTGACGATAGTAAACCTGAAGTGGAGATGGAGTAAGAGCAACTATTGGCGCTGGAACAACAGGTGAAACCTCAAGAGGAACATTTTCAACGGTGGAGGAAAAGAAAGGAGTAGCCTAAAAAAAAAGTAACATCAGTAGAGACTAGATACCGTTGAATTTGAGAAGAGTAGCATCAGTAACCTTTTTGGAGACGAGGGTAGCCCAGAAAAGTACATTTAAGGGACTTGGCAAAAAGTTTGTTTTTACCCGGAGTGAGATCGTGGACAAAACATGTAATTCCAAAGACACAAAGGAATAGGGCGAAGGTCCTGTTGAGGATTCAATATGGAATAAGGAATCTGATTGTTGAGAACTAATGAAGGCATGAGGTAAATCAGATGCCAGGCTGTAAGAAGAGCATCTCCCGAAAAACGAAGTGGAGCATTATCGTGAAGAAGAGTGCATGCAGTTTCCACCAAGTGGCGGTTTTTGTGTTCAGCAACACCATTTGTTGTGGTGTATGGGCACATGATGTCTGATGAAGAATCCCCTGCGAGTTTAAAAAGGACTGAAACTAGGATGACAAATATTCTTGTTCATTATCAGTTTGCAAAATTTTGATTGAGAGGCCAAACTGATTTTGAATTTCAGCAGAAAAACTTTGAAAAATAGAAAAAACATCAGAATGATTCTTCATTAGAAAGACCCAAGTACAACAAGAAAAGTTGTCAATAAAAATTTCCTAATGTGGAACAGACTCTACTAGGACCATGAATATCATAATGAACTAAGGCAAAAGGTGGCAACACACTTATTGACATGAGACCAAAACTGGTACAAGTATGTTTACCTAGCTGACACAACTTGCATTGAAAGGACTTAACATTAAAAAGACTGAGAACTAAAAGATGCAATTTCTACAGATTCGGGTGCCCAAGGTGTTGATGTGAAAGAGTTGGAGATGCAGATGAGACACAGACAATTGGAGGCGTGAGCTGATATAATCCTCCAAACTCATGTCCTGCTCCAATCGTTCGTCTAGTGCATCGATCCTGTACAAGAACACATTTATTAACAAATAGGACCAAAAGATCAAGAGTGTGGGTTAGTTTGCTAATAGAGATTAAATTAAAAGGACAACCAAGAACAAATACGACATAATTCAATGAAAGTTGCAAAAGAGGATGTGTTTGTCCGATGGCTATCACAAGGGGCATTCAAAAATTGGCTTACCACATTGACTGCAAACATGATGTCTGGTCTGGTGTGAGGTAATTAAGTCTACCCACAAGTCATCGATATCTTCCTGGGTCTTTCAGTGGTTCCCCCTAACCTGGAAGAAGCTTGACATTGGGATCTGTAGGAGTACCACTAGGGAGACAATCAAGCATCCCTATCTCTGTAAGTATATCCAAAGCATACTTCCACTGGGAAACAACAATGCTAGAAGAGGGATAAGCAACCTCAATGCCTAAAATATTAGAGCGGCCCCAAACCTTTTGTCTGAAGCTGGTAGTGTAGATGAGATTTGAGCCGGGGAATATCGTTAGAGTCATCATCACCAGTAATGACGATGTTGTCAACATAGACAACAAGATAAACGCACTGGCTAGGTGGAGAATGTAGTGAAAACGTAGAATGATCAGTCTCACAACGAGTCATACCATATTGAATTAAGGTAGAACTAAAATGGCCAAGCCAAACACGAGGAGACTGCTTTAGGCTATAGAGAGAATGCCGATGGCACATGACATTTGATGTACAATTCCTTATGAGGTAAGAAAAGACTGAAATTGGGAAGACATGTATTCATGGGCATTATCGGTCTGCAAAAATTTAATGGTTGTCCCAAATTGATTCTGAATTTCATGTGAGAAACTTTGAAAGACAGAGAAAATATTAGATCGATTTTTCAGTAAGAATACCCAAGTACAACGAGAAAAATCATCAATAAAAGTGACAAAATAGTAAAATCCTAAAGAGGAACATACTAGATTAGGACCCCTAATATTAGAATGAACTAAACTAAAAGTTGATGCAGCACTCTTACTATAATGCATTTGGTGCCTAAAAAAGAAGAGTACCACTTAGAGAGATGAGAGGGAAAGGTAGAGAGAGAAACAAAGAGTGGGTGAGTGAGATCCGTGTTAGTTTCGTAGGTAGAGGACACAACTACAACAATGTGACGGTGAAAGATGATCGATGGAAAAACTCAGTCATGTTTGACTTGCGACAGGAAGGGAGACAAAACAGGAGAAACGCGTCGGTTATCTCCTCATTTTACTTTACACGATTCTTGGACGATGTGGGGGAGAAAGAGCTATGGTGGACGTTTAAGAAGTGGGGCGGCATAAGAGAAGTTTTCATTGTGCGAAACAGAAACATGAGTGGAAGGCGATATGGATTCGTAAGGTTTAAGGGCGTGGCGGATGTTAGGCTTCTTGAACGATAGCTAGAAAACATCATCCTAGGAGGCCTGAAGCTGCATATTAATCTACCCAAACACAACAAAGAAGAGAAGATAAAAGAGAAGCTTACAGAACCCAACAAGTCAAAACTTGATGATAGAGGAAAACGCAAAACAAAGGAGAATGCAACCATGTTCGAAAAAGGAAAAGAAAATGTTGTGGCTTGGTTCCAAGTGGGTGAGTCTTCAAGGGTGGCCCCAGATAAAAGGGTGGAGGCTTCGAATCGCAACGGGGCAAACTATGGCCCATATGCGAGTGTGGTTGTTAACAGTAGAAGGATTGAAAAAGAGATATAGAGGTGGTGCCTAAAGAGAACTCAAACAAAGGGGGTCCAACGGTACAAAGGTGGCACCCAATGGTACAATTAACGGTGCCGTTACAAAGAAAATCATGGTTGACAAAAGCATGGGTTGGGCATTTGCGGGACTTGGCGGTGTTTGATAGACTAGAGGAGGAACTTATGTGGAGTGGTGGAACAAAAGTAAAGCCAAAGTGTTTGGGTGGTGACATGGTACTGCTAATGGGCCTTGGGGAAGAGAAAGCTGTGGAGTTATGTAGAGAAGATGTTGACAGTGGGTTGCCGATGTTCCACTCATTGAAGAAATGGAGTCTAGGGCTGAAAACAAGGCTTAGATTAGTGTGGGTGGCATGTTGGGGAATCCCTCTGCATGCTTGGGACATTTTGAACATCAAGAAAATTGTAGAATGTATAGGTGATGTCGTCGATTTGGAGGAGGTGAATTAAGTAGGGCTAAAGAGGAGGTGAAATAGTTTTTTCAAAGTAGATTAATGGAACCCACAGATGATAGGCCAAATCTAGATGGGGTTGAATTTAAGTCGATTAGCCAGCAAGACAACTCTCATCTGGTTGCTCCATTTGAGGAAGGGGAGGTCAAGGCTGCTGTTTGGGAATGTGGTAGCATGAAAAGTTCAGGACCAGATGGTCTGAATTTCAAGTTCATCAAGGAATTCTGGAACGTAATGAAGATGGATGTTATGCACTTCCTTGGGGAATTTTATGCTAATGAAATTTTCCCAAGGGGAAGCAATGCCTTGTTTATAGCCTTAATTCCTAAGGTGCACGATCCACAAGGTCTCAATGAATACATATCTATTTCACTCATAGGGTGTATTTACAAGATCGTTGACAAGATCCTATCATCTGGGCTTAAGAAAGTGTTGCCTGGAATTATTGATGAGTGACAAAGTGCATTCATAGAGGGCAGACACTTAATCTACAGTGTTGTTGCTAATGAGGCTATTGATGAAGCAAGGAGATGTAAGAAAAGATGCTTAGTCTTTAAACTAGACTATAAGAAAGCATATGACTCAGTGAGCTGGGAGTTCCTCCTCTACATGCTAAAGCATATGGGCTTCTATGTAAAATGGGTATGTTGGATAGCTGGGTGTCTGAGATCATCATTTATATTAGTGCTGGTCAATGGGTCTCCCACCTCAAAGTTCTCATCACAATGGGGTCTTAGACAAGGGGACCCATTGGCACCATTCAAGTTCATTATTGTAGCGGAAGGCTTAACATGTTTGATGCGGGAAGCTTAGAAGATGTTTGAGGGTTTCTTGGTTGGAAGGAAGAAGGTAGAAGTCAGTATACTACAATACGCTGACAATATTGTGTTTTTTGGTGAGGCCACGATGACTAATGTTGCTGCCATCAAAACCATGCTTTGGAGTTTTGAGATGGTGTCAGGACAGAAAATTAATTTTGCAAAGAGCTGCTTTGGTGCTTTTGGGATGTCAGATGAGTGGGTAAATAACGCCGTTGATTTTCTAAGCTGTCGCTTGCTATCTGTGCCATTTACCTACTTGGGGATCCCCATTGGGGCTAACCCATGGCGAAGCGAGACATGGGAAACCATCATTGCAAAGTGTGAGAAAAGACTATCAAATTGGAGACAAAGACACCTATCCTTTGGAGGGAGTGACTCTAATTAAATGTGCTAACATCTATTCCTATTTTCTATTTCTCTTTTATTAGGGTCCCAATGGTGGTGGGTAGGTTGGAAAGGTTGCAGCGGTGGTTGTTATGGGGAGGGGGAGATGACCAAAAGAAAATATCATGGGTCAGTTGGGAGGATATCTGCACATCTAGGGAGAAAGGAGGATTGGGGATTCGAGATTTGAGGAAGTTTGATATTACGCTGTTAGGAAAATGACGTTAGAACTTATTTCATAACCAGGGGGAGTTATTGGTAAAGATCTTGAAATCAAAGTACGGAGGATGGAGACAGATGGTTGAAGAAAGAAAGAATCAAAAGGAATTGATTTGGTGGAAGGATTTATGCGCTGCGCGTGGGGCAATAGAGGAAGGCAAGTGGTTTAACAATGTTGTGAGGTGGAAATTGGGGAGCGGTAAAAAGATAAAGTTTTGGGAAGATGGTTGGGTTGGAGGAGGTGAGTAGATGCTGGGGAAACACCCAAGACTCTATAGTATTTTAGAACAACAACATCATGAGGTACATCCAATGGGTTGGCTGCGGAAGGGGTTTGGGAATGGAGTTTTAGACGGAGAAGGAACCTGTTGGAAAGTGAACTAGAGATGGCATCAAACTTCATGCAAGAAGTAGAAGCGATACTAATACAACCTCTATATTTTGATAAGTGGGTGTGGATGGTGAATCCAAGTGGGGAATATACAGCCAAAAAGTGCATATGGTTTGCTAAGTCAAGAGGGTCAGGTGGAGGACAACAACGATAAGGAGGTTTTTGTAGATTTATGAAAGATGAAAGTGCCCAACAAGATTCAGCATTTTGTATGGAGACTGGTTCGGGACAAGTTGCCAATTGGGAAGAACCTAAGGAGAAGGAATGTAGAGTTAGATGTTCGTTATGCTTAACACAACAGGAGGATACATTACACATTTTCTTTCACTGTAGGTGTTGCCTATGTGGTGGGAATGTCTATCTTGGGTACAAATCAAATTTGTTTTCCCAGCAAATCCAACATATCATTTCGTACAACATCCATACTGTCATCTGCCTGGGCTAATTCATAATAGGTGGCATACCCTGTGGGCTTCTCTCACCTGGTGTATATGGTATCAAAGGAACAAATTGGTCTTTTCAGGCGAAGCATTTGATGGACAGAAAGTCTTTGAACAAGCTCTACTTTTCTGCTGGCTGTGGCTAAACAATTTCGAGAGAAACTTCAATATACCTTTCCATTACTGGTCCAGCAACATTAAGGCTGTTGTTTTGTATAGGGGGGAGGGTTATACTAACTAATTTTTTGTTGTTGTTGGGTTCTCAGTTGTATTATTGGTTACTGGACTCTGTACACCAATATGTACTTCATCTGGTCCATATTAGGACACCATAGTTTGATGTATTGACTAGTATGGCTGAGCTGTACATATATCAGTACAACTTGTACTGTTTTACTATTTTATATATATTACATGCTTATTTTTGCCGATAAAAAAAAAGTGATGCAGCGGTTTTATTGACTCCATGACTATAAGACTGATGAACATGTTTTCACAATTGACACTCACATTGTAATGACTTAAGAGTAGAGAGACTAGGAACCAAAAGACGCAATTTGTCCAAATTGGGATGACCAAGGCACTAGTGAGCTAGATCTAGGGAGGCAACGGAGACGCAGGCAACCAGCAGTGAAAGTTGATACAATCCTCGAGACTCATGTCCTGTTCCAATAGTTTGTCCAATGCATCAATCCTGAACAAGAACAAAATTATTAACAAATAGGATAGAAAAGTTTAGTGAGTGAGTGAACTTGCTAATTGAAATTAAATTGAAAGGTCAACCAAAAACAAACAAAACAAAATCTAAAGAAAGGTTAGGGAGTGGATGAGTCTAACTAATGCCACAAACTTTTATTTGAGAAGCATTTGCGAGAGTAACAAAAGGCAATGAATCCGAAAAAGACATTGAGTGAAAAATGATTGGTTACCAGTCATATGATCAAAGACACCCGAATCAAGTATCCAAGTGCCAAGGGCAGAGGATTGGGAGACAAAGGCTATATGATTACCAGATTGAACCACAATAGTAATAGGTGAGGCAGGTTGCTTGGGAGTTCGGAATTGAAGAAAATCTGTATAATCAAAGGTGGAAATAGTCACATTGGTAAACAAAGTGGAACCAAATGGATTGAGGGATGTTTAAGATCCGCATCTCTTTCAATACTAGTGAATGGAAGCCCCTCGGCTGAGTTCATTCCACAAAGAAGACTTAGGGAAGGGGATCCATTAGCATCTCTTCTCTTTAATGTTGTTGCTGAAGCTCTAAATGGATTGATGAGGAATGCTATGGAGAAAAATTTGTTCAGAGGATTCCCAGTGGGCTCAAACAATGTGAGAATAAGCATCCTACAATATGCGGATGACTCAATTTTCTTTGGCGAAGCATCAATGGAGAATGTCAAGGCAATCAAAGCTATCCTGAGGACCTTCGAACTCGTATTAGACTTGTATTAGGCCTCAAAATTAACTTTGCAAAAAGCTGTTTTGAAGCAATTGGGGTGTCAAACCAATGGAAGCAAGTTGCAGCCAATTACTTGAATTGTAGTTTGCTGGCCATTCCTTTTGTTTACCTGGGCATGCCTATTGGGGCAAACCCGAGGCGATGTCAATTGTGGGATCCTATCATTGACAAATGTGAGAGAAAATTAGTAAAGTAGAAGCAAAGACACATTTCTTTTGGGGGGAGAGTGACCCTTATTCAGTCAATGTTAACATCAATTCCCATTTATTTCTTTTCTTTTTTCAGGGTCCCTAATAGAGTGGTGGACAAGCTGGTGAGTTTACAACGCAAATTTCTATGGGGTGACGGATATGAGCAAAACAAGATTGCATGGATCAAGTGGGAGACAGTGTGCCTCTCAAAAGAAAAAGGGGGATTGGGCCTCAAGGACATTAATACTTTCAATCTTGCATTGCTTGGCAAATGGAAATGAAATCTATTTCAACATCAAGGAAAATTATGGGCTAGGGTGTTGGAGTCAAAATATGTTGGTTGGAGGTGCTTGGATGTACCATCTCGAGACACCAATGAATCAATATGGTGGAGGGACTTAAAAATGACTTTACAACATTCGCAACAGGGCCTAGCTCTTCAAAATGGAACGTTGTGGAGGGTTGGATGTGGTGATAGAATCAAGTTTTGGGAGGACAACTAGGTTACTGGGGAGGAAACATTATTAGCAAAATATCCCAGATTATATCTCATTTCTTGTCAGCAAAATCAGGTCATCCGGTAGATGGGAGCTCATAAGGACACAAGGTGGGAGTGAGATTTCATATGGAGGAGGCCACTTTTCGACAGTGAGATTGTCATGGCTGATAGCTTCATAAGAGATGTTGAAAGTAAGATAATACAACCACATAGAAGAGATGAATGGGTGTGGAAGGCAGATCCAAGTGGGCAATACTCAGCACAAAGTGCTTATAATATGTTAAGGGGGAAAACATTAAAGGGGAATCATGATGGATGTTTTGAGGAGTTATGGAAAATAAAGATTCCAAGCAAAATTTTAGTCTTTGCTTGGAGGTTACTTAGAGATAGATTGCCAACAAAAACAAACTTGCAAAGGCGACAGGTTGAGATCAATAATATGTGCTGTCCATTCTGCAGAAGCATGGAGGAGGATGCAGCCCACTTATTTATCCATTGCAGCAAAATCCTTCCTATATGGTGGGAATCCTTGTCTTGGGTGAATATCCAAGGTGCTTTCCCGCAAACCCCAAGGCAACATTTCCTTCAACATGTAACTGGTTTGGCTGGTGGTTGGCTTTGACATTGGTTCATATGGCAGCAGAGGAACAAAATACTGTTTTCCAATGAAACCTTCAATGGCAACAAATTGTTGGATGATGCAACATTCTTACTCTAGACATGGTTTAGAAGTTTGGAGAAAGATTTTACAACCCATTTTAAGCAATGGTCAAATAATCTTAGAGCTGGTTTTGTGTATTAGCCGAGGATAGCAGCCATAGGATAAAAGTAGATATAGACTCTTGTATGTAGCCAGCTTTTGCTTCCTATCGAGACTGTATTAAGTCTGATATCCGAAACCAATTGTATGGACTATCACAATTATGTACTCTTTGTACCTCTGGTACTTCGATATATATATATATATATATATATATATATATATATATATATATTATATTTGCTAATAAAAAAAAAGAAAGTGGAATCGTTGTAGCTGCCGATGTGGGCCATAAATAATAAGGATAAAGGGCTTGAAAACTTTACTGGAGTGAAGGGAGGTCAGTGGTAGGGTCGTCGACGTTTGGTTTTCACTGAAAAATGGGCGTCACACCACTGTTTGGCTATTGGTGTGAAGGAGCAGTAGCTAGAGGGGTTGCCAGAGTGTGGGTGGTGCCAGAAAGCTGCAGGTGGGGGTCACCAGAAGAAGGCAAGGCTGGCAGAAGCATTGGAAGTTGAACAAAAAGGGAGGTTTAAGTGTTTGGCTGCTAGGTGTGAAGCAGTAGTTGTCATAGGGTTGCCAGAGTATGGGATGTACCGGAAAAGGGCAGGCAAGGGTCACCAAAGGGAGGCGAGTGTGGCACTTGGGTTGCCAGAAGGTGTGATGTGTCGAGGAGGTCGTTTCGAGACTGTTTGGTTGGAGCACGTGAATCTAACGCGCCAGAGAACAAAGGCGCGTGGCAGCGTGTTTAGTAGAGAGGGGGTTGCCGGGAAGTGGCGACAAGGGTCGCTGGGTCAAACCAGCGAAGGTGGGACACGGTAAATGTGAGAGGGGATCAAACCCTAATCACTGATACCATAAAGAATTTACTAAATGTGTCTGAACAACATCACACAGCTCTGAATTTATAATATATTTACAATGAATACAAATAAATGTGATTGCTTATTCTAAGCCTAATCAGCTAATAATTAGGGATTCTACCACTAATTCTAACAATATCAAGTTTCCCTCGACAGGTACACAAAACCCAGAGGTAGATCTCCTAATAGTGGGAGAACCAGCCTAATCGACATTTGAGTAGTCAACTACTTGAGCATGCATGACCTCTGTCTTTGTTGAAAATCAGAATATAATATTCTGATTCTATTAATAATAGCGGTTATGGGTACATAATACTTGACTTAGAGGAAACATAATATCCTCTATTTATGTATAACTAATGCAATCAACCTGTATAAACACACATCCACTATGTATTCAAACACTTGGTTTTCACTCAACTATCCCTCTGTTTTCTCCTATTTTAACATCTTGGAAGTAATTTATCTCTTTAGAAGCTAACTTTATTCTTTTCTCGTAATGACAATAACTTTGGTTTTAAGAGTGACTTTCAATTCAGCACCTGTTAGATTTTATACACATGTACATGTTGTATTCACATTTTACATTATCTAGAGGTGTATGACGTGAATCTCTTTGGCTTCTGCTTTCTTCAGGTTCGTATATGGTAAACTGGTCACCTACTCTACAAACTGCTGTTTCTGACTTGGTAAGTTACTTTTTCATTCGGATTTTACATTACTCTTGTTAGTTGTTACTACTTATTTGGTTCTTGAATGTCCGGATTGAACCTTTCCCTTTATGCTTAGGAAGTTGAGTATTCAGAAGAGTCTGGATATCTTTATCATATCAAGTATCGTGTTGCCGGAAGGTACATAGTAGATGGTTCCTTAAATTATTCAATGGTGTATATATATATTGTAAAAGCATATTGTCTGAGCCTTTGGGGAAACCTTTAAGTTGTTTTGATAATATTTATTCAAATGTAGATGTAGAGTTAACAATAGTGAACTATGGTGACCCCTTGCCACTATATGCACTGTCATAGCATCACACTTCACTGTAGCGGCTGCAATAGCGGCATTTCATGATGCTTTAGCACTGCTATGCTGATGGTGTCCAAAATCCTGATAATGGCCTCCAATAATAACATTAGAGAGGCATTTTGTGGAGCTAATTTTTGGAATTTGGATAAAAAATGCATTTTAGCTTGTAGAAAACCCTTTCAAAGTTCTTAAGTATCATGTCTCACTTGTCTCCTCTCCTACCTTGAGACCGTTCATTGACCACTGTGTGACCCTTCAGTGACTTTCTACCAACCCAGATAGCATTTTTTTTACTTATCTCTTGTTCTCATTCTCAGTTTTTTTTCCCCAGTTGTCTCTGGTAATCTTGTTCTCATAAATCTATGTTTTCTGTGTTTTAGTCTCTCTACTCTGAGTTCCTGTTTTTCCTGTTTTTCCTGTTTTTCCTGTTTTCTGTTGGTCTTTTTAATCCATTAGTCTATGTTCTCTGTTTATTGTGTGTCTTTGGCCGTCTACCTCCCAAAGAACCAAACCCATTCATTCCCTCTCTCTCTCTCTCGTCATGACATCCTTTGTTACTATTTACTTGTATGCTTGCTTAACAGCTAATAATAACCTTTAACTTTTTATTGTTAATTATGAAAATGTCAAGATTTTTAAGTTTTTATTTATTTATTTATTTTTATGTATAGTATGAATTTTTGTTTGTCATCACACCAGGATGCATGAAATTGAAATCTTTAATCTTCAATATCTATTTTAGTGATGACATAAAAACTGGCATCATCATCTCTCCATTTGAATTTGATTAATTTGTGTAGGTTTTCTTTTATTTTCATACTTTGGAATGAGATTTATTTTCTCTGTAGATGCACCTTGTGGATTTTCAATTACTGTTAGCATTGATGTTGTGGAGATTACTCATTTTGTAGGAGTGATTTCTTGACTGTGGCTACTACACGACCGGAGACTTTATTTGGTGATGTGGCATTAGCAGTTCATCCAAAGGTAGGATGAATTTAGTTAAACATATGCAGTAAATTTCGCTGTGTGCCATGGTAATTGAAAGCCATTTGTGTGGCATGCTTCCACAACACGTGGAGCATAGTTGAGCATTCATATTTTCTTTCCCTCTATGTATGAAATAGTACTTTAAAATGGAATTATTTTTAACCATCTTCTGGCTTGTATAATGTACTTTATATTTCGAACACGGACAAACATAATATTTCCATTTTTTTCACTATTTACTATTTAGTAATACTATAGTAGCTGATTTCATAAATCTATGAAATTCCCTAAACCAAATAATATATTTTTCTTATTATTTATTAAGAATTACTGTATAGGTAGAAGGGCCCTCAATAATTGCAAAACCTAATTTGTTAAAAATTTATTGGATTGAAACTATTTGCACTGGCACAAACATGATATATATATATATATATATATATATATATATATATATATATATATATATATATATATATATATGTATGTATGTATGTATGTATGTACTTGTTTAATCATTCATTTGCATGTGTGTTCACATATTTTGATAGATATAATGAGTAACGAGAGAAGTGATCACTGTAGTAAATTGAGACGATTTCCTTGAAGATTGTTTGGTATGAAGGAATCCTAAGTTTCAGTTATCTAGCATATATAGTCATATAGGACGTATTGAAGAAATGAGAAAGATAAATAGTGTGTGTTGTTTTAGGGACTGATAGGGAAAAAAATAACTATATGGGAGGAAGAATACTTCTTGTATATTAATTTAGGTTGGGTTGTCTCTAATTACGTATAAATGCAGAATGGAAAGTAAATAAAAGGGGGATCAGATCAAATCAGAGAGATTTGATTTTGACCCAAAATAATATCCGAATCAGATCAATTAGAATAATCTGATCTTGATCTTAATTATTCAATCTTCTAGAATACTAATTCAAAAACAAGCATACAGCTGTTGACACCCCACTCAAGTTGGTGCATAGATGTCGAGCATGCCCAACTTGCTTACAAGAAACTCAAAGTTGGGCCTAAATATCCTTTTGTAAGAATGTCAACAACTTGCTGTGAAGTAGGAACAAAGGGCATGCAAATCAAGTCGGCATCCACCTTTTCCTTTATAAAATGTCTATCAATTTCAATATGCTTGGTTTGGTTATGTTTAACAGGGTTCTAGGAGATACTAATTGCAGCCTTGTTATCACAATTCAGCTTCATTGGAAAAGTTATAGGAAGCTGGAACTCTTCTAGAATCCTTTTAAGTCATAAAATCATACAAACACCTTGGGTCATTGCCCTATACTCAGCCTCAGCACTGGTCCTTGCTACTACATTTGGCTTTTTGCTCCTCCAAATAACCTAGTTTTCCCAACATGTATCCAAACAGCAGTAGATCCAAATAGATGATAGGTTGCATCAAAAGCTCAGCTATCCATCCAACCCCTGAACACTTTGTTGAAGTCTCAGCCAAAAAAGGTAGCACAAGAAAATGAACCAGAAAAATGCTCAACCCCAATAACAAAAGAGAACACTCTGATGGACAGATACAAATGGTAATTCGCAGTGCTTTGAGAATAAATCATTACAGGGTGATAGCAGCTGGAGGTGGGGCACAGCTTTGCATGAGATGTCAGTTGGAGATTGACATTGATAGAGTATACAATAGCTTTGCAGTTATAATCACTTAGTTAAGTTTGTAATCACTTAGTGTCTATTGTAACAAAGTATCTGTTGTAACTAACTAACTGAAGTCAATTATGCTGAGCTGTAGTCTAGTCAGTATAAATATCCGTACCTGTACTTCAATAGCACTAATTTAATATCATTTTCAGTTTACACAAATCTTTCTCTCTTTATGTTCATCTTTTCAGTTTTTTTAGTTTCTTCAGACATGGTTGAAAATGTGGTGGCCACTACAAGTGGCTGGGTTCAATCTTGGATAGTGTTTACAGCAGAGAAAAAAGAAATCACAAAACAAAGGTACTGGGGGATTATCTCGCCTGAAAAGTTCACTGGTGGCTGAATCTAGATGTATATTTTGCTGTAAAATTCAACAGAAGTTTGGTGGCTGTTAAAGGTCACTCGCAGTTGTGGACAGTGGGAAGGGGTTGAAGCCAAGCTCTTTGGATGGGAGCTTGGCTGCTTGAGGCAAGAGGGAATAAAGCTACTAAAAATTAGAACCACATAAAATCAATCACCATACAAAGTGGTTCTGCATCTTGAGACTTGAGTAGTGGAATGAATTAGGTAAAGGAGGATGGTTTTGATATCATATCATATTGAAATGAGAAAGAAATGGGATGGAATTATTTAGTGAAAAGACACTCGACTTCATAGTTGCACGCACACACATACACATACAGTTCATGATAAAATTTACAAGGCTAAGTGGGTGATATGTCCTTGACACTAATTCATATCAACGCTAAATGTATTTAATGTGTGGTGCATGTGATTATTCTAACAGGATACATAAAATTCCAAATTCACCCATTTAGTTTATAATTAATAACGAAAATAATGGACTTTTAAATTTTCGTACATTAATAAAAAAAGAAAAAAAGTATATTTTGTACCCTAACAGATGCTTTGCCTTGGCAATTTAGATTCTTGCATATCAAACCAATTTATGTCTGACCTTATAATCTAAATTTCCCTGTACAGTTTGTTATCAGAAATTAATGTTTATGATATTTTGTCCTTTCAAATCCTAAAATATTCTATTTTCCACTAAATTGCAGGATGATCGATATTCCAAGTATATTGGTATGATGGCAATTGTACCTCAGACATTTGGCCGTCATGTTCCTATCATTGCTGACAAGGTATAGAAGTGCCAATTTGTTCAACTAATGTAGTTCTTTTTAATATTATTATTATTATTGTCGTGCTTGATTACTGATTATGCTGTTTGCTTTGATTTGTTATTAGAAATTCAATTTATGTAAAGATTGTTTAATGTTTACTAGACAATTAGAAGAGAATAATAAATGCATTTGTTGCTGTCATTTTATACGTATTGCTTTGGTGATCAGTAAATGAGTCTTTTAAGATGTTACTTTATGTATATTCTTGACTCTTTCCCCTTCACCTTTTCTCTAAATCCATGTTTTTTTTAATAATAGTATATGTACATATAGTGTTTGTGAATCAGGATAGAGGCAGAAAAGTGAAAACTCAACTCTAGGTATCCTTTTAGTACAATCTACTAATTAGGAAATTAAAATGTGAGTTGCTCATCGATGGATGCATAGTAGGTCTCTTAATAGACTTAAAGTTGATTGACAAGTAAGCTATCATCTAGTACGTTTCCAATGCATATGGTTTCTTCTGATTTTCTTATCTTCCATGCAAAGGTTTTGTTTCTTTGTGGTATGATTGCTGATTACAATTGGTGAGGGCCTTTTCTCTTGCTTTTTCCCAATCTGGATCTCTTTTGTAATTAGCTGTTTGAATTTCATATATCCTTATCATACATCAGTTTTCCTTCTTGTAAAAGAATACTAAGAGAGAAGAAAGGAAAGGAGGAAAGTATGTTTTCCCGTAATAGTAGTTAGATTTAGGCATTTCTAAAATATGTTTTTTACACTAACTATAGTTGAATCTATATTTTCAGTGAATGATTTACAGCATTTGTACCCATATCTAATCTTATCAAGATCATGCAATTTTCGATCAAATCAATTATCTTATCAAAGGCTAATATAAGGAAACTAAATATCGAATTACAATCAACAACTATATTTGTTTCCGATCAGCTGATTATTAGGATGTAATTAGTCCTGCAGTTATTTCTTCTCTCTATTGTAAATACTATGTAAAATACTTTAGAAAAACACACTTTTTGCTTTGGCATATCTAAATTAATGAACTAAGTCAAGTTGATGTGTAATACAATACAACTAGTACAATCCCAACCTGATAACACCCTGTATGTTCTAATAGCTACTGTTGAAAGAGGGAAATGAGAGACATAGAGCTGCTGAATCCGTGTGCTCGAATGACACCATGGATTTTGAATTATATTGGCTTATTATAATAATACACATAATTAGAGGAGATTTTGTTCCTCTAAATCAGTTAGGACTTGCCTATAAATCATCTATGCAGTAAATACAGAATATTTGAATATGATTTTCAGCAGCTACTTTCTAAATCTAACTTTTCTGCTTGTGGCAATAAAATTTCCTTGTTACAATTTATAATACATTTTTTAAATGTTGCTACTTTTGCCACTAATGATTTTGCAACCACTGTTTCATGGACAATTCTAAAGTGAAATTTTTGTCATTATTCGTCTATATTGATTTATGTTATGTGTCACAGCATGTGGATAGAGAATTTGGAACAGGAGTATTGAAAATTAGTCCAGGACATGATCATAATGACTATCTACTTGCTCGAAAGCTTGGTCTTCCGATACTTAATGTGATGAATAAGGATGGAACACTAAATGATGTTGCTGGGTTGTACAGGTATTTGTAGAACTATCTTATTAAGCTGTTGTTTACCATATGTTGTTGTGACTAATATATGCGAGCCACATCTGTCATAGTGGTCTTGATCGTTTTGAGGCTCGAAAAAAACTATGGGCAGAGCTTGAGGAGACAAGATTAGCTGTGAAAAAAGAACCACACACTTTACGAGTTCCCAGATCTCAGCGTGGTGGAGAAGTAAGATTTTCTTAGTTGATAACTTGCATTATTTTTTTGCTGATTTGTTTCTCACTTGGAACTTTTCTTCATATTTTTTAATCAGGTGATAGAACCACTTGTTAGTAAGCAGTGGTTTGTGACTATGGAGCCTCTTGCTGAGAAAGCTCTTCAAGCAGTTGAAAAAGGAGAACTGACCATAATTCCGGAAAGATTTCAAAAGGTTTGCATATAAATTTTTAGACATACACATCCAATCTTAGATGCATATAGTCAAGGGCTGTTTTATTGCTTAAAAATAATAAACAATGATTTTGCTTGTGTTGAAAATGTTTTTTTCATAGGGGCTTTCCCATGTCTCTAATCAATCTACCTAGTCTCAACACCCCCATAAAGAACTTATATTCTATTACATTTGGGGCCCTCACTTAAACTGTCACTTACTCTTTAGTAGAGATTTGAGTGATAAGGAAATTAGCCTACCATTTCCAAGTGAAAACACAACCTTATCGTCACACCAAACAGCTGAACTCACATGTATTAAACGACAACAAGGCCATTAAATGGTTGCATTTTGACTTGGAGGCTGCTGGTTCAAGTATTAGAAATAGTCATTGTGTGGTAAGGCCATGTACATCTCCACCCTCCCTGAAACTCACCAGGTGGCAGTATTGTACACTAGGTCATCCTATCACATGGGCTTGGTAGTCCATGCCCTATTTTTTATCAGAATAACTATTGCAGCATGCAAGATGTGGTTTGTTCCATTGACTGTCACATAAAGATCCCAATCCAGCAGTTCTGGTGGAATCAATAGGCTGATCAGATTGCTCAAAACCCAATGCTTTTTTGGCCATCATGAGGCATATCCACCCTCCAATACTCAGCATGTGTACAGGTCATTCTCTTTGTGAGTGTATAACTCCTTTATTTAGTATTAACTATAGTTAGTCTACCTTAGTTAGATATAAACTGTCTTAACAGTTGTAACTAACTTCTAACTGAGTCTCTGTAGTGTAAATACTTTCTGTAAACAGAGACTCAGTGGCTTCTTGTAATCTCCCATTCATAATATACAAGTTTTGTTTCTCTCTACATGGTATTCAGAGCACGTTGATCCTTTTTCATGGCTGCCGCCAACAATACCGAAGTTCCAGTTTGTGCAACTCTGTTCCATACACATCCTCCACATGGAGATGATGCTTCATCTTCGTTTTCAAATTCTGCTTCAGCTACATTTGCTCATCAAATTACAGAAAAACTCACTGATCAAATTTTTTTGTTATGGCGTGAACAAATCGAGCAAGTTGTTATCAAAGATCACAACCTTCATCGATTCTTAGTTTCTCCTCAAATTCCACCATGATTTCTAACTGATGAGGATTGCAATCTTGATCCAGTTAATCCAGAGTATAAGGCTTGGGAAAAACATGATCAGTTCCTTCTTGCATGGATGCAATCTATGTTATCGTGTTGAATGCTATCTCGCGTTCTTGGATTGATTCATTCCTATGAGGTTTGGGCTAAAATTCATGCCTATTTTCATCATTAGGCGCAGACCAAAGCTGAACAACTCAGGTCTGAGCTTTGAAAATCTTCTCTTGATAATCGTCCAGTTAATGAATATCTTCTACGCATCAAAGCTCTCATTGATGCGCTTTCGTCTGTCGGATATCTTGCTTCACGTCGTGAGCACATGAATTCGATTTTGGAAGGCTTAACTAAGGATTTTGATTTTTTCTTGACCCTTATATCTACACTAAGACCTAGCATGACAGTAGAGGTTTTCTTCCATGCTCAATCACAAACAGATCCAATGTGCAGTCTCATCCACTCGTGTACCTCTTTTTCTTTTTGGTATTGTGTTTTAGACAATACCTCACCCTCATTCTTGTGTGCTTTCTGTTGTTTCTGATAAAAATTTTGTAAAACAAAAAAAATAATACAATGTAATTTATGTTGATGGCAGATTTACAACCATTGGCTTTCCAACATTAAGGATTGGTGTATAAGCAGACAACTATGGTGGGGACACAGGATACCTGTATGGTACATTGCTGGAAAAGAGAATGAAGAGGACTATATAGTTGCTAGGAATGCTAAGGAAGCACTTGAGAAAGCTCACAAGAAATATGGGAAGGATGTAGAAATATATCAAGATCCTGATGTTCTGGACACTTGGTTTTCTAGGTAGTTTATTTTAGATATCTCTTTCAATTTGAGATGCATCTACATGACTTTCTTTTTGTACATAGAATGCTGTCATGTTGCTAACTAGTGTTTGTAAATGTATTTAGACATCCATTAAGTAGTATGCCGTAACATATTGGATTTATGCTACTGGACCTGCTGTGTCCTTTCGTACTTTATAGATAGATTGGACAAATTTTTGTTTTTATCTTTCTCTTAATTCTTTTTGCGTATATTTGTGCTTTTTATCCCACCCAATGCATTGAATTGTATGCCATTGCCCAGCTAATGACTGATAATTGGATTCATCTCTTTGAAGCTTTCATCTATCTTTATGTTCTGAATGACAATTTCACCTATACTGTCTCTTTACGTCTTTGTTCTTGATCTCTGTGCTAAGATTATTTCAGTAATGTTTTTAGTGGTGTTTCCAAATATACATGTTGAGGGATTAGGCATCTTTGCTCCTTTAATTTCCTCTTTTATCTTTGTTGTTTTTCATTTTGTTCTTATATCAATGGAGGATTCCTTATTCACCCATCTCTTTGTAAATTTTTGTTTTCATCTTTGTACATTTTTACAAATTCCTCCATATATGTCTATATTATTTTGCCTTTTGGGGTAAAGCTGTGCTAGCATTATGTATCCACATGATCTGTTTAGAAGTTTGAAGTTTGACATTATTTTTGCTCATGAATATCTTGGTGTTCTTTGAGATTTTCATTGTGACAATTGTTGGTGTTCTATGGAAGCATGCTTTGCTTTCCCTTAGGAGTTTCTATTTTCTAAGCCATCATGTTTATGTTAATTGTGTTGCTTGCCATAGCTCAAATCATTTGCTGAAAATATTTTAACTAATTTTTGGGCAAATCTTAAACCTGATGTGGTCATTTTCAGTTCTGAAACCTGCTCTACATGACATGTTAGATTTCTTGTAATTATTTTCCGTCAATCGTATGGACTAACTATAGATTCATATTTTATCAGTGCGTCAATCGTATGGACTAACTATAGATTCATATTTTATCAGTGCGCTGTGGCCTTTTAGTACCCTTGGATGGCCAGATTTATGTGCAGAAGATTTTAAGCGATTCTATCCTACTACAATGCTTGAAACTGGGTATGTGCTTCTGATCCTTCATGACAGTGAAGCTTTTGCGTATTGCTTTTAGCCTGTTGATATTTGAAATAAGATAAACTCTGGTGAAATTAGAAAAGGATAATTGAAAAGAAAGTGAGAGAATTTGTGAGATTTATGAATTCTAATATTATTCCCAACTGTTTTTTATTTTGCTCAGCAAAAGTAGATATATATATATATATATATATATATATATATATATATATATAAACAAACAAACAAACAACAACAATGCCTTATCCCACTAGGTGGGGTCGGCTACATGGATCAACTTCCGTCATAATGTTCTATCAAGTACCATACTTCTATCCAAATCATTAAGTTCGAGATCCTTTTTGATAACCTCTCTTATAGTCTTTTTGGGTCTTCCTCTGCCTCGAATTGTTTGTCTTCTCTCCATCTGGTCTACTCTCCTCACTACAGAGTCTACCGGTCTTCTCTCTACATGCCCAAACCACCTAAGTCTATTTTCCACCATCTTCTCTACAATAGGCGCTACTCCAACCCTCTCTCTAATAGCTTCGTTTCTAATTTTATCCTGTCGAGTCTTACCACACATCCACCGCAACATCCTCATCTCCGCTACACCTACTTTATTCTCATGTTGGCTCTTGACCGCCCAACATTCTGTTCCGTACAAAATCGCCGGTCTTACCGCAGTCCGATAAAACTTTCCCTTTAGCTTGATCGGTACCTTTGCATCACATAACACCCCCGATGCTTTTCTCCATTTCATCCATCCTGCTTGAATGCGATGATTCACATCCCCTTCAATTTCCCCATCATCCTGTATTACAGACCCAAGATATTTAAACCGTGTGACTTGAGGGATAATATGGTCTCCTATTTTCACCTCTGAGTTAGAAACCCTCCTTCTTTTGTTGAACTTACATTCCATATACTCCGATTTGCTTCTGCTTAGGCGAAAGCCATGTGTTTCTAGAGCTCGTCTCCAAGTTTCCAACCTCTCATTCAACTCCTCCCTCGACTCTCCAAGGAGGACTATGTCATCTGCAAAAAGCATGCATCTCGGCGCTATCTCTTGGATTTGTTCCGTGAGGACATCCATAATTAAGGTAAAAAGGTAGGGGCTAAGGGTTGACCCTTGATTCAAATCAATTGTGATGGGAAAATCGTCTGACTCTCCACCCTGTGTCCTAACACTAGTCGATACCCTATCATACATATCTTGGATAGCTCGAATATATACAACCCTAACCCCTTTCTTCTCTAGAGCTTTCCACAAAATCTCTCTAGGCACTCTATCATACGCTTTCTCCAAGTCAATAAAAATCAAGTGCAAGTCTTGTTGGTCCATGCGATATTGCTCCATCACCCACCGTAATAAATAAATCGCTTCCATGGTCGACCTTCCCGGCATGAAACCAAATTGATTCTCAGTAACTTGAGTCTCCTTTCTTAATCTCTGTTCGATCACTCTTTCCCATAATTTCATGGTATCATGAGCTTGATTCCCCTATAATTTGCACAATTTTGTATATCCCCCTTGTTCTTATAGATTGGCACTAACGTGCTTCTCCTCCATTCCTCCGGCATGCGTTTTGACCTCATAATTTCATTAAAGAGTTTGGTGAGCCACTCAAGACCTCTATCTCCAAGAGTTTTCCACACTTCAATAGGTATGTTGTCTGGCCCCACCGCCTTACCGTTACTCATTCTTTTCAACGCTTCCTTTACTTCCTGTTTCTGAATCCGACGATAGTACTTATAGTTCCGGTCCTCTTCTCTTGTGTCTAGACTGCTAGAGTCATATCCATATCCATCATTAAATAAGTTGTGGAAATACGCCTTCCACCTTTCCTTGATATCTTTTTCATGCACTAAGACTTTGCCTTCTTCATCCTTAACACACTTTACTTGATCCAAATCTCTAGTCTTCCTCTCTCTACCCTTAGCAAGCCTATATATAGATCTTTCTCCGTCCCTGGTGCCTAGAGCTTGGTATAGTCCGTCAAAAGCTTGGGCTCTTACCTCACTCACCGCCTTTTTGGTTTCATTTCTAGCTATCTTATACTTATCCCAAGTTTCAGAATTTTCACACCTAGACCACTCCTTGAAACACTCCTTTTTTACTCTAACTTTGCTCTGAACACTTTCATTCCACCACCACGATTCTTTACCCCTAGGTCCAAAACCTCTAGATTCACCCAACGTCTCTTTAGCCACTTTAATAATCTCTTGAGACATCTTGTTCCACATATCATTTGCACTTCCTTGTGATTGTCCACACCATCCCTCCCATATCTTTTGTTGGAAGATTCCTTGTTTCTCACCCTTCAAGTGCCACCATTTGATCCTTGGTGCTACCATAGGACTTCTTCTCTTTGTCCTATCTCTAATTCTTACATCCATAACCAAAACTCTATGTTGGGTAGTCAAGGTCTCTCCCGGGATAACTTTACAGTTCAAGCAATACTTCCTATCAGACTTCCTGATAAGGAAGAAATCTATCTGAGAACATGTCCCTCCACTTTTGTAAGTGATAAGATGTTCCTCTCTTTTCTTAAACCATGTATTGGCTATAGAAAGATCCAAAGCCTCCGAAAACTCCAAGATGGATTTACCCTCCCATTCATCTCCCCTAGGCCAAAACCCCCATGCACCCCCTCAAAACCTCTAGCCACGCTACCTACATGTCCATTGAGATCCCCTCCTAGGAAAACTTTCTCTCCTTGGGGTATATCTTAAAGTACCCCTTCTAGATCCTCCCAAAATTTTACCTTAAAGTGTTCTGCTAACCCAACCTGAGGTGCGTACCCACTAATAACATTAAAGGTGTCCTGTCCCACTACCAATTTTAAGGCTATGATACGATCTCCTACTCTTCTTACATCCACGACATCCTTCTTCCACTCCTTGTCCACAATAATCCCTACCCCATTTCTTGATCTGATTTTTCCCGTATACCACAGCTTAAATCCCGAGTTGTCTAATTCTTTCGCTTTTTCACCTGTCCACTTAGTTTCTTGTAGGCACATAAAATTGATCTTCCTCCTCACCATAACATCCACTATTTCCATAGATTTTCCAGTAAGTGTGCCTATATTCCATGTACCAAAGCGAATCCTTCTGTCATGAACTAGCTTCTTTACCCACACCCTTTCACGAAAATGTGGGAACCCTTGCTTACTTTTCACTACATCCGGGCGGCGATGCAGCCGCCCTTGCTCTTTTGACACTGTACTCGAGCCATACAGCGCGTTGCTTCCGGGCAACGACCTAGCATTCACATTATTACGTAATTGATCCATGTCGTAGAGATTCGACAAAGTTTTACGTTGGCTGTCGAAAGCCTAACACAACCCTCTCCTTTTATCCGGGCTTGGGACCGGCTAAGAATAACAAAGCTATCCTAGGCAGGATTATATATATATATATATATATATATATATCTAAGATGTTACAGAAAGCCAGCATCACCTATCCCCACCTAGTTACAAAAACCAGCCTTTAGATTAGAGGACCATTGGTTAAAATGTAGTACAAAATCCTTCTCCATGGCTTTGATCCAAGTCCAGATTAGGAGTACTGCATCGTCCATCACTTTGCTTCCATTAAAAGTTGCATTTTGGAAGACCACTTGATTTCTATGCTGCCAAATTGTCCATGTTAGAGCAACCCACCAGCATTTCCATCTTTTGGATTTCATTCCATCAGCAAACCCAGTTCCATGCTGCATGAAGTGATCCTTAGGGTTTTGTGGCAATGCTGTCACAAGGTTAAACCATGACAGTGACTCCCACCATAAAGGGAGGATTTTGCTACAATTGAAGGATAAGTGAACAACCTCCTCCTCTTTATTTCTACAGAATGGACACAACATATCATTTACCAATACCTGTCTCCTTCTAAGGTTTGTCTTTGTTGAAAGTCTGTCTCTGATTAGTCTCCATGCAAACACTACTGACTTGGCTGAGATTTTGAGTTTCCATAACTCCACAAACTTAGAATCCTGAATTTCCCCCATTAATTCTCCCCATAACAGGTCATATCTGCTTTTCGTTGAATAGTATCCGCCTGGTTCAGGTTTCTAAATCCAGTTATCTTCCCTTTGAGCTTTTTTCGCTGCCACATTCCCATACCGCCGCCCTTAGTTCTTCCTCAAGGAAACTTCCCACCAACATGTCATTTTGCTGCTGTCCGATACCACTGAATCTGGTGCCATTAAGAACTGGTCTGCACTGCTCAGGTTCACTAAATCTGTCATTGAAGAAGCTGCGGACCTCCTCTTTCACTCTTATGGGATCTTCTACCTATGTGCCATCAATGTGTACCCCTTTGACTGCATTATTTGTGCGTTTAGAGTTCATCAACAGATGGAAATAGCGTGAGTTGCAGTCCCCTTCTTTAATCCATTTTACTCTCACCTTTTGTCTCTTCAAAGACTCATGTGATTGTGCTGCTGACCATAATTCCTCTTGTAGTTTTTTCTGGGTCATCAGTTCATGAGAGGTCAGCTGTCTATTAGTGCTTACATCTTCCAGACTGTTTAGATCTGCCTCTATTCTTTGTACCTTCTTGAGTGTATCTCCATATTGCTCCCTATTCCACACCTTCAGTGCCTCCTTTAGTTTTTTAATTTTTACCTTGAGTGCATAACCCCCCCAGCCCCTTGGTTGTGTGTTTGTCCAACACTCCCTGACTGTCCAGTCAAAAGATTTGTCTTTTGGCCAACAGTTAAACACTCTAAATGGTTTTGGGCCCCAATCAATGTTTTTAGCCCTAAGCAGGATGGGGCAATGGTCTGAAAAATTCCTTTCCAAGATGAATTGGGTGCAGCCTGGCCATTTGTTGATCCATTCATGGGAGACAAAAAATCTGTCTAATTTGCTCGTAGCAGCCCCATTTGGTTTGAACCATGTGAATTTTCTCCCCACACTAAGTATTTCTTCAATCTCTAGGTCAGCTATCCATTCATTGAAATCAATGATATTGTTGGCTTCCATTCCCCTATGAGACACACCCTCTCTTTCAGATTGATGTCTGATGCTGTTAAAATCTCCCAGGAAGCACCACAATCCATCAAGACCATGATGTCTTAGTTGCTTGATTGATTCCCATAATTCCCTCTTATTCAGATTATCACATGGGGAATATATGTTTACTATAGTTGCTTTTTTGATTTTCCAGGGTCCAAACTCCTTCCAGTAGGATAAAGCCTTTTCCACTTTTTTTTTTTATCAATAAAGATAATATTATATATATAGAATGAAGTACCAGAGGTACTGATAATACAAAAAGAGACCATACAAATGGTTCCATAGTCAGACATTCATATTCTGAGAGGGAACCAATCTATGGATGCAATTTGCATATGAATTTACATGTATAAAGCTCATAACTATGCATCCCTTGCTGATACATAAAACTTTGTGGAAAATTACTTGACCATTGATTAAAATGCACTGTGAAATCTTTCTCAAAACTCCTAAGCCAAGACCATAGTAGGAATATTGCTTCTTCAAACAGTTTATTAGCATCGAAAGTTGCATTAGAGAACACTATACTGTTTCTAAGCTTCCAAATGGACCATGTTAAGGCTAACCACCAGCATTACCATCTATTAATCCTTACTCCAGTAGCTTGAACACCCAAATGTTGAAGGAAATGTTGCTTTGGGCTTAATGGGAAAGCACCTTTAATGTGCAGCCATGACATAGTTTTCCACCAAATGGGTTGTACTTTATTGCAGTGGAAGAATAAATGGGATGCACCCTCCTCTTGAATTCTGTAGAGAGGACATAGTGTATCCGTGAGCTGTACTTGTCTCCTCCGCAAGTTTTGTCTTGTCAACAGTCTGTCTCTTATTAACCTCCACGCAAACACCGCGATCCTAGCTGGAATCCTTATTCTCCATAATTTCTCAAAACACTCCTCCTGACTGCCAGCTGCTGCTTCTTCTCCTATCATATTGTATGCGTTGCGTGTTGAGTATTGGCCTGCTGGATCTCCAGACCACTCCTAAGCATCTGAACCCTGTTGCTGTATTGTCTTATCTGCAATATATCTAAGAAAATTAACCGCTGAAGTAACTTCATTGTCAAACAATGCCCTTCTCCAAGTAAGATTCCACTCCCACCCTATGTCTTTATGCATTCCCATCGATCTTATGAGTTGATGCTGTTGTAGTGATATTAAATAGAGTCTAGGGTATTTCTCAGCCAAAGATTCCTCCTCCCCGGTCCACTTATCCTCCCAGAATTTGATTTGATCTCCGCTTCCCACCTTCCACTTCAATCCCTTTTGAATAAACTGTCCTTTATGTGAGCTGAAAAGAGCCTTTTGTAAGTCTCTCCACCAAATGGATTTGTGGTCCACCCTATCCACTTCAGCCAAACCTCACCAACCTTTGTATTTTGATTCCAACACCTTAGCCCATAGCTCCCCTTTGTGTTGCATAAGATTCCACTCCCATTTTCCAAGTAATGCCATATTGAAGCTGTTGATGTCCTTTATACCCAAACCTCCCTTCTCTTTTGGCAGACACACTGACTCCCAGCTGACCCATGCGATTTTGTGTTGGTCGGGTCCTTTTTCTCATAGGAATCTACATTGTAATCTCACCAACTTATCCTCCACTGATTTAGGCACCCTGAAAAAATAAAAAAATAAAAAATAGGAATCGAAGTTAGGATTGATTGTAGGAGTGTCACTCTCCCCCCGAAGGATATGTGTCTCTGTTTCCACTTTGCTAACTTTCTCTCGCATTTGTGGATGATAGGATCCTACATGTTACATCTCCTTGGGTTTGCTTCTATGGGTATTCCCAGGTAAGTGAAAGGAAGAACCAGCAAATGACAATTCAAATAGTTGGCTGCCTGCTGCTTCCAAAGATCAGATTCACCAAAAGCTCCAAAAGAACTCTTGGCAAAATTGATTTTAAGGCCTGAGACAAGTTCAAATGACCTTAGAATAGCCTTGATTGTTTTGACATTCTCCATATTCGCCTTCCCAAAGAAGATTGTGTCATCTGCGAACTGTAAAATGCTAATCTCCACTTTATTGGAGCCTACTTGATAGGCCTTGTACATATTTTCATCCTTAGCTTTCCTCATCAAACCATTCAACCCTTCAGCTACCACATTAAACAAGAACAGTGCTAGCGGATCTCCCTGCCTTAATCCCCTTTTGGGAAAAAAACTCCACCGTAGGACTACCATTGACCAAAACAAAAATGGATGCAGATTTTAAGCACCCCCCAATCCATTTGATCCATTTGGAGCTAAAGCCTATTCTTTCCAGCATGTACAACAGAAATTCCTAGGAGACCGAATCATATGCCTTCTCGTAGTCGACTTTGAATATGGGACATGATTTGTTGCTCCTTTTGGCCTCGTCAATCACCTCATTTGCAATGAGGACACTGTGAAGTAAGTGTCTTCCTTCGATAAATGTAGATTGGGTCTCATCGACAATAAAAGCCATCACCTTCTTCATTCTATTGGCCAACACCTTAGCAACAATCTTATACATGCATCCAATTAGGGAGATAGGTCGATAATCATTCAAAAATTGGGGGTCAGCCACCTTAGGTATCAAGGCTATGAAGGATGCGTTACAGCCCCTTGGGAAAACACCATGGACAAAAAATTCATCTAAGAAGCGAAGGATGTCAGGTTTAAGAAGCTGCCAAAATTGCTTGATAAATTTGAAATTCAAACCATCGGGTCCCAGGCTTTTGTCACTCCCACAATCCCATATGGCCTGTTTAACTTCCTCCTCTTGGAAGCAGGCAATCATCCTATCATTCTGGTGCTGACTTATTTTCTGAAAATAGATGTCATCCAATCTAGGTCTGTGGTAATCAGATTTTAGAAATCTTTTGAGAAAAATGCTCTAACTTCCTCCTTTACCTTAGATCATGAACCCAAGTTCCACTAACCATGACACCCTTCAGATAATTATTCCTACGATTTGCATTCATCATCAAGTGAAAATATCGAGAATTGCAATCTCCTTGCTTGATCCATCTAACTCTCGCCTTTTGCCTCAACAATGATTCATGAGCTTGGGCAGTTGTCCACAGAGCTTCCTGCAGTTGTCTCAATTTCAACTCTTCTTGAGTAGATAGCTGTCTTTGGCTTGTATCCTCTTCTAGTTTGTTTAGCTCCTCTTCAATCATCTTGATCCTCTTGAGAGTATCACCAAAATGCTCCCTATTCCACATTTTCAGTCTTCGCTTCAAAGTCTTTATTTTTTCTTTGAGGACATATCCACCCCATCCTGGTTGCTGATTGGAGGTCCAGCAGTTGATAATTGTTTCCTTAAAAGATTTGTCTAACAATCAGCAATCTAGGATCCTAAAAAGTTTAGGACCCCAGTCTACTGATGTAGACCTGAGCAAAATTGGGCAGTGGTCTGAGAAATTCCTAGGTAGAGTGGATTGAATGCTTGCAGGCCATCTCTCTAGCCACTCGGGAGAAAGCAAAAATCTGTCAAGCTTACTCCTGGATGTCCCGTTTGGTCTAAACCAGGTGAATTTTCTCTCCAACCATGGCGGCTCTACCAACTCCGGGTCATCTATCTAATCATTGAACTCCTTGATGTCATTAGTCCCTGAACCCTTTTGGCAGATCGCAAATCTCTCAGCAAGATCCCTGATGCTATTAAAATCACCCAAGATGCACCAAAGGTCCCCTGATAAAGACTGTTTCAGCTGTTTGACCTGGTCCCACAGTATCCTCTTATTTTGTATTTCACAAGGGAAGTAAATTGTAAGTATACTAATTTGTTGAGCTTCCCTCACCCACTCTCCTCTCAAGAAAATAAAGCCACTGCCAACAACTTTCATTTGTAGTTTAAATGTTTGTTCACTCCACAAGCATAAAATACCACCTGCTGTAGTAATAGCGGTCTGCATCTCCCAGTTGACTTCAGCATCTCCCCACAATGACTGCCACATTGTTTTATCAATTGACTCTCTCTTTGTCTCCTGTATACAAATCATATCCACATTCTCCTTCTTGATCAGTCTATGAATAGCTGCCGATTTTACATCCCTCCCTAATTTCCTGACATTCGCAAATCTCTCAGCAAGATCCCTGATGCTATTAAAATCACCCAAGATGCACCAAAGGTCCCCTGATAAAGACTGTTTCAGCTGTTTGACCTGGTCCCACAGTATCCTCTTATTTTGTATTTCACAAGGGAAGTAAATTGTAAGTATACTAATTTGTTGAGCTTCCCTCACCCACTCTCCTCTCAAGAAAATAAAGCCACTGCCAACAACTTTCATTTGTAGTTTAAATGTTTGTTCACTCCACAAGCATAAAATACCACCTGTTGTAGTAATAGCGGTCTGCATCTCCCAGTTGACTTCAGCATCTCCCCACAATGACTGCCACATTGTTTTATCAATTGACTCTCTCTTTGTCTCCTGTATACAAATCATATCCACATTCTCCTTCTTGATCAGTCTACGAATAGCTGCCGATTTTACATCCCTCCCTAATTCCCTGACATTGTAGGATATTATATTCATGGATAACCATTGCTATTTCCCAACCTTTCTGCTTCCTTCTTATCTCTATCCTCCATTTCCTTTAATCTGTCAATAACTGGATGCAGATGATCACCTTCTATAACCCCTAGTTTTTTGGCCTGATTCTAGATGTCGGAAGCCTCTTGAAAGTGCAGTAATTCATCAGTTTCCTGTATGTCTTCGTTGAGAGCTGCTTCCTGTGTTGTGGAATAATTTGCTTCCTGTGTTGTGGAGTAATTATGGCTCATGGCAGCAGTCCCCCCTTGTGCCATTCTTTGGAGATGCTGGGTTTGGGATTTATCGAACCTCATGAGTGTCGCCTTAGTGGATGAAGGCTGACCCACAACAGCTTTCTTTTGGGACCATCTTTTTCTTGCATACACCATGCAGTTGCTTCCATATCCTCCGATATTATTTTGCAATGTTGGGCCCAAAGGGTGTTTGTACTGTGGGGGGTGCAGATACAAAATCCCTTATTATTATTTGGGCCTCCTTCCTGCCCGTTAGTGACCTCCCACTCCACATGCAATGTTTTTTCACACACTTCCACCTGGGCCTCTTTAATTTTGAAATTGCCTGCCCCAGATTCATTAGCTTCTGCCACGTTGCTTGTAGATGCCACGTCACCATCTGCTTTATCAAATACCGTCAATACGTCTGCTTCCCCTCTTGTTTCTCCCTTACCTTTCTTTCCTTTAACGTGAAACATATATCCCCCTCCTGCAGTGTTTATGTCCCCGACACACTTCACCATTCCCTGTGCGGTTCGCATGTTAGCGGGGTATGTAGCCGTTGAGTCTGCCCTGCAATTTCTGGTATGATCTGACGAGTGCTGGTTGTTGAATGTTGGCTAACACCATTTCCCAGTGGGTAACTGCAAACACGGGAACTGCTGGGTAATAGGATTGTTTGATGGACATCGTCGACATCGTCATTCCTCGAGTCAGGCACCGATGTTCCACCCCTATCCTGGTCGTTGGTGCCACCTAACTTCGTCGGAATGGTCCACCTATCATCTCTGTGGTTCCGGGAGTTGCTTGATCTCCGAGTAAGATGCCCGAGAGAGCTATCGTTGGAAACAATCTCTTCCGACGACCCACTCAGGCTACAGCGTCTTCGTCGACAATCGTGGCTGCCTCCTCCACTTTCCTCGACAACAAACACCTTAAAGCTTTCGCCGCTTATGTGAACATCAACTGTGTGGTTGATTATCGGTCTCCATGGTGTCTTTATGAGCACCCTAGCCCTGCCAAGCCTCCGTTTCGCCTCTGTGTCATCATCCACATCCACCATGTCCCCCATTGTTACCAGTATGCGCCTAATGTACTTCAGGTCCCTAGCCTGAAGTGGTATGCCCCAAACTTGGACCCATGTCAACTTGAAACCTGTGCGTAAGGTTGGGCTCCATTTCTCCATTGTATAGAATAGTGATGCCCCTCCATGTTGTCCGCCATTCGTGAGTTGTTTAGCTCCCTGTCAGTAAGTCAAAGTAACAGGATTAGCTCGTCGCCTATATACTTAGGTGATATATCCAATCCAGTTTCCCATAACAGCTTGTCCTCAACTCTATCGAACATGGCAGGATTTGTTAGCCGCCCTATCCACACATCCTTCAGCCAGTTGGTGTCGTTGGGGTCTATGTTTAGGTGAATTGAGGACATGGAACTTTGATGTCCTTGGGAGTGGCTGTTGTAAGGCGTCCGTGGCCCCTTAGGGCCAATATTTATTCTCAGTGCCTCACCATATGATCCCTGGTTTGTGTGATATTATTTATGAATACGGTCAACTACAACTTGGTTACTGTCTTCTCGATCACGTGGCTTGTTTCCTGGATCCCTCTGCCTTGGCCCCTCCCTATTGTACCTAGAGATGTTCACATACATCTTCAACCCCCCAATGATGATACCATCAAGCTGTTTTGCCAGGTGGTGAGTGTCTTTAACCCCTTTGAATCTGACAAATCCATACCGTCTTCCATTATTATTCCTTTTGTTGGGTATAAAGATTTACCGCATGTCGCCCCACTTTCTGAAGTGATGCCAGAGCTCCTTCTCGGTGGTGTCATCGGAAAATCAAGTGAAGTAAAAGGATGATATATCCTTTTTATCCCCTCCAATTTGAAATGTTGGTTTGCCGGTTTCTTCCTCTGTTTCCTGGGTCTTCCCATCGTGAGATCCCCTTAGAACTTACTCTGTCTCTCTCTACTAGTTGGCCTCTAATCCTAACCCTCTCCCACCCAGTATTTCTCTCTCTCTCGCTCGCTCGCTCTCTCTCTCTCTCTTGCTCTCTCTCGCTCTCTCTCTCTCTTCCACTTACCCTACGTTCCACTTGGAAAACTTGTTCATTCCAAATACATAATAGTCCTCCAGTTGTATTTATTGCTGGTTGAAATTCCCATCCGACAACCAAATCTCCCCACAAAGCCTGGCACGTAGACTTATCATTTTGTTCCTTCTTGGTTTCTTAAATTCATAACATGTCTACTTGATGTTTCTTGACCAACCTCCTGGTTGCAGCCCATTTGACCCCTCTCCCAAGCCCTCTAACATTGTAGGATACAATATTCATGATAGGGTGTTTCTGTCTCCCAATTCCTCGGCCTCCTACCTGTCTTTGGCCTTCATAGCTTTAATTTTGTTGATGATTGTGGCCTGGTCTGAATCGCAAGATACCCCCATGATTTTTGCAAGCTCCCATTGGGATGATGCCTCTTTAATCTGGCCTACATTGGATCCCTCAGTTTCTAAAGACAACATTGGATTATTTTGCATGCCTTGTTGTGATGTGCCTCTGTCCATGGATGAGTAGCCCGTAGCTGCTGATGCTGTGACCATGCCCGATATGGGGTCCTAGTGAGGAAGTGGGTTAACAACTCCCAATATGTGGTGCTTCTCACTTTGTTGGGCCTCCTTCTGTTTGCACCCCCTGGTCTTAACATACACTTTCCACTCCCTTCCTTTCTCGGTTGTTTGATGGGATGGGCTGGCATTGGGGTAGTGAGTTGGTGGCTACGGTGTGATTAGTAAGGCCCACCTCAATAGTTGGCCCAGCCTCAGTAACTTGAGTATCATGTGCCACTTTGGAAGACATTAGAGGCACGTTGGGGGTTTCATGGTGTGGTGGGCTGGCATTAAAAGGTTGTGATGTTATGAATGTGGTGTGGTTAGTAAGGCCCACCTCAGTAATTGGCCCAGATTCAAAAACTTTGGTGTTATGTGGCACTGTTGAGGTCATAAGTGACCCGTTGGGAGTTTCGTGATCATCTCCCCTTTGTGCAGCAGCTCTTTCCTTTTCCACGTATCCTGGGCCCCCCTTAGCTGCTGACGACGTGGCTTTGCTCCCTTTTCCTTTCTTCTTTGGTGACTTTCGTGTACTATCTTTCCCGATATGAGCCACTGATTCTACCTCAGAACGCGTCACAGGGTTCTACTTCTTTTCCTTCTCCGTTTCTGACCGCGCACAAATGTCGATATTGGGGAGATGTGCCCAGCTGTCTTGTGCATTACCCACTGGATTCTCCATGACACGAGGACCATCGGGTAAAGGCGAGAGCTGTTGGTTGTCGGCAACAACAATCCAGTCGCCGTTGAGGCTGTTTGGCCGGTGCCGGATATCGGAGATTGTCGCCATCGCTGCGCACAGTATTCCGCTGTTGTTGTCGTCGAAGTCAAGCTCCTCCGATGAGTCCGTCACGCCTCGACGAAGGGGGATGCGCGTTCCGGCGTCGCTCCACCCTTCTTCGACTATATGCACCGTGTGGACCTCCCCGCTGATATGAACTGCAACTGTGTGGTGGAATAGTGGTCTCCATGGAGTTCTGATAAGGATTCTGGCCCTATCTAACCTTCTCAACTCTTCAACATCATTGTCAACCTCGATAAGGTCTCCAACTGCAACCATGATTTTTCGAAAGTTCCTTATGTCCCATACTTCTAGGGGGACTCCCCAGCATTGGACCCATACCAGTCGATGACCCGGCCTCATCGTCGGATTCCACTTTTCTAGCGATTGGAACGGAGATGTGCCGTGTTGGGATTCTTCCAAGATAATCTCCTCTGCTTTGGAGACCGATAGCCCGAGGAGGAGTATCATGTCATCACCGATGTATTTCGGCACGACATATACTCCTAGCTCCCAGGGTATGTCTTCCTCAACTCTTTCGAAAGCCCCTAGATTCTTTAGCCGGCCCACCCATGTGTTTGTGTACCATTTCCTTTCCCCCTCTGCAACTTTGAGGTGAACCGACAAATGGGACTCGACGAATCTGGGGTGTGGAGGTGCCTCCTCTGCCCGACGTCTGTTTTGGTAGTAGACACCACCTTTGCGTAAGACATGAAAAGGGTCCTGTGGCGTATTCCCATGTGTCGCCATCTGCCACTTCATTGCTGTGTCCTTCCGATTGGGTGTTATGTTTGGCGGTATGCTCCACGAACCTCACCTTTCCCCTCCCATACTTTGGGACATTGACATACATCTTGAGTCCCCCTACTATAATATTATCAAGTTGTGTTTCTAATTTGTGTTCATCGGAAACCCCTTTGAACCTTACAAAGCCGTATCTTCTGCCCCCTTTGTTCCTATGGTTGGGGATGAAGATTTCCCTTATGTCCCCCCATTTCTTGAACTGGGCCTAGAGATCCTTTTCTGTTATGTGTTCAGGGAACCTCGTGAAGTAGAACGTTGTGATATCATCTTTCTCCCTCCAATTTTCATGGTGATACCTTTGAGTTTGTCCAAGCCTAGTGTCGATGTAATTCGTTTTGGGGTCCTCTCTCGTTCTCTCCCCCTCTCTCTGTTTGCCTCTCCCTCTGATCACGGTGGTCCACTCACTCTCCCTCTCTCTCTCTCTATCGCTCTCTCATCTTTTTATCCAACTTCTTAGTTTGTGATCATCTTATTCCCAACTGTTTTTAGTTACACTGTAGTTTATATAGAGCTGTGAGACTTGCACAACAAGCTTCTAGAGTTAGGTGCCAGCTGATTCTGAACTGAGTACAATACTCAAATACCACCCCCCTCCCCCCCACACACACACACAAACTTAAGATGGGTGAGCTTGAACACCTTCAGTTTGTCCCTAATGAACTGAAATCTTGTGGATGAGAGGGGCTTTGTGAGAAGATCCACCCACTGATCCTGAGCTGGTATGTGAATTAGAAAGCTTGTTGCTGAGAACCTTTTCTCTGACAAAAAAAGAGATCAATCTCCATATGTTTGGTCCAGGCATGAAGAATAGGATTATGTGCTAGTGCAACAGCACTTTGACTTTTATTGTCACAGAGAATGAGAGGTTTGGAAGAGGGCACGCCAAGTTCTTGAAGTTAGGTTTGAAGCCACAGAATATCAGCCAAAGTCTGAGCTAAACTTCTGTACTCTGCCTCAGTGCTAGAGCGAACTACCACTTGTTGTTTCCATGACTACCAGGAGATCAGATTTGGACCTAAGAAGATGGCTGCACCTGAGGTGGATCTCCGATCATCAGGGTCAACTTCCCAATCAGCATCACAGTAAGCATGCAGACTGAGAGGCTGATGAAGAGAGGCTGGTACAAATCTGAGTCCAAAGTGCGGAATACCTTTTAGATATCTGAGGATTTGCTTTAGCAGTCCAATGGGATTCCAAGGGTTTGGACATGAACTGACAGACTTTGTTTACAGCAAAGCTAATTTCAGGTCTGGTGATAGTGGCATATGGAAGGGCCCCCACCAGTGACCTGTACATAGTGGGATCTGAGAGAAGATCATTACCATTTTTAGAGAGCTTCAAGTTAGTCACCATAGGAGAAGAAATGGATTTTGCCTCAGCCATGTCAGTTTTGTATAGTAGATCACTAATGTATTTGCTTTGAGTGAATAACACAGAACAAGTAGGTGTATGATGAACTTCAATGCCAAGAAAGTAATCTAGTTGACCAAGTTGCTTTAGAGCAAAATTGGAATTCAGGTGACGAACCAGAGACTGGATGAGATAATTGGAGCTGCCAGTGATGATGATATCATCAACATACACCAAAAGATACACCACATTTCTGTCCTTTTTGTAGATAAAGAGAGAGGGGTCTCATTTACTGGTGTGAAAACCATATTGCAGTAAGGTGCTTTGAAGCCTCCCAAACCATTGCCCGGGGGCCTGTTTGAGCCCATAGAGTGCCTTGTCCGGTTTGCAAACAAGAGATTTATCTTGGGAGGAAAAGTCAGGAGGCTGTTGCATGTAGATGGTTTCCTGATGGAGCCCATTGAGGAAGGCATTGTTAACATCCAGCTGATGTAGTTTCCAGTGATGACTAAGTGCCAAGGTGTGAATCATGGTAGAAGGTTTGACCACTGGAGAAAAGGATTCATTGAAGTCATACCCCTATACTTGATGAAAGCCTTTAGCCACCAACCTGCTTTGTACCTGTTAATGGAGCCATCAGGATTCTCCTTGATCCGAAATATCCATTTACAGCCTATGGCTTGGCGGCCAGGAGGAAGAGGAACCAGGGTCCATGTCTTGTTACTAATTAAAGCATCAAACTCAGCTTGCATAGCACTGTACCAGTTTGGATCCTGAAGGGCCTGTTTGACAGACTTGGGCTCAGTGTGTGTGAGAAATAAAGATGGATGTAGACGAATTTGCACAATTCCAGACTTAGCTCTTGTTTGCATGGGGTGAGAATTCTGAGGAATGGGATATTGGGAGGCTGACTCAGGTAGACTCAGAGGAAGTTGGACTAGACACAGTGGAAGTGGAAGAGGGATCAAGAGGAGAAGAGGAAGTGGGAACTGACTGAGTGTCAGAACCAGAGTCAAGAACAGGAGTGTGGGAATTTTGAGGAATAGGAGAAGTGGGAACTGACTGAATGTCAGAACCAGAATCAAGGACATGAGTTTAGGAAGTTTGAGGAGAAGGGGAAGGGGAGTTAGGTACAGTGTTTGGTAAGGGAGTGACAAGTGGAGGACCAACAAGGGGAATGTTTGCTAAAAAGGAGGACATGTATCTAGAAAACAGATTGGTATAAGGAAACCTGGTTTCATTGAACACCACATCCTTGGAAATGAATATTTTCCAGTAGGAGACATGCACTTATAGCCTTTATGGTTTGTAGAGTATCCTAGAAAAAGACACCCATGAGACCTACAATCCAGTTTGTGAGATAGGGCCTGAGAAAAGGAAAACAGGAACACCCAAAAGCTTTAAGATGCTGATATGTGGGAATTTGACCAGTTAAGACTGTAAGGAACAGAAAACTGCAAAGAGGCAGTGGGTAGTCTATTTATAAAGATGAACAGCTGTGATAAAGGCATGATCCCAAAACTTTAGAGGCATAGACGCATGACTAAGAAGCGTAAGACCTAACTCCGCAATGTGGCGATGCTTCCTCTCCACTACACCATTTTGGTGATGAGTGTGAGGACAAGAAAGTCTGTGAATAACCCCTAAATCTGTGAGAAATTTGTTGATAGGTCTGAACTCTCCCCTCCAATTAGTTTGCAAGGCTTTAAGAGGGTGATTATATTGCTGCTCAACCATGGTTTTAAACTGTTTAAAGACAGTGAAAGTGTCAGCTTTAGATTTTAAGGGATATATCCATGTAAACCTTGAGTTGGCATCAACAAAGGACAAGTAATAGCGAAAACCACCAAAGGAAATGATAGGAGAAGGTCCCGACAAATTTCTGTAAACAAGTTCCAAAGGCTTATGATAAGTGGTGTTAGACAAGGGAGCATGCAATATGTGAGATTTGCCAATAGCACAAGCAGAGCAAAAGAAAGTAGTCTCTTTATTTGATGTGGGTATATTACAATTGTTCAATACAATTTTGAGAGTATGATCATTTGGATGTCCTAAGCGGACAAGCCGCAGAAATTTAGAGCTAGGAGAAACAGCAGCGGTTACACATGAAGTTTGTAAACTAGAATTGGTTGCAACAGGTGTTTGTAATCTAGAATTAGAGACTAAACAATGTGCTGGATAAGACAGCTTGGACTGAGGCTGCTAGTGTAGGCTTGGAAACTGGTATAAACCATCAGGACCCACTGTGCCTTGAAGAAGAACCTCTTTAGTTGCCTGAGATTTCACAAGACAAAAGTCACAATGAAACTCAAAGAAAACTGAATTATCCTTGGCAAAACGACTGACACTGATTAGATTTTTGGTGATACAAGGAACATGAAGTAAATTGTGTAGAGACAAAGAGACATTGGACTTAATAGGTGATTGAAAGTAAGATGAACTGGAGGAAGAAATGTGCAAACCGTGGCCATTACCCCTGTAAATTTGGTCTGGACCTTCAAAAGAGCCAAGTTGGCGAATATTGTTCTGATCAGCTGTTACATGATACAAGGCTCCTAAATCTGGGAACCAAGTACTGTTATAGTTGTAGGACATGGACCTAGTATTCCAGAGTTGGTAATCATAGCACCAACATTATGGTGGAAGTTGATCCATGTAGCCGACCCCACCTAGTGGGATAAGGCGTTGTTGTTGTTGTTGTTGGTAATCATAGCACCGGGCAGATTTTGTGCTTGTTGTTGAGGCTTTGAAACTGCTGAGGAAATTTCCCTTACTTTGGCACCATTCTCCATGAGTTGACAGAGGAGAAATTGTTAGGCTGATAAGCTCCATAATTTTGTGGTATAGAATTCCAATTGCTAGGGTTCGAAGAAGGCTGAAACCCTTGAAAGTTGCGAGGCATTTGAGGTTGATAGTTCTGATCGTATCGATAGCAGTTGGAGGCAGGATGTCCAAGTTTGTAACAAACTTGACATTGCACATTGGGATAACGACCACCACGACCTCAGCCACAACCATTCCGACCATCGCGACCACGTCTGGAGCTGCAATACCCAGAATATGAGTTGTAGTTCGAATTAGCATTTTCAGATGCAACATTCGCTTGAGCAGAAGATGACTGTTGCTGTTGCGACTTCGAGGAGGGAATTTCCATGAGATTGAGTGAAGCGGTTTCAGAGGCGAGCTTCTTCTGTGATTTTTCCAGTCGCATCTCATGCGCAAGAAGAGCTTCCATTTCCTCAATTTGCATCAGTTGAAATTTGCTCTCAATTGCGGAAATTACAGAGTTGTTGTCAGAAGACAAACCTTCGAGGATGACATCAACATGTTGCTCTGGTGTAATTGGATCTCCGACGGAAGCTAGCGCATCAGCTAGGGCTTTGATGCGCAAGAGGAATTCTGAAACATTTTTGCTATTAAGAGTAGTGGACCGCAATTCTGCACGAAGTTGACGAGCTCCTGCTCGAGTTAGCTTCTGAAAGTGATCATGAATCTTTTCCCAAACTTGAAAGGAGTGAACAGATCCTAGAACGCACGATAGAATCGAGCTGGAGAGAGTTGATTGTAGTCATGCTAGGAGCATCTGGTATTGTATTTCCCATGCTGTGTACCCAGGATTCACAGTGCCAGAGTTCTGATTGGCTTTATTTGCATATCGAAGAGGAATATTCAGACACACCTAGTAACGGTGTAGTTGATGCGCTTTGATCACTGGTTCTACTTGTTGTTTCCACAGCAAGAAGTTTGAATCGGTGAGCTTCTTAGAAATCGAGTGCGAGAAAGCTGAAGATGAAGAGAAAGGAGTAGCAGAAGGAGGAAGAGGAGACTCTGCCATTGAAGGATCTTTTTGGCTCTAGATACCAAATTAGAAAAGCATAATCAAAAATAGAAAGAGAGAGAGAATTTGCGAGATTTATGAATTCTAATATCATTCCCAACTGTTTTCAGTTACACTGTCGTTTATATAGAGCTGTGAGACTTGCAGAGCAAGTTACCAAACTTCTAGAGGAAGATTCTAAGGCTTGCACAGCAAGCTTCTAGTTAGTTAGGTGCCAGCTGTCAAGGACAGCTGGATAACTAGCTTACATATTCTGAACTGAGTACAATACTCACAGGTGGGTTTTGCATATGAATTGTCTTCTATGATGTTTCTTTTATAGTTATTTTCAGAACATAAATTATGCATATAATGTTGATTTTGGGTGATAAGTATTAGTAGTTTTTTTCATATGTATGTGTTGGGAGGAGAGAAAAATGTGAGGCATGGTGAAAACCTGTGGCATTTACATGACAGTGACACAATCATATATAGCTGATTCAACTATATATAGGTGATACAATAATCACAAGGATCCCTAATATCTTAACTACCATAATTACATCTCCCTAATATATTTACATGTACTCCAGCAGTATGCAACCTGGTCTGCACCTGTCAATGCTTAAAGGCCCCAATTCTCTCATATGAGCAGATTCAACTCCCTCTCAACACCCTTTCTTATTTGTAGGAAACATGCCTTAACCAAACTATATCACATAACTAACTAACATATCTAACAAGTAGTTAACTAGCTAACCTATTGTAACTAACTACCAATAGGGGTTACTTAACATTTTGTGAGAATATTGTTGCTCAAGCATGTACTATTTTAACCTTGTGTATGTATCAGGTTTTATACAATTTCATTTCATATTATAAATTATAATCCATTTCCCTGAGAATTGTTTCCTTAACTGAAGTTGTATAAAGTGATGCTGCTTTTTAACTTTTGACAGGCATGACATATTGTTCTTTTGGGTGGCAAGAATGGTGATGATGGGGATTGAATTCACAGGGACTGTTCCATTTTCTTATGTTTATTTGCATGGACTAATTAGGGATTCACAGGTGACTTCTAGTTATATATATTTTTTGTATTTACCATGATTTTAGCTAGATTGCTTTCCTCTGTTTTATGATATTAAATCTTGTATTTTATTTAATGCTCAAACTCTTGTGATTTGACAAACTTTATGCTGCTATTCCTTCATGAAATATATGAAGGAACAATTGAAACTTGGCATGTCATGTGTCTCCATTTTGCTTTTGAATATGCAAAACTTAGTTTCAAACTTGGCATGTCATGTGTCAAGTATCAATGTTCATTGGTTCTGGAATCTGGATTTGTTCAATTATGAAACTAGTTAGGTCTGGAATTTCCCAGAGCTCTCTAATCTTATAGGGTTTAGCTTGCGATGTATCTTTATTTTGACTTTTTCTCTTGGTTAATGCAGTAGTTTTCCATTCAGATGCAATAATTAAAAAAAATGTCTGACATCAGCTAATTGTATTAGAATCTTTATGCTCTGTTTTTGCTAATTGTATTAGGATCTTTATAAGTATTAGGCACCATATGCATTGGCTTTAAAACTGTTAAAAGAAAGTTGTATCAATTTGTCCTGGCCACAACATGTGTGACTTATTTGTGCATGACGTTAACAAGATAAACAGTGTGGGGTTAAGATTTTGTCATATATTTATCATTGCTTTTTTATTTATTTTTCTGAAGAAATTGTTAATATGATTAGAAACTGTAAATAAAGGAATTACTGTTGTGATTAAAACATATCAAATCATATATTTCACACTCCCCCTCAAGCTGGAGCATATATGTCATATGAACCAAGCTTGTTACAAATGTGGTAAACCCAACAAAAATGAAAATAAAGATGGTTCTGGTTGTGTGGTTGCGTCGAAAAACCTCAATGGCATCCAACGGAGGCTCGTAGTTGCAACGGGTGTTCACCCGTAAATAAAGCAAAGCACACCCTTAGGTGGAAGGAGGCGATTTCAGTGTGACGCTTGCTGGAGATGTGTCACGCATCGTGTGCGTCAACTTCTCTCGCTGGAAAGGGGTCACTGTGGCAGTGTGTTGAGTTGGCTGCGCACGTGGATGGCGTGGTGTTCTTGAAAGGTCGGTGATGCTGACCGACAAGAGAGCAGCATACTGGCGGCCAAACAGGCCCAACAGTGGGCATGGGTACTGTTCACTCGCAAAGAAAGTTGCACACAAAATGCATTTGTGCGAGGGACGTTGGTGAATGCCGTTGCAGAAGCAAAGTCCAAAGGAATCTCAGTAGCCATGAAGGGAGAGGCGACGGTGGTCGCTGGTGGTCGTTTTTCGATAAGCTGAGAGAGAGAGAAATAGAAAGAGAGATAATTGATATTATTGATCTCAAAAGTTGATTTTAGTTAGTTACAACTGAGGTATTTAAAGACCTCTGAACAATAACTAACTCCTAACTAATCCTAACAGAATGCAACTACCTGGTCCTAGTAAGGTGCCGATAGTGGAAACTAACAGCCCTTATAACTTATAACTTCTATACTGCTGACTAATCACTAGATGGGTGCTGTTAGCAAAAGCTAACAGCCCTTACAATCATGATACAAAACTGTTTTTACAGTTATGCATTTGCATACTCCAATACCCCCCCCCCCCCCCCCTTAAACTCAAGGGGAAGAGTTTTCAAGAGAAACACTCTTCACATTGAGTTTGCCTTGAAGAGCTTCAAATCTTGATCCAAAGAGAGGCTTAGTCAGAACATCAGTCCACTGATCCAAAGCTGGAATATGAACAATAGAGAGCTGCATGGCCAAAATCTTTTCCTTGACAAAAAACGCATCAATTTCCATGTGTTTAGTTCTGCTATGGAAAACTGGATTATGAGCAATGGAGACAGCACTCTGATTATCACAGAAGATAACAGGAGTCAGGACTGGTGAAAGGGACTTGTAATTCTGTTAGCAAAGCATGAATCCAGGTCAACTCAGTGAAAGTCTGAGCTATGCTGCAATATTCAGTTTCTCTGCAATCGAGTTGGGAAAAGATTGAGAAACTGGATTTGAAGGAGCAGAAGCCATGAACACACAGCACAGGACCTTGCAGAAGAACAATGCTTACTAAAAAATGGCTCTGATACCATTTTCGATAAGCTGAGAGAGAGAGAGAAATAGAAAGAGAGATAACTGATATTATTGATCTCAAAAGTTGATTTTAGTTAGTTACAACTGAGGTATTTAAAGACCTCTGAACTGTGAAACTAACAATAACTAACTCATAACTAATTCTAACAGAATGTAACTACCTGGTCCTAGTAAGGTGCCGGTAGTGGAAACTAACAGCCCTTATAACTTCTATACTGCTGACTAATCACTAGATGGGTGTTGTTAGCAAAAGCTAACAGCCCTTACAATCATGATACAAAACTGTTTTCACAGTTATGCATTTACATACTCCAATAGTCGTCAGCGAAAGGATGCCGAGACAGCTGCCAAACAACAGCAAAAGTGTGCGTATTTCACGAATGTTTGTGAAGAGAAGGAATGTAACCTTAGAAGGGCAGAGAAAAGGTCCTCAGCATTATTCCTCTGTGCCCCTGCGGAGTACGACTTTCATTATTCCTCTGTCAAGAATAACCTAAGCTCTTATAACATGTTAGAATGTGGATTTGAGCCTAACTCAACCCCAAAAGCTAGCTCAAAAGATGAGGGTTGCCCCCCACTTATGCACTCTATCTTGGTCTTATCTCTAGCCGATGTGTGACTTGGTTTTCCTCAATACTTTGCAAGCATTCAGTTTAAATATTTAAGTTTGGAATCTTTTTGTCCTTTGAGTTTACTACTCATCCCTAAAGAACCTTAGGAACAAATATTACTAAGTCATGTAATTTGCTTCATACTTTTCTTGATTCTCTGTTAAAAATGTGTTATTTAAGATCTTATAAACTGTAAAATAAATGTTACAGCAGCAGTCTCAAAATTGCAGTTGGAAGTAAAATAGGGAAACACAAAGTATGCAAACCTTTCTTATTTGCCATATCATGAAATTTATGTATTATCTTGAGATATAAATTCGAGACATCCTATTGATTGAAATTCTTATTTTAGTGTATGAAAAACTAGAAATTGATTTGAGAAAATATAAAAGGACTTTGATAGATTTTCTGGCCAAGAGCATAAATGAGTGACATACTCAATTATGTAATGGTTAGGTTTTTGTAAATATTTTTCAACAAAATGATTGTGTAAACATGGTCAGGTTTTAAACTTACATACTTTCAGTGTATGAAATCTTACCTTTTACAATTGTGATTTAGGGTTTTACTTATATTGGTAATTTAACCCTGCTTCAAACCCATGCCATGTCTGTAAAATGATAGTCTAACACTTCTATTATTTTCAGGGGAGAAAAATGTCCAAAACATTGGGAAATGTAATAGACCCCCTTGACACTATCAAAGAATTTGGTACAGATGCTTTGCGATTCACACTAGCTTTAGGAACAGCTGGCCAGGTTTGTTTTGTTGTATTCTAATTGTAGACCAATGTTTATTCCTTGAGGAAGTTGATTATCTTATTATGATGCGGATGATGGGATACTGTTTTGTTCTGCCAGGACCTTAATCTGTCTACTGAGCGGTTGACCTCCAACAAAGCCTTCACAAACAAATTGTGGAATGCTGGCAAATTTATATTGCAGAACTTACCTAACGAGAATGATACTTCTGCTTGGGAAGAAATATTGTCATATAAGGTAAGTAGCAATCTTAGCATCCAAGAGTTAGATAGCTACCTCCATCCCCTCCTTTTGATGATTTGTTTATGTTTAAAAGGATGACCCCCAGTTAGCACTTTCTTATTGCATTACTTATATAAAAAAAAAATTCTCTACTTTTTCTCTTTAGATAAAAGAAGAAATTAAGATGGGGGAGAAGAAAATTACAAAGAGAAGTGAAGATAAGAAATCCCCCTTTACAGAAAATAAAGAGAAATGAATGTAAAAGTGTTGCCCAAGCCCTCAACATATCTGCTATTTTGAGACCTCATTTAAATGGCCATGTTCCTTGCACTAGATAGAATCTGAAAGCCTACTTTTATCCCATACCAAGTGGTTATGCCATCAAAACCATTTAAAAAATACTAGTTACACATCAACTAATTGCATCAAAATCTAGCATCTGTTGCACATCATAACAAAAGTTGGCCTTTTCTACATTGTTACCTTGTGGCCTCAATGTAGCATATGAAGTGAATATGTGAAAGTGAAACAAATAATAAACAACAGTTCCAAGAATGAAAATTTGTGAGTACTAGTATAGTTTAAAGGTTGGGTCTTGTGTTTTTTGTAGTATTGGGTAAAAGAGGCAGCCAAGTTAGTATGGTCAATTTATTGAGACACTATCATTTTAAGAAAGGAAGTTTAGTTAATATTGGTATTGCAGTTCCTTCTAGTTTGCCTGATGTTTACTTAATATTTGTCCAACATATTCTGACGTAAGACTCTTTTTATTGTGTTTAGTTTGACAGTGAAGTCACTGTGGTTAATCTTCCTTTACCAGAGTGTTGGGTGGTAAGGCAATTTTTTTTTACATTTTTTATGTTGCTAATTTTGCTCAGCTCTGAAAATCTTGATTTAAATTTTTAGGTATCAAAACTTCACTTGCTCATTGACTCTGCCAGTGCAAGCTATGACAAATTTTACTTTGGAGAAGTGGGACGAGAAACATATGATTTCTTTTGGGCTGATTTTGCTGATTGGTATGTTTCTTTTATACTAGTAGTAATATGTGTTTTTATTTCTATATGGTGATCTTTGTGGGTCTTTGCCTTGATTTTGAGTAATGCTCTCTGATCTTTTAGGTACATTGAGGCTAGTAAAGAGCGTCTTTACCAGTCTGGAGCTGGAGGCAAGTCTGTTGCTTCAGTGGCACAGGCTGTTCTATTATATACTTTTGAGAACATACTCAAAGTGCTGCATCCTTTCATGCCATTTGTAACTGAGGAGCTGTGGCAGGTAAATTTGGTGCAGACTCTATATAGTGCATCACAAGCAAAATTATAGTGATGATTTTCTATGTTCCTACAATTTGTTGCTGTAAGTTTGGTTTGGCTTATTAGGGAACATATTTACAATGATGATTTCAACATTGAGTTAAACTATGGTTTTTCCCATATAAACAAATATGAATGGCATTGAATCTGAAGAAACCTATGTTTGAATCACAGTTAGGTTTCTTACCTTCTCCCCTATGAGGAAAATTACACATATTCCTACTAGGGTTTCATTTGAAAATAAATACTTGTGTTAATGTGTAATTAGTAGTGTATGAATTTGTTAGAATGCAATTAATTTTTTAGGCTTGAGCAGTCATGCATCCAGGGGAATATCTATTCATTGGAAAAATTGTATCATAGGAAATAGCATAAATTCTTTTTTAGTGTCTTGTAAACAGGAGATGCATTTACTCTTAATGTATAAAAATACCATATGCTGAGTGTTTACTGAAGCAGGTTCAGTATACTTTTCCTCTAAATCTCTGATTTTCTAAATTCAAGTTGGTTCCAGAGCTGGTTTTGACCCAGTTCTGTACAACTGTTCATCGATAAAAATTTATCAGCCATGCATCTTGTTAAATATGATTTGATATGATTTAATCTTCTGTAAATAGGGATCTTGTATAGCTGATAAATTAGGGATTCTTCTACTCATTATTTCTTATGTTATTTATGTATCCTTACTGATTATAAATAAAGATTATTCATGTGTGGTAAAACACACAACACAGTAAATACTTTTTCAATATATGGATGCTCTGCATAAGTAAGAAAGCAATTTCACTCGAGCAATTCCATTCTATTTCTTTATATCTATCTGTCTTTAAATTCAACAGTATTTTTTTTAAAATATTAGTTTAAGTTCAGTGATTATATGGTGAAATTTTTATTATGTTTTGATTTCTTCTTTATCAATAGGCACTCCCTTATCGAAAGCATGCTCTTATTGTATCGCCTTGGCCAGAGACTCAACTTCCAAGGAACACCTGCTCTGTTAAAAAGTTTGAAAATTTCCAGGCTTTGGTGTGTTCATATCTACATTTTCTTCTCTCATTCATCCTATTCAATACTTATTTGGAACATGATTCTTTTACAATCATCGTACTGCCGATGTTACAGAACCATGCCAGCTTTTGATCAGTTTTTTTCTTATTATTTAGGTTAGAGCCATCAGGAATGCTCGGGCAGAATATTCTGTTGAGCCTGCAAAGCGGATATCAGCATCTGTGGTTGCAAACAATGAAGTTATAGAATATATTGCTGTAAGTGTGATAAATCCTCATTTCTCAACCCCCAATCTTTGGGAAAATTTAATTGAATTGCAATTTTATTTATCATCTATTTTTTTTAGTTTTAATCTATAAATCATACTAATTATGCTTTTGATATAGTTTTTGGACTATTTCTTCTTTCCATCTACCTGCTTACAACATGAACTGCCACATTTTTGGACGAATTACTTCATTACTTCATTTCTAAGCAACATGAGAACTGTTGTTACCTTTATGAAGTTCTTAGATTTTGTCCTCTGCTCTTTGCTCGAGATATACTTAGTAATGTTTTGGTGTATCTTATGTTTCATCAGGAAGAAAGAGAGGTTCTAGCACTTCTCTCTCGGCTGGATTTACAAAATCTGCATTTTACAAATTCTTTTCCAGGCATGATTTCTACTACACTTTGCACTCCCTGATTGGGAATTGAAATTTCATTTTTTTCCTCATGTCAATTTTTTGTTGGTTCCAAATAAGAACTGGTGGCTGAACCAATTTCATGTAATATGATTCAGGAAATGCTGATCAGTCAGTTCATCTTGTGGCTGGAGAGGGACTAGAGGCTTATCTCCCTCTGGCCGATATGGTTGATATTTCCGCAGAAGTTGACCGTCTTTCAAAGCGCCTTTCCAAGATGCAGAAGGAGTATGATGGATTGATAGCTAAACTCAATTCTCCTCAAGTATGAGACAATATATTTCTTACCTTCTGTATACTGTTTATTTTTGCCTAAGCATCAAAATCAGGTAATATAGGAAGACTCAAAATTCGTCTTAACACAAAAGTGGGTAAAGGTAGAAAATGAGTTTATCAGATTTTTTTTAACACTATTTGGGAAGATAATATAAAATCTAAATCAAATATTTAGATATAACTGAAGTGCTGGAGTATTATCTGATAATAATTTTTGTATAACAGCTTTTAAGCTCTTTTAGAACTAGCTTCAATATTTGGTTTCTCTTCACAAATATGCCAGGGCTAAGATCTATATGCAGACGGGGTCAGTTGGTGACTTTTGAGTAGCTGGACAAAATATCAGGGACTTCGGAGGATTTCCATTCTGAATACTGATTGCTCGCTTCTCTAAACTTTAAATATAGATAATTACAGTAATGAAATTATTCCATTTTTAACTTTCATTGGTTCAATATCTATATTAAATGGTTAATTTTGGTAGTATGCATAATGTTAGTTATGGTGAGGTGCCCATCGTTATTTTGGCACTATACTAGAATAGTCTATGTATAGAAATAGAATGCTAATGACACTCCGAACTCCTTCTAACTAACATTGTTTTTCCAACACTCTTATGATTGGTAAAATTTATTGAAAATTATCAATTTTGGTGAGTCTCACTTTTAAATCGAGAGAGAAAAATTAAATGAGAGGTGAAACTTACCACTTGGTAGTTTCCAATAAATTTCAACCGATCACAGAGTGTATTAGAAAATGTCACCAGCATTTCTCATGTATAGAACTTTTCTGAAATGTTTGCACAAAAGTAATCTTTGTCAATTACTTATTGCTATAACTTGTATAGTTTGTAGAGAAAGCACCAGAAGCTGTGGTCCGTGGGGTACGAGAAAAAGCCACAGAAGCAGAAGAGAAAATCAATTTAACAAAGAAACGACTTGAATTTCTGAACTCTAATGTTCTAGTTTCACAATAGGCTTGATCAGGGTTGCCTGCACGTTCCAGCTATCGATTAGTGCCTATGGTATCCAATTTCATGCCCTGCTATGAACAACCAACATCTTGGCTTCTGTTTCATGTTGCATTAAGTGCCCTATTCGGATCACCAACAAAAATCCCAGCTCCTCTACTATGCATCATCGCAAGCTGATATGGATCTGATGCCATTCCCTTCTCTTTTTTGTCTATAATACCAGGGATTTTTAATCTTGCTAGAGGGATGAACAAGGAAACACAAAGGGATGCTGTGACCATCAGATGAGCAACAATGTTGTAAATGTAGAGTATAGCTAACTTTATTCTGCAACTGTATCCCAAGACTCATTATCCTCAATTGTATTATTACAAATTACATACTAGGTGTCATTGCAAAGCACCAGGCACAGTACTGACGCCTGTGTTGTTGATATTGATACTTTATTTATAAAAAAAAGGTTTCTTGGATTTTTTTTTCAAAGCAATTGTGAAAAAATAATACCTTCTACAAAACATTTTAGATTTCCTCGGATACCATCAATATTGTACAATCATGTAAAATAAAAAAGGCCAAAATCTTTTAATTTATGATAAATTAACAAATTTTGTTTTGGGTCTCTAATAATAAAAAATTGTGGAGTACCTAATAAAACAAAAAAAAATTAATCCTTGATAAATTAACATTTTATTTTGTCTCTAATAAATTTTGTTCATTTATATTATAGTCCCTTTGAAAAATATTGGATAGGAACTGATTTACAAAATTTATTAGAGATCCAAAATAAAATTTCACTAATTTATAATTGAATAAAACATAATATCAAGGATTAAAAATATTTTTGTTTTATTAGAGCATCTTTACTGTAGGGTTCTTGTTCTTGACACAAGGTCCCTAGGTATAAAAACCGTTCTTCAAAGAACTACCACTGGAGCGGAAGGGAGATTCTTCATGGTGGAAGAGAAGGGTTTCTCTAAAAGAACCTAACATTTTCAATTAAAAAAATCAATTGTTATTATCTTAGTATAATTGATTTAAGAGGGGAAAATTAATAGAATAAAGCAAATGAAAAGAGGGAGGAAATTTCACAACAATCCAATCCATCCCAAGAACAAATTACAAAATAAAAAACTTGACAGATCTGGAAGAACCACTCCTATTAATAGAAAGAATTTTTGTTGTCGTTAATCACCGTGCCTGCATGCGAATCTCCGTTGTCGATTGTCGTTGGCGCGATCTAGTTTGGACTTGTGACCATTTAATAGGGAGGTCAGAGATTCTAATCCAAATCGCCAACTTCCTCCCTACTGTCGTATTTGCTGGGAAGAAAAATCTTCATTTTTGTACGAAAATGTAATAACTCGCTATCATCCAAGGTCCGTTGAAAAAACATTATTGTAATCTTCTTTCGATGTTAACAACACCTGAAAATAGTCTCGTGGTATGTCAATAAGAATTGATCATTGTACAATTTTTAAACGTAGAGCTTAACCTCCATACGGATTTATCATTGTACAATTCAATAGGGAGGTCAAGGATTCTAATCCAAACCGCCAACTTCCTCCCTACTGTTGTATTTGCTAGGAAGAAGGGTCTCCAGTTGAAAAAAACATTACTGTAATTTTCTTCTGACATGAACAATACCTGAAAATAGTCTTGTAGTACGTCAATAATCTTTGCCCAATCCAGCTTCATTTTTTATTCCAACATACAAAACCCTACCCTTTTGCCTAGCATAGTTATCATCAAAGAGCCCTTCCATGGCTTACATCAATCACTAAATTCCTCGTCAAATATAGGCAACTCTTTAAAGTGTTCCACATCCTCCTTCATGATAGGGGCTGGAGGTACCTCCTTATCAGGATTGTCATAACACCTTCCATCAAAGGCAGAAAAAGGAACTACTCCCTTTGCTACTAGCAATTTTTCCTTGTACGAGTCACCCTCCTCTTTGTCATTCTCTACCTCCATCTCCAACGAGTCATCGCCTTCATTAGTTTTCCTTTTGACCTTTTGGTTAATTCATAGAGAAGATCATCTTCCTCTTTCAAAGAAACCCCAAAAACTAGTAGAACTCTCGTTTACCTTCACCTCCATTTTTTTGCGTGTGTGAAAAAGTAAATGAAAATCCTAGATTCTTAGTGGTCTTCACATAACATAAACTTTTCTATGTTAAGGGTCTGGTATAATCTTAAAAAGTTAGTTTAGCTAGTTTATACTGTTATATAGTTTTTAAGAGTTTCTTTTTTATAAAAACAATTATACCTTTCCGATTACTTTTTAAGAAAAGATCATCTTCCTCTTTTGAAAAAATCCCAAAAATCTTAGTAGAACTCTGATTTTCCTTCACCTCCATTTTTTTGGTGTGTGAAAAAGTAAATGAAAACTCTAAATTTTTATTGGTATTCACATAATATACACTTTTCTATGGTAAGGGTATGGTATAATCTTAAAAAGTTAATTTAACTAGCTGATTATGTTTTATAATTTTTATGAGTTTCTTTTTATAAAAACAATTACATCTTTCCCATGATCATTATATCTAACAACTACTTGACAATATATATAACTCTTAATTCCTTAGGAAATATATAGAAGCTCAAAACTCCATATATATTCAGTTGAATAAATCATCATGTTTCTGGCTTCTATTTGTGAAATGCTGTCGATTTTTTAATCATTTAAAATTTGCAAAAGAAAGATTAGAAAGAATTGAAAACTTCGAAGAGGTAACCTTTAGTTAATCATTAATGTTACACTTTGGGTTTTTATCAAAAAAATTTATCCCTTTTCTTTAAACTAAAATACACTACTACAATCAATAACTTCTTTAACATTTGAAGCTACTGTTTAGTGAATGATTAATTTTTTTTTCAGGATTTAGTTATTGATTATTATCCAAAATTTATATGTTACTCTATTGGCATATATACACATTGGCTTATAAAAATAGATAAATTTATGCAAAGTAATGACAAATCTTACAATAATTTACATAAATGAGTGAACATTTTATAATTGTCAAGATGACTTTGCCTACCTTTATGTCGAGGCTATTAAGAAGAATAAACGTTGATGACGAAGAATATATGCGAGAACACGTGCATATCACAAAATTTGAATTTTTTTTAATACTGAGAAGAAAAAAAAACAATTTTTGTGAAGTTCTAAAGTCAAACGCCATGATTTTTCACCAATTGTTCATCTAATCTTCTCCAAGTATCATAAGTTATCACTTTAGAGTGTCTTTAACATTTCTTTTCTTATTAAGGCACGTAATTTCTCTCGTATTTTGTATCTAGATTTATTTCTTTTATTTATAATTTTTATTTTTGTCAAATAATATTACTTAAATTTAGTTAATTTTAATTTCATTTAAATATAAAATCTTAATACAACATATGACATTAAAGATATTTTAGATAAATTAAAATATAATAATAATAATAATAATATTTATTATTATTATTATTATTATTATTATTATTATTATTATTATTATTATTATTATTATTATTATTGTTATCTTAATTGTTTAAATATCTCTTTAGTCCTTACAATTTAATTCGTTTTGGCTTTTCATCCTTTAAAAAAAATTATTGTTATTCTTTATAAATTATGTTTGTTTTGTTTTTCATTCTTATGGTAGGTTAGATAATGCTTATCTTAATTAATAGTAATTTAATTTTAAATTTTAACACATAAATGTGGTGACATATATCCTGTCTCAATAGTTTATACTTTATGGCAGGAAAAAAAATTCTAAACAAGGTATTCAACTTAAAAGAAGATATGAATACAACTAAAAAAAATTAAATTAATTAATACCAACTAATTAAGAAGGTATTCAACTTAAGCAGGGAATACGTAAAAAATGAAATCTAACAACACAACCATTAGTATTAATTATACCAACTAATAATGTTCTGTAAAGAATACAGCCGATCTATATCCATAATATTACAGAAACAAGAGCAAAGGTGCAGCACCATGCTAAAGAAAGCAACCACCAACAAGAGAAAATGCACTCGGTCCCCTTTCAAGACGTCCAAATTAAAGATAATTGCATAAAAGTAAAAGAGAAAAGTAAGAGAAAATTGATTGAGGAATTTTGTGAAACATTTGGTATATGTAGAAAATTAGAGTAATTTCAATGAGTAAAATTGTTGGGATTTAATTTTATTAGACTTTCTAACATGTAATCACTATGCATTTATATTTAATTAAGTTAATGTTATCATCAACCCATAAATTTATCCAAATTTTAATTCATTAAACAAAAGGATCTAAATCCCTTGATTATACTAGTTGTAACACCTTAAATTATTTTTTTTTGAAATTTTACTTCAAAAACTATTTAAATAATAAATATTGTAGAATACGTGTGGTTAATTTATAATTTCTATTTCTAATTAAGTTGGCAAAATATCTCATCAATTGTTCTTTGTTTATATATATATATATATATATATATATATATATATATATATATATATATATATATAAAAAAGATAAAACAAAATAAAGTAAAATAAGTGTATTACCGGGAAAGCATTAAGTGTAACGCCCTGACAAAATACCATGCTTCTTTTGATGACACATGTCCTAAAAAGAGGGTTTTTTCGCATTCTATTTTTATTTCTTTTTTCTTTTATTTTTCAAAAATTTTACACATTTTTTTTCTCTTGGCCTCACCCCTTCCATCCTCTGTCTTTCTCTCTTCCGTCCCCACTCTCCTTCTCTTCTCTCTCACTTTCTTTTTTCTTTTTCTTTTATTTTTCAACCACTTCCTCCTTTTTATATTCTATAATTTATAAAAATTATATTTACATAAAAATCATCTAATTAGTTAATATATTTCTTATAAAAAATTTGACTCTATGTTTAATAAGTTCATATACTTAAAATTTGGTTGAATAATAATTATACAATAATGCTAATTTTTTACATGAATATAAAATAAAATATTAAAATTAATTTTTTAAATATACTTTCATTACAAAATAGCTCTAAATTTTTCTTATTAATAATATAATAATTAAGTTACTTTTAGTTTATTTAATGGAAAAATCTAAAGGATCACGAGAGACAATAATGTTTCATTCACAACAAATAATTCTGATAAAATTTACTTTTACTAAATGGTATAAAATATTTGTTTTGAATAATATTTATATCATGAAGTGTAATTTTTTATACCAAACATTAATTTAGATCAAATTAGTTATTTTGACTCTGTTTAATGAGTTCATATAATAAAATTTGGTTCATTAATATTTATGCAATAATGTTATTTTTTTTAAAATGAATATTAAATAAAAAAATATTAAAATAAATTTATTAAAAATATTTTCATTACAAAATTATTTTAAATCACTTCAATAATAACATAATAGTTAAATTAATTTTAATTTATTTAATTAAAAATATAACAAGTATCATTTACGGGGACAATTTTGTTTCATTCACGGGAGATAAATCTTTCAAAAATTAATTTTACTAAGAAATGGTATAAAAAAAATTGAACAATATTTATATCATGAAGTTGAATTTTTTATACTAAATATTAATTTAGATCTAATTAGTTAATATATTTCTTATAAAATATTATTTTGACCCTATGTTTAATAAGTTCATATACTAAAATTTGGTTGATTACTATTTATACAATAATGTTATTTTTTACTTGAATATCAAATAAAAATATTAAAATCAATTTATTAAATATATTTTTATTAAAAAATAGCTTTAAATTACTTTATTAGTAATATAATAATTAAGTTTATTTTATTTTATTTAATGAAAAAGATCACAAGTACCATTCTTGAGAGACAATCATGTTTTACTAAGAAATGATTAAAATATTTTTGTTGAATAATATTTATATCCTGAAGTTTAATTTTTTATACTCCACATTATTTTAGATCTAAATAGTTATTTTGGCCCTATGTTTAATAAGATCATACACTAAAATTTGGTTCATTAATATTTATAAAAAAATCATTTTTAATTAGAAACCATATAAAATAATTTTAAAACAATTTCATAAATATTATCCTAATTATGTTTATTTCAATGAAAATATCTAATATCATTATTTTTCATTTTGACATATAATATCGTTATTATTTTTTTTGAGAAAAAAATGTTATGAACTGATAATGTAAAAAATTCTACACAATCATCTAATCACAATTCATCATATATAATAAGTTTGTTGATTTTTAAAATAATTAAATAATGATTTATGATTGCATGACAGTGTAAGATTATTTTATGTTGTCAGTGTATAGATATTAAACTTTTTTTTTTGCCATTTTGAAGAGCTTTATTAGCTAATTATGTTTATTTCAATAAAAACATTGAATTTTATTAACATATGTATATGTATTTCGAACATGTGTTACAACAAGAATGACTCGTGGAAATGCATGTGCACCTGGCTAGTTACTGGTATAAACGAATGATGTGATATTTTAACGATGAACTGAAACTTATGTAAACTAGTGATGATGTGATTAAATAATTTATAATTTAAAAAATATTATATAAATGGTAAAGAGTCTTTTTCTTCTCCTTCACAACCTAAACCGCTCAACAATTTTCTTTATTTGAATTATATTGGATACAATATTATATATATATATATATATATATATATATATATATATATATATATATATATATATGTGTGTGTGTGAATATAAAAAGTATATAATTTATTATATATTTTCATACAATTACTGTTGTCATTCATTTTTTTTTTACCCTATTTTCCTCAAGAGAAACAATATTTAATTCATTGACAAAAGTATATCTATCATCATCCTTTCGAAAAAGTATCAATCGTTATCTTTTGTTTGCATATATTAAAATGTTATTAAGTACAGGAATTTTTTTAGAAAAATAAAAAAAAACGAGATAGTAAATGTTAATACAATAAAAATATAATCAAACATTTAAACCAATTAAGTGCAAAGGTCCATTAGGAAAACTTCGATGGTGTAATTTGGCTATATTATATATTATGATATTAAAATTTGAGTTTAATGTTCACGTATCTAAAATAATTTTATATTATTATCCATTATAATTCACTGTTTAAATTATTTTAAAATAATTCTTTTAAAAATTAATAAATTTATCATACATAGTACATTATAATCCGATGATTTTGTAACTTTTTACATTATCAAGGCATAACACTTTCTCTCTTAAAATATATTACATGAATTATTGATTTGGTAAAAAGATAAAAGAGAAGATAAAAGTGATTGTATTAAAAATATTTTAAATAACAATTATATAATTTATTGTTAGCTTAAATACATTTTTGGTCTATGTAAATTAGCATTTTTTATTTTTAGTCATTGTAAGTTTATTTTTCTAATTTTAGTTCTTGTACGTTGATATTTTTTCAATTTTGATTTCGGTAAGATATTCTGCTCATTATTAGTCCTTATAAACTAATACAATAACGTATATAATAATAATGTTTCTAGTAAGTTCATGTAATAATAGTGCAAATGGCTCTTACCATCTTTGGCATATTTGTGGTATGTTAAACACCCTGCGTCGGGATCCCGCCTTTGGAAGGGAATTTGGAAAGCTGATGTTCTAGAGAAACTTGGGTTCTTTCTTTGGCAAATTGCTCATGCAGCATTGCCAACAAACTCCTAGAGGTTTGCTTGTCACTTAACCGACCAACCAGGTTGTGGAAGATGTTCTGCTCAAGAAGAGAACATATTTCGTGCTTTAAAAGATTACCCCCACTCGAAGGAGTTATGGTCTCGGATCAGAATATCCGGGGTGTTGTTAGGTGCACCCAGCATTATTGCTGGTGCACCCAACATTTGAAGTGAATGGGCGAAAATGTCCTTCACTTAAAATATAAATTTCCTCCCTTCGCATTATTGTTTACCGCGTCTATACTCCTCCTTGCGCTGCTTCCTTTTCTTCTCTGCGCCTTCGACCTGTTGGCTTGTTCTCTTCTTGAGTGTGAGCATTGGAGGACATCCCCTTTACTTGTTGGTTTCTTTTCCGCGCATTAGCTGCTTCTGTTGAGACGTCTCCGCCACTTCTGCCGTCAAGGTAAGCTTCTCCTCCTTCGTTAATGGCTGCTGTAGGGTGAAGCATGGTGGTTGGTTCATATAACGCATACGGATAATCTAATCCGTATAATTCATACAGATCATGTGATCCATATAACTCATATGGATCATGTGATCCGTACGTTATTTTTTAATTAATTGAAAAATAGTTAGTTTATTTGTAATTTTAAATATAAAAATTTAATATAGTTTTAAAAATAATTATTGTTTGAAAAAATATGTTTTCAATTATGTTTTTAAATGGTTAGTTTATTTGTTAGTTTTGTTTTAAAAAAAGGTATGAATTTTAATTGTAAATATATTAATTTTGTATTTGTTTACAAATATTTTATTTGTATGAAATATAAATATTTATTTTTTATTATTAGTTTGTAAATAGTTATTGTTAGTTTATAAATGAAAAATATAGTTATTGTTTGCATTTTGACCAAAATATATGTACGTATGTGAAAATTTTCAGATTATGATTAGAACTAGAGGTTTAGGGCGTGCCTTAGGCTGAGTTATAGGTAGAGCCCTGGGCAGAGAGGATAATCTTCATTTAAATGATGTTCCCCAGGGGCGAAGGCCCATAGCATCCACACGTAGGCAATGGAAAGTTGTTGCTGCTGAGGATGCTTCTCGCGTGGATGACGCAACTGAAGATGTATTCCAACATGCTGAAGAAGTTGTTGATGATGTTGAGGCCAGGTGGGCCGCGTGACCCATTAGTGTTGACTGCCTATGGTGACCATGTTGCAGTCATTGTATGGAATGGAGAGGTATTTATAATTTTAAATGCATTATATTTGATAAGTATTTGTTATTATTGTTAAAATTATTTAAATTTTTTTCAGGAACGTCCTGAATTGAAGTTATCCTCCCATGGAAGGAAGGTTCAAAAATTTAGGAGGTCTGCTGCTGAAATTGAAGGACTAGTCGCTGCCACAGAATTAAGTCCTTTGATCGCATGTTCATTGGACACTAGCGGTCGAGGACTCATATCGGCTTTTGTGGAGAGGTGGTATAAAGAGACAAGCAGTTTTCATCTTCCAGTAAGAGAGGTGACCATCACCCTCGATGATGTGGCCTCTCTGCTTCATCTTCCCATCATAGGCGCATTCCACATCTTCGAGACTTTTCATGTTGACAAAGCGGTCTTGATGTTGATCGAGTTACTTGAAGTCTTTGGAGATGAAGCTAGAGCTGAGACAATACAATGTCATGAGGCATACATACGCCTATCATGGCTACGAGAGATTTATCAAAGTAAATGTGAGGTCGAACATTGGACTGTAGTAGCTCGTGCTTATTTGTTCCATTTGTTAGGTTCCACTCTTTTTGCTAACAAGAGTGCAACACATGTACGATAATTTGAATGATGCTTGTAAGAGCGACAACCGATAGCTTGCTGGATATATCACACTATTACAAGTAATTATTGTCAATTATTGTTATTTAATCGTTTTTAATATATTTTTAATATGTTCATTTGAAATTTGTTTTCTTCTGATCTAATCTATGTAGTATTGGATTTATGAGCATTTTTCATCTATTGTTGAGGCTTTTACGGACCCAGACTATGATGAAAGGTCACCACGTGCCTGCCGGTGGACTTATACGAAGGCTTCTACGAAGTCATTACCAGCATCGACATATCGAAAGCGTCTAGATCAACTAACAACTGCTGATGTTTGATGGATGTCTTACGGTGACCATCGGGCAGTTCGAGAGTTTAATATCATTTCATGTTTTTTTGGACATATCTGATGGGGTCCCGTTGTCATTATACACTGACCAGAGAGGGTGGTGAGGCAATTTGGGTACGTTCAGACCATTCCTCCACACTCTCCGGGTTCAAGGTTATCCTTGGAAGATATTGACGACAGATGGATGCATTTCTCTGAGTACCTTGCACCAGTGGGGCAGATTTGTGTTGTGCCAGAACAATGTGCACACGACTACATGGAGTGGTTCTACCTAATTTCACACCCATTCATGAGACCAACATAGCCTGGTGATCCACCCAGACATCCACCTGTCATGCAAGATGGGACATATGTGGAACCAGAGATGCCTAAGATCCCGTTGGCGCTAGCATCTGTGGAGGAAGCACCTGCACAAGGACCTTCTAATGTGGAGCATCCTAGACATGTAGTGGTAACATTTTAATTCATGTTATTCTTAATTTATTTTCATTTAATTATGCAATATGGAAATACCTTATCCGTTGTTGTCAATGTCATAAGATGCTTGTCAAGCAATTGCATAAAGGTTAGAGCAGTTACTCAACCTAAGGATAGTCACTGAAGGCACAGAAGCACATGATGTGATGCAAAACTGCATACAGATTGCTAGGAGTGTCATTGTGGATGGCAATGTATATGTCAAGTCACGATGAAGGCAACGCATGGATCACGCATGAACATTATGTTAATCAATTATAGACTATGTTTATCATTTTATTTTGTCAAATTTATTTTTTGGTGTTGCCAATTTTATTTGAATTGTTTTTAATATTACTAATGCCAAACGTATGTCATTTAACACCAAAGCACAACACTAAACCTTGGTTTACACGTGGCGGTTAACTCTAACAACACACATAACAAAATCTAAGTAATATATTAATGTAACAAATAATTATATATTAATGTAGGACATTACAAAGTCAGTGGAACCTAAATGTTCACTCTTCACTTAAATCAACATAGTCTACATCATCAAATTTCTATACTGATGCATTCTACTAATATATGGAATTGGTCACTGCTTTACCTGAGGATGACACTTGCTTGACCATAACAAAGCTAGAGGCGGTGAGAGAAAACGGTCTCTTAAATAAACTTGTTACACATGCACAAACAATTTTAAGTTATTATAACACAATTAATTGCATAAATTAAAAAATAGGATTATGATGAACCTACCTGAACAAAATGATTGTCATGCACGTGACCAATACATATTATGCGATGCACAGAAGAATCTGTTGGTGGTTGACTTCTAAGAGGAAAGAACGTCATGCTTTGTTGCAGAGACAACGATACAAGGATTACATTATACCATGATGCAATGACATATCCCATATCGGTTATATTCATCTACTTATGCATAGTAATCTGCATGAATCAAGTATACATATGACATTTATTTAAAGTTAATTCTAAAAAAACAAAACATTAATTACATACCATGGATAATCGATCAACAAGTAGGGACCTCTTTAATTCCTCAGATCCATGTGCCACCAAAGAGGTTGATATACTCATCAGACCATTTGGCAAGTTCTTTAAGCAAATGGTTGCACACCAAGGACCATGAATCTTCACCCATATCTAATAAAGCAGCAATTGCACGATATCTAAAGTTATCGTCACCTTTGACATCCACAATGTTTTCAATGAAATCGTGAATGAACGGATGAAATTGATCCAACATTGGCATGGTCCTTCTTGGAATGGCCTGGTTAGAAGATGATGCACTACGCTTGACTAAAGAATTACTATTTTGCACAGAATGTAAAGCATCAACATACTCCCAGTAAGATGGATCACGCTTTATTGATCTTTGGTTTTTGGTCATTGATTTCTTCTATGCACCATTAGTGTTGACCTTTTCTGGAGAAGGACACATAGAGTTTTGATCAGGGTAGGCAATTTCCCGAAGTTTACTCTTTAGAGTTACTTTGCCACAAACATCAAGCTCCTCAAATCGCTTGGATATGGTTTTCATCTCTTCCGTTATGGTCACTTGGGGCTCAGATAACCCTTGGTCTGAAAAACTTAGCCTCCGCCAAAACATATGGATTGAATCAAGTGGGATGGTACCAAGAACATATTTGGATAGCTCACATGCACATGAAAGACCGTGAGTAGTTCTCATCACACACCCACAACCAGAAGGATTCTTGCCAGCATAATGTACGCGCTTATACTCAGCAACAATTTGATTTAAAGCATATCTTGAAACTATGCCAAGAAGCCTCTTGTATAAGGTAACTTTAAAAACATGTCCAACCACATGTGTACTTGTTTCAAAGGATGCTTTAATTTTAGTGTGTTGTAGCCTAATCATGTTGTTCATGGCATCCCAAACACTACATAGGTCTCCAATGATATTTTGTAATAATCTTTTTAAAGCTCAATGAGCATATTCAACCCTACATTTCAAATACACAAAAAACAATAATTAAAATCCATCAATTCATTAACCCTAATAAAAAAACATTAACATTTTCATACCTGTTTGTTGTGTTTCTTAACTGCATCACCTTATTCGTCTAGGCTTTAACAAATTTTTCCTTGTGGGGAATTATCCATGTTTCGTTAACATAGTCAACAAACATTCATCATGGTGAACAAGCAATTTCAAACTTCTTAAGGCAATCATCGAACTGATGCTTGAAACAATAATCAACCAAACTCCCCCAGGCATCCATGACATACTCCCATGCATTTTTTTGACCTATTAGGGATTTACATTTTGCCATGACATTCTTGTCGATGTGAAACCTGCACAACAAGTTAGTACACTCAGGGAATACAGTTTTCACTGCATTCATCAATGTTAGGTCTTTGTCGGTCACAATAACTCCAGGTAGGGAATCACGTTTTAGAAAAAGACCTCGAAACCGTTCTAGAGCCCATACCACATTGTTAACACGTTCATCCTCCAGATATGCAAAACCAGTAGTGAATGTCATCCTCGTTGGTGTCACACCAACAAAGTCAAGTAACGAGAGTCTGTACCTGATTGTTTTGTAGGTACTATCTATCAAAAACACCAAATTACATGCATTGCATAACTTTACTGCATCAGGGTGACACCAGAAGATATCATGTACCACATCTTTATCCTTTAATCTATGCCAATGAATATATTAATCTCGTTCAAGAAGTTTCATTCGATGTTGCATTTCAGTATCACTTTCTCTAATGGAAGAACAGTATGCACTTCTTGCATTGTATATTTGTTTGATTGTTGTACAACTATTGGCATTGTGCTCCTTCAACATTAGCATAATGTTTTTTGGTTTCACCATTGACTTTATCATATCAGCAATAATTGTCTTTCCATTCTTAGTAAATCGACCAACATATGGATGTGCAACTAATGACTTGGCCAATTCATGATTATGACTCCCACACATCAACTTCACCATCCAACCTTGCCCTCTAGCCACTGGTTTCCCACGAAGCTTGAAGGGACACCCACATTTCCTACTACCACTATCTCTTCTAACAAAATCTTTCTTCCTACACCTATACTGACCACTCCTTTCACAACCAATTAACACAAATGAAGTTCTTCCTCTCATATCAGTGTTTGTGTCTGACCTCACAATCACCGCCACAAATCCATTTTCATAAGCAAATGATCAATGTGAATCATGTATGTTTTGATGATGTCTAAAAAAAATCACTTGATTGTCATCATCAAAAAGGGGGAGAATGTGAATGTATGTATACATGATTTTGATGATGCCAAAGAAGAATCAAACAAGGTCGCTTCAAAAGGATAAGCACTGCTTCAAGATTAATACAAGATTATTTCAACAAACAAAGTCTTGCTTCAAGATTTCTTCAAGATCAAGCCTTGCCTCAAAACAAAGGGTTTCAAAGACATGCAAGGCTCTGGTAATCGATTACCAGGAAGTGTAATCGATTACCAGAAGGGAAGTTTGAAAAATAGTTGTTGAAAAGGGTTTTGAATTTGATTTTTGAACCTATAACCGATTACTAGATGTTTGTAATCGATTACCAGCAACGAAACTCTTGAAATTCAAATTCAAAAGTCATGACCCTTCAATATATAACTGTGTAATCGATTACCAGGGAAGAATTTCAGAAAAAACTTTTTGAAAAGACACATCTCTTCAAACAATTTTGAAAAGGCACAAAGGGCCTATATATATGTGTGTGTCTGACTTCAAAAAGCAATGAGAGAGATATTCCAAGAGAACTTCATTGCCAAATGCTTTCTCAAAAGAAACTCCTGAGCAAGCACTTGCAAATCCATTAAAAGTTCATTCATGGACTTCAATTGTAATATCATTCTCTTCAAGAGAGAATTCCTCTTCTTTCTTCTTATACAAAGAGATTGTTTAAGGGACCAAGGGTCTCTTAAGTTGTAAGAATTCTTGAACACAAGGGATGGGTTGTCCTTGTGTGGTTCAGACTTTGTAAAAGGGTTTTACAAAGAGAAAGGAAAATCTCAAGTGGCTTGCTTGAGGACTGGATGTTGGCACAAGGGTGTGGCCGAACCAGTATAAAAATGAGTTTGCATTCTCTCTTCCCTTATCTCATTTATATTATTGCAATCAATTTTGTCTTGCATGTTTAAAGAACATTATTAAATTGATTGTTGCTTCTACTTCTGCATTCTGAGCCTATCATTTAAAAGGGGGTTAAAAGTTTGTTAGTGGGAAATTAATTCACCCATTCTTAAGTTATTGAGGCCACTTGATCCAACAATCGAGCCCACTACAAAATATCATCTCGGATAACAAACACCTACAACGCAAGCCACACAATTTTAGTCTTCAAATGGACATTCATTTTATCAAATTATAAACAATAAATCACATTATTACCTGAGAAGTATTGAACGCATCCGAACAATCAATATGTTATTCTTCATTCACACCAGCTTCATGTTCATTTTCATCATTCATATCAACTTCTTCAGACATTATATTGTCATACATCCATTGATCTTCGTCTATCTTAACAACAAATTTAAAATTTTCCACATCACAAACAAACAACACCTAACCGCACCATACATATACTATCACACAAAACTCTACGTAATTCTTTATTGTATACCATTTTATTAGAGGTGTCAGGCCAGGTTCGGCGGGTTGGCCCGGCCCGTTCTCCAAAAAAAGCTGGGCTAAAATTTGAGACCCGTAAACTGTTTAGGCTCGCCCTGTTTATCCTACAAGCCCGACAGGCCAGAGGCGGGCCGAGAGGGGCAGCCCGAGGACTAGTGCTTTTTTTTAAAAAAAAGATTATGGACTCTAAAATGGCCCAAACACACTCTCGCAGTCCAAATGGCCCAAATGCACGCAAGTCAGACCAGACCCTCACGGCCTCTTGAATTGAATCTCATTTCTCATTCTCTTGAATCTCTTCTCTCAAGACCCTCACCCTCAACCTCGAGCCCTCACCCTTCTCTTTCGATTTCGAACCCCAAGGTCATCTAGATTCTAGATATTGAAGTTTGTGATAGGTTTTATTCTTTTATTGCTTACTACTAGTATATTATTATTTTTAGTTATAAAAAATTATAAAGAGACAAGAGTTAGATTCAAAATTGATATTACCAACAACGATAAAGGACAATGCTAAATTGATGTTACCAACAACAATAAAGGACAATACAAAATATGGAATAAATAAATAAATAAATTGGCGGGCTAGCGATGGCCCGCAGGCCAACTTGAAATGGGCTGGGTTGGCCCGTTTATGGCGGGCCAAAACGGGTCGGACCAACCCTTATTGACAACCCTGCATTTTATAAACACTAGAATTCATAACCATATATATTAAAAACCAACAACCCTATATAAATAATAGCATACAAATTATTTCAAATACACATATAAACAAATAATTTTTATTTTAAAAAATTAAATACTAACATATTTATAATTTAAACGAATTAAAAATTTTAACAAGTTTTAAAAATTTAAAAATCCGAATAAACCATACGGATCACTTAATCCGTATGGTTTATACGGATCATGTGATCCGTATAAACCATACAAATTAAGTGATTCGTAAGTTCAAATTTAACTTACGGATTACATAATCCATATAAAAAATAGGGATCACATAATCCATAAGTTAAATTAAAACTTACGGATCACTTAATCCATATGAAACAAAAACCAAAACTACAATTGGGGTACCTTCGACAATGTCGCAATCGAACCAACCACCGCAACAATCACCACCGACTTGTAACACTTTCACCTTGGCCGAAGCGGCACCTCTCTCAACGGGAAAAACCAACACCAAAGGAGAAACCAAAGAAGAAAGCAAAGCACGCGAAACGTAAGTGGCAGAAACAGTAAACGAAACTTATTAAATGAAGAAGACGCAGGGGTATTTCTAGAATTATCAAAAATTGTTGGGTGCACAAGTAATAATGTTGGTACACCTAGCAACACCCGAATATCCTCCGGCAAACTCATTTTGGGTTTGGATCTGCACACTTGGTGACCCCAACAAATGGACGATTCAGCAGGTACTAACCATAATTCCAAGTTCCAGCTAGGAGATTCATTTATGCATTCGCCAATGGTCTCTTGGACACCCCCTTCCCACCCAGCGATGAAGCTGAAGGTGAATGGATCTGTGGATTCTGGGATGGGATTGCAGACGGAGACCCCTTTCTTGCAGAGCTGGAAGCTCTCCATAATGATCTTATGCGAACCTGGAATCTCGCATATATAACAACGACTAGTGGAGGCCATCACATCGTAGGATAACTCCATAATAGTTATGCATGTGCATGCAAATAGGATTTGGAGCACATAGTCTCTCATTCAGAAAGACTGAAATCCATGAGATCCGCGTACATTCAATTCTCCTCCTCCGTGAGCCAAGGATATATTTCTTAGATCACGAGATCCGCGTACTTAAGTTTTTTCTACTGAAATATATGACGTGAAATTGCTTACATAAGCACTGTTATTTATATAAACAATCATTGTTTAATAATACTATATCATAAATAATATATTTTCAATTATCACAGGACCCACAAAATTAATTTAAGTATTTACTTTAACAATCTTAACATTGGAGTGAATTTTTGTTTAAAATACTTAAATCTATATGAAATTATAACGACTACAAATTATGATAAACAACTCATAAGTAACTATGCATTATAGATGCAATTAGAGAGACTTAGTAGTTATATCTTAAGTTTTTCTTTTTTAGCTTTCCCAATTTACCAAAAAAAAATTGAAAGAGAAGGAAAGAGACTTTGGTTCTATTCCCAACATGATTAATGGTCAACAACAAAAGAACTAAAATTACATAATTTTAAAATGGAAGAACCAATATTGGATAAGAATTATAGGAAAATTACAATTTAGTCAAAATAAAAGTATAAAAGGATGAAACACTTAAAATTTGACTTATCAGTCCTTTGGTTCACGTCCACTACTATGAATAAATTGATGTTTTTACCACCTAAAATTTGGCTTGCGTCAGTTGACTATCGCAAATATTTATACAGGTGTATAAATTTCATTCAATATTTGAGTCAAATTACGAAGTCAATAATACAAACCGTCGTTCCAAAATTAAGTTGATAATATAATGTTGGGTTGGGCAAGAGATCAAGCATCATGCAAAGTCTACGCAATTTAAAAAAAGCATAACACCTTTACAAAGCGAATCATCATTCAGTAACAATTGATGCATACATGAAGAGAAAACCAACATGAGAAAACTCCATTATGTTAGTTAATTTCCAGTACATAATTCTTTAACATGTTGAGTCATGGAAAAGCAAAAACCATCATCTGACCTTCAGCCGAATGTTGAAATAAGGAAGGATTTATAAATGCTCATGAACTTGGCCACAAATGCTGCCAATGTAAACAAAAAACGAGAAAAAAAAAAAACAAAGTGGTCAGCAAGCAATTTTTGTTAGGCCAACTCGTATTAGAATTTATATTCACTTTGCAATTGTATAAATGCATTGCTTTAAACAAGTAGATTTATTGAGCCCACAAAATAAATATAAACAGGTTCAATAAAAGAATTCATAATGATCAACCATAAGATGTAACTGTCAATCTGACTACAACATTAAATAAATACCTTCAATGTGAAAGATCGCCTTCTGTCCAAGACGCATCCTATATTCCTGGTTCGATGAAGGGGAAAAATATCAGGAACCATTTCGAAAAGTAGGAGGTGAAAATGGCTAGACAATATCTTCACTCTTCCCCTTGGTTTGGTTGAGATCAAATAGGTAAGAAAGGAGAGGAAATTTTCAGAATTGTGTGGGTCATCTTTACCACACTACTTTAATTCAAAAATTTCTTTTCAATTCTCTGTCCTACACGACCAAACTCACCCTTCAGTCTTCAGTCTTCAGTCATTAATGTGTTATATAATAGTTATTTCCACACTAATAAGTAATGACTAATGAGGAAAATAAAATGGGGAAAAAAGATAGATGAATGCTTATACCAAAGTGCAATAGAATCACACAAAGGAGAATCAGTTGGTTAGGCTAACAAATTAGGAAAAATAAATATAGCAGGCCTGAACTCTTCTAGAAGACACGTTACAATATTAATTCCAGATGCTGATATGAAAAATAATACTGATAAAGCACTTACATAATATGCAGCCCAATGACATACTTCATGCTTTAGTTCTGCATCCAGTTTCCTCAATAGCTCATAAAGAAGCCTCTGAGCCAACAAATATAACATCAAAGTCAAGAAAAAATAAATAAATAATTTACAGGCGGAGTTGTAAGGAACACATTTACCTTCAAAATTATCTCTGGAGGAATGCAATTGATTAGCAGCTCATAGAGCTTTCCTCGAACTTGAAACAACCTAAGGTAGATGAGACAGACAGAGATGAAAGAGGCATTGTACACCACATAAGTCACTCAGATAACTAAATAAAACATGAAATTAGATTACTACACCAGTCAAAAGGCAATCCATGAACCAGACAATTTTCAAGGTTCAGTTGAACATTCAATTTATCACGGTCAATTGTAACAAAGCAAACCTTTTTGGGCTCTGTTCCTTCATTATGTCAGATGCAATTTCAGAAATATACTCTTCCCAGTCCATTGGAGGAATTGTTTGTTTGTTAGTGAAAGGATACCTGCAAGTATCACAGATTCACATGTGACGACAATATGCAAAAGAGACAGAAGTCAGTAGTTGACTATTTTCCCCTTAAAGCAAAGCTTTGAAAAGGAGATGAACTTACTGTTGGACACGACAAGTCTCAAATGACAATATGGCCCTCCTTAAATTTCGATTTGATTTCTCCACAATGCGAGCAGCAAAACCAGGAGGAAGTTGCAGCCCTTCCTTCTTACCAATGAATTCTAAAACTTCAACAATCTGCCATATAGATTTACAAAGATTCAATACAGATGAATATTGAATTCAAATAATGGGTAAGCTAAACAAGATCACTATATATTATAGTACATTTTGGTGGATGCCAATCTGTTGCATAATACTACCTCCATTCCTAATTATAAGACATTGTTGACTAACTCACGCATATTAAGAAAGTTGGTTAATTTAACTATTAACATTAAATTTGTCTGTAATTGTATTTGTTTTCAAAATTACCCTTAAATATTTAATGCATGGAGAGAGAATAACAGTAGTGGAGCTTTAATTTTTAAAACTGAACTCTTCTATTCTCCAATCATCATGAGAGAGAGAGAGAGAGAGAGAGAGAGAGACGGAATTCATAACATTCATTAAGGGTATTTTGGTAATAAAAAAAATAAAGCAATGGACAATTAGAAAAAAGTCTTATAAAAATGGACAAAGAAATTTCAAAACAATGTCTTATAAAAAGAGAGAGGGAGTATATCATAAGGCCTTGGATGCCATTAAAATGCCTTTGGCATACCCTTAAAAGCAACAAGGAACAAAAGGTGAAAATAAAAATAGATTGAGAGACAAACAACCTAATTATGGCTAATCCAAGCTTTTTTTAGTTTTCAAGGAAGTGTCAGGCCTAATCATAATGTTTAGTTTTTTTTTTTTTTTGATCAGCCAAAATAATATATATATATATATATATATATATTAACAAGTACCAGAGGTACTAAAATACAAGCTACATTCTGGTCTAGTCAACACCATAACAGATTGGTTGATGAACCAGAATAAACATATAGTAAGACTATTACAATTAATAAGCCTAAATTCGAATCCTCATCTACGAAGAAATTCTTCACTTAGGTTTGATGACCACTGATTATAGTGGGTGGTGAAGTCCTTCTCTAAGTTTTTGAGCCAAGTCCATAGCAGAAACACTGCATCATCTACCAATTTGTTTGCATTAAAGGCAGAATTGGAGAAAACTATACTATTTCTATGCTTCCAAATAGACCATGTCAGTGCTAACCACCACCCTTTCCATCTGTCCAGCTGTATCCCTTCATATGCTCCATATATATGCTGCAGAAAATGCTGTTTTGGGTGATGTGGAAAGACACCCACCAGATTTACCCAAGACAGCATTTCGCACCATAAAGGAAACACTTTGCTGCAATGAAAAAACAAGTGACTTGCGCTCTCCTCCATTGTTCTGCAGAAAGGGCATGTAAAATCTTGTAATTCAACATGCTTTCTCCTCAAGTTGTCTTTGGTTGGTAACCTATCTTTAAGTAACCTCCACGCAAACACAGCTACTTTAGATGGAACCTTCACCTTCCATAACTCCTTGAACTCACCATCCTGGTCCTCCTGCATTAAGTCCTCTCTAAGCACAGTGTATGCACTCCTAACCGTGTACTGGCCACTAGGATCTGCCACCCATACCCACTGGTCAGCACTGTTGGCCCGAATTCTGTGCCCCTGGATATCTTCTAAGAATGATACCGCCAAATCTATTTCGCTGTCGAACAATGGTCTCCTCCATTTAAAATCCCATTCCCACCCTGAATCTTTGACATCTCCCATTTGCTGAATGAAATGATCTTGCTGAAGAGATATACTGTGTAGCCTAGGATATTTCTCTAGTAAATGGGTCTCTTCCCCTATCCAAGAATCCTCCCAAAATTTAAATTTGTCCCCACGTCCTACCTTCCACACTATCGATCTATTCAGCACTTGACCCTGTTGAGGGTGCTGAGCTACAATCTTCAAGTCCCTCCACCATGTAGATTCATTATTGGCTGACCTTGCTTCACTTAGATTCCTCCACCCCCCATACTTTGACTCAATTACCCTAGCCCACAGCTCTCCCTGATTCTGAAAAAGCTTCCATCTCCATTTACCCAACAGAGATTGTATTAAAAGAGCTGATGTCTTTGACCCCCAAACCTCCATCTTCTTTTGGTAAGCACACCGTTTCCCATCGGATCCAAGCAATTTTATTTTGCTCCGACGCCCCTCCCCATAGAAAATTCCTCTGTAGTTTTATTAACTTATCCTCCACCTTTTTAGGTACCCTGAAAAAAGAGAAAAAATAGATAGGAATGGATGTTAGCACTGAATTTATTAAAGTCACTCTCCCCCCAAACGACAAGTGTCTTTGTTTCCATCTCACTAGTTTTCTCTCACATTTAGTAACGATAGGGTCCCATGTCTGGCATCTTCGCGGATTGGCCCCAATAGGTATACCAAGATATGTAAACGGAAAAGACATCACGCTACAATGGAGGTAATTGGCTGCACCACTTATCCACAAATCCGACACTCCAAAAGCCCCACAACTACTTTTAGCAAAATTAATTTTTAAACCCGAAGCAAGCTCAAAGGCCCTCAAGATAACTTTAATAGTTCTAACATTCTCCATAGATGTCTCCCCAAAAAATATTGTGTCATCTGCATACTGGAGGAGACTAATGTCCACTTTGTGTGTGCCCACCAAGAATCCCCTGTATAGCGTTTTCTCTATCGCTTTGGACATTAATCCATTAAGTCCTTCCGCAACAATGTTGAATAGTAAAGGTGATAATTGATCCCCCTGTCTGAGTCCCTTTTGGGGTAGAAACTCTGATGAAGGACTGCCATTAACCAAGACCGAGACCGATACGGATTTTAGACATCCAGCTATCCATTGGATCCATTTGGTGCAAAAACCCATTCTTGTCATCATATAAGTCAGAAACTCCCAAGACACAGAATCGTACGCCTTCTTATAATCGACCTTGAAAATAATGCATAGCTTTTGACATCTTTTGGCTTCTTCAACCACCTCGTTTGCAATCAGCACACTGTGGAGCATATGTCTACCTTGTATGAATGCTGACTGTCTTTCACTAATGATGAGATGCATAACCTTCTTCAGCCTGTTAGCCAGGACCTTAGCAAGTATCTTATAGGTACACCCTATCAAAGAGATTGGTCTGTAATCATTCAACACTTGAGGATCCGCTAGCTTCGGAATTAATGCTATAAAAGATGCATTCAAGCCCCTCGGAAAAACTCCATTGACATAAAACTCATCAAAAAATCTTAGGAAGTCTGATTTGATGATATCCCAAAATTGTTTGATGAATTTAAAATTAAGACCGTCCGGGCCCGGGCTTTTATCATTTCCGCAACTCCATACTGCCCTTTTGACCTCATCCTCTGAAAAACGCTCCACCAACATGTCATTCTGCTGACTGCCCATGGACTGAAAGCAAATACCATCCAGCCTTGGTCTTTCTTGTACACTTTCTTGGAAACGTTGTGAGAAAAACCTTCTGATTTCCTCTTTAACTATTGCCGGCTCATCCTTCCGTGATCCATCAATCAGCACTCCATTCAGACAATTAGCTCTACGCCTGGAGTTTATCAGCAGATGAAAATATCTAGTGTTACAGTCACCCTCCTTAATCCACTTGGATCTCGCCTTTTGTCTTAGTAAAGACTCGTGTGCCTGAGCTGCCTCCCATAACTCCTGTTGAAGCTGCTTTCTGACTATCAATTCATTGTGATCTAGCTGTCTGTCATCTGATTCTTCTTCCAGCTTATTTAAATCATCTTCAATCTTCTTGTATTTCTTGAAGGTATCCCCAAATTGTTCTTTGTTCCACACCTTGATCTTATCTTTGAGAGTTTTAATTTTCTGTTTTAGCACATATCCCCCCATCCACTCTGATGGTTAGATGTCCAGCTATCATGTATCAATTTCTTGAAGGAATTATCTGAAAGCCAGCAAAGCACTCTTGGATCTAAGCAGAACAGGGCAATGATCCGAGAAGTTCCTATGTAGTGTGTGTTGGGATGACCCGGGCCATTTAGAAATCCATTCAGGGGAAACCAAGAATCTATCTAACTTGCTCTTAGTAGTACCATTTGATCTGGACCATGTGAATCTCTTTCCCACCGATGGCACTTCTTCAACCTCCATGTCCGCGATCCATTCATTAAACTCCCTGATACTTCCATCCATCGACCCCCTTTGACATGAACCCAATCTTTCAGCAGGTGACCTGATATTGTTGAAATCCCCTAAAATGCACCAGTATCCTCCAGGATTTTGATCCTTCAGCTGCTTAACACTATCCCACAGTATCCTTTTATTTTGGAGATTGCACGGTGAGTAGATGTTAACATGTACTGGTTGTGTCTCCTGGCGCCACTTCCCAATCAGCAATATAAATCCAGCACCTGTAATTCTGCTTTCTACCTTAAAATGTCTGTCATTCCATATACAAATAATTCCACCTGCTGCATTAGATGCTGGGTATGCTTCCCAGCTGATTTCTGTATCCCCCCATAATGCTTGGCACATTGACTTCTCAACATTCTCCTTTTTTGTTTCTTGTAAACATAACATGTCAACATGATGCTCATTGACCAGCCTTCGGATTGCTGGCCACTTAACCCCCCTTCCAAGGCCTCTTACATTATAAGAAATAATATTCATTGAGACCGCATCCTGCTTCCCAATCTAACTGCCTCAATTTCATCTCTTTTTTCCATTTCCGCTATCTGCTGAACGTAACTCTTCTGTGGCATTTCAGTAGTTACCCCAATTCTGTGGCCAAGCTCCAAATCTTTTTTGCATCTTGAATAAGATTTCTTTCATGAGTTTCTTCCTCTAAACCTTGGTTATGTTTTCCTGCATGATTTTCTTCCTCCGACTTTACTTGTGTTAGAGGTTGGGCTTCCTGCGCTCTGTTATTACCTTGGGCTCTTGCTTCTTTTTTATCTTTCTCCTGCTGCTTTGGGTGTGAAAGCGTGTCCGCTGAGTTTATGACAGGCCGTAGTTCATGGGCAGCTCCCCTATGGGCTAAAATCTTTTTGTCACCACGCTTTCGTGAATACACCAGCCACGAATTGTTTTGGCCTGTTAAGTGACTTTTTGGGCTTGGTTGGTGGGGAGAACATATCTTAGTGGGGGTGTAAATATCACAGCCCAAATCCGCTACTCCTCCCACTTCCTTGTCACGTGACTGGTCAGCAACAGATTTAAAACTTCTCTTGTCTTCAACGTTCAACTGCGCCCTCCTATTTCCCTTTTCGTGAAAGTTCTCTGAGTTATCAGAGATGCCACACTTCTCATTGTGCCAGCTTCCCCCATTTAGGTGCAAGGGTGTTTGGTTGGTCTCCGCCTCCATCCTATCACTCATCTGCGACACTACAAAATCAGGCCGCACTGTGTCAGACTGTGCGTACACCTGACGGGCATCACCGTTGTCCTTTGGGCAATATCCACTGGTTCCCTTCTGTGTATCCGCTCCCACCATGCCCAGGTTAGTACCGTCGGCCAGATTTTCTGGTGACTGTTGCATTGCGGCGGTCATCCACTTCGATGCGTCCTCTTCGTTCTTGCCCGTCGCGAGGCCTTCTTTTGAGTTTTCCAACACCCCTTGCAAGCCGTCGTTCCACCGCTTTTGTGATTCATCTCCCCCCATGGTCGATGCGCGATCCTCTGTTGGAGTTTCGGACGATCGTTGCATATCGCCGTTCGGCGGTGTTTTTGCGCTCGCCGACCTGAGATCATCCACCTTCCCTTCCCCCGACACACTGACACCCCCCCTAACTTCCCCGAAGGTACCCGCTATGCTCAGGGTTCGCATCATGTTCCTCCATGCCTTCAACCTAGCTTCACGCGACGTTCCACCTTCGCTTTCCTCCGATTGGATCTCCTCAGAAGAGCTAAATTCATTCTGCCGCCAGCACTGGCATCTGGCGCATGAAACCCCACTTTCTTCCACTATGTTTACCGTGAAAATCTCCCCTTCTATCTGAACATTGACCACATGCTGTATGAGAGGCTTCCACGGCGTTTTGATTAGTATCCTTGCCATGTCCAACTTCCTTAGATCCTCTACATCGTCGTCAGCCTCCACCATTTCACCGATGGACGACACTATCTGCTTAATATGAGGTATATCCCAAGCCATCAAAGGTATACCCCAGCAATGAACCCATGTCAGTCTGTAACCGGGCCGCAACTTTGGGTTCCATTTCTCCAAAGAAATGAACAGATCGCCCCATCCTGTGTCTTCTTCCTCCATGACTTTCATCGCTTTTTCTTCATTAAGACCCAGGATCAAGACCATATCATCCCCAATGTATTTCGGTGATAAGTTTTCTCCGATATCCCATAACATCTCATCCTCTATTCTATCAAACATAGCCAAGTTTTTTAATCTCCCCACCCAAGCCTCCTGAAGCCATTGCTGCCCTTTCAGCGAGATGTCGAGGATCATTGTTGACCGCGAGCTGTCTCCAGTATACAGCTCCTTAGCTGGTGTTCTCCTCTGTTTTGTTATTGGGATATGTCTCCTTACGACCTCCGCATACGACCCTTGCTGTGCTCCCACGTTCAGGTCTGGTTTCATACTGAGGTACGTGTCTCTATTTACCTCCTGTTGTTGGTTAGACTCAGCGCGTCCCCTAGCCGTTGTTTGTGACTTGTCCCATCTTGCTCTCCCAAATTTAGGAGTGTTGGCATACATCTTTAACCCTCCAAAAATCATACTGTCTAGCTTCTTCTCCATCTGATGCACATCTTTCACCCCTTTGAACCTTACAAACCCGTATCGCTTTCCATTTCTGTTTCGTTTCCGGGATATGAAAATCTCCCTCACGTCTCCCACCTGCTTGAAGTGAATCCACATATCCTTTTCTGTTGCGTCGTCGGGAAATCTAGTGAAGTAGAAGGAAGTTACATCCTGCTTGTCTCTCCAATTTGCTCGCATGTAGCTGTGATGGTTTCCTATGTTTTTACGGTCGATGTTCAGACACGGGACCTCCGTCGTTCTCTCTCTGACACTCTCTCTCCGTTCTCTTCTATTCCTAACTCTCACCCACCCACAGTCTCTCTCTCTACTGTTTCTCTCACTCATCTCTCTCTCTCTTCGTTCTTGTACCAAGATGACGTGAGTAAAATACTGATCCCCTTTACATGATGCTAATCATAATGTTTAGTTGATTACCAAAGGAAATTTTAGCATTGTTTGATAATTAAACATTTGTAAATTTCTCACTGGACTACTGGAGAACTTGTCACGTAAGTTTCAGAAATTAATGTTGCTATTCTTCATTATATTTACGAAAGTGCAATAAAAATAAGAATAAAACTAAGAATTAACCTACTATAATGCTCACAGCAGCAACAAACAACCTGGTAGAACATCATTCATCTACTGAAACTGACTACCAAGCAATAGTATATAGAAGAATGAAACTACTTTGATTCACAATTGTGTCAGAGAAAAACAACCGCCTCTTATTGCAGGAAATTGCTTTTCTTATAGAAACTCAAACACAGACACAAAGGAAACAAACTCCTTACTTTCCTTGGCCATTGTATATGTTGAAAATATTTACCTGTTCTTCACTTGGTGCATTTATTCGCACATTGAGACATCGAGAGCGGATTGCTTCTGTAACTCTAGAAGAACTATTGCAACATAGAATTAATCTGCAATAAGCACTGTATTTCTCCATGGTTCTGCGGAGAGAATGTTGGGCTTCTCTAGAGAGTTTGTCAACGTCATTGAGCACAAGTACTGATAAAGAATACAAAATCAAACATTGAGAATTTTTTTAAGAAAAAATATAAAGATGAAAAATGCTTGTAATCTTCACATTTATTATACAGGACAAGGTGGAGAGATTGCTTATTCGACAATTGATATGGACAAAAAAAGGAAGAAGAAGAAAAAGGACTACAGTACATAAATAAATTAGACACTACAAAACTAAACCACACAGTACACAATCAAGGAGAAAATTGAAAGATAGCACTTACATTTGCAAAAAAAAAAAAAAAAACACTCAAAAATATATGTTTAACCATGCAAAGGTGCACTTTTCTATTTGCTTAAAACAACACGTGTAGAGGTTAAAAACAAAGACTTTCAGTTACCTTTAAATCCTTTCTTCCCCTTAGTATCAATTGGTCTGTTCTTAGCCATTTCTTTGATTACTTCCTGAACAATGTATCTGTCCTGAAAGCCTGCATCACTCGGACTCATTTCAATGTGATTGGCACTTGATAATGTTGTCAGCTCTAAATCAAGAGATCTACTCCCAGCCTGAAACCAATCCTCAAGCATTTCAAAACAAAAAACAAGCAACTAAAAATCACCAACAATTCAGTTTACTATGTAACAAATCCATCCATTGGAATACAATTCAAATTTATGTCACAGCACAAAGGATATCAACATAAAGTTGTACTAGAGAAGGGCACATATATGTAGTTCACTTGATACATCTAAACGAAAAAGAGTCTAAAAAAATGTATGTTTGTGGGGTTACATTGAAGGCATTTACTATATACCAAGCCATGTCCTACAGTTAAAAAGTTGTAGTCAAAACCAGCTCCTCCATCAGAATATTTTTCACAACAAAACACATTTTTAATTTTGTAAATATAATAAAACCTTGTAAAAACACATATTAGAACCAAGGAGGTCTAGCTCAGTTGGCTGAGCAAGGTGTGTGAGTATTCTAAACCCCCTGGTACCATGTTCAATTCTTACGGATAAAAAAAACATATTAGAAACATGATACATCAGCAAAGTTTCTCGGGTGCCCTTCCCTTCTGTCAAGGCACCATAACCAATTAAGCTATTGGCAGCCACTAATCAAAAAGGGTACCGTTAAAATCATAAAAAGCCGAAAATCATAATAACTAATAAGCCACAAAAAAATGGAAGAAGCTTACATCCACTTTCCAGGTCCTATTATCCACCTTCACCTGCAAGGTCAAGAAGGCCAGATTAGAAAGAAATCAAAATGAGGTCAGCAAGAAGAAAATAAACTACATTATACTCCAATACACATTTTTCTTTTCGTTGTTTTTGCAGTGACACTCTAAATGACTTGAAACAAAAATAAATAAATATATAAATAAACGAGAGAGAGAGAGAGAGAGAGAACCTTTTCGGCACCAGGTCCGAACATTTGGCGGAGAAGAGCCATGATTAGGGTTTTCTTGCCGGAGCCAGATGGGCCATAGAAGAGTAAATGGGGGCAATCCTGTTCCGTTACCTGCGATAACCCAAACAAAAAATCACAATAAAAAAATAGAAAAAAGGGGATAAAAATGGTTGATTTGATAGAGAGAATAGCATACCAATTTCTTGAGATTGCGAGCGATGTCGGTGTGGACCATAACCTGGTCGAGGGTTTTGGGACGATATTTGTCCACCCACAACATCTTCTGCCTCTTTTGTTTGTTTCTGTTTCTTCAACTGATATCGCTGCTGAGTGCTGAGAAGTGAGAAAATACACCTCTGCAGTGGCTGTGGAGGGAAAGGTAAGGCATTATATACCCTAGTCTGGTTTTCTTTACGGGTGAATTATCAATTCTCAAATTATTTTAAAAGGTTGAATTTGATCTCCATTTTAAAAGGAAAGGTATTATTTTAAGAGAAATTTAATCCTTAAACTTAAAAAAAAAAATTAGATTTGGTCCTTTTTTACTTAGATCAAATAAAAGTTTTTTTTATATTTAAGGATCAAATTAAATCTTTTAAAAATTTGAAAATAAAATTAAACTTTTTAAAATAAATTGAGTCAAATTGATAATTAAGCTAACTCAATTTTATCTTAAGCTTAATGTCATTTTAGTTTCATTATGTTTTACAATTCTTTTGCTTTGGTATAATAAATTTTGAAAGTTTGTTTCTCATCCTTTATACTTTCGAATTGTATCATTTTGATTTTTTATTTTTATTTTTTTGTTAGAAAAGTTAGTATTCGGTTAACTTTTAAATTTTAAAATAATTTAATGTCATTTTTGTTTAATTATGTTTCGTGGTACATTATGTTTTAAAAGTTTGATTATGATCTTTTATGTTTTCAAAATGTATTATTTTTGTCTTTTTTTCAATTTTTTTGTTAGGAACGTTAGTGTATGTAGTGTTTTAAATTTTAAGATAGTTAAATTAACATAGTAACAATTAAAAACCGTCACTATTTTTTATTTTAAAAAATTAAAAATCACTAAGTAAATGGAGAAAATATGGATTTAAAATCACAAACAACAACCTTCACTCTCTCATCACATCATCATTATTATTATTATTCAATTTAATCATTTAATAACAATAATAATTACATTCATAAATTATTCTCAATCATATTAAGTAAGGACCCTTTCTCCTTTAGTCACTCATCCTTTTGTCGTCGACCCAAAAAGATCATTGTCTCACCTTTGCTTTTGTCTCCTCCCCTACCACTCTGCACAATCGACATTGTCGCCTCACTTAACCACAACAATAGCCTTATCATCGTCGCTAACAACAGTATGTTGACGAAGGTGAAGGAGAAAACTAATAGCGCTCGGTTGTGGATGAGGTTTGACCAATTGGGCCAATCAGAATCATCTTCTAATGAAACGTATTGTTTGGCCCCTCTTTGCATTGCTCGTCTTCACCCGACCTGGTTGTAGATGTTAGATGGAAAATACTCTACTTGTCTGACCCAATCGTGCGCGACAGTGGAGGTCTTTGCTCTCAGACCTCACAAACAATGACATTGTGACTTCCTCGTTCAAATCTGGGTTAATTGACGAGTTAGGGTCATGTTTTTATCTTTTTGTCGAAGACAGCTCTAGCTTTGATATCCCCTATTTGTGTTTCCAATAGCATAGTTGCATGAAAGATTTTGGTTTTCCGGTGAGGAGTATAAGAATTCTTTGTGGTTGTAGCGAGATTATGTGTTGAAGTCATTTGATCTATGTGGTGCTGCATTTTTTACCTTTTCAAATCTGAAAAAGGTTGGAGGAGATGATGATATTTATAGTTGTCTATTTTTTTTAAAAAATAAAATAAAGATAGTAGCAGTTTTTAGCCACCACTATGTAAAGTTAATTATTTTAAAAGGCTTAATGTCACTTTTGACCCATTATGTTTCACAATTATTTTGCTTTGATAATTAAGTTTTAAAAGTTTTTATTTTGGTCCTTTATGTTTTCAAAATGTATCATTTTGGTCCTTTTTTAAAATTTAAAAGTTAACAAAACACTAACATTTATAATGAAAAATTGAAAAAAGTATCAAAGTGAAACAACTGTCAAACATAATGGACCAAAAGTGACATTAAGTTCATTATCATTCCTCCTCTTGAAAAATCCTTGGACTAAAATCCTTTGAAAAATCATCCACACCCATATTTTGCTCTACACACCCTCTATTGTTTTCTTTTATAAAAAGAGATATAGGTTAAATTAATGAGCAAATTACACACCTCCATTGTATTTGGGGTTTTTTACACTTGCAACCCCTATCTTAAATACACCCCCTAAGTTAACACCATCAACTAATACAATTAGTGTTTTGTGACAGGTGAAAAATAAAAAAACGTCCACTTAACTTTAACAGTCTACCTATTCCATGTCCATTTGTTGGAATATCTGAGAATCTAAAAGGGGTTGAATAGATTCCTTTTTAAATCATTACCTATTCATGGTTTATGTTCAATTAAAATCACACCCCTTAAGTAATCAAGGTTTTCTCATAAACTTTGTTAAGAAATATTAACAATACATTGAACACAAGAACCTTTGGAGAGAAAAAAAGTTTATGGCCTACTCATATCAATTTCACTATCAAGATTGACTCATAAAACTAAGAATTAGAGAAGGAGAATTACACACAAAATTTATACTAATCCAGTCCTCAAGAGGACCTACACCCAGTTGTTCTAAGATCTCTTAGAGCATTCTATTATTAGAGAACCAAGGTACAAATACTATGCACATGCAATTTCCTAACAATATACTTTTCCCTTGAACCCTACAAGAGAAAATTCAAGAGTTAAAAACCTATCAACTTATAAACCATTGGTAACCATAACCAAGCTTAAAATCTACAAAGAAAACCAAAACTTGATTAAATACACCTTGATGTGCAGATCACAACATCTTCAAGCTCTTCCATAGATGATTAACTCATGATGAATGATGAGTGAATCTTGATCAAATTGATTCTCTTAAAGAAATGCAAAGTAGTGTTTGTCGGGTTATGGCATCAATTGTCTCGTGGTGGAGGCCCAGGTGAATCCAGTCACAGTCAACTCGTGGCGCTTGGGCTGTTACGCTCTTAAGAAGAAAGAGTTGTGCCCTGACTATAAGTTATAGTTGTTGGCCTAGTGGTAAGCGATCAATCCAACAATTGGTATCAAAGCCAAGGTCACGAGTTTGATTCCAAGTAAGGCAATTGCTGAGGGGAAGATTGTTTGTCGGGTTGTGACATCAATTGTCCTATGGCGGAGGCCTAGGTGGGTCAAGTCACAATCAACTCGTGGTGCTTGAAATGTTACACTCTTAAGTAGAAAGATTTGTACCCTAACTATAAGCTATAGCTTTTGGTCTAGTGGTAAGCGCTCAATCAAACAAGTAGATCCCTTTTGAGAAAGAATTTTCTAAAAGATAATATCATAACAAAAGTCACTAATGAGAAAGAACAAGTAAGGGTATTTATAATTTTAACTAACAAATAGATTTAATCGATAGCCAAAAGTTGTAATTAAATCATTCAAATATCCCTTGTTCTGCAATTCCAGAAAACATGGTAATCGATCATTGGATGTGGTAATCGATTATCTCGTTTCACAAAGCTCAATATGAGCTTCTGAGAATTGGGAATAATCAATTACGAAATGTGGTTATTGATTATTTCATCTCACAGAGAGCTTCTTAAGTTTTTTAGATGCAATCTAGTCGATTACGAAATATGGTAATCAATTATCTTGAAGCCCAAAACATTCCTTCTCACGAAACTTGCATCATAATCGATTACTAAAACTGGTAACCAATTGATTCGATGATCTTAGTCAAATTTCAAATAGAAGTCAGTTTTGTTGCTTGTTCTAACATTTTGTAATTGATTACTTAACCTTGTAATTGATTACACTGTGTTGAACTCATTGCTTCTAAGAAACTTAAATATCAATCCATCTTTAATCATATTTGATATTCTACTAAGTATGGATAAACAAACCTTAAACTAATACCTACCACACATGCTTAGTCTAAAACATTGAATACAAATGCCACATCTTTTCAAACATGTTTGACACTGCAAAATCATAAAACCAAAACTTAAGACTAAATCTAGAGGTCTTCAAATCTTCAAGTCAACAATCTCCCTTCCTTTTGGTTTTTATCATGCGTAACCAATTAGATGTGTATTAATGTTTTCCTTGACATTGTACATGTTCTTAATCATGTTCAACAAACACATTAAGAGCATCTAGGTACATTCAAACAATCATATCTTTCTCTCCTTTTTGGCATTGCAAAGCCAAAAAATTTTTAGCATACATGATACTAAAACAAATTCAAGTATTAACAAATCACAATATGCAGAAAAGGAAATGTTCATACCATATATTTGTCAAAAGGGGACCAAAAAGGCCATTACATTTAATTAATTAGAACACAACAAAGCATAGTAAGATAGCATAAATGACGAAATAAAGATAATGTTAGTTGGCCCGGGAATCTAGAAAAGGGGGTTTGAATATATTCCTCAACTTTTTGAATTTTTTTTTATAGAATTAATCCAAATCCAAATACCTTCTTGAATAGTCAAGGTTTTCCTCAAAATCTTTTAACACAAGGATAATGTTGCTCAAGAAAACCAATTGCTTCTTATTCAAAAATAGAGTTTTAGTGGCTTATTCAATTACAATTGCAAATACCAATTCAATTTAATTTCAAGTTAAAGGATAGAGAGAAACAAGACAAGGGGTTTATATTGGTTCAATTCTCAAGAGAACCTATATCCAGTTTGCTCTAAGAACCCATAAAAGAATCACTGTAGAGAAATCATTGAAATAGCAATAAACACACTAAAAAATTGGGGGGGGGGGGGGGGGTGAATAGTGTGTATATCAAAGGCACAAACTTTTGCAATATAAAAGGGGATATAGACAACAATATGTGTGTGTGTGGCAAGTCGTCCACTAAAAATGAAACTGATATTTAATGAAGATGATTATAGTCATCCAGTGACTAGATAAAAGAGAGTTCTTAAAGTAGTTTTTTAAATAAACACTTGGTGTTAAAAATGTGATAGAAGGTGTTATAAGAATGCTCAATAAATCATTATGGAGAGAAGTAGAAACACTTGGTTTATACTGGTTCACTCAACCTAAGCTACGTCCAATTCTTCTTTACTCACTAATAAAGGGTTCCACTAATCAAAACTTAAACCTATCACTCCTGGCTTTACAAGTATTCTTAACACCACTACTGGTACCTTCTTAGACTCCCCTTGAATCTAAGAACCCTAGTATTGTTTAACACTAAGTCACTCCTGACTTTCACAAACAAATGAATGAATGAATACAAGTATTTTTAACACTTAAAGAGTGAATATACTGTTAAGCACAAATATAGAATAACTTTGCTTCGCAAAGGATAAACAAATGAAAATTGTGTATAATCGTCTAGTGATTTTAGCAGAGTTTTGCTTCACGTATTTTCTTGCACTCTTGCTCTATCTTTTTTGTCAGTTACTTCATTGAGGAAGACAACCTTTTATAGACTTTAGTGTATAATATTGATTTTTTCAATGGTGGGCACTCTCTGGTTTTAGTGTTTTGGACACTAGATTTAACAAAGTATTTTCTTTTGAATTATGGATGATACTGAATATTGTTAAGTCCTTTAGCATATTGATCCTGTCCACTTGTCAAACACTCATTAGAACATCAATAATTTATACTTATTGTTATACATCAAAATGCAAGGTGGATGAAACGAATGGTCGTCCAGACCTAACAATCACTTTACAAACACTATGCATAAGAAACTCTCTATCACAACCCTTATTCCCTTGAACCCTACAAGAGAAAACCTATGATTTGAACCCTACAGTTCAATAACCTTCTTAGTAAACCTAACCAAGATTAGAATCTAAGATGAAAATGTAAAAAATGGAATGAATACACCTTGCTATGTAGATAGAAAATCTTTAAGCTCAATCCATGGTGTTCATCTTATGATGTTGAATGCAAGATCTTTGGCAAGATGATATTCTCTGAAGAAATGCCTTCAAATTCCTCTATGAGACTCTTTCTAACTAATATGTGAAATATTATCTTGTAAAAAAGTCACACAAGGAAAATAACAAGATGGGTATTTATAATAAAAATAATTATCAGTCATAATTGATTATCAAACCTTGGCAATCGATTATTTTGTTCAGATACCCCTTGTTATGCATTTTCAAATCGTGGTAATCAATTACAAGAAACTGGTAATCGATTATTAGGATCACAAAATCTAATTGCAATTTGATATAATCGATTATGAGTTTGTGGTAATTGGTTATCTTGCTTGAAAAATGCCATATTTGCTTCTACTATGTTGTGGTAATCAATTACACATAAATGGTAATCAATTAATTCACATACAGAGAGCAAATTAATTTTTAAGAACACTTGTAATGAATTACACATATATGGTAATCGATTATATGGCTCACAATGAATTTCTTCCCTTAAAAACAAGCTTGGTAATCAATTACTAAAACCTTGTAATAGATTATCCTGATGGGGATAGCCTTGTTTCAACATAATCAAAGTCCTAGCCAAGGTCGTAACATGTTATAATTGATTGCAAAAACTGTGTAATCAATTACACTATGTTAAACACTTATGTTCATAAAAAATTAGTGATCTTTGTTTCGCGGCAAAAACTAGTTCGGGAGTAATCTTTTTCGATAATAATCCGCGATGCTAATCAGCAAGTGTACTAAGTCACACAAGTAATATAAAACGGTAAGAACCGAGTATCGAATCACAGGGAACTTGTTTCATTCAGAAAATATATGTCCAATGAGCAAACATTTGTATAAAGCAAGTAAATATTAAAAGAGGTTTTTATATGAAATCTACTTAACTACAAACTAAAATATCTATAAGTTGAGAAGTAAAACAGTCTAGTGAAAGCGTTGGGTTATTCTACTAAACTTACTTTGATGTTGGTAAATATTTTTCTCTATTTAACGTTGACTTAGTGTTCTTATGCTGAAAACAAATTACCCAAACCAAGATCCCTCGAGTGAATGGGCCTAACTCTATCTAAACTTCGTCATTGATCCCTCAACAAACTTAGTCTAAACGAGTCACATTAAGATTACAGCATAATAGAAACTAAATCACTGCACTCTGACCCCAAACATATAGTTCTCTAGCCTTCTCTATCAAGTTCTAAGGCTTTAAAGCATTTCCCAGTACTAAAAATCCTAACTATGCATACAAATGGGTGATCAAGCCACAAGCATACAAAAATAAGCATAGATAGAAGCAATGAACACATAAAAACAACTTTAAATAGATAGTAATAGAGTATTACATCAAAGGTTTAGCAGAACTCCCCAACAAGAAGTTTAGCCTTCCATTACAAGTTAGCAACTTCAGCACAAAGGATAGATTTTGAGGAAAGACTCAGGCTACAAATGGTTGAGGATGTCTCCTCCAACCTTTAGAACCCTAAAATCACTCCTCTAACCTAAACTCTCTTGAAGGTTGGTGTTTTGTCGCTCTAGCTTCCTCTCTTGCTCTATTTTTCGACTCCTCTCTTTTTTTAGGCCCACTTCAATGTTTTAAAGGCTCTTTGACATTTCAGATTCTGGCTCGCTAAGCGCGAGTTAGTGAATTTTGGCTTAACGAGCTAGGCGCGCTGAACGCGAGAAGGGACAAACGACTCGTTGGGCAAGCTGGCAGCGTGCTAGGCACGGGCATCTATGACTGATCCTCTTCTAGGGTTTCCAAACGCGCTAAGCGAGCTGAGTACCTCGCTTAGCGGATGTCACTCACTAAGCGCATATGTCTCGCTTAGCGAGACACCAGCTGCTAGACCTTCTCTTCTTTTGGCCTGAAACTGAAGTGATATTAACATTAATTCACAAATTTGGGAGTATCTACTGAGTAAAATCAAACTAAACATGAAAATATGTATAATTCCTACAAAAAGAACCATAAATTGGGGAAAAGATGCTAATTTCATATAACTATTCAATACCAAAGTTAGTCGTAAATGATGACTAACAATCTTATCATATACAATCACTTATGGCACCAATCTAATCATGATAATAGATAAAATAAACTAAGAACACACATGCCTAGATCTAAAAAACAATAAATACAAATGTCACATCTATTGAAACATATTTGGCATTGTAAAATTCCATAAACCAAAATCCTAAGACTAAGTCTTCAATCTACAGATAAAGCCTAGACTATGACCTAGAGTGCTTAGAGGCTTACTATCCTAGACTCTGAGGAGATCCTAGGGAAGGATGGCTAAGGGTGAAATCAAAGATCATCAACATGTGGTGCCCTATAGCATCCAACCTCTCTAAGATAGACTCAAAGCATTCCTTCAGCTCTCCCTAGTCTTCCTTTTGCATCCTCATGTTCTCATCCATCTTTGCCATCAACATCAACTCAAAAGGACTCATAGGCTTATCTTCAGTTTCCTCTGTTGTAGTCTTCTTGGGCTTCTCAATCCAATCACTTTGTTCATCTGCTTCTACATAACCCATCTACTTCAAGACCTTTGTCTTGAGCTCAAACTCTAGCTTGACAAAGTCATTAATCTCATAATGGACATCAACCTTGAAGTGATCAAGGACTTTGGAGATCAATATTGCATAGGGCACATGAAGGATCCAATCCTTTTGGTCTTCAACAAGTTTTCCGCAACAACATTGACCCAATTCATCTTTAAGTCCCCCGGCATAAGACATATGAGAAAAAGATCTTCCTCTGTCAATTGTGCATGATTTCTCACCCTATGAGTAATGATCCAAGCAATTACATAAGCCAACAATCTTGGTTCCATCTTCAAGGGGCCAGTGCCAAATCTTTCTTTACCCTTGTGTTTTGAAACCTTAACTAAGAATGTAGAAGGGTTCTTCATCATCTGAGGTGGAAATCCTAAAAACACCTACCTTTTTACCCTTAACCTCTTTAGTTGTTCCTTTTCAACCAACACCTAAATCTGCTTCACCCTCTCCCATCAAGGTTGACACTGAAGAAAAGACTACATCAGCTGAAGATGGAAGAAGGTTCTTCTATCAAAGAACATGTTTCTTTGTTCACAAAGGCAGTTCTTGATTTGAAAAGTGTAGATGTGAGGATAGACGAGGAAGATCAAGCAGTAATGCTATTATGTTATCTTCCATCATCCTATGAAAATTTGGAGGACACTATGCTTTTTAGGAGAGATACACTCACCTTGGAGGAGGTTAAAGCTACCCTGAATTCTCGAGAATTAAAGAAAAAGATAACTGAAAATAAAGGTGAAGTTGGAGATCCCAAGGCATTGATGGCTAGAGGAAGATCAGAAAAGAGGGATTCAAAGAGTAAGAACAAGAGGAGGTCCAAATCCAGGAACAAGGACTACTGCAAGAAAGAGGGTCATTTCAGAAAAGAATGCCCTGAAAGGAAGAAGAAGAACAATGGTAAATACAATGATGAATCTGATATAGCAGTGGTGGCTAATGGATATGAAAGTGCTGAAGTGCTCTCCATCTCAACTGAAAAGCACAGTGAGGAATGGATTCTAGACTCGGGTTGCTCATTCCATATGACACCCAATCTGGAATGGTTAAGCTCCTATAAGGAGATAGATGGAGGGAAGGTTCTCATGGGAAACAATATGGCATGTAATGTCATTGGCATTGGAACTGTTAAATTGAAGATGCAAGATGGATCTGTAAAGCTGCTCCCTGATGTGAGGCATGTTCCTGAGCTTAAAAGGAACCTACTCTCTTTGGGAATGCTAGATCAATCTGGATGTTCATTCAAAGGAGAAGGTGGAACTTTAAAGGTATTCAAAGGTTCATTACAAGTAATGAAGGGTACAAGGCAGAATGGCCTTTACAAACTGCAAGGTAACACTATCTTGAACTCAGCTGGCCTAGTTTCTATCTCTGAACCAAATGCTTCCAAGCTTTGGCATTATAGCTTAGGTCATGTGAGTGAGAAAGGGCTAGAAGAACTACATAAACAAGGATTGATCGGTAATGGGAATTATCAAAAGTTAAATTTCTGTAAACATTGTGTATATGGAAAACAAAAGAGAGTTAGTTTCCATAATGCAACTCACATAACTCAAGGTATCCTAGATTATGTACACTCTGATGTTTGGGGGCCAGCCAGGGTACCTTCAATAGGAGGAGCAAAATATTTCATAACTTTCATTGATTATTGGTCTAGGAAAGTCTGGACTTATTTGTTGAAACATAAAAATTAGGCTTTTAAGTGTTTCAAAAAATGGAAATTGTTTGTTGAGAATCAAACTGGTAGGCATGTGAAGCTGCTCAAAACTGATAATGGCCTTGAATACTTAAGTGAGGAATTCAATAAATTTTGCAAAGACAATGGAATAAGAAGGCACAAAACTGTTAGATTGACCCCTCAGCAAAATGGCCTTGCTAAAAGGATGAACAGGACCATTTTGGAGAGGGTGAGATGTATGCTGTCCAATGCAAAATTGGCAAAGAGTTTTTGGGGAGAGGTTGTGAATACAACATGTTATCTAATAAACAGATGTCCTTCAAGTGCAATTGAATTCAAACCACCAGAGGAAAGATGGACATGAAAAGCTCCAAGCTATGAAAACTTAAGAATTTTTGGATGCATTGTATATGTTCATTCTAATGAAGGCAAACTTGAACCTAGAGCTAAGAAGGGAATCTTCTTAGGTTATCTGGAAGGAGTGAAGGGATATAAAGTGTGGTTATTGGATCCTGCAGGTACTAAATCAATTATCAGTAGGGATGTCTTGTTTAGAGAAGAAGACATGATAACAAATTATCAACAGAAGTCTGATTCAGTTCAAAAGGGTGTTCAAGCTGAGCAAAACAGACACTCTGATCAAGGAATTAGGTTGGAGATAGAGAAGCTTGCACAAACATCAAGTCCAGTAGAGGACAGAAATGAAGCATCTCATGATGAACCTATGATTTCATCAATTCTTGAACCTGTTGATACTTCATATAACCTGGTCAGAGACAGACAAAGAAGGCAGATTAAAGCTCCTATAAGATTGGGTTATGCTGATCTCATAGCTTATGCTTTGAGTATAGAATTTGATGATCAAGGCTCAGAACCAATTTCTTACAAAGATGCAATTTCCAGAACCGACAGTGATCAGTGGAGATCAGCAATGCAAGAAGAGTTTGACTCTTTAATGAAGAATGATACTTGGAAACTTGTTGAAAAGCCAGTAAAGCAGAAAGTTGTTGGGTGTAAATGGATTTTCAAAAGGAAACCAGAAGAAACAGGAATGGATAGCTACAGATACAAAGCAAGGCTTATGGCTAGGGGTTTCACACAAAGAGAAGGAATTGACTATAATGAGATTTTTTTCTCCAGTTGTGAAGCATACAAGCATCAGAATCATCTTGGCACTAGTTGCAGTTCACAACCTTGAATTGGAGCAAATGGATGTAAAAACAACATTTTTACATGGGAATCTAGAAGAAACAATCTATATGAGTCAACCTGAAGGATATGAGGTAAAAGGGAAAGAGGAGATGGTATGTTTGCTGAAGAAATGTTTGTATGGATTGAAACAGTCCCCAAGGCAGTGGTACAAAAGATTTGAATCTTTTGTTGTGTCAAATGGTTTCAGCAGAAGTTCCTATGACAGTTGTGTCTACTTCAGAAGGTTGAAGCTGTGAATGTATGTATACATGATTTTGATGATGTCAAAAGAAGAATCAAACAAGACTCATTTTGCTTCAAGATTAATACAAGATTGTTTCAACAAACAAAGCCTTGATTCAAGATTTCTTCAAGATCAAGCCTTGCCTCACAATGAAGGTTTCAAGTCATTCAAGGCACATGTAATCGATTACCAATACATGTAATCGATTACCAATGATTTGAAAGTGTGTAATCGATTACACATCATATGTAATCGATTACTAAAGACTCTGAATGTTGGGAATTCAAATTTTAAATGAAGGGTCACAACTGTTCAAGAAAAACAACTGTGTAATCGATTACACTAATTCTGTAATCGATTACCAGAGAGGATTTTCAAGGAATATCGCCAACAGTCACATCTTATCATTTGGATTTTGAATGGCCATCAAAGGCCTATATATATGTGTGACTTGGGACGAAATTGATGAAAGAGTTTTGCTTGGCAAAAATGTCTTATCCTCTCAAAAAACAATGAGAGAGATTCCAAAAGAACTTCATTGTCAAATGCTCTCTCAAAAGAAATCCTTGACCAAACACTTGCAAAATCTATAAGGATTCTTACATGATCTTCATTGTAATATTCTTCTCTTGAAGAGAGAATTCTTCTACCATTCTTCTTATTCAATGAGATTGGTTAAGAGATTGTAAGTCTCTTGTTGTAAAGCATCTGAACACAAGGGATGGGTTGTCCTTGTATGGTTCAGACTTTGTAAAGGAATTTACAAAGATAGTGGAAATCTCAAGTGGGTTGCTTGAGTACTGGACGTAGGCACGGGAAGTGGCCGAACCAGTATAAAATTGTGTTTGCATTCTCTCTTCCTTTATCTTATTTATTTTGTTGCAATCAATTGTGTCTTGCATGTTTAAAGAACATTGTTAAATTGATTGTTGTTGCTTTTTCTGCATTCTAAGCCTATCCCTCTTAAGATTATTGAGGCCACAAGGTCCAACAAGTGGTATCAGAGCGGGATTCTTGTATAAAGTTTAAAAACTTCAAGAATAGATATGGCCTCATCCAAATTTCCATTTTCTGAGGAAAATTCTATCAATAGGCTCTTATGTTCAATGGTGAGGGTTATCATTTTTGGAAAACCCGAATGTAGATCTTTATAGAAGCCATAAATCTAAAGATATGGGAAGCCATTGAATTTGATTCATTTATTCCTACAATGGTAGGGAGAAATGCAACTACATAAAAATAAAAATAAAAACTAGAGAAGAAAGAATATGATGATGAAAGAAAAAGAAGAAGGTTCCTCTTTAGCCCCAAAATGCTGAGTGCGATCAACTTGGACATGAGATTCAATTGTCCTGTGTTTAAAAGAAGAATGGAAAAATCCGACAAGATGAATTTCAAAGAGAAGAAAGAAAAGAAAGGATATATCACTAGGGAAGATAATGTCATAAATTATTCAAGTGATTCAGAGAATGTAAATCATGAAGATTTTGATGATGTCAAGAAGACTTAAGAATTTGCTTGAGAAAGGGGTAGAATGTAAATCATGCAAGCTTTGATGGTGTTGAGAAGAAATCACATGTTTGTCATCATCAAAAAAGTGGAGAATGTGAATGTATGTATACATGATTTTGATGATGTCAAAAGAAGAATCAAACAAGGCTCATTTTGCTTCAAGATTAATACAAGATTGTTTCAACAAACAAAGCCTTGATTCAAGATTTCTTCAAGATCAAGCCTTGCCTCACAATGAAAGGTTTCAAGTCATTCAAGGCACATGTAATCGATTACCAATACATGTAATCGATTACCAATGATTTGAAAGTGTGTAATCGATTACACATCATATGTAATCGATTACTAGAGACTCTGAATGTTGGGAATTCAAATTTTAAATTTGAAATTTGAAAAGTTAAATTTGAAAATTGAAAATTAAAATTTGAAATTTGAAATTAAAATTTGGAAGTTGGAAGTTGGAAGTAGTTATTGGAAGTTGAAAGTTAAAAATAGAAGTTGGAAGTTGGAAGGGGAAGTTACTAAAAGTTGAAATTGGAAGTTGGAATTTGAAATTTAAAATTTAAAATTTAAAATTTGAATTTTTTTAAATAGAAATTATTGTGTATAGTTAGTTGATTATTAATTTAATTAATTTGATTTGAAATATTTGATGATTGATTGTATTTGATTGTGTTTGATTGATGTGTTATTGTACTTGTTTTTGCTTGATTAATATTAAATGATTGTTTTAATGCCTTTTGGTATCACTTGATTCTCATACATTGCAACAAGTGGTAACATCTTTCTCCTCTATATTCATGATTTGTTTTTGATGTTGACAAAGGGGGAGAGAAAGATAAAGGATAAAATAGTAAGAAAAATTATCTATTGTTTATGAGACAATTTGTTTACATATGAAAAATATGAAATCTTCAACTGTCTCATATAAGCAATCATTGCAAAACCAAGGGGGAGTAAACTATATGCAAATAGATATTTTTTATTTGTTGTTGCTCCTAACCTACAGGTGGTTGTCATCATCAAAAAGGGGGGAGAATGTAAATCATGAAGATTTTGATGATGTCAAGAAGAATTAAGAATTTGCTTGAGAAAGGGGGAGAATGTAAATCATGCAAGCTTTGATGGTGTTGAGAAGAAATCACATGTTTGTCATCATCAAAAAGGGGGAGAATGTGAATGTATGTATACATGATTTTGATGATATCAAAAGAAGAATCAAACAAGGGTCATTTTGCTTCAAGATTAATACAAGATTGTTTCAACAAACAAAGCCTTGATTCAAGATTTCTTCAAGATCAAGCCTTGCCTCACAATGAAAGGTTTCAAGTCATTCAAGGCACATGTAATCGATTACCAACACATGTAATTGATTACCAATGATTTGATAGTGTGTAATCAATTACACATCATATGTAATCGATTACTAGAGACTCTGAATATTGGGAATTCAAATTTGAAATTTGAAATTTGAAAAGTTAAATTTGAAAATTGAAAATTAAAATTTGAAATTTGAAATTAAAATTTGGAAGTTGGAAGTTGGAAGTAGTTATTGGAAGTTGAAAGTTAAAAATGGAAGTTGGAAGTTGGAAGGGAAAGTTACTAAAAGTTGAAGTTGGAAGTTGGAATTTGAAATTTAAAATTTAAAATTTAAAATTTGAAATTTGAAATTTGAAATTTGAATTTTGAATTTTGAATTTTTTTAATAGAAATTATTGTGTATAGTTAGTTGATTATTAATTTAATTAATTTGATTTGAAATATTTGATTATTGATTGTATTTGATTGTGTTTGATTGATGTGTTATTGTACTTGTTTTTGCTTGATTAATATTGAATGATTGTTTTAATGCCTTTTGGTATCACTTGATTCTCATACATTGCAACAAGTGGTATCATCTTTCTCCTCTCTATTCATGATTTGTTTTTTATGTTGACAAAGGGGGAGAGAAAGATAAAGGATAAAATAGTAAGAAAAATTATCTATTGTTTATGAGACAATTTGTTTACATATGAAAAATATGAAATCTTCAACTGTCTCATATAAGCAATCATTGCAAAACCAAGGGGGAGTAAACTATATGCAAATAGATATTTTTTATTTGTTGTTGCTCCTAACCTACAGGTGGTTGTCATCATCAAAAAAGGGGGAGAATGTAAATCATGAAGATTTTGATGATGTCAAGAAGAATTAAGAATTAGCTTGAGAAAGGGGGAGAATGTAAATCATGCAAGCTTTGATGGTGTTGAGAAGAAATCACATGTTTGTCATCATCAAAATGGGGGAGAATGTGAATGTATGTATACATGATTTTGATGATGTCAAAAGAAGAATCAAACAAGGCTCATTTTGCTTCAAGATTAATACAAGATTGTTTCAACAAACAAAGCCTTGATTCAAGATTTCTTCAAGATCAAGCCTTGCCTCACAATGAAAGGTTTCAAGTCATTCAAGGCACATGTAATCGATTACCAATGATTTGAAAGTGTGTAATCGATTACACATCATATGTAATCGATTACTAGAGACTCTGAATGTTGGGAATTCAAATTTGAAATTTGAAATTTGAAAAGTTAAATTTGAAAATTGAAAATTAAAATTTGAAATTTGAAATTAAAATTTGGAAGTTGGAAGTTGGAAGTAGTTTTTGGAAGTTGAAAGTTAAAAATGGAAGTTGGAAGTTGGAAGGGGAAGTTACTAAATGTTGAAGTTGGAAGTTGGAATTTGAAATTTAAAATTTGAATTTTGAATTTTGAATTTTTTTAATAGAAATTATTGTGTATAGTTAGTTGATTATTAATTTAATTAATTTGATTTGAAATATTTGATGATTGATTGTATTTGATTGTGTTTGATTGATGTGTTATTGTACTTGTTTTTGCTTGATTAATATTGAATGATTGTTTTAATGCCTTTTGGTATCACTTGATTCTCATACATTGCAACAAGTGGTAACATCTTTCTCCTCTCTTTTCATGATTTGTTTTTGATGTTGACAAAGGGGAGAGAAAGATAAAGGATAAAATAGTAAGAAAAATTATCTATTGTTTATGAGACAATTTGTTTACATATGAAAAATATGAAATCTTCAACTGTCTCATATAAGCAATCATTGCAAAACCAAGGGGGAGTAAACTATATGCAAATAGATATTTTTTATTTGTTGTTGCTCCTAACCTACAGGTGGTTGTCATCATCAAAAAGGGGGGAGAATGTAAATCATGAAGATTTTGATGATGTCAAGAAGAATTAAGAATTTGCTTGAGAAAGGGGGAGAATGTAAATCATGCAAGCTTTGATGGTGTTGAGAAGAAATCACATGTTTGTCATCATCAAAAAGGGGGAGAATGTGAATGTATGTATACATGATTTTGATGATGTCAAAAGAAGAATCAAACAAGGCTCATTTTGCTTCAAGATTAATACAAGATTGTTTCAACAAACAAAGCCTTGATTCAAGATTTCTTCAAGATCAAGCCTTGCCTCACAATGAAAGGTTTCAAGTCATTCAAGGCACATGTAATCGATTACCAATACATGTAATCGATTACCAATGGTTTAAAAATGTAATCGATTACCAGAGACTCTGAACGTTGTGAAATCAAATTTTAAATGAAGGGTCATAACTGTTCAAGAAAAATAACTGTGTAATCGATTACACTAATTCTGTAATCGATTACCAACAGTCACATCTTATCATTTGATGATGACAAACATGTTATCATTTGAATTTTGAATGGCCATCAAAGGCCTATATATATGTGTGACTTGAGACGAAATTGAAGAGAGAGTTTTGCTTGGCAAAAATGTCTTATCCTCTCAAAAGACAATGAGAGAGATTCCAAAAGAACTTTATTGTCAAATGCTCTCTCAAAAGAAATCCTTGGCCAAACACTTGCAAAATCTATAAGGATTCCTACATGATCTTTATTGTAATATTCTTCTCTTGAAAAGAGAATTCTTCTTTCATTCTTCTTATTCAATGAGATTGGTTAAGAAACTGTGAGTCTCTTGTTGTAAAGGATTCCTGAACACAAGGGATGGGTTGTCCCTGTGTAGTTCAGACTTTGTAATGGATTTTACAAAGATAGTGGAAATCTCAAGTGGGTTTCTTGAGTACTGGATGTAGGCACGGGAAGTGGCCGAACCAGTATAAAATTGTGTTTGCATTCTCTCTTCCCTTGTCTCATTTATGTTATTGCAATCAATTTTGCCTTGCATGTTTATATAGCATTATTAAATTGATTGTTGTTGCTTCTTCTGCATTCTAAGCCTATCCCTCTTAAGATTATTGAGGCCACAAGGTCCAACAGAAGCCTGATTGTTTTATCTACTTATTGCTCTATGTTGATGACATGCTGATTGCAAGTGCAGATATGGAAGCCATCAAAGAATTGAAGAATCTGTTGCAATCTGAGTTTGAAATGAAGGATTTAGGGGCTGCAAGGAGAATACTGGGAATGGATATTATCAGGAAAAGAAATGAAGGTTTGTTATATCTATCTCAGTCAAGCTATGTGTAGAAACTACTGAGAAGGTTCAATATGCTTGATTCAAAACCTGTATCAACACCTATTGATGCACATTTTAAACTCTCAATCACTCATTCTCCACAAATAGAAGATGAAATCAAAGATATGAGTAGAATCGCCTACTCGAATGCTACAGGTTCACTTATGTACGCTATGGTCTGTACAAGACTAGATTTGGCATACTCCGCTAGCATTGTAAGTAGATTCATGGAAAATCCTGGAAAACAACACTGGAGTGCCATAAAGTGGATCTTAAGATATCTAAAGGGTTCAAAGTCTGTTGGTTTGGTCTATGGAAGAAATTTAGAAAGAATCAATGGTCTGTCAAGCTATGTTGATGTTGATTATGCATGTGGCATTGACAAAAGAAGGTCCTTAACAAGATACTTATTCACTTTGTATGGAAGTGTCATAAGTTGGAAGGCTAATTTGCAATCAGTTGTGGCTCTATCTACCACTGAGGCAGAGTATATAGCTCTCATTGAAGCTATAAAGGAAGCCATATGGCTTAAAGGTCTTGTTCATGAGCTCGAAGGAAAGACTGGTCTTGTTGAAGTATGGTGTGATAGTCAAAGTGTAATTGATCTCTCTAAAAACCAAGTTTTTCATGAGAGGACAAAGCATATTGACATTAGGATGCATTACATCCGAGACATCATAGCACAAGGTGAAGTTGAAGTGAGGAAAGTGGCTAGAGCAAACAATCCTGCAGACATGCTGACAAAAGTAGTTCCATGTTCAAAGTTTACTCATTGTTTAAACTTAGTGAACATTGGAACTTGTGACACTTGAAGTGTCTGTAAGAGACTGGAGGAAGGAGAGCTTGTTGGTCCTAATATTGAAGATCCAAGGTGGAGATTTTTATGAAGATGGATCAACAATAGTTAGTTAGCTAAGCTCTAGCCTTGTAACAGAAATCTGTTGTAAACCTATTAGCTGTGTGATACCCATTTTTGTAACTAGAATTGGTGTATATAAGTCTCAGCTGATGTAATTCTTGTAGGACATATTCTTTAAATTCATTGTGATCAAATAAAAAACTCTGAGTACAAGTGAGGAAAGGCTATTGTAAACTTCCCTAGAAGTCTTGCTGATGTATGTTGTGCAGTTGTTGTGATCAAGTAATGAAGAAAGAATCGGCTACAGTGTGGATGTAGGGGTCTCAAATTGCCCTGAACCACGATAATTTTTCTTGTTGTTTTGCTCTTTCTTTACCATCTCTGTTCTTAGCATTCTTGCTGTGTGCGCTTGCATATCACCATTTCTGCAGTAATATCATTGCAGCAATATAACATATATGCTAGAGGCTCAAGAGCTCAAAACTAGTTGAGAGCTTATAAACTAGCTGATTTAAAATGAAATTGTTTGGTAAGACTAACGGATAAGTTAACCGATAAATGTTAAATGACGTAAAAAGACATATTTAATATTTCTAATATTTTAATTTTATTTCTAATAACTTATCATCCTAAAAAGTAGGATAGTAATTTTTAAAATTTTGTATTATAAAAATGGTAAAACTAAAATTTCATTTTTTGGAAAAATAAAATAAAATTTATTGGAATTATATTGTTTATAATTATTTTTTAATATTTAAATGTTTTATTTATAATATTATGTTAAAACAAAAAAAAAGTTTTTTTTATAGTTTTTCTTAAACATTCATTTTTATTTGTACAATAAGAACTTCAATATGTAAGTCTTTCACTTGCATGACTATAAAATAATTGTAAGAATTGATATGATTCAAAGAATTTCTAATCTTAAAAAGTATGTAGTGATGACAAAGTTAAGGTCATTTGTGTTGTGTAGGTGCAAGAACTCAAAATTATATACAATTTTTTTTTCAGACAACAAACATAAAAAATAAAAGGATTTTTAAATTGAATAAAATTGAAAAATAAAATTTCAAATTAAATAATAAGGATAAAATTGAGAAGAAAAAAATTAATAACTTATAAGTTAGTTTATTTTACATAAACTATTTGAAGTAGCTTATGAAAAATAAACTACTAAAATAAACTCGTGTCCTGAACAAACTTATTTTGATCAAATAAACTTATAAGCTAGTGGAAGTAGCTTAAGCTCCTGAAAGATAATATATCTTATGAACTCTCTTACAATTATTTTCCTCATTAATATAATTATTTACTCATAAAAACTACTCTAATACATTTAGTAATTATTGCAAAATACAAAAATAAATTTTTGAGAATACAATTCAAAGTTAATTAAATTAGTTTTATTAGAATTCGACCAATTACACCACCAATCATATAATTAAAATTAACAAAAACGAATGGCAATTCATCATATTGATTACAAAGGTAATTACTACCAACAAAAATTCAATCAGTCATTTTTAAACTTCTTTTGAAATGTTAAACCTTTAAAAAATGTTATGATATCATTTAAAAAAAACAAAGAAAGTTGGGGATAATTAAGTAATTTTGAATTTACCCATTTTAAGTATTTACAAAAAATGTTTTTTCAAAATTTAAAATTTTCAAATTTTTTACAAATGCTTGGAAAAAATTTAATAATTTCCTAATAAAATTTACTAATTTTAATTTTAAAAAATCATTATAAATGCATTCTTGATATTTGAAAAAAATGTAATAAACGCTTTTATTTGGGATTAAATATTTATATTTACTAATTTTAATTATTCAAAAAAGTATATAACTGATTTGTTGACATTTTAAGCTTCAAAATATTATAAATACGTTTTGAAACTAGAAATAAGTAAAAATTGAATTAATAATTATAAAATCTTATTACTAAAAAATAATTTCTTATAATATGATTTCTATATTAAGTATTTTTGAACTCGGTATAAAAATTTGTCTATATATTTTTACATTCAATTTTAGAAAATGACTCTACCATTAACAAAATACAAATTCATCTCGTCCATCGCACATGATATATTTTATAAAATAGAATCCTTTATAGTTCAATTTAGTTTATGTTTCGAATCTTATTGAAAAATAAAAACTTTAAATTTACGTATTCTTATATCTATTATATATTGATATATCATAGTGAGCTAGAAATTCATTTCCGATAAATTTTGAATGTAACACATGAGAAGAAAAAAAAAACCACCAAGAAAATATATTTAGATATAAAAAAGAAGATAAAAGATTGTAATTTAAATCTATTTATAATAAATAACATAAAATGATATATAAAAGAAAATAGGCTTAAATATGTTTTTGGTCCCTGATAAATACTTATTTTTTTGTGTTTGGTTCCTGATAAATTTTTCATTCGGATTGGGTCCCTAATATTTGAAAATTTTTGTCGGAGTTCCCTGCCGTTATTCAAAATCCGTTATCTGCTTATATGGCCGTTACTCGGCCACGTAGGCATGCAATGTGTGGTGTCACGTGTACTCATTGCTTGAGTGGGATTACACGAAAGAATTTTTTTAAAATTAAAAACTACGTTGTTTTAGTGCTTTTTTCTATTCCACACCCACTTCAGCTCCTCCACCACCTCCCTCTCCTCCGAGCGGACGTCCCTATTCGTCTCAACTCACTAAAAGCAAGCTCTGTGATGGTAGTGACGAAGTCACCGTCGTCAAGAACCAGGTCAAGCACTTGATGCAACTGCCCCATCTGCATCTGTGAAACAACCAAATCCGCAAGCGCCATTTCTCTTCTCTCTCTTCTCCGTAGATCTACTTTCACAATTGATAGTGTCGGGGAGCGATAAACTAGACATTTTATTAGCGATAGTTGCTGGAACACTAGTAAAGCAGAAAGCATGGAGCTCAAACTCCACGCATTAATGGCTTCCATTCCACATGCAGTCTTCACCCATTCTTCTTTCTCTATTCTTTTCTGTACCTACGCGGTTCTCGATGCTAGTAGGCGTCCAAACGGAAACACCAGCAGTCGTTCCACTCACAAAATCCCTCCTTTGTGTAAGGAGAAACATCTTAATGAACAGAAATTAAAGCTCGACCATCAAAACCAAAACAACTTGAATGTGGGCTTGGTGGCCCTGTGTGGAGAGGGTAACCACGATCAAGTATTGGAACTCATGGGTTAAGGTGTTGTTGCTGATTATCACATTTATCTCGCACTCTTAAATTTGTGTGAGCAACAGATTGATTGGGATGCACTGCAAATGTGGCAGTATGAAGAATGCACAACGAGTGTTTGATCAAATGTCAGACAAAAACATCACTTCATGGCATTTGATGATTGGTGGGTACATAAGTAATGGTTTAGGGTGTGATGGTTTATTGGTTTTCCAGCAAATGAAGCAAGCAGGGGTGCCATCTGATGGGGAAACTTTTGAGTTATTTTTTACTGCATGTGCACAGGCAGGTGGAGGAGGACTGGTCAGTGTCAGAGGAGGAGTGGTGGTGGGTGGAACCGTAGTCACGAAGGAGGTGGGAGAGGTTATTGATGAGGTGGCAGTGCCACGTGTAATCTCATTCAAGCAATAAGTACACATGGTACCACACGCCGCATGTTTACGTGGCCGGTTAATGGCCTCGTAAGCAGATAACGGATCCCGACTAACGACAAGGACCTGAAACAAATTTTTTAAATATTAGGGACCCGATCCAAAAGAAAAACTTATCAGGGACTAGACGCAAAAAATGAATATTTATAAGGGACCAAAAAATATTTAAGCCAAGAAAATATTACACAACTATATATATTTTAATTTTTTGAGTCACTTCTAACTTGGGTTATCGACGGTCATCAGCCCTTTTGGAGTTTGGACTAGGCCTAAATGTTGCCATATTTAGTATGATGTGATATATTGTGATATATAATATAAAATATAAATTTCTTTATTTATGTTTATATTAAATCATAATTTTTATTAAATAAGAATATTGTGTCACCATGTTATAAGTATAAAGTATTTACCAATTTTATTGATAATTAATTTTTATTAAAAAAAAAACTAATTGGTTATGTGTAGTAGGTTTTCCTTTACGATCTTTAGTTTAAAAATAAAAAAAGTCAAAATAAGTCTAGGAAGTAAATATATTAAGTGATGCAATCTTCCCTAGGAAGGAACCAGTTACCAGAGCCATGAGCAAGAGGCTCCAAGAGGATTGGGCTAGAGCTGCTGAAGAAGGTCCTAGAGTTCTCATGAACCTCAAGATAGATTTCTAAGCCCATGGACCTTGGTTGGGTCCACTTATCTTTGTACATATTAGATTAGGATTTCATTATTTTTGGGTCTTGTATTTAGGGTTCCATAATGTAGGCAAGGTACCCTAGAAATGTAGGATTTTTCACCCCTTGTATTTTAGGGCACCTAGACTAGTTTTTGTATTATGGGTAGCTTTATAATTTCATATGCATTAAGTGAATATTTGATGTGTGTGTTGGGAAATAAATTTAATTGAATTGGGAGAAGTCCAATCCAATTAAATTTTAGAGGGGGAGGTGAGCATTTGCTTGCTACACCCCATTGTCACATCATATAGTTACACTTTGTGTATGTCTTTCATGCTTTACATGTCTCATGACACCTAAGCACACTTAGTGGAGAATTTTGGGTTTGATCTTGGATTAGTGGGTTGAACCATAGCTAAAATTCACTAATCATAATTAGTGAAATTTTGGTTCCAAAATTTGGCTCCACAAATTCAATTTCAAATTCAAGTGAAATTTGAATAGAAATTCAAATTTTCCTCCAATTTTGTGTGGCACTTAGGCTATAAATAGAGACCATGTGTGTGCATTTTTCTAACTTTGATCATTTGAGAATTACACTTCAAAGTTCAGACCTCTTTTGTGCTCCTTCTCCCTCCACTCATCTTCTCCCTCCACTCATCTTCTCCTATCTTCAACCTCTTATCCATGGCTTTCTATGGTGGTAAGCTTGTTCTTGACTCATCTTCTCCTTGAAGTGGTGTCTCCAATCATCTTTCTTCTTTCTCCATTCCGCTGTCATTGAACTCCAAGAAACAAAGGATTCCATTGATGAAGAAGATCCAAGGCCTACAAGCTCCACATGGAGCTACATCATTAAGTTAATTCCATAGTGTCAGTTTAATCCTTAAGTCTAGGAAGTACGCCTGTCTAGGGAAGTGTTTCATCACCAACAGCATTGTTGTGGCTATATTGCAAACTTAAGGATCATTGCAAAGAAAAGAAGCACTACTGCAATTCAAGGTTCAGATATTTAAAATGACAGCTCACTGCATCTTTATTCAATAGAGAGATCTATTTTAATAGCACTTAGAGATCTAAAAGTTGGATGCAAGTAAATAGTCAAACGAAGCCCACCCTCCAATTAATAACCCAAATGATACGCATATTTTGAGGGCCATCATACAAAACAAAATTATATATACGTACCAAATGAGAACCATAGATGAAAGTGAAGTTGAATCCCTTAAACATTTCCTTGGTGCTTTCCAAGGATCAAATTTGCCAACAAAAATTCTAGAGAAACTAATCGTCTTACTCAAATTAAAAGAATAAAAGCAGCTAACAAATGAGAATCCCAAAATTTCATCTTCCAGCAATCTTTAACACATGAAAAATTAAACCTTGTATCTCCTCAACAGACCATTTGAGATTTCTGACATGAAACTTGAAGGGTTTCAGCGCCAAATAACCATAGGGAAGAGAGCTTTATAGAATATCGAGAAAAACAAGCCCTATCAGAAGAACACCAGCCAAAACACATTTGTTGAAGAACATGTTCAATGCAAAGGCTGTCCCAATTACTACATTCGTACACTAAGTCAAGACTCAAGATAAAAATACTTAATTGGTACTTGATAGTTTGCCCACTATGTGTACTAATTTCGATTAGTTGAAGAATTACACGGATTTTGTTGTATGCGTTTTTGTCTTGGCAAAGAAGATTACAACCTTTGAAGCAAATAGTGACTTCTTTTTATTCTTTTTAGCCAAGGCAGATCCAGAATTATTTGAAGGAATTTTAGCCTTTTAGCTTAATGAATTATATAGAGGAGTAATCCTTGTGCATTAATCATCTTGTGTTCAAGAGTTTAGACAATGTTAAGGGCCAAGTGTCAAAGATATGATGATATTTACAAATATTTGTCATGGATAATTAATGTTAATCCCTCTCCCCTCATTAAAAAAAATAACATGAGAATGCACAATAATAATAAGAATACTTGTATCACTTATTGATAATTAAACCCTTGAAAGAAGAGTGGATGGTGTGCCAATACTTGAGTGTGGCAATACCATAAGCTCTTGCAGCATTTTCTTCCATATCATACATAACCCCTGTAACAAAAATATTTGAATCACTTGTATAAGGATTGGTTTTTCTTCTTTTGCTATCATCATGAGTAAACTATCGTACAATATCTTTAACTACAGGTTAACTAATCTGAAAAAATTTGATATATATTAAAAAGAAAACTAATCCTGGCATTGGAAATCCTTTGGTCCACTGTTTCAAATGCCAACAACTCCAGCAACCGTTTCCTATCTTGTGAGCCTAGATTAATGTAGTGTCAAAAAATTAACCTGGTGAAAGAAAGGTAATAAGGAATAAAGAAGGCATCAAAGAGAAAGAGAGAGATGAGATAGAGTCGAACACAGAACAAAGTGTCTAAATCTTTCTTTTTTTAAGCAAAACTAATTTATAATATTATAAGGGAATTAGTACAAGTGGTATTGATATATGTACATTGTGTCCATACTATTTGAAGACCTATGGAAACCTAATTCAAGCTTTTTTGCAAGAATTAACTCTCCATAGGTGTGAATTAGTAAAGATAGCCTTTCATCAAAAACCTATAGAACAATCCCCCCTCATTACAAAACCCAACCTTTATGTTGTTTGCCCATGAGTGAAAAGGAATATCAAATCCTTTTTATAGATTTTTTAGCTAACTCCAGCAGTAGAAAATGGTATCGTCAATTAACTTCTGACCATTAAACCTTTCATTTTCAAATATAACTTTGTTTCGTTGAAACCAAATGCACCAGGTTAAGGAAGTCCACCATATTTGCCATCGCTGATAGATAAAGCCCTTGAAATAACCATGGCCATGTTGAAGGAAATGGTCTCTAGGTGATTTTGGGAAAACAACCTTTATATTCAGCCAAGTCAGTGATTCCCACCAAAAAGGCAGTATTCTGTCACAATTAAAGAACAAGTGGGATACCTCCTCCTCATTAGATCCGCAGAAAAGGCACAAGATATCATTCAGCTCCACATTTCGCCTTTTCAAGTTAACCTTGGTTGGAAGTCTCTCCCGGATCAATCTCCAAATGAAATGAGACACCTTACTTGGAATTTGGAGCTTTCAAACCTGATTAAATACCTCATCGTTATTTTATTTTGATAATTGAAAAGCTAACACTTTGTAAGCACTTCCCACTGTGTAAACCCCACAAGGATCTAACCTCCACCCCCAACCATCCTGCTGATTCACTTGCACTGTCACAGCCTCAATGTCCTCCATGAATTTTGCAACTATATCAACCTCCACTTCCATAAAAAGGCTTATCCACTCTAGGTTCCATTCACATCTTTCTGTTATTGCAATCCCCATATGCTAGATTGAATGTTGTTGCTGCTGAGATAGGCTGTATATACGAGGCTATTTTTGTGCCAGTGATTTCCCACCAACCAACCAACCATCTTCCCACAATTTAACCTTTGCTCCACAACCAATTTTCCATTCTATGTCGCCTCTAAACCACCCCCTCCCCAAAAGCATTACAAACATGCCTTAGATCTTGCCACCAAACTGAATCAGCACTATTTGTTCTTGTTGCATCTAGATTTAACCAACTCCCGTATTTGGACTCTAAAAGCCTCGCCCATAATTCTCCTTTATGATGGAAAAGGTTCCACCACCATTTTCCAAGAAGAGCACAATTGAACTTTGTTATATCCTGCACCCCCAATCCACCTTTCTCCCTTGGGAGACAAATTATCTCTAATTTTTCCCAAGCAATCTTCCTTTGGTCTAATTTTCCACCCATAAGAACCATCGCTATAACCTCACCAATTTGATGGCCACCTTCGTTAGGAACTTGAAAAAAGAGAGAAAATAGGGATAGAATTTAAAATGAACTTTATAAGAGTGACATTTCCCCCAAAAGATAGATGTTTTTGGTTCCATTTTGAAAGTTTTCTCTCACATCTCTCAACTATAGGTTCCCAAATCATACTATGCCTTGGGTTTGCCACAATAGGGATACCCAAATATAGGAAGGGAATGGCCAACACTCTACAACTAAGGTAATTTGTCGCATTTTGAATCCAATGATGTGACATGCCAATTGCTCCAAATTTGCTTTTAACAAAATTTATCCTTAAACCAGACACTAATTCAAAGTTCCTCAGCAAGAGCTTGATTGCTTTTACATTCTCCAACGATGCTTTCCCAAAGAAAATTGTGTCATCAACGTACTAAAATAAGCTAATGTCCACCTCATCCTTCCTTATCTTAATCCTTTCAAATAACTTTTGTTCTTGGACTTCTCTCATCAAACCGGACAGCCCCTCAACTACAATGTTGAACAAGAAAGGAACCAGTGGGTCTCCTTGCCTTAGACCTCTATGAGGACAAAATTCCTCTATGGGGCTACCATTTACCCCTTCAATCCACTTGATCCATTTGGCGCAGAACCCCATCCGCTTCATCATGTAGGAAAAAAATCTCACTCACAAAGTCATAGGCCTTTTATAGTCTACTTTAAACACCAAGCAACCCTTATTGCATCTCTTCACCTCTTCTACAACTTTATTAGCTACAACCACACTATGTAACAGCTGCCTACCCTCCATAAAAAAATATCGGCGTTCATCTATGATATAAGGTAGCGCCTTCTTAAGCTTGCTAGACAGCACCTTTGCCACAATTTTGTAGATAGAACCTATTAAAGAGATAGGTTTGTAATCATTGAGGCCTTAGGGATCATTTACTTTAGGAATCAAAGCTAGAAAAGATGCATTGCTTCCTTTTGGAAAGACTCCATTGGCATGAAATTCATTCAAGAATCTAAGCACATCTGATTTTAGGAGATCCCAAAATTGTTTAATAAAATTAAAATTCAGTCCATCTGGTCCAGGGCTTTTGGCACTACCACAATCCCATATTGCTGCCTTAACTTCATCCTCTTTGAAATGAGCCACCAACAATTCATTATGTTGCGGATCAATGGACCTGAATCTAACCTCAATCTCTCCCACTCAGATTCTTGAAATCTCATTTTGAAAAACAGTCTAATCTCCTTTTTAACCCTACCTAGTTCATGAATCCAGCACCCATCAACATTCACCCCTCTAAGCATGTTATAATGTCGCTTCCAATTTACAGTCAAATGAAAATATCTAGAGTTGCGGTCCCCTTCCTTAATCCATTTTGTTCTTGCATTTTGTCTAGCAATTGATTCAACTGATCTTGTTGCCCACCACCATAAATCCTCCTTTAGTTGCCTACTTAATTTCTGATCTTCCTCATTCAACTACCTTCCATCTCCTTCTTTTTCCAGATTATTGAGTTCAGCTTCCACTTTCTTCAATTCTTGTTGGGCATCTCCAAACTAGTTTTTATTCCAATCTTTTAACCTCTGCTTTAACTTCTTAAACTTTTCTTTTAGGACATATCCCCCAGCCAAATACATAGTTGTCGCTCCAACATCTTGAACTACCTTCTTGAATGATTTATCTTCCATCCAGCAGTTAAGAAACCTAAAAGGCTTTAGTCCCCAATCAACAGAAGAGGGTCGCGATAGTGATTAGAGAAATTACCTGATGTAAGCTCCATTGGAGCTTGTAGGCCTATGATCTTCTTCATCAATGGATTCCTTTGCCTTTTGGAAGATGAATGAAAACGGAATGGAGAAGGAAGAGAGAGAGGAGATGCCACTTTAAGGAGAAGATGAGTCTAGAAGAATCTCACCACCATAGGAGGTCATGGATAAGAGCGTGGAGGAAGAAGGAAATGAATGAAGGGAGAGGAAGAGAAGAGCACGAAATTTTGTGCTCTAAAAGAGCTCTAAAATCTGAAGTTTAATTTTCAAATGATCAAAGTTGAAAAAATTGCACACACTTGACCTCTATTTATAGCCTAAGTGTCACACAAAATTGGAGGGAAATTTGAATTTCTATTCAAATTTCACTTGAATTTGAAATTGAATTTGTGGAGCCAAATTTTGGAGCCAAAATTTCACTAATTATGATTAGTGAATTTTAACTATGGTTCAGCCCACTAATCCAAGATCAAGTTCAAGATTATCCACTAAGTGTGCTTAGGTGTCATGAGGCATGTAAAGCATGAAGGACATGCAAAAGTGTGACTATATGATGTGACAATAGGATGTAGCAAGCAAATGCTCACCTCCCCCTCTAAAATTTAATTGGATTGGGCTTCTCCCAATTCAATTAAATTTATTTCTCAACACACACATCAAATATTCACTTAATGCATGTGAAATTACAAAACTACCCCTAATACAAAAACTAGTCTAGGTGCCCTAAAATACAAGGGCTGAAAAATCCTATATTTGTAGGGTATCTTACCTACATTATGAAGCCCTAAATACAAGGCCCAAAAATAATAAAATCATAATCTAATATGTACAAAGATAAGTGGGTTCATACTTAGCTCATGGGTCCAAAATCTACCCTAAGGCTCATGAGAACCTTAGGTCCTTCTCATGCATCTCTGGCCCAATCTTCTTGGAGTCTTCTATCCAATGCCCTTGGGGGGTAGGATTGCATCATTACCATCCAATATAATCTTAATATTGTCTTGCCATTTGTAAAATCATTCAGCCAAGACAAGGACCCTATCTATTTTGCTTTTTGTTGTCACATTTGGTCTGTACTAAGTGAATTTTCTGCCCACACTAGGAACATCCTCAACATCCAAGTCAACAATCCAATTATTGAATTCCTTCAGGCTGCCTCCATTCTGAATCCTCTGACACAATCCTACTCTTTCAAATTTCCTTCTAATGCTATTGAAGTCTCCTAAAATACACCATAAACCCCCATTGTTGGCAGTTCTAAGTTGTTTGACTTCATCCCAAAGAATTCTTTTAGAAGTTATGTCACAAGGAGAGTAAATATTGATTATAGTCACTTTTCCACCATCACCAACCCAAGTACCTTCCAAATATATGAAACCATTTCCCTTGACCTTCTTTTCCATTTTGAAAGTTGCATCACTCCAAATACACAATAATCCCCTGCATTATTAATTTCTGGTTGCAATTCCCACTTAACATCAACATCTCCCCCACAAAGCTTGACATAAAGATTTGTTTGTGGCTTCCTTCTTAGTCTCCTATAGGCATAACATATCAATTGACTCCTTTTTCACCATTTTTCTTATTGAGGCCCATTTTAGACCCCTCCCCAACCCTCTTACATTGTAGGTTATAATCTTCATGAATCCCCTACATTGTTTCCCTTCCTTTCTTTTATGCCCTTGTCCCTTTCCTCCAAATTGATCAGTTTTCCTATAATTGTTCCCTTTTGATTGTTGTAATTAACTCTTATGTTTTTTGCCATTTCCAAGGTATTTATTGCCTCTTATAATAATTCACAGCTTCTGGATGTTGAATCTGAAACTGATGTTGTTGTGGCCTTTTTATCCTTGGAGTATTCTTCCCACATGACAACTTCCTTCAGCCCACTACTTGTCTTCTGTTTAGGGGATGTTGGCTAGGTGTATTTTAAAGGGTTGTTCCTGCTTTCATTGTTCTAGACATGCTTTTTGTCCCTCTTGCAAGTTTAATTTATGACTGGGCTGATTTTGTTTATTGCACCCCTTATTTCTTATGTACATTTTCCATTTTTTATTGGGCCCATTCAACTGGAGGCACAAATCCTTGAACTCATCTTTTTTTCCCCATCAAATATTTTTGTGATGGGACCCGAGCCAGCTTTGTCTTTTTCGCAATCTTGTATTGTCTCCCACTTCTCCCTATGCAGGCCCTTTAATTCAAATTCTTTCTGACTATGTGAGACCATTTCTTCCCTTTTCTTGTTCTTTTTATTGGACTTTTCTCCGTTCTCACATCAATGCATTTGCCTCCCCTGTATGGTGACTTTCTATTGCCAGATTTTGCTGCCTCTTATCCTCCTTTCCCTTCTCGTTTTGTTTGGTAGTGTCAATCTTTTTTTGTACAACTAAAGTCTCACCTAAACTGTAGTGGGTGGGTCCACTATTTGGTGAGTAGTCCATGTTCTCAACATTGTTGACCGTTGTTGCAAAGTATGGGTAATATACAACAAGTAATAATTGCTTCCCACGAGTCCCAGCCCTTGCGTCTCCCTCAGAATCTGAGATAGTGTTTGGTGTCGGAGTTTCGTCGTCCACCTGATCTTCCTCTGACTGGATGTCACATCCAATGTCGCTCCACTCTAAAGATATTTCTTTAGATGATTCACCATGACCCCCTCTATTACAATTGCAGCTTTGAGACCCACAACATACCTCCTCTACAATCTCAATCATGTACGCGACCCCATTAATGAATGTTGTAACTATGGTGGTTTATCATAGGGAGCCATGGGGTTTTTATTAGAACACAAGCCCTATCTAGTATGTGTAACTCTCCTAAAGCTTCGTCAATGTCCACCACCTCTCTGATCCCGTTCACAATCTTCGTTATATTTTTTGCATCCCATCCATGAAGAGAAATCCACCAACACACCACCCAAACCAATATGAAACCAGCCATCAAAGTCAGACTCCATTTCTCCAGCGTGTGGAACATTGATAGGTCGTTTTCAATTCCTTCACTACAAACCTATTTTGCTCTTATGTCAGAAAGTCCCATGAGAAGCACCATGTCTCCACCAATGTATTTTGGTTTTATCTCTTTACCTCCATCTCACATAAATTCTTCTTCGAGTCTATCAAGCATTTCTAGGTTCCCCAGTCTTCCTACCCAAGAGTTGGTTAGCCATGTCTTCTTACCCACTTGTATTGTTAATTGGACAGACGAACAAGATGGTATGTTGGTTGCGTGTGTAGGCTTCGGTGTCCATTTCTTCGTCCCATAATTCTTTCTTGCTGCGACCATGTTCGCATACGTTTTATTGCATGTCACATGTTTTGTGTTTTGCTGCTAAGCTTTTGTAGTCATTGTCCTTTGGTCTGCTACACCTTTTTCTTTGTCTTCGTCCCTATCGTGCACCTTCGTTGTGGCTGGCTCCTCCTTTGATTAGGTGTTCTTTTTTATTGCCTTTATCAATTTTTGTTCCCTGTCATGCTTCAGTAAGTTTACATGTAGTTTCAAACCACCCAGAACCAAATTGTCCAACTATCTCTCTAATCTCTTTGCATTGGCCACCCCTTTGAATCTCACAAAACCATAGCTACGGCCATTTCTATTCTAGTTCCGTGCAATAAGACCTCCCTAACATCTCCCCATTTCTTAAAAGCTACCCACAAATCCTTTTCACCCATGTTTTCTGGAAACCTTGTGAAGTATAACGAGAGGATGTCCAGAGCATCCCTCCAATTGTTACTTCTTCCATTCCCCCCTAGTTGGCTTTGTACCTGTCGCATAGTGTTGCACATATTCCTTCCTAGGGTAGTTGAGGTAGCCTCACACTCTCTCTATGTCTCTCCCCCCCCCCCCCTTCTTTGTTTCTCTCTCTACCTCGCTCTCTCATTCTCTCTCTTATTCGCCTTGAGTTCTCGAGGAGTTAACCATGAGATTATTAAGCATGCAATATTAACTCATCACAAAGTGTCTAAATATATTGGCATTCAATTCAAAGTTCAGGGTTATTGACATTTACAAGATAATAATTATATTAATTATTATTATAACAAACTAAAAATATGAAAATGCTTATGCTAAGCCATACAAAATAATCTTGCATATACACAATAACTTTTCAAACTCCTCAATGGCCATCATTCGTGAATGATTAGGGCTGTAAAGCAAAATCAAGCTGAAAACTATAATGCTGCAAAGTACTACTAAATATATATTTGTGGTGAGACTATAAAGTCCTAAAAAAAATACTACAAATTAAGATAAGTAGGCATTAAATATTCAATAGTTGCAACTCTACATAATTGAAGTGAAAGAATGTTTAAACAAAGAAAGGAAAATAGTGATTCTCTAGAATAAACAGCAAATATCAAGAACTTTATGCAAATCACTGCATTCTCTAAACCAGTCGGGTAAATTAAGATCTCTACATAGTTATTTGTACTTGCTAAGGTGGCTGGTTCTCCTCCTCCGTGCACGGCTGATGTGCCATCATTTTCTTCTATTTTCTAAACCCTTTTTGCACCATTTTAATTATTGATTGGTCTTAATTGTCAATTAATTAGGCAGTTTTATTATTTGGGCTCATTTAGCTAATTTGATGTTTTTAATCTAATTTCAGGAATTAATGAAACATTGGGCTTAATCCGGATTTTGGTTGTGGACTTGAAGAGGGCAAATAAAGCAGCGCTTACCTTAGTTAATTTCTAATTAGGAAATTTCGCAATTTTATTTTATGTTGTTTTGGGCCAGAGTATTGTAATAGGGCCCAGTGACTTTGAGTGACTCTTTTTAAATAGCTGCCTTGGGATTCGTGCAGGGCATTCTATTCTGCTATGCTATTTTCATTATTCAGAGCTTTGGTTTTAGGTTTTCACATTTTTCTGTTCCCTTGTTACAGTTTTCATTCTTAATGCAAATTTCCGTTTTCTGCTTCTAATTACGAGTTCATTCTTGCTTCTTCTTCTACTTTCATTTACGTTTCTGTTCATTTACGTTTCTGTTCATTTACATTCTTGTTCATTTACGTTTCTGCTTCATGTTTCATTTGCGTTTTCTGTTTGAATCCATGGAAGGCTAGATTTTCTGGTGTTGTTTCCTTTTGAGGACGAAGCCCAACTCTCTTTGAGGTTTCGTTTGTAATGTGGTTTCCTGGCAGTTTTCCCTTCACCAGTTATCCCAATTTCGTGAATATTAATCAGTGCACGCTTCGTGTTTGATTAATTGCCTCTGAGCCTAACTTGCGTTCATGCTTAATGGACGAAGGGCTAACTGGTGTATGTGGTGCCTAATCACGTATTGAAAACCCTAAGTTGATTTTCGCTTAGTAAATTGAAATAGGGTTGGATTAAGTGGTTGACTGTTAGGGACGAATTCTCCATAATCCAGGATAAGAGAGTGGCTTCTGAATCAAAGGAAACAACCCGTTTTTAATATTAGTAGTTTCGTATTCCATTTTATTTGTTCTGCTCTTTAATTACCAAACAACCAAACCCCCCCCCCCCCCATCGTTACTGTTACTGCAAGTATATTATGAACATTTGGCTTGTCACTGCTCGTTGGGAAACGACCTAGGATCATTTCCTAGTTACTGCATTTTCATGTTTATTTGATTCGGGTACGGCCTCGATCAAATTTGGCGCCGTTGCCGGGGAGCAGTGTCCAAAGGTTCATAATAGATAGCTAGTGTTATGTGTTTAATCCTTTCGTGTTTTGTGTTTTATTGTTAGTATTGTGTTAGTATGTGTGTTAGTGTTGTTTAGTGTCCTGGTATTTTGTTTAATGTGTGTTTTGTTTCAGTTTTACCATTAAGCGTTTCCCCTGTTTCAGTCTTGGGTGTTTTGCTGTGAAGATTGTGCTTGAAAACAGAGTAGTAGTAGAAATCAGCTTGCGGAAAAACAGAGTAGTAGTAGAAATCAATTAGAGACGGATTTTAGCGACCACCCATGCTGAATTATTTGGGATTTTTTGTTTTAGTAGCTAGGGTTGTTATTTTTGGCTGAATTTTTTTGTGGTAACTTCTTTTAATCCATATTTTGTGGGAAAAATAGCTAGAGCCTTTAGTTTGGTCAGATTTGAAAGTTCCAAAAAACTAGCAAATTTTGTGTTTGTCAAAACTTCAAACGGCCATAACTTTTGCTCCGGTTATCAGAATCGCAATTATTATATATGCATTTGGGGTAAAAAAAAATTTCCTACGCCGTGGCAGCCTGCCATAGGCTGGCTGAGGTCTCCATCGTCCAAAAAAAGCGATTCTGTCAAAAGTTTTTTATTTTTCAAGTTTTATTCACTTATTTTTCTTAACCTACCAATTTTAGCTTTCATAGTTAGACTTTGAATTTTTGTCTGAAATTTTTTGTGCTATCTTCTCATCATTTTATAAGGTTGCTCACAAAATTTCAAGTCATTTGGATATCATTTGAGGGTAGCTGTAGTTCAAACCTACACATTTATTTACATGACAAGGCAACTAGTTGTGTGCATGCTGAATGTAGTGTATGACTAGAGGCAATCGATCTGACTTACAACCCTTTGATCCTGAGATAGATAGGACATTTCATAGATTAGTTAGGCATCATTTTATACCTTTTGATCATTCTGAGCATTCCATTACTGGTGAATCTGTGCATTCTGTTATTGGTGATTTTGAACATCCTGATCTTGAGCATTATAATTCTGAGCATTCTGATTTTGCACATTCTGAGAACATGGCACAACCTCCACCTCGTGAGAGGACTCTAAGGGAAATGGCTGCACCTGATTTCACCTATGAAAGCTTGTGCATCCAATACCCTGATGAGGATGTCCCATATGTTCTTAAAGCTGGACTGATTCATTTGCTTCCAAAGTTTCATGGCCTTGCAGGTGAAGACCCGCACAAACATTTGAAAGAATTTCACATTGTCTGCTCCACCATGAAACCCCTAGATGTCCAAGAGGATCACATATTTCTGAAGGCTTTTCCTCATTCATTAGAGGGAGTGGCAAAGGATTGGCTGTATTACCTTGCTCCAAGGTCCATCACGAGTTGGGATGACCTTAAGAGAGTATTCTTAGAAAAAATTTTCCCTGCTTCCAGGACCACAGCCATCAGGAAGGATATCTCAGGTATTAGACAACTCAGTGGAGAGAGCCTGTATGAGTACTGGGAGAGATTTAAGAAACTATGTGCCAGTTGCCCCCACCATCAGATTTCAGAACAGCTTCTTCTCCAATATTTTTATGAAGGACTCAGTAATATGGAGAGAAGTATGATAGATGCTGCCAGTGATGGAGCCCTTGGAGACATGACTCCTGCTGAAGCCAGAAATTTAATTGAGAAGATGGCCTCCAACTCCCAGCAGTTTAGCGCCAGAAATGATGCCATAGTCATTAGAGGAGTGCATGAGGTAGCTACAAACCCATCTGCATCATATCTGAAACTAAGAAGCTTGAAGGCAAACTGGATGCGTTGGTCAACTTGGTAACCCAGCTGGCCTTAAATCAGAAATCTGTACCTGTCGCAAGGGTTTGTGGTTTGTGCTCCTCTGCTGACCACCATACAGACCTTTGCCCTTCCATGCAGCAACCTGAAGCAATTGAGCAACCTGAAGCTTATGCTGCAAATATTTACAATAGACCTCCTCAACCTCAGCAGCAAAATCAACCACAGCAGAGCAATTATGACCTTTCCAGCAACAGATACAACCCTGGATGGAGGAACAACCCTAACCTCAGATGGTCCAGCCCTCAGCAACAACAACAGCAGCCTGCTCCTTCCTTCCAAAATGCTGCTGGCCCAAGCAGACCATACATTCCTCCACCAATCCAACAACAGCAACAACCCCAGAAACAATCAACAGTTGAGGCCCCTCCACAACCTTCCCTCGAAGAACTTGTGAGGCAAATGAGTATGCAGAACATGCAGTTTCAGCAAGAGACCAGAGCCTCCATCCAGAGCTTAACCAATCAGATGGGACAATTAGCTACCCAATTGAATCAACAACAGTCCCAGAAATGTTAGTGCCATTTCATTGAGGTCGGGAAAGCAGTGTCAAGGACCTCAACCCGTAGCACCTTCCTCATCTGCAAATGAACCTGCCAAACTTCACTCTATTCCAGAAAAAGGTGATGACAAAAATCTACCTAACAATTTCTGTGCAGGTGAATCTTCTTCCACAGGTAATTCTGATTTGCAGAAGCAGCACATTCCCCCTCTTCCATTCCCTCCAAGAGCAGTTTCCAACAAAAAAATGGAAGAGGCAGAGAAAGAGATCTTGGAAACGTTTAGAAAAGTAGAGGTAAACATACCTCTGTTGGATGCAACAAAGAAAATTCCAAGATATGCCAAATTCTTGAAGGAGCTGTGCACTAATAAGCGGAAGCTTAAAGGAAGTGAACGAATTAGCATGGGCAGAAATGTCTCCGCATTGATTGGTAAATCTGTTCCTCAAATTCCTGAAAAATGCAAAGATCCAGGTACATTCAGCATACCTTGTATTATAGGGAATAGTAAGTTTGACAATGCCATGCTAGATTTAGGAGCCTCTGTTAGTGTTATGCCTCTGTCGATTTTTAATTCTCTATCTCTAGGTCCCTTGCAGTCAACTGATGTGGTAATTCATTTAGCTAATAGAAGTCTTGCCTATCCTGTTGGTTTCATAGAAGATGTCTTAGTTAGAGTTGGTGAACTGATTTTCCCTGTTGATTTTTATATCTTGAATATGGAAGATGGATTTTCTCAAGGATCAGTTCCCATCATTCTAGGCAGACCCTTTATGAAAACTGCTAGAACTAAGATAGATGTTTATGCAGGCACACTGTCCATGGAGTTTGGTGATATAACTGTTCATTTTAATATTCTGGATGCTATGAAATACCCATCTGAAGATCTTTCTGTATTTCGTGCTGAAATAATTGACCATGTTGTTGATGAATACATGACTGATCTTTATTCTAATCTGCATGCCTCTCACTCTTCATGCATTGAGTCTGAAATTGTACTTGATCATATGTCTGAATTTGATGCTGAGAGTGAATCTGAGAGTGATATTGATTGCATGCCTGGTGGTGGTGTTTTACCTCTTGAGATTGATTTTATAGAGTCAGATAGGACTAACCATGTTTCAGGAAGTACACATACCTCTGACTTTCTTTATGAGGTAAAGGCTGAGAAACCATCTCCTTCTACCACTGTCCAGCCGACCACATCAGAATTGAAGCCTCTGCCATCAAATTTAAAATACGCTTACTTGGATGATAGCAAGAGTTTTCCAGTGATTATATCTGCCTCCCTTGCTGATGAGCAAGAGGAGAAGTTGTTGTCAGTTCTCAAGAAGCATAAGAAGGCTATAGGCTGGACCCTGGCGAACATTCCTGGTATTAGCCCATCCACATGTATGCATCGAATAAATTTAGAGGATGGAGCTAAACCAGTAAGACAACCACAGAGAAGACTCAACCCGGTGATTCTTGATGTAGTGAAGAAGGAGATAACCAAGCTTTTGCAAGCTGGAATCATTTATCCTATCTTCGACAGCCAATGGGTGAGTCCCGTCCAGGTAGTCCCGAAAAAGACTGGCCTCACAGTGATCAGAAATGAGAAGGAGGAGTTGATTCCTACTCGGGTGCAGAACAGTTGGAGAGTCTGCATTGACTATAGGAGGCTGAACCAGGTTACCAAAAAGGACCATTTTCCCCTGTCATTCATTGACCAGATGCTTGAACGCCTGGCAGGTAAATCCCACTACTGTTTCCTTAATGGTTTTTCTGGTTATATGCAAATTACTATTGCTCCTGAGGATCAGGAAAAGACCACATTCACCTGCCCCTTCGGCACTTTTGCTTATAGGAGGATGCCTTTCGGCCTGTGCAATGCCCCTGGTACCTTCCAGCGGTGCATGATTAGTATTTTCAGTGATTTTTTAGAAAATTGCATAGAGGTGTTTATGGATGATTTCACTGTATATGGATCCTCTTTTGATGGTTGTTTGAATAGTTTGGAAAAAGTTTTGAATAGATGCATTGAAACTAACCTTGTTCTAAATTTTGAAAAATGTCATTTTATGGTTGAGCAAGGTATAGTTTTAGGCCACATTATTTCCAATAAGGGTATTGAAGTAGATCCTACAAAAATTTATGTTATTTCACAATTGCCTTACCCCTCTTGTGTGCGAGAGGTGCGATCTTTTCTTGGCCATGCAGGATTCTACAGGCGCTTTATAAGGGATTTTAGCAAAGTAGCCCTTCCACTGTCCAACTTGTTGCAAAAGGAGGTGGAGTTTGACTTTAATGACAGATGCAAAGAGGCTTTTGATTGCCTCAAAAGAGCGTTGACTACCACCCCCATCATCCAGGCACCCGATTGGACAGCCCCTTTTGAGCTTATGTGTGATGCATCAAATTATGCATTGGGGGCTGTCCTTGCTCAGAAAATTGATAAATTGCCCAGGGTGATATATTATGCTTCTAGGACTTTAGATGTTGCCCAAGCAAATTATACTACTATTGAGAAAGAGCTTCCAGCCATAGTTTTTGCTCTTGAAAAATTTCGATCTTATTTGCTTGGTACTCGCATTATTGTTTATACTGACCATGCAGCTCTAAAGTACTTGTTGAAGAAGGCTGATTCTAAGCCTAGGTTGATCCGATGGATGCTCTGGCTCCAAGAGTTTGACTTGGAGATCCGTGATAGGAGCGGAGCACAAAATCTAGTTGCTGATCATTTGAGTCGGATCGAACGTGTCTCTGATGCAGATTCACCTATTCGGGATGATTTCCCGGATGATCATTTGTATATATTGTATAGTATTTCTGACTCTCTTTCTACTCCCTGGTTTGCTAACATTGTCAATTATTTAGTTGCCTCTGTTTTTCCTCCCTTAGCATCTAAGGCCCAAAAAGATAAGATTAAAAGTGATGCTAAGCATTTTATTTGGGATGACCCCTACTTGTGGAAATTGTGCAGTGATCAGGTCATTAGACGGTGCATTCCAGATCATGAGACTGACTCAGTCCTGCAGTTCTGTCATTCTTCCGCACCGGGAGGTCATCTGGGTGTTCAAAGGATAGCTCGCAAAGTGCTTGATTGTGGTTTTTATTGGCCCACCATCTTTAAAGATGCGTGGAAGATCTGCAGCACTTGTGAGCAGTGTCAGAGAGCAGGAAATACACTTACATGGCGACAACAAATGCCTCAGCAACCTATGCTATTCTGTGAGGTGTTTGATGTCTGGGGTATAGATTTCATGGGTCCTTTTCCTGTCTCTTTTGGTTATGTTTATATTCTCCTTGCAGTTGATTATGTTTCAAAATGGGTGGAAGCCAAGCCCACTAGAACTAATGATGCTAAAGTTGCCGCAAACTTTGTCAGGTCTAATCTGTTTTGCAGGTTTGGAGTACCTAAAGCAATTGTTAGTGATCAAGGAACCCATTTTTGCAACAGGACAATGCATGCCCTGCTTAAAAAGTACGGGGTGATACACAGGGTATCCACACCATACCACCCCCAGACTAATGGACAGGCAAAAATTTCTAACAGGGAAATCAAGAGAATTCTAGAGAAGATTGTGCAGCCAAGCAGGAAAGATTGGAGTACCAGGCTTGATGATGCTCTCTGGGCACATCGGACTGCCTACAAAGCACCCATAGGAATGTCTCCTTATCGGGTTGTCTTTGGAAAGGCATGTCATCTTCCAGTGGAAATTGAGCACAAAGCATACTGGGCAGTGAAGACTTGCAACTTCTCTATGGATCAAGCTGGCGAGGAAAGGAAGTTGCAACTGAGTGAGTTAGATGAAATCCGCCTAGAAGCCTACGAGAATGCCAAGTTCTACAAAGAAAAGACCAAGAAGTTCCATGATAGCATGATAGTTAAAAAAGACTTCGTGGTTGGGCAAAAAGTGTTATTGTATAATTCTAGGCTTGGACTCATGAGTGGTAAGTTGAGGTCTAAGTGGATTGGTCCTTTTGTTGTTACTAATGTTTTTCCTTATGGTACAGTTGAGATCAAAAGCGACTCCACAAACAAGAGCTTCAAGGTCAACGGACATCGACTTAAGCCATTCCTCACGAACCCTTCTTTAGTGGACGTAGTGGTGGAAGAGACTTCCTTACTCCACCCTACTCTTCCTCCACCATGACTTAGGGAGTTTTTCTTTTCCTATCTCCTTCTTTGCTTTTATTACACTTGTCCGATTCTCTTTGATGATTTAATTGTTTTTAATCTTTTAATTGTGCTACATTGAGGACAATGTGTTGTTTAAGTATGGGGGGGAGTGTTCTTTGGTTTTGCTAGTTTTGATGGTTTTGTTAATTTGTTAGTTGTGTTAATTTGTTAATGTTGTTAGTTTCGTCGGATTTTTAGTTTAATATTTTGGGTCAATTTTGTGTGCACATACGACTTTGCATGTTTTTCTTTGAATTATAGGATATGTTCAAGAAATGGGTAATTGTTTTGAAAATAAAAGTTCTTGACATTTTGTGACTTGAAATCCTTGATTCTTCTCTACATGTCATGATAGTTTTGAAAGCTCAATTTGAAAGTGATGATTTTACCTTTGTGAGAATTTGAGCCATCCATCATTATAATCATTTGGTGTGTTTTGCCCCATTGATTGCTTGCACAATAGCCTTGGCTTGATTCTTGTTGATGCGTCCTAATTCACATGCATATTTGGAAGTGATTAAGGCAATTTTGTTCTTATAAGCTTCTAGCCAAATGGACTTACCTTGAATTAATTCCTTTGATAGCCCTTTTGAGCCTTGTTTCCCTTTCCTTGTTTTGAAGCTCACTACAAGCCTTAAGTGAAAAACCATGATATTACCATATCCTTAAGGAATTTTGGAGCTTTGGAATTGTTTTGGGAATAAGTGTGGGGGGTTTTTGTTTCATTGGACAACTTGTTTTGTTGGCTATGCTTCATGATGTATTTTGGGCCATACTTGATGTACATTGTATATTGGTTAAATGTTGGACATGCTGAATGAAATGTTGTTTCTCAAAGGCTAAAGAAGAAAAAAAAAATCGAAAAAAGAAAAAGAAAAGCAATAAAGTTGAGTGAATAAGATCTTAAATGGCACAAGAATGATGAAACTCTTGGTTCTACTCTTCATGTTTAATGTTTATCTTTACTTCTTTTTATTTTCTTATTTTTTTCTTAATATGCACTTATTCCCCTTTGCTCCTCTATTCCTTTGGGATTTAGCCACTTATTCCATATTTCTCCATACCTTGTCCTTGGCTCCATTACAACCTTAAAAGACCTTTTGATCCTCATGTGCTTGTGTTTATGGGTTGATTGTCAATTTTAGAATCTTGCCAAGTTTATGTGGTGTTTGCTTTCATGGGTGCTTTGAGGGTAAATAGTAGCCTAGACACTTGAGAGATAGAGTGTATATCTTGTGAGGCTTTATCACTTTTCATTCTTGAGTTGATTAACTATTTTGCCATGATTGGGTTGCTTGGATGATTTTCATGAATGTCTTGACTTTTTGGATCTCCTTATGTTAGATGTTACCCATTCCTTTCATTCCTTGATGTTCATTGAGAAATATGTGAATGTTTTTGTTTGTCTCCCTTTCATATCCTTGGATTTTGTTCTTTGTTTCATTTTGCCCAGGAGTGCAAAAGGCTAAGTATGGGGGGTTTTGATGTGCCATCATTTTCATCTATTTTCTAAACCCTTTTTGCACCATTTTAATTATTGATTGGTCTTAATTGTCAATTAATTAGGCAGTTTTATTATTTGGGCTCATTTAGCTAATTTGATGTTTTTAATCTAATTTCAGGAATTAATGAAACATTGGGCTTAATCCGGATTTTGGTTGTGGACTTGAAGAGGGCAAATAAAGCAGCGCTTACCTTAGTTAATTTCTAATTAGGAAATTTCGCAATTTTATTTTATGTTGTTTTGGGCCAGAGTATTGTAATAGGGCCCAGTGACTTTGAGTGACTCTTTTTAAATAGCTGCCTTGGGATTCGTGCAGGGCATTCTATTCTGCTATGCTATTTTCATTATTCAGAGCTTTGGTTTTAGGTTTTCACGTTTTTCTGTTCCCTTGTTACAGTTTTCATTCTTAATGCAAATTTCCGTTTTCTGTTTCTAATTACGAGTTCATTCTTGCTTCTTCTTCTACTTTCATTTACGTTTCTGTTCATTTACGTTTCTGTTCATTTACGTTTCTGTTCATTTACATTCTTGTTCATTTACGTTTCTGCTTCATGTTTCATTTGCGTTTTCTGTTTGAATCCATGGAAGGCTAGATTTTCTGGTGTTGTTTTCTTTTGAGGATGAAGCCCAACTCTCTTTGAGGTTTCGTTTGTAATGTGGTTTCCTGGCAGTTTTCCCTTCACCAATTATCCCAATTTCGTGAATATTAATCAGTGCACGCTTCGTGTTCGATTAATTGCCTCTGAGCCTAACTGGCGTTCATGCTTAATGGACGAAGGGCTAACTGGTGTATGTGGTGCCTAATCACGTATTGAAAACCCTAAGTTGATTTTCGCTTAGTAAATTGAAATAGGGTTGGATTAAGTGGTTGACTGTTAGGGACGAATTCTCCATAACCCAGGATAAGAGAGTGGCTTCTGAATCAGAGGAAACAACCTATTTTTAATATTAGTAGTTTCGTATTCCATTTTATTTGTTCTGCTCTTTAATTACCAAACAACCAACCCCCCCCCCCCCATCGTTACTGTTACTGCAAGTATATTATGAACATTTGGCTTGTCACTGCTCGTTGGGAAACGACCTAGGATCACTTCCTAGTTACTGCATTTTCATGTTTATTTGATTCGGGTACGGCCTCGATCAACGGCCTTCTTCTTCTTCTGGTGACAGTAGAGTACCAGCAATGACACTCTGACCCTCAAGTCAAGGAGTTGTTCTAGGAACAAGTTGATTTTTGAAGATTATCAATTTTCTATAGTAGAGGTTATTAGCAAGATTAAGTTTCTTTTGTATAGACAAACGCACCTGTTGCATTTGTTTTAGCATCTTGATATAGGCCTTCTTGTATTAGGGAGGCTTTTGATTTTCTCTAGCTGTGGGGTATGTCCCGTTTATTGTTGTATCATTTTGGGTTTAATATAATTTACATTTTTTCCAAGGAGGTGTTCTAGGAAGGTGTATGAGAGTATTGTGATTACATAGACTTACCTCATTGGGTGGCCTCCTTATACACTATGAGAGGCTATCTCTTATTTAGGGAATGATAAGACAAGATAACTCGATCTTTAAGGAGTGGAGATCTAGAACGAAACTGAAATATATATTGGGGTGATCCGCTAATCTTTCCAATCAATTCCATGACTAAAGAAACTAAGTTCTAAACCATTATTCCATCACACACTAATTCATTATTTCTTTTATATATAAAATTATTTTTTTCTTCTTGAAGGCCAGAGAATATGTTCAAGTTAGAAAGAGAAAAAGAAGAAGCAGAAATCACTTATTAAACTTGTATGAACTTGAAGAATAGGAAGTAAGAGCCAGAGTGAAAAGACTTCTCTATAATATCTCAATGTGAGAATTCTTATTCAAGTGTTTAGAGAATGTACAATCTGCTACTTTATTCAAGCTCATCTACAACAGAGAAATAGCTAACAGACAAACTAATGGTAACTAACTAACTAATAGTAAATTAACTAACTGAATTTGAAAATACAAGCGGTAACACCCGCCTCAAGCTGGAATGTGGATGTCCAACATTCCAACCTTGGACTGCAGATTAGTGAAAGGTCCTAGAACCAAAGATTTGGTGAAGATGTTAGCCAATTGAGACTGAGAAGAAACAGGCAACAAATGAATTGTTCCATTTGTAATTTTTCCCTGACAGTGACAATCCAGCCCAATATGCATGGTCCTTTCATGGAAAACTGGATTTGCAGCTATATGGATGGCTTCTTGATTGTCACAATAAAGTACAGCAGGGGATACAGTGTATACTCGATGATCATTTAGCAAGTAAATCAGCCATTCAGCATCACAAGTAGCTTGTGCCAAAGCTCTATATTCTGCTTCTGAAGGAAGATCTGGACACAGTGGATTGCTTCTTACTTTTCCAAGAAATAAGTGATGAACCAAGGAAGAAACATAAACCACTCACTGATTTTTTGGTATCCAATCAAGCTCCCCAATCTGAATCAGAGAAACCTTTCAGCTTGTTATCAGATTCAGCTGAGAAAAATAATCCTTGAGCTGGAGACTTCTTGATGTATCTAAGCACTCTACCAGCTGCTGTAAAATGCATTGAAGTCGGATTATCAATATACTGACTTAAATGACTCACTGCAAACAAATATCTGGCCTTGTGTGAGTGAGATACAGAAGTCTTCCAATCAGTCTATAGTCTCCTATAGACTGATGCATCAGGTAAAGGAGAACCAGCTTCCTTGTGCAGTTTAAGCATGCTGTCCATGGGTGTATTGCAAGGTTTGGTATAAAGTGATACCCTTTACAGATCGGGCAACTTCAAAACCAAGAAATATTTTTTTAACTTGCCTAGATCTCTGATGCTGAATTGCCTGTAAAGTTTGTGTTTGAGGGACTCAATCTCAGTAAGATCATTTCCAGCTAGAACGAAGTCATCAAAATATATCAGAACTACAGTGAATCCTGCAGGAACAGATTTTCTGATTAATGAATAATCTACCTTCGACAGAGTATAACCACACTGCATGAGGAATTCAGTTAATTTTGCACTCCACTGCATACTTGCTTGCTAGAAGCCATAAAAAGACTTGTCAAGCTTGCAAACTAGGTTGGAATCAGGTAGTACAAGACCAGGAGGTGGTGTCATCACTGTCATATATACTTTGTCAAGAAGATCCCCATGAAGGAATGATGTGTTCACAATGCCATTTCTTGGCTGCTCCACAGACAAAAGTGTTCTGACAGTAGTAATTTTCACCACTGGACTGAATGTCTCAGTGTAATCAATTCACTCGGTCTATGTATACCCCTTTGCCACTAATCTAGCTTTGTATCTTTCTATAGAGCCATCAGCTTTATGCTTGATCTTAAACACCCACTTGCATCCAGTAGGTGTTTTCTTATGAGGTAATTCTGCCAACTGCCACGTTTTGTTCTTCTAATTCAGCATCTATAACTTCCTGCCAAAGTCTCTTTTACTGTTTCATGATATGTGGTTGGTTTAGTAAGTGATGACAAGGCTAAAGAATAGTTTCTGTGAGAGGATCATAATTGGTTATATGAGTGTATTGGAGATGGGATATTTGGCTTTAGTTTGTGGAGCAAGGTTAGTAATAAACAATGGTAATCTTATAGGTAAGTAGGGGTCTTTTTGTTTCTAGTGAATCTTCTATTTTCTGGAATTATAGGTATGGAACTATTTGTGTGATCAACTTGGTGAGTGGGCTCAGGTTGTAATGGTGATGGAGGTTGGAAGAAATTAAAAGGGTCTGTAAAACATTCCTGGATATTAATGTTTCATTAGTTGCTATCATCTAAGATTAAGCCTTTGACTCAAGTTTTGTATCCACAGAAGATACACTTTCTGGCTCTAGCATCCAGCTTCTTTCTAAGTACATCTAGTGTCTTAGCAAAACATCAGCACCCAAAAAGTGATATCTGCAACTTCAACAAACAGCATCTGATACGGTGATTTATTGGCAAGAAACCTCATGGGTAATCTATTGATTAGACAGGAATATCAAGGTTCTAGCAGAGGCTAAAATGTGTTGGTGCTTACACTTTTCCATTTTGTTGTGGTATTTCTACACATGAGAGTTGATGAATGATGCCCTTGGCTATGTAAAAATCTTGTTGTCTGAATTCTGGCCCATTATCAGAGCTAATGCATTTCACTTTGGTGTTGAATTGATTCTCAACCATGCATATAAACTCCTTAATAAGAGCTTGGAGGACGACCCAGTGGTTATTATAATAACATGAAGGACATAGGTTTGAGACTTCTATGGACCATTATTTTAAAAAAAAAATTGAAAAGCATATTTTTTTACATAATATTCCCAATATGAATTAGCTAAAAGTATTTTCGGTCTTCCCATATGTATGGCAGATGCAGGAAAAAAATCTCTCCCATTGGTAGACATGAACAGATTCAAAACGGATAAATGCACTTGTAATTCATTCATTGCATAATCGGATTTGGCATTTGTAATTTATTCATTGCAATTTCCAATCAACATCTGCGAATCGTACAAGTATCGAAAATATATGGTCAGATCGAATAGATTTTTGGTGACCTTGATAACGGCCTTAGAAAAATTATTCTTAACCTGTTTTGGTTTTAAACTAAAAGATAAGTAGAATTTATTTCTCATGCTTACACAGAACAAATAATGATTAAATTAGTAGTTTTATTAAAGACAAAGTTCGAATTCGATTCTTTGGTATTTTATTTTAGGGGAAATAAATTATATCGATTCACTTAAAAAATTCTCGATAAATAAAAACCACAATTATACCTTATCGATTTACTTTTAAAATTTTAACTTTCATAAAACCAAAAATAAAAACAAACCACCGAATATTAAAGCACTCGGATTTGATTCTATGTTGTCAAAGCAAGTTTATTTTAGCAAAATTGAAGATTCTTGCATAGTCACGAACACATCAAAACAGAGGAAGAAGAGCAAACAGCCGATCGTTAAAAAATCCAACCCAAAATTTGAACACAAATTATAGTAAAAGCAAACCAAGCCAAAATTTGAACACAAATTATAAAGAAAAAGCAAACCAAGCCAAAAATTGAACACTACAAATAGAAAGTTGACATTTAATAAACCAAAGCAACACAACGCAGCAAAGTCCTGAAACTCGCTGCGCTTAACAAAAATGTAATCAGGGGTTCCGACAAACACAACACATTAAAACACAGATAAATAAAAGCAATTTTGCCACCGTCGATCAAGAACCCAGTTCTGGGAACAACAGTTGCGAGATGATGGTGGAGACTTCAAACTTTGTCCGAAAAACAAGCTACCTAGAAAAGAAGACACAAGAGTACAGAAAAGAAACCAACATTTATTGTAACCAACATCCCCTGATGAACCAGCCCGCACGATTCACTTCTTCTTCTGGGCAGCCTTGGTGACCTTGGCTCCGGTAGGATCCTTCTTCTCAACGTTCTTGATGACTCCCACAGCAACAGTTTGACGCATGTCCCTAACAGCAAACCTACCAAGTGGAGGATACTCGGAGAAAGTTTCAACAACCATGGGTTTGGTTGGAATCATCTTAACAAAACCAGCATCACCGTTCTTCAAAAACTTGGGCTCCTTCTCAAGCTCTTTGCCGGATCGCCTGTCAATCTTGGTCATGAGTTCAGCAAACTTGACAGCAATGTGAGAAGTGTGGCAGTCGAGGACAGGGGCATAGCCATTTCCAATCTGACCAGGGTGGTTCATGATGATGACTTGGGCTGTGAAGTTAGCAGCCTCCTTTGCAGGGTCATCCTTTGAGTTTGAGGCAACATAACCACGCTTCAAATCCTTAACAGCAACATTCTTAACATTGAATCCCACATTGTCACCAGGATGTGCCTCTGTAAGAGATTCATGGTGCATCTCCACAGACTTGACTTCAGTTGTCAGTCCAGTTGGTGCAAAAGTCACCACCATTCCAGGCTTCAAGACACCGGTCTCAACACGTCCCACTGGCACAGTTCCAATACCTCCAATCTTGTACACATCCTGAAGGGGAAGCCTGAGGGGCTTGTCAGAGGGCCTCTTGGGCTCACTAATCTGGTCAAGTGCATCAAGCAGAGTTGGACCCTTGTACCAGTCAAGGTTTGTGGACCTCTCAATCATGTTGTCTCCCTCAAAACCAGAGATAGGAACAAAAGGAATCTTGTCAGGGTTGTATCCTACTTTCTTCAAGTAGGAAGAGACTTCCTTCACAATTTCATCATACCTGGCCTTGGAATACTTGGGTGTAGTAGCATCCATCTGTTGCAAAATGGGACAAGAACATTAATTAAAATAAAATAATCTAATAAAATGAAAGGGGCCTTAAAAGTCGAGACATAATTTACTTTGTTACAGCAGCAAATCATCTGTTTCACACCAAGGGTGAATGAAAGCAGAGCATGTTCACGAGTCTGTCCATCCTTGGAAATACCAGCTTCAAAACCACCAGTGGTCGAATCAATGATAAGAACAGCACAGTCAGCTTGGGATGTCCCAGTAATCATATTCTTAATGAAATCCCTATGTCCAGGCGCATCAATAACTGTGCAATAATACTTTGTTGTTTCAAACTTCCACAAAGCAATATCAATGGTGATTCCTCTTTCACGCTCAGCCTTAAGTTTGTCCAGCACCCAGGCATACTTGAAAGACCTCTTGTTCATCTCAGCAGCTTCCTTCTCAAACCTCTCAATAACACGCTTGTCAATGCCTCCAAGCTTGTAAATCAGGTGACCAGTGGTAGTGGATTTCCCAGAGTCGACATGGCCAATGACCACAATACTGATGTGAACCTTTTCCTTACCCATCTTCCTTAAATCTGCAAAAATCCAGAAAAAAAAAAAGTTGTCAAAACCATAACACATCAACACACCATATAAAGTAAAAATAAAAGTTTAACAACATTAAGACCTTTGTCATTACAAAACCTTTCATAAGCATAAAAAGATTAAGATCTAAATACCCACCATACAACAAGCCCAAAAATAGGTATGCTCAATCGTAACGCATCAAACTCAGTATGATTCCAACAGATAAAAAAATAGACATAACAAAATTTATGGCACTCCCATACATAAGATCGAGATAAAACAAGGGCATGTTTAGCACACTGTGACGTATATAGATCTATTCATCAGTAACCAAAAAACTTGAGCTTGAACCGATTAAAAGTAACAGATAATAGATCTATTCATCAGTAACCAAAAAACTTTAGCTTGAATCGATTAAAGTAACAGTTAATAGATCTATTCATCAGTAACCAAAAACTTTCTTGAACCAAAAACTTATATAAGATCTGGATCCAAAGATTTGAATATAACAAGCAAATAAAAGCCTTACCAAAAAAACTTTAAATCAAAAGTAATAAAAAAAACACTTTTGAAAACACCATAGCACCGTTATTAACAACTCGAACGAAAAGAAGAAGAATAAGCACATACTACACAAACAAAATTGATCTCTGAAACATGGATAAAATTGAAGACAACGACGACAGATTCAGAAAAAACATATTGCAAGCAACATAAACCAATAGAATAAACACGAATAGAAGGAATAAAATCCATAGAACGGTGGTAGATAACGAACCTAGAAGAAGCTGCGCTAAAACCCTAGCCGCAAGAGAAGAAGAGTGAACAAAGGTGTGAAGAGAAGTAATGCGACGAGGGTTAGAGGGTTTATTTATAGCTACAACTCTTTTCTTCTGTTTACGAAATTACCCTTACTAATTTACCCTAGTTCCGTTTGTATCCTTCTCTGCTTTCGTAGCGACAATTGAAACGCTCGCTAAAGCGCGTGCTTCTCACGTCTCGTAGTTCGGATTAGAGTTTGTTTCACGCGCCTACTACCGCGTGGATATTTGTTTGGGTGACGGTGCTGGAGGGTCCGAGAATGTTGTGAGGAAGGGTTGGGGAACGCGGCTTCTATTATGCGGCTGTGAAAACGACGCCGTACAGTGCAGTTGAGTGCGTGGGAAGATTTTTTCTCAAAAACCCTAGCGCGGCCATTACTCGATAGTATTTATATTTATAATATTTATTTAATTTTTTTTAAGTATAATGGTAAATTATAAATATAAGTTTTTCTATTATTATGATTTTAAGGTATTTTTTATTATTTTTAATTTCACAAAGATAAAATTTAATCACATATATAAATATGGTTGGCTCTCACAAATAATAGACTTATTCAACTCGATAATAATTATCTCATGAAAAAATACTTCTAGTTTTTACAAATATATATATATATGCAAAAATATATTAAAACATATATATAATTTATATTTTAAATATATTATATCACTCAATCTATATATTTATATATCTATATCTATATATCATATACAACACAATTGATGATAATGTCTCACAGCACACGTAAAAGGATAAAAAATATTCAACTGATATTATCTTTAAGTACACTGATTGATTCAAAAAGTGAGAATTATTTGATTACACGTATTAATAAATAAAAACAATTATTATATTATTTTTAAATTCCATATCAAAATCAATATCAATTAATCTATATCATATCATATATCAATAAAATATATGATTATATTCTTTATTTAAATTTCATATCAATATCAATTAATAATCTATTTTATTTTTTATCATTATTTTAATTGGAACCGATAGTAAAAAAATTATTATTTCTATATGGTTATTTTTAAAATTTTATTAATTGTCTATCAAAATGCTATTAATTTTTATTAATAAATAAATTCCATAATTATTCTCATTATGTATTTTTTTAGAGAATTCTCATTATGACCATTTAGATTCTTTGAAAGAAAAAAACTTCATTTTATTTAATTTACGGAAATAATTTATTTAGGACAATAAGTCATGTTAAAAATTATTTTTATTTAGGTGATATTTTAATTTAAAATTTATAAACCAAAATAAATGTGATAATAAATTATTTCCATAAATAAAGTTTGATAAACTGTAATTGCTTTACATATATAATTTGATTGTTATTTATTTTGATTTTGATTTCTTTTTTAAAAAATCATTTTTTACTACTTTTCTATCCTCTATAAATTGTGAAATTGAAATTCGCATTGCAACTGATTTCTTCTCGCCTGATTAATTGATTGTCATTCTTTGTTGTTTGTATTTAATTGTTGAAATTTCAAGCCGTGCTGATGATCAAATCACGGTGGTGGTTTGATGGAGTTGCAAAGTTTGTTTTTATGTTTTTTCCTTTGTTTTTCTTTTCTTTTTTTTATACATACCGTTTGATTTTTTGGCTGTAGGTGTTTTTATGTTTTATTTATAATTTTATTTTTTGATAAGTTGATTATTGTTTTATTTATTTATTTTTGGTTTTATTGTTGATAAATGTGTAGTAAATATATCTTTATGAATGTGACTTGCGTGTTATAATTGAGATTGAGAAGAAGCGTTTAATAGATTGTTGGTTTTTTTGCCGATGGATTGTGTGGGCATTATGCATATTATATAGTTTTTATTCTTTATTTTTTGTATTAAATATATTCTTCATCATTTGTTTTTTTATCATACAATAAACAAGTTCTTATATTCGTTTAAGGATTCAATCGAAAGTAATTTTTTTTTCACAAAAAAATATTTTATCAAATCAACTAATAATGATAATGAATAAGTTTCTTATTTCAAAATTGATTTAGTTTTATATTTTTAAGTAATATAACAATTTTCAGTAAAAAAAAAGTAACATAACAAATTAATAATATTGTCAACATATTTTTTATATACAAATTTACTCCCTCCTCGATAAATTTGTGCATCGCATAGGTACTGCAAAGACTTAATATATTTTTGGGAATAATTAAGTTAAAAAAGAAAGATTTCTTTTTTTCATGTGGGTTGGGTTGTCTTTAAAAAGAAAGGGTTAAAATGCAATTTTTATCTTCTTATTTTTTTTAAATTTGTACTTTTAATCTTCTTATTTTTTAATTGAGTTTTTTTTCAAAAGTTCACAATTTCAGTCCATCATTTTTAACTAAGACATTTAATGTCCCACTTTAAAAAAAATCCTCAATTTTAATCATTATGGTCAATTTCAAACATTGATCTATATATTATGTAAATGTTGACAATTTATTATACATATGATAAATGTTTTTCTAAAATTATTTAATTGCTAACAAGCTTAATTTATTACAAAAAGAATTAAAAAATATATAATCAACAAGTTTGAGACTAAAATTGCATATTTTTTAAGAGTGGAGATAAAATATCTCAATTAAAAAATAAAAGGACTAAAATAATAATTTAAAAAAATAGAGGATAAAATATCTCAATTAAAAAATAGGAGGACTAAAATTACATAATTAAAAAAATAGGAAGACAAAAATTGCATTTTAACCAAAAGAAAGATATTATAATGCAAATATATTTTAAATTAAATTTTGAAAATAATTTAATATAAAATTAATCAAATTCTTAAGGATTAATTCAAATAATTAACATTAATATAATTTTTTCCCTTTAATTTCAATCAAAATTAAATGTTTTTTAATAATATTTTTTATGGTTAGAACATTTTTAGATGATGTTTAAAGCTTAAAAAGTTAAATTGAATAAAAAAAAGTAATCCATTATAATTAAACAATTTCACTTAATTTTTGTAACAAGTTAATTCATAAGTAATATAAATTTTGATTCTAATTTTTACCTTATTTAAATTAATACATCTCACTATTTTTAATAAATGCAACTAAACAAGTATCATGAAAATACAAAATTATATTAATTAAAGTAATTGTAATGTAACTAAAAAGTTTTAAATTAATCTAACTAATGTGATTTTCTTATTGATCATTAAAATATATTCTGATTTAAATTATAGTAATTGAGGTAATTATATTTTAATCGATAATTCAATTATATATTCAAGTTTAAATTAATTAATAACACTATAAAATTTAAATTTAAAATTATATTAAGATTTTTTATTATATTTATTTTAGTCAGAGTAATTTTTTAAAAAAATTATCATGAAAATATAAATAATTTTTCATTTGTAAGTAAATATAAATATACAATTATATTAAGTAAAGTAATCATTCATTAACATTTTTTAAATTTACAGAAATTAAAATTAATATTAAAATAAAACTTATCTTAATCATTAAAAATTATATTTTTAAGATTGTGGTTGAATAAAATTTAAATAAATATAATTTTTAAAAATATGAAAAATACAGTAATACAAGAAATGTAGTTTAAAGCCAACATCCTTGCATAGCATAGCACGGATAATAAGCTAGTTTATATAAACTTATGTCTTAAAATTTAAAATTTTCTCCTCTAAAGTGAACATGTTTTAAAAATAAATAATAATATTAATTGTTGACAATCTCACTGAGAATTAAGTTATGTTTGGTAAGATATTTTGAGTAGTTTCTAATTTTTTTATATTTTATTTTATTTTTATCTTCGATATATTTATTTATTTTACATGTTACCTTTTAAAAAAAATTATAATTTTTATTATTTTTATTATTATTTTATAATTTTTAATTACTTCAATGATTAGTTTTACCAAATACTTCTAATTTAATAAATTAGTTGTTCGGCTTTCAGCTCCGAACTACTAGTTAGTTTTTTAACTTCTAGCTAACTTTCTAGTTTCCAACTAGTTTTTCATCTAATTTTACCAAATATAATCTTAGTTTGTGACTATTTTAGTTACTTTTTTAACTTTTTTTACTAACTGAACAAATTATTTGATTATTCGGTAAAATAACTTTTTTAAAATAGTTTCTAGTGTTTTTTGAAATATTAGGTGAAGTGGCATTTTTTTAAACCTAACTTCTATCTTCTAGTTTTTCATATTTTATTACCTTTTAATCCTTAAAATATTTATTCAATTTTTTTATTATACTTTCCAAATATGTCATTTTAAATTTTTCAGGTATGTCAGTTATAACACCCCATTTTTTGTAAAATAAACAAAGAGTTTTATTTTAAAATTAGTAGAGTTTTTAGAAATTAAATAAATGAGATAAAAGAATTTTTATTAATTAAAATAAGAGTTTCATAGTATTAGAAAATAAATAGAGTAAAATGATGTTTTAAAAAATAAAAGTATGTTTTAATTGGTTATTTATTCAATGAAAGAGTAAAATAGAGTAAATAATAGGATGAGAGTACCCTAGTTATAAATAGAGACATATTAGGTCAGTTTTTACATTTATGATACGTCTCTATGCTCTCCTTTACTCTCAAATTAGTTTTCTTTTCTCTCTCTCTCAAAATCCTTTTTTTCTCGCATAAACTCAAATTTGTCCCAGTAAAATTATGATCATGGACTCGTTAACCGTTGAATCATTGTGAAATTTTGACACTGCCTTCAGAACTCATTCTCACACATTTCCACCGTTGAGATTTACGAAATAATGTCTGTAGAGAGAGAAATGTCCCTCGTATGGAGACAATGAAATTGAGGCTCAAATCCTTTCTCTTTCTCTCTAATGCATGAAAATCCTAACAGAGCAACTAGAAGAAAAGTTTGAGGAATCATAGGAAATCACTAGAGACACCATTACTGCTGCCAGACTACACATGTGAGCCCGCTTAAAGGTAATGGATGATTTATTGTAATTGGGGTTAGAATGAACATATGCAGAGATCCTTAGAGGATCAAATTGGAGTTTATTTTGGGATGTTTATGATTATAATTTTGCCTTTGTGATTATAATCACGAGATTTTTATGTTTGATGGACCAATTGATGTCCTAATGCAAATTGGTTGATAAAATTGAGTGCTCTTGGTCTTTTTTGTGTTTTTGAACATATGATTTTAATTCCTTTGCTTTTCATATGACTAAGTAAAATTGTTTGAGGGGTTTTACTCTCCATGCTGTGATAAAAGACATATTAGGTCACTTGGAGGCGCAACGAGTTAATGATTCTGAAAAAAATTGAGTAGTTGTGTGTATTGCATAGTTCATAAGTAAAGTCTGTGTTTGTGCCATGTATTTATTAATATTGTGTGATGTGCATATGATTCATAAGGTGTGATAACATGTTGCTTTGGGATTATAACATTATTATTGAGATTGGGTGTATGTGATAAATTGAGTATGTGTTGAATTGTAAGATACATGTGTATTGAAATGTTGTGTGCATTGAGTTATAAGTTATGAATCATACAATCACACAACTGTAAGACCTTTTAAGAGAGACGACTTAATGCGCGATGAGTATTGTGATGAGATCCACTATGGAAACCTGACAAGTTTAATCACTTTGAGGCACGACAAGTTAAAATTATTTTGAGAACAATTTAGAAGACGTGTGTTTTGTATAGTTCATAGATAAAGTCTACATGCTAAAATGTTTTCTCGGTTGGACCTGAATCAGGAGGGAGAGACATTGACAGACTCTTTGGAATCTAGGCCTTGGGAGTACATACACCCAGCTTGAGTACTCTTTTAAGCTTGTGTCGATCCCACATGGTTAGAGTATTCTTGCAAAACAGTGTGATCCTGACTGGTCTCCCTACGATTTTACCCAATGAGAGCGACCTAACTTACCAATGTGTGGTCTTTCTTATCATGTACTCCTAGGTGCCCGACGAGGTTTTTCACTGACATGGTACCACATTGCATATAAAATTGAGTCTTAATGTATTTATTGCATAACGTCTATGTAATGATCATTATGACTTATTACGTGATGATGGGTAGTGAATTGTGTGAGTGTGAGATGTTGTGTTATACTTGAGATGTGTTGTTTTGACATGGTACCACATTGCATATAAAATTGAGTCTTAATGTATTTATTGCATAACGTCTATGTAATGATCATTATGACTTGTTACGTGATGATGGGTAGTGAATTGTGTGAGTGTGAGATGTTGTGTTATACTTGAGATGTGTTGTTTTGAACACATGGTTAATGTGAAGGTGTGGAATGTGATTTTGTGATTAAATCATTGGGACAAATGATGTTACACAATGAGTGGTAACATGAAGCAAATTGTGTTAAGTTGAGCTTGTTATACTTATATTATATATGTGTGCTTTCATTTATCTCTACTTGTTTAGGAATGTGATAACTCACTCCCTATGTGTTGTTTGTGTTTGGATATTGTGATGATCTCGAACCTTGTGTTCATGGGAGCAGATGGTTAGGTAAATGACTTTAAAGAACCTCGTGCTAGAGGACATTAGGACACAACGCTTTGATAATATGTGACCTTGGGACATGAGTTTCTATATTATTTGCATAATGTTTGGAACTTCTTACTTTATGTTATTCCGCTGCTTAACTTATTTTCTTTTGTAAAAATTAGACGGCCTTGTTTGGGGCTAGAGACGTTTTCATATCCTTATTTGATAAGTTTTTAATTTGATGAGTAATGTGGATGTGAACCTTTTACCCATGTGAACTCTTTTATATTTATTGAATAAAATCTCTTTAATTAATTTCGCATTTTCATGTATGATATTATATAAATATGTATATTGGGGTAGATGATGTCACATCAAAAGGGGTGTTCATAGGTACGGGTCACCTGTGAACCCAAATTGACCCAAACTGATCAAAATAATTTGGATTGAGTCATTTATGTATTTGGGTCAAAACTAAATTGATCAAAACCGTTCATGCACAGGTTGGGTTACGGGTTTAAATTTATAGATCCGATCAAAACCGAACTGAATCAATCAAAACCAATCAAAAATTTTAGAGTTGTACTCCAAGTGTTGGAATTACAAGTGTTTGAACTACTAGTGTTTGAACTTCTTAAGGTATTACTTTCAAGTACATTGTTATTTGTTTCACCTTTCTTCATATTTATTTTTCTGTCATGTTTATAATATTAATGGATCATATTTTGTTCATTTATTTCAGCAAATTTGGTTGCAACAAATATGGTTGTAGCAAATCTTGTTACAACAAAGTTTATTGCAAAAAATTAGTTTATAGGAAACAGTTGTGATTCAGACTATTGTAATAAATCTCGTTGAAATTATTTAAATTTGTATTAGTCTATTTTAGAATATTATGTTGATGGTATTAAATGAATCAATTTTATTACTTTCATATATTTGATAATATTGTGTTAATTGTATTGGATATTTGGATAAATCATGATTAAAATTGTAGTTCTATGAAAAAAAGATTAAATTTAAACAGGTAACATGTTGGTCAGAAACGAACCAAATCGTTCATGAATGGGTTGGATTTAAGAAAAAATTTGTGAAAACCAAATCGAACCAAACCAAACCAAATCAATTAAATTTAATTGGGTTTGGTCTTAAATTTGGCCATTTACCGTACATTTATGATTTAATAAGCTAACTTAAAAATTTTTTGTTACCAATTTTTAACTATTAGTTATCTTTTTCTGCTTCTAGCTAATTCTTTTAACTAGTTTTAGAGAACATCCACGGTTGATTTTCTCATAAACTATTGATTTGTCAAAAATAAATTATAATTTATAGAAATCTGATGCTCATATTTAAATTAAAGAATAAATCAAATTTGAAATAAATTTAGAAATAAAATCTTAACAAATCTAATAAGATATCATTTTATAAAATATAAAATAATCTAATGAAATATAATAAGAAATTATTTAATCAAATTTGAATTAATCTAAACAAATCCCATGAGTTATTTATCTAATTAAATTGAACTAAATCTCTAATTCAAATTCAAAGTTAAATATAAAAATCAAAATCGAACTTGAATCTTTATCTTTATTGGAATACGTCATGCACAAAATATTATTGGTTTGAGAAAAAAGGCAAATAAGGTATGTTCTACTCCTTCTTCAAGCTAAAAGATTTGTTTTCTTTTATTTGTAATGAATATTTTTTAATTTACTTAAGATATGTTTTGGATTTGTTCTAAGATGCATATATAAAAAATAGTAATGATAATCTTTGTTTTCTACTCTTCTTTTCCCAAATGATTGATTTTCAATGAACAACGGCTCTGTAGAAAATGTTAAAGATGGAGATTCAACTCAATGCACATTATTAGTATAAAGTAGTTGGCAGAACTTGTATAAAATGCTATTCGATTTAAATGTTGGGAGATATCAAACCAGCTTAAGACCATTATGCTACATTTTTTTAATTGTTTGTTTTGACTTTAATTGATTTCAGTTTATGGAAGTATATGTTTAGTTGTATGGTTGTTGTATTTTTTAGTTTTTTTTTGTGGAATATTTTTTGAGTATTTTAAATCAAATTATATGTTTTTGATAATTATTTAGTCTTTTTAATTTTGTAAGTTATAAATGTCAAAACATAACACTCGTATAAGAATTAATCAAGTGCACCTTCACAGTAGAGACACAATAGTGCATCTCAGGTTTTCGCCTCTTTTTTTATGCAATTTGTGCTTCCTAGCATTTTGGACCCCTAATATGTGCCATATATACATATATAATTGATGTTGTTTGGTGAGTTACTATTAACAGATGCAATATTGCTCTTAGGGGCTGAGAACTTTTTTTATTTCATAATTACTTTTTCCATAAAATCATGATTCCATTGAATAAAATGCACCATATAATCATGATTTTGATGTTATTTGTTTTTTGCACCTCTCAAACAGAATTGTGATTTCATTGTATACATATATAACGGAATCATGATTTTGTTGTACATTATTTTTTCGCTCCAAATATATCAACTAATCTCATTTGTTGTAACAGGGACTGCGTACAAACTATTCAAGTGTTTCCATCTTTGGATTTTGTACATGAAAACACATTTTCGTTTAGTAATTTTTTTACACCTTTTTTTATACAAATTATATTAATGATGACATGCATTACATTTTTTAACAACAATCAAATAATTGTTGTTACATAAATTACCTTTTCATTTAAATTTAAATGCATAAATTAATCTTTTTAATTATAATAAAAATAATATCATGAATTGATTTGATTAATGATAACTTGTATCTAATTAAATTAATTTAAATTAAAAATGATCAATTATATCATAATTAATTTGATTACTTTATAAAAGGTAACTTGTATTTATAACTAATAAAAAATTATAAAACAAAAAAAAACACAATAGAAATATAATTCCATTGTATTTTTCTAAAACAAATTAAATACACAACAAAAACATAATTATGATATGTATCTCAACAAAGATCATAATAAGAATGTTTCCTTTTTATATTAATACTTGAACAGAGGAGTAAAATAATTTTTATGGAAATTTTAAAATTTTGTAGAAACCAATAATAACACGGGTGACTGAGACTTCAGGCCCGCCGTATGGAGCGCACTAACACAAGATACAAGTTGTTCCGGACTCCCTTGCAAAAGACCATCATTGTTAGATATTATTTATTCAATTTTCATGACATCTATGGGTTAAATGAGCACCCTATTAGGTGGAACCTCTCTCATAGCTAAGGATGTACCTGATTTAGTTCTATTTGAATAAAATCCATTATTATTATTGTAAAAAAATGTCAAAATTAAAGCACCATATATGTTGTCAATTTGTTAAAAATTGATAATTTTAAAAAGTTAACTATTTAATGTACTCTTTCATAATCCATTCAACATTTTTTTTTCACACGCTACTCTCTCATCAAAAGATGTTGCACGCGTGGAATTCTACATTCTCTTTGAGAAAGAAAGAGAATCCCATTTTTTGTCATTTTTTTTATTAAAAATTGATATTTTTATTTTCTTTCTTTTACCTTTCTTCTACTACAATATTTAATTTTTTTTCTTTCTTCCATTACAAATTGGTACAAGTTTACTTATTATCTTTTTTTTACATCCAGGATAAAATTTAATTATTTTTTTGCGTTAATATTTTAAACCAATTTTTTGTGCTATTGAAATGTTAAAATGTAATAATTGTTTTATATCATGATATTATTAAAATACCATAAAAATATATTTTTATATTTTAAACCAACGTTTAGTTTCTTCTTTCCTGTCTCTAATTTTTTATTACATTTCCTCTTCTTCTCCTTTCACCAGGTGTTTTTTTTTTCTCCTTCTTTTTCTCATGCTTCACATAAAAAATAGGTTCTGAAAGCTTTGAAAACTCTTTATCTTTTTTGTGAAAAAATCACCATTATTTTCCTTCAAAAACCTCAAAGCTTTAACCTAAGTTTTTGTCTCTTTTTCAATTTTTAATTTTTAAAACTATTTTTAAGTCTTATAGATAGCATTTTGTATTTTTTTATGAATATAATTTTTTTGTGTTGTTGCTACACTTGCATTAGACAAAAAGGAAGAAGTTGTCCATAATGTGATGCGCCAATTAATTCATGAAGACTGCATGATATACTGACTGAATGTTGAGCTCATAATTGGATATCGAGCAATCCAAAAGGCAATTGCAACATGGGAATTAAACTCCCATTTTCCCTAATGTTTATGTTATTTATTCATTACTCAACTTCTACTAAGCGAAAGTAAAACATTGGTGGCTCTAGAAAATTTGAGTATTATTACTTGCTCTAGAATACAATCATGAGTCTGCCAGTTGACTAAATTAATTTCATATTTACAACACCCCCTCAAGTTGGTTAATGAATATGCATCAGCTTGCAAGTAAGTTGACTAAAACGTTGTGTTGGACAAGCCCTCTATTAAGTCATTTGTTAGTTGGTGCCCAAAAGGAATATAGGTTGTTGTTATCAATTCACTATCCAGCTTCTCCTTGATGAAGTACCGGTGTCTATCTGAATGTGTTTTGTCCTATCATGCTGAACACAATTATGTGCAATGCAAATAGCGGATTTATTGTCACAAAACAACTTCATGGAACCCTCATACTTTATCTTCAAGTCATCAAGTAAAATTTTCATCCACAATAGCTCACAAATTCCTTGTGCCATAGATCTAAATTCTGCCTCAGCACTTGATCGAGCCACTTCATTTTTCTTCTTATTCTCCAAATAACAAGGTTCTCACACAAGAATGTGCAATAGCTTGAAGTGGACCTTTTATCACTCATTAAACCTACGTAATTTGCATCAATATGAGCATCAATAGTCAAGCTTCCACCTCTTTTGAACAAGAGTCCTTTGCATAGAGTGGCTTTGAGGTACTGCAAAACACGGTATGCAACCTGCAAGTGTCTCACCCTCAGATCATGCATGAACTGGCTCACAACACTAATTGCATACGATATATCTATGGTCTAGTGTGTGTCAAGTATATTAGCTTTCCCATTAGTCTCCAATATTGGGCCTTGTCAACCTTGGCACTCTCCTTTTTAATTCTCATTTTGTGATTTTCGCTCGATGGAAACACATGCATGTTTGCATCCAAGTTTGCTTGTTTCTTGCAAAAGATCAAGCACATACTTCATTTAAGAAATGAAAATGTCTTGTTTTGAATAGGCCACTTCAATTCCTAGGAAATACTTAAGTTTCCCAAGGTTTTTCATCTCAAACTCTACAAATAATTTATCCTTCAATCGTTGTTTCTCAATTGGATAATCTCTTGTAACAATAATATCATCCACATAAACAAGAAGTGCAATTAGTTTTCCTTCATGTGAATGTTTAAAGGAAAGTGCATGATCTCATTGGTTTTGTTTGTAGCCAAGGCATACCATTGGTTTTGTGAATCTTCCAAACCATGCCCAAGGAGATTGTTTCAGCCCGTATAATGTTAGACCAAAGCTTGAAGCCCTTAGTTTTAGTTTTGGTTTGATAATGTTGCAATGCCAACACATGTTTAATAAATGTGGCATTTGTATTGAATGTTTTTAAACTAGGCATATGTGTGATATAGTCTAAGTCTTTTTCATACTTAGTTTTGATCAAAAGTGAAGTGAATGAAGTATTATATTTCTCTAAGTTTCCCAAATACAAGCAATAGAACTTACTTCTACTTGAAATTTGGTTGGAACCATCGAATTAATCGATTGTCTAGCTTGGTAATCAAGTGCCCAAGTTAGTTTCAGAAGAAGGAAGGATCTGTAGTTTAGGATAATCGATTATCTCTTTTGATAATCGATTATCTTGCTCCTGGAAACAATGTGTGAATGTATGAATATATGATTTTGATGATGTCAAAGAATAATCAAACAAGTTTGCTTTCAATATCACTTCAACAAACAGTCAAAGGTTAAACATTGCTTCTAGATTAAGATAAGGTTGCTTCAACAAACAAGTATTGTTTCAAGATTCATTCAAGATCAGCTTTTGCCTCAAAACACATTGTTTCCAACATGTTAAGGCTCTGGTAATTGATTACTAGGCAGTATAATCGATTACCAAAAGACAAGTTTGCAAATCAGCTTCTTAAAAGGGTTTGAAATTTGAATTTTGAATGTGTAATCGATTACCAGCAATGAAACTCTTGAAAATCAAATTGAAAAGTCATGACCCTTCAAAATATAAATGCGTAATCGATTACCAAAAACCTGTAATCGATTACCAGTGAAGAATTTCAGAAAAAAACTTTTTGGAAAGACACATATCTTCAAACCATTTTTGGAAAGGTACGAAGGGCCTATATATATGTGTGTCCGACTTCAAAAAGTAAGAGAGAGATATTCTAAGAGAACTTCATTGTCAAATGCTCTCTCAACAACTCTTGGGCAAATACTTGCATATCTATTGAGAGTTCATCCAGAAACATTAAATTGTATTATCCACTCTAAAATAGAGAAATCTTTCTATTCATCTCAGAAAGTAAGTTGTAATCAAGAGACTGGTTGTCTCTTGAATTATGAGTTTCCTGAACACAAGGGAAAGGAATTCCTTGGGTGTTCAGAAGTTGTAAAAAGGTTTTTTACAAAATTAGCGAAAATCTCAAGTGAGTTGCTTGAAGACTGGATGTAGGCATGAAAAGTGATTGAACCAGTATAAATTAAGTTTGCATTTCTCTCTTCCTTTATCTGAGTTATTTTACTGTAGTTTACTTTGTCTTGGGCATTTAAAAGAACATTGTTAAATTGATTGCTTCTTTTTCTTCTTCTGCATTTTAAGCCTATTATTTAAAAAGGGGGTTTAAGTTTGTTAGTGGGAAAATTTTGAAACTTAATTCACCTCCCCTCTTAAGTTATTGAGGCCACTTGTCCAACACAAGGGAAAACTCTCTGTGTGATTCTATAATTGATTACCACATGTGACAATTGATTACCCAGAAAGCACAGAAGAAACAAAGATACTCAAACTGAAACAAAATAATCAATTACCCTTTTTGATAATTGATTATCTATTTTTTAGAAATACAGAACAAAGGAGATTTTAACAAATTAATCAATTGCCTGATTTTTATAATCGATTAAATTTGTTTTAACCGTCAAAGTTTATAAATACTCCAATGTGTTTTCTTTATTAGAGACTCTTGATACATTCTGTCTTGGAGAAAAATATTTTAAGAGAGACTTCTAAAAGGATTGTACTGCATTTAGTCTACAAATTGGAGTTGATCAAAGAATCATTCATTCTACCATCATGTTTTGATAATCTTATGAGAAGATATTGAAGATCTACACGTTTATGTGTATTCGATCCTTTTTCTTAAATTCTTTTAGGTTATGATTCTTGGTTAGGGTTACCAAGAGGTAGAGAATTAGTATGGTTTCAATTTTGGGTCTATCTCTTATAGGTTTCAAGGGAAATATTAGAGTTCTTTTAGGGAATTGTGTGTCCATAGTGTTTGTACTTGATTCTTGAATAGTGAAAGTTCTAAGAGGTCTTAAAACAATAGATGTAGGTCATGCATGGACTAAACCAATATAAACTCTTGTGTGATTCTCTTTCTCTCTAAACTCTTAGTCTTGTAATTCATCTTGGTATTGGAATTGATCTCAAAGGACCATAAAAGTTTATTTTCATGTTCTAATCATTGAAAGTTTTCTTGTTTCTGCTAATCTTTTTGATATGTTTTTTTAGAGAACATTGATTAATTGAAAAGGGTCATTTTAATTTGATTAAAGAATGAATTGGTAAAGTTTCAAAAGAATCTATTAAATCCCCTTTTAGATTCTTGGCTGATCCAACATATAGGGCCTTCCTCAATTTGCACACCTTGCTCATACCACTTGTGGGTCCAAATCCTGGGGAATCTCTGTTAATTCCTCGAGACAACTGCGGAATTTTATCAGCAAGTGCACTGAGTCATACAAGTAGTATAAAACAGCAAGATTGAGTATCGTATCCACAGGGAGTTTGTTTCATTCGAAAAAGTGTTCATTCAATCAGTAGACATTTGTATAACATCATGAAATATAAATAAAAACAAGATATAGTTGCAATTCTAAAGGTAACTACAAAATTAACTAAGTAAATGCGAGAATAAACAGATGAGTAAAATGTTGGGCCTTTCTACTGAGTGACTTGATGCAATTGAGGATTTTTCTCTATCTAATGTTGTTTATGTGTTATATGCTAAGGACAATTATCCCAATTACCAATGTCTTGCGTGAATGGGCTAATTCTGATTAAACTTCTTTCTCGAATCCCTCGTCGAACTTAGCCTAACCGAACAACATTAAAATCACAGCACATTAAAAACTACAGTCCCTGCACTCTGTGTTAAGACAATACAGTTATCTAGCCCTGCTCTATCTAGTTCTAAGGATTCAAAACATTTCCCAATGCTAAAAATCCTAACTTTACACCCAATTGGATGATCAGACCAAAAGCATGCAAGAATTAAGTGTAGATAGAAGCAGTGAACACATCAAAACAACATTAAATAGATAGTAAAGAATATTTACATCAAGACTCAGCAAAAATTCCCAACAAAAGCTTTAGCCTTCCATGGCAAGTTATCACCTTTCAATTACAATAGGAGATTTCGGGAGCAAAATTCAGATTACATAGTAGTGGGGATGTCTCCTCCACCTCTAAGAACCTAAAAATCACTCTAAAACCTAGAATCCCCTTGAAAGGTGAGGTTTTTGGTGCTCCATTGCTTTGTTATGTCGCTCTCTTGCAGAGGCTCTCAAGCTTCAGATAAAAACTGCTTTTTTTTCGCCAACTTCAGCTTTTAAGGGCTTTCTGTTCTTGAAGGCTCGCTTAGCGCCATTTTCGTGCTAAGCGCGAGTTAGTGAATTTCTGTTGAGCGAGCTGGGCGCACTTAGCGCGAGAGAAGACAAGCGAATCGCTGAGCAAGCTGATGACGCGCTGAGCACGCATATGCTTGGCAGATTCTCCTCCAGATTTTCCCAACTCGCTAAGCGGGATGAGTGCCTCGCTTAGCAGATGATTCTCGCTAATCGCACAAGCCTCGCTTAGCGAGACACCAGCCACAACAACCTTCTTATTCTTCATCTTTTCACCTGAAACTAAAGTTGAAAACGCATTAATTCACATTGAAGGGAATATCTCTGCATAAAAATCAAACTAAACCTACAAAAAGAACCATAAATTGGGGAAAAGACATGATTTTCATAAAGCTTTTCAACACAAAAGTTAGTCGTAAATGACGACTAACAACTCCTCCAAATTTACAGTTTTGCTTGTCCTCAAGTAAAGAAAGAACAGTTCACTTGTCCTCAAGTGACAAGCTCACAGTGGTTATTCAAAATTGTGTTTGTTTCCAAGCATTCAATCACATGACACAAGTGGCATACAATGCTTCAACCAACAACTTTTCACAAGATATGCAAATTTTCAAAGATAGGAACATGATTATTAAGCAACACAAGTGAAATAAGCTAGCAAGCAAGACAGATATCAAGGAAGGATCATCAAGCCAAATCCTCACGGTCATTGTTTCACTCAAGCATGAGTTTTTAGGCTATTTATCAATCAACAACCAACATAAGTCCCAACTTTTGAATTTCATCTCATGCCATACAATCACAAACACATAATTTAAATCCGAAGGACTTTTCTTGGCTTGTAATGAGGCTGGGCTGCAAACAATTCATGGTTTTTCTAGGATGCAAAAGCTTAAGTTCTAGAAGAGCATTCATCCTTAGATCAACCTTTTTCTCTTTTATTCCAGCTTCAATTACTTGCCTTTTACATTTAAGGCACTTAGCTTCAAATAACAACCCACATAACCTTTATTCTTGAACTTCATTCTTTTTTCCTTTTTTTTTATTTTAGCAGCTTTTATTTGCTGCTTCTTTACAATTTTCTATGTGGTTGTTATTTGTCTTACCACTCTTATTGTCACCCAATAATCTTCCCCAAATTTGGGACAAATTTGCTTTGAACCACAATGCTCTCTTACAACCTAAGACAAGGTAGATGGAGATATGACTTTACAAGCTCAGGGTTCAGTTCAATCAATCAAAAACAAGCTCAACATGGGTGCAAGGGATTCATCATTCATGAACAAGGTAAGCTTTTTGGATAAGTGGTTGTTTTAACCAATCATGGCCATCATCTTCAAACTCATGCATTCATTCAGTAATCAGAGATTCATGCAAAAATCGGTACTCAATGCTAGTCGTTCTCTCACAGTTAAAGATCACACACTCACCGGGTTGTGTGATGTGATCCTGACTAGGAGCGGATCACTTGATACAGGCTACAGAGATTTGGATGATGTCACTTCCAGTGAAGGAAGATAAGTCAGGGTAGACGCCACAAGGATTACCTTGATAAGTCTGAGATTGGTTTAACAAGGAACCTAGAGAGAAGCTCTCACCAAATTTTATGAAAATGCCAAAAGTTCTTTTTAATGAAAACAAAAACCAATACTTATAGCGTATCTAAACAAAAAGATAAAAATAGACATGGGCCTTCAAAATAGTTTGGGCCAAAAAAAATTATAAATAAAAAATTAGAACATATTTATTATGGGCCTTCAAATTAATCTAGGCCTTCAGCAACAATTAATAGTCTTGATAGTGTCTCTGCCTCTGGGCCTTCATCCTTCTCCACTCGGGGGCTTTGTCCTTCTCCACTTGGGTCTTCGTTCTTCTCTACTTGGGCCTTTAGCCTGTATTTGGCCAATTTCAGGATTCTCATCATTCCCTCCTTCTTGGAAAACATTTGCCCTCAAATGTCCAGGATCATCACCGGGTTCAAGTACCACTTCCTTCCTTTTCTTGTTGGCTTGCTTGGCATAGCTTTCATTCTTCTTTGCAATTTGCACCTTCACTTGGTCATATAATCTTTTCACATACTCAACTTTGGCCTGTGCATCCTTATGCTGAGTCTCTTGGGGCTTGCTATTGTAAGTTGGCCTGTTAGGCAATGAAGCTTCTGGAAGGAGATCAACTTGATGTTCTATGCTTCTTGAAGGTGGCAGTTGTCGCAACCTACCCTTTTGCGGGCGAGCGAGGCGAGGTTCACGGGTGCGTCTTCCATGGGAGGAAAATGCGCGGAGTCGCCATCAATGTTTATTGAAAGGAAAACGTTAGAAAAACCAAAGGAAACCGGTCATAAAGAATATTCCAGATTCGAGAGTTATGTTTACGCTTGAGGAAGGTATTATCACCTCTCACGTTTATCCCAAAGGACAACAGCCTTAGATTTAGAGTTGTGAAATCATGTATCCTAAATTTTTGTCTCTTTTTTTTTTTTAGGTCGACAAAAGCGGGGCTTTTGCTCCTACGTATCCTCCATCGAAGAGGAAATCAGACCTATGTAGTTCTTTCAAAAGGGGCGAATCAAGTGATTCTTTTTACTTGGAAGGGGGTCATTTAAGGCGTTGGACCTTAAAATGACCCATTTTACTTGGTGAGAAAGCTAAGGCGTTGGACCTCTAGCCATCTCACGAGGTCGACAAAAGCGGGGCTTTTGCTCCTACGTATCCTCCATTGAAGAGGAAATCAGACCTACGTAGTTCTCGCGAATGCGGTAAAGTTACATGTTGATTTTATGCTTTTGAACGGTCCATGTTAACCGATAAAAGAAAAGAGGACCGTTTAAGGCATTGGACCCTAAAGCGGTTTTCAGTGATTTTTGCGGACCAAGCTTCATTTGTGAGTTGATTTTAGCCTTAGTTTCACTTTGGTTATTAGTCAATTCATTCAAGGAAACTTCCAAAGAAAAACGTCCGATTGATTTTTTATTATTATTTTATTTAAAGATATTTTTTATTATTTTATTATTATTTTTCCTTTTTCTGGTTTAACCGAGGTTACAGCGTGAACGATCGGTTAGATTTTGTTTTAACAGTGACTAAATGAGATTACTACACAAATAATCGGTTGAAATTCATTTCATCATTTATTAGGCGAGAAAACGACTTAAATGATCGGTTAAAGCTCGTTAAAAATGGAAGAAGAAAAAACCGAAATTGAACGAAATAAAGGTGAAAGCCAAAAAACAAGAAATGAATTAAAAGTCTCGAATTTGGAAACTTACCCGCTGAAGAACGAAGAACGGAGGAAAATCTTCATGGATTTGCTTACAGAAACCTCTCGAAAGCGTTACGGAAGCACCTCGGCTTGGATTTTCTTCACGGAAACAAGTTTTTTTTACCCAAAACAGCTGAAATGCATAGCCAGGGGAATCAGTGACCCTTAGAATAGCCCCCTTTTGCCTTTTTATAGGAAAAAAGGGGGAGGAGATTGCCGCCCAGCTCGCCCAGGCGAGCTGGGTTGCTTCCTCCAGAAGCAATCCAGCTTCGAAAAACACTTTGGAAGGCCCAATTCAAAATTTCAAAATCGCTATTTCCACCCCCCATTTTGATAAGTTCACCCCTTCTTTCGTAATTTACGAAAAAGTTACGGAAGCCTATAGGACTTGATTTTCTTCTTTTTTATCTTCCTTTTCACCCATATTAAGTGAAATATGCTTATTTAGGGCTATGGGAATTTTACGAAAGCATTATGTGATGTAAGCTCCATTGGAGCTTGTAGGCCTAGGATCTTCTTCATCAATGGATTCCTTTGCTTCTTGGAAGATGAATGGCAGCGGAATGGAGAAAGGGAGAGAGAGAGGAGACGCCACTTCAAGGAGAAGATGAGTCTAGAAGAAGCTCACCACCATAGGAGGCCATGGATAAGAGCTTGGAGGAAGAAGGAGATGAATGAAGGGAGAGGGAGAGAAGAGCACGAAATTTTGTGCTCTAAATGAGCTTTGAAATCTGAATTTTAATATTCAAATGATCAAAGTTGAAAAAAATGCACACACATGACCTCTATTTATAGTCTAAGTGTCACACAAAATTGGAGGGAAATTCAAATTTCACTTGAATTTGAAATTGAATTTGTGGAGCCAAACTTTGGAGCCAAAATTTCACTAATTATGATTAGTGAATTTTAGTTATGGTTCAGCCCACTAATCCAAGATCAATTCCAAGATTCTCCACTAAGTGCGCTTAGGTGTCATGAGGCATGAAAAGCATGAAGGACATGCACAAAGTGTGACTATATGATGTGGCAATGGGGTGTAGTAAGCAAATGCTCACCTCCCCCTCTAAAATTTAATTGGATTGGGCTTCTACCAATTCAATTAAATTTATTTCCAACCACACACATCAAATATCCACTTAGTGCATGTGAAATTACAAAACTACCCCTAATACAAAAACTAGTCTAGGTGCCCTAAAATACAAGGGCTGAAAAATCCTATATTTCTAGGGTACCCTACCTACATTATGGAGCCATAAATACAAGGCCCAAAAATAATGAAACCTTAATATAATATTTACAAAGATAAGTGGGCTCGTACTTAGCCCATGGGCCCGAAATCTACCCTAAGGCTCATAAGAACCCTAGGGCCTTCTCTTGCATCTCTGGCCCAATCTACTTGGAGTTTTCTATCCAATACCCTTGCGGGGTAGGATTGCATCATTATGGGTGTCTCGGAAGCCCCGAAAGCCATTCTTTTAAAAAAACGGGGGAGGTGGTTGCCACCCAGCTCTCCCAGGCGAGCTAGGTTGCTTCCACCTTAAGCAAGAAAATGGCCAGAAACCTCTAGAAGGGCCCAGATTTGAAAATTACTATTTGCACCCCCTATTTTACTAAATACACCCCTTTTGGCCTTTTTTTGCTGATTCTTTTTCAGTAACGTTACGGAACCTCACGAATTATGTAACGATACTTGTTTTCTTTCCGTAATGTCACGAAACTTTACGAATTACGCAACCATCCCCTCTTCGGCTTCTGGAATATTACGAAACTTTACGGATTGCGCAATAATGTTTCCTTTCGACTCCCGACATGTCGCGGAACTTCACAGATTGCTTAACGATGGGTGTCAAGTTCCTCGAAGCGGTCAAGCGAAGATTGCATGCCATCAAACAATGGTCCCCGGACGACATTAGGGTATGACAGTTGCCCCTCTTTACTTACCTTTTATCGGAGATAGGAGGAAAGTAAAGATAAGACACTGATTTCGTCCGTCTTAGCCTTTTCCGTAATTAATCTATGATGATTCCCGAAGGCCATCCTTTGCCCATCATGGGGATTTAATTGATCTTAATCCCAATAGTTCCAACCAAAACGATTTGAAATAATTGACTCCCATCTCTCCTTCTTTTTCCCTGCACAACACAAAACAAACAACAAAAAATAACATAATATATGTATACACATTTTTGGTGAAGGAACCGATTGGGAAAATAAAAAAAACTGTATTTTCCCCTCACCGGGGGCGGAGGACGCATGAACAGCGCTAGGCAATCAATTCATGGGGCTCCGGACTTGATGATGGAGGATGCACGAACAGCGCTAGGCAATCAATTCGTGGGGCTCCGGACTCGATGGTGGAGGATTCATGAACAATGCTAGGCAATCAATTCATGGGGCTCCGAATAAGATTTGATGGTGGAGGATGCAAGAACAATGCTAGACAATCAATTCGTGGGGCTCCGGACTCGATGGTGGAGGATGCATGAACAGCGCTAGGCAATCAATTCATGGGGCTCCGAATAAAATGGTGGAGGATGCATGAACAGTGCTAGGCAATCAATTCATGGGGCTCCGAATAATATTTGATGATGGAGGATGCACGAACAGTGCTAGGCAATCAATTCGTGGGGCTCCAGACTCGATGGTGGAGGATGCATGAATAGCGCTAGGCAATTAATTCATGGGGGCTCCGAATAAGATTTGATGGTGGAGGATGCACGAACAACACTAGGCAATCAATTCATGGGGCTCCGGACTCGATGGTGGAGGAGGCATGAACAACGCTAGGCAATCAATTCATGGGGCTCCAAATAAAATGGTGGAGGATGCATGAACAGCGCTAGGCAATCAATTCATGGGGCTCTGAATAAGATTTGATTTTAGGACCGAATGGTCCACCGGGTTCTTTCACCTAAAAGGCGAACATGCTTTAGCAAGGAAAAAATAAATCATTCACGAGAGCATCATATTTTAGAGAAACAATATGCTTATGCCAAAATAGTTTTCCTTGTAACTGAAAATGAAGGGTAGGATGTCAACGTTTAGCTTTTAAATGAACATTCAAGGGAAACGTCGGGTCAAACTGAAACTGGGAATAAAATCACTCATAGTGTATAAAAACTCACACAGGTAAGTGTTTTACCCTAATTCCAAATCATAGCTGCACCATGACTTTATTTTGCACATGATTTCCTATCGAACCAAAAGATTACACGCGCGATCACGGATCAATAGGATTTTCTGAGGGTAGTGTTTTTGGAGAGGAAGCTAGGTGTTTCGCTCTTTTCCTCTTTGTTTATGTGGGGCGGGACATCGCCAATTGGGAGCGACCTTGAATGGCAATCCCAAAGGAAGAACCACTTCAAAATGGGTTTTCCCTTTGCCGGCGGTCATTTAGCTCGCCGAAAAGTTATCTGGTCCGAAGACCTTCTGTTCTCTTTCTTGGTTTCCTTTATTGATCGGGAATTATTCTGTTTTCCTCCGATCTTTTCCTTTTTACTTTCTTCCGATCTTTGATCAGGAATCCTTCTTTTCCTTTTCTTTTCTTTCTTTTCATTTCTTTCTCTCCCTTTTTTTTTGATCTTTGATTGGGAATTCAAGTTTTAGCATTCGTTATTCGCTCTCCCTTGAGGAGATTCTGCTGTCCTCTTCTTCGGGGGAAGGATGAGGATTCTCTTCATGGATCAAGGTTCAAGGTAGCTTAAGGTTGTGTCTCAACATGGTCTTTTCAGCGCGCGTGCCCGATTTTGATATTTGGGGCAAAACAAACTCATGTGTCAGAGTGTCGGTTTCGGGTTAAACTCTCATAATATTTCCACGAGGAGCGCGTAACAATGATGATTTGGAAACCACACGCAAAATTAGTCATGCATACAGCTAGGTGGGTACTCAAGCATCCAGTTTATGGCATCATGATACTAAGGCTTGGGATTTACGCAAGTAGACCCATCATTTCCAAATTATGTTCTTTCATTGGTTCAACGAATCCATCCATTCTTATCTCGATTATTTTGGAAAATAAACTCTTAGCGTCAATTTCTTGTTTCCAAAAGATATGTTTGTTCTCTACGAATGATTTGTGCTTCCTATGACCATAACATGCCGACCTTCGAGGTCTTTCTTTCTCTTTTCTTTTTGTTTCATTTTTTCTTCTACATGTTTGCAAAAAACTATACATCCATCGCTATCTATGAGAAAAGCTTTTTTTTTTCTCTGTACACCTACGTTCCTATACACGAAAAAAAAAATTTTCTCTATATACACAAGCATTGAAAAACTCTTTCTCTCTATACCAACATGGTCTATATAAAATCTCTGTTCCTTTTCAAAGATTTCTTTTCCCCTTTTCAATATACACTAATTGTTTTATACAAAAAACTTTTCACACATTGTTTATATACAAAAATTCTCTTCACACATTGTTTATATACAAAAATTCTCTTCACACATTGTTTATATACAAAAATTCTTTTCACACATTTTTTATATACAAAAACTCTTTTCACACATTGTTTATATACAAAAAGAAAAATTCTTTTCTTTTCTTTATATACAGATATGACATTTTGTTCACAACTCTTTCTTTTTCTATTCTTGGCGTTATCACGATGTTTGTTCGTTTTATTTTAGGATGACGTTCCTAAATGAAAACTCTACACGGTTCCGGAATTTCAACAAATATTATCGACAATAACGAAATAAGCACTAACACAACAATCTAAACAAAATATATGCACAAAACAAATGACAATCGAAACAACAAAAACAAACGTTAGTCCCTCAAGTCATAGAAATAAGATAACATACAAATGATAAATGATGAAACATAAAACTGAAAAGAATACCAATCTGGAGATCCCATGGTCATGTGGCTCCATTCCCTCCTAAGAAATCGAACAGGTCAGTCATATCCTCGTCCATGCGGGGCTCATCCATCCTACCGGGGGATCCTGCAGGCTCCTCCCTTGCCTGGGCATCGGGCCAGTCTCCCGGCCATGCGACCTTAACCGCAAACTGCTCCGGGGTAGGGCACACAAAAGGGGTGGAACTCTGCCCCTGCTGACTGCGGCTGAAACGGTAGAGACACTTGTGTATTTACACTTCTCCGCGGTGGTTGGCCGCCTACTGGCGAACCAAGTGCTGTAGATAACGCTTCATGCCTAGTGATCCAGCGGGACTGGCATGATGAGGTGGTGGCGGTGTGTCTGCGACCTGATGTGCATCACCTTGTGCCTGCCTAGGTGTGCAGTACTTCTTGATGAAAGCCCGGGTGATCGGCGGTCGGATCACCTTACTGGGGTTGACAGGAACCCCGAATGACTGGCAGAGTCCCATGATCAACGCCGGAAACCCCAGGGCCCTGTTAGACTTATCCGGGTCTAGAGGGTGCCTGGTGGGTGGCATAAGCAATCACCTGGGCCACATGGACGCTCATCCGTGTCAGGATGGCATACACCAACTAGCACTTAGGCAGAGGGAGATCGGAGTTATGATCGCTAGGCAAGACATTGCTGAGCAGCAGTGTCATCCACATCTGGGTCAAGGTGGTCATGCTGGTGCGCATGATCCGCACCCGCCTCCCTGCAGCGGTCCGGGAGAAATCCTGCCCCAGTGTGCATAACAGTTGGGCAATGGCCTCCTCGTCGAACCCGTCGACCCTGTTCCTCCTCTGGCTGAACTCACACTGCTGGCCTTCCTCCAAAACTAGTGAGTCACCTAGGAACTGGCTGAAGGCATCTGCGTCGAAGGGAATCCACTGACCCCTCACCCATGAACGCATATCTCGCACTCCCTCCTCTGTGGGTCAAGCATTGGCATAGAACTCTAGGACTATCTCTGGGTCAAACTTAACCATGGGAGTCACCAGCGACGTCCAATGTCTACGAGCTATCTCCCCCTGAAAGTCCGTATATTCATCCTTTCTAAGCTGGACGTGCCTCTCTCTATGGAACGACCATCCTTTGATGGCCTCGAAGCGCTGCTGGTGCTCGGCGCTCCGGAAACGGTGGCTATCAAACTCAGGGGCAGCACTGGACCCTTCCGTTGCGGTGTCTCTTCTAAACCTCTTCGTGGAAATCTTTTTCAGAGCCATTTCCTGCGAAGACAAACGTTCGAAAAGTTAATTTACAAGGAAGTGTCATTTTAAAGGCTGACCAAGTAAAAATGGCATACAACTGCTTCCAACACAAACATCAATTTAAATTTAGGGCAAGCTCACATACATACTTTATGATCATACATGCACGCAAGATGCCTCGCTGCCTAAAAAACTATATTCATGCACATTCAAAATATCTTGCTACCTAAATTACATACATGCATTTCTTCACTAAACTTATACACATACATACTTGAAGTATTTTGCTTCCCAAAGATCATATACACACATTTTTTGCTAAACTTGTACAAACGCATATTCCAAAAATCTTTGCTACCCCAAAAAAATTACATTTCATGCGTATCCAAGTATCTTGCTACTCAAATTACATTTAAATTCAACAAGGTTTTTTTTGGTGAGGTATCTTGCCACCTAAACATATATTTGGGTGAGGCACTTTTTGCTATCTATATGCAACATACATATATCTTGTGAGGTATTTTGCCACTTACTCTACATCTACATGTGCATGATAAACAACATTCTCAAACATCTAGGTGTAAGGCAAACATCATGGTGCAGCCCAAAAAATTGTTTGCTGGCCTAAAGGGAAATCCCTATCACAACGCTTTCATCTTCATGCTCTCTTGCACTCAAAACCAAAGGCTTGGACCCTAGGTCTAAGTCCTTAATTTTGGCACTTATTCTAACCTCTACAAGCTGTCCATATACCCACAAGTCAGTTCTACACTCTAAAGTTCACAAAACCATGCCCCAATTCCATTGAGGCATTTCACCGAGCACTTGGTGGGCGCACCTTAAGTATGAGGGAAAACAAGAATGGGGGGCAATGTGATGTGCCCAACAATTTCAGAACCCACATTAGGCCTAAGGCCATCCCCCACAACCCTCCAATTCAAACAAACAAGCGTGAATCCAAGCATACATTGTCTCATAAAATTGGCAAAAATTGAGCAACTAAGCCACTAAAATACATCAATGGAGAGCCAAAGAATAAAGGGGAAGTGCACTTACCTGTAGGGAGCGAATCAAAATGCAAAAGGGGAAGAAAAAACCCTGCAATGGAAGCTTGGGGGGGCTACCTTTCTTGCTGTTTCCATGAACAATGAAGTTCTTGAGTGAGGGGGGGGGGGGGGGAGTTTTGGGTGAAGAAAACTCACCCCAACCCCCTTTTTATCTAATTCATGCAGGGTGTGCTTGCCCAGGCGTGCTAACTCTCCCTATTTTTTTAGCTAGTTTTTTTTTTTTAAAAAGGGATACTTACCTCTCTTCATGCCCTGGATTGCGTGCTCCATGCAGCATTACTGTAGGTCCTACAAGATAAAAAATGCAAATGCATGCGCATGTTCTTACTTTTGGTTATTTCCTTAAATTCGCGCTTGTGGCACCCCTATGATCCAAGAAATAAACATTTTAAAGAAAACAAAGACTAACGCTACCAGTGGTGAAAAACAACAGATACTCATTTTTTAGGCCCTTCTTGGTCAAGCACTATCAACCTATACATGCGAATGAAATGGCTATTTTAGTGCCGCTCTAGGCATAATATCTTTTGACGACATCCGAGTTTACTGGCAAAGGCAGTTCCTCATCGTCCATGTTAGCGAGTATCAAGGCTCCCCCAGAGAAAACCTTCTTAACAACGAACGACCCTTCATAATTCAGGGTCCACTTCCCTCAGTTATCTTTAATAGCGTGGGACACCTTTTTCAGCACAAGGTCACCCTCATGAAACTTGCGCGAGCGCACCTTCTTGTTGAACGCATTCTTCATCCTTTGTTGATACAGGCGCCCATGGCTCATGACTGTCAAACGTTTACCTTCAATAAGGTTGAGTTGGTTGTAGCGTGTTTGAGCCCACTTTGATTCTTTTAGGCCCGATTCCGCTAGTATCCTCTGGGAAAGGATCTCTACCTCAAACGGGAGTACCGCTTCCATCCCATAAACCAAGGAGTAAGGTGTTGCCCCAGTAGAAGTTCGTACCGAGGTTTGGTACTCATGCAGGGCAAAAGGCAACATCTCATGCTAATCTTTGTACGACACTGTCATTTTCTGAATAATTTTCTTAATATTTTTGTTTGCAGCCTCCACAGCCCCGTTCATCTTCGGCCGATAGGGGGTGGAGTTATGATGCTGGATTTTGAAATCCTCGCACATTTCCTGCATCATTTTGTTATTCAGATTGGTGCCATTGTCAATAATGATCTTGCTAGGGAGTCCGTACCGACAAATCAGCTCCCTCTTTATCAATCTGACCACCACACTCCTCGTAACATTGGTATAGGAAGCCGCTTCGACCCATTTGGTGAAATAATCTATCGCCACGAGGATGAAGCGATGACCGTTCGAAGCCTTGGGTTCGATGGCCCCTAAGACATCTATCCCCCACATGGAAAAAGGCCTAGGGGCGGACATGACATTCAGAGGATGTGGCGGAACATTGACATTGTCTGCGAATGCTTGACATTTATGGCATTTCCTTACATGGGTGTAGCAATCGCTTTCCATAGTGAGCCAGTAATAACCTGCTCTAAGGATCTTCCTGGCCATAGCATGCCCATTGGCATGCGTCCCAAATGAACCCTCATGGACTTCCTTGATCATGTGGTTCGCCTCTTTGGCATCCACGCATCGCAGGAGGGTCATGTCATGGTTTCGTTTGTACAGGACGACACCACTCACAAAGAAACCAGTAGCCAATCTCCTTAACGTTCTCTTGTCATTGTCGGAAATCCCTGGTGGATATTCTTTGTTCTCAACATACTGTTTGATGTCGAAATACCACGGTTTCCCATCTTGCTCATCCTCTATCGCACAACAATGTGCCGGCTTGCCCCGACATCTGAATTCAATGTATGGCACCCCGTGTGGGGAAATTTGAAACATGGATGCCAAGGTGGCCAATGCATCGGCCATTTGATTCTCTTCCCGAGGTATGTGGTGGAAAGAAATGTCGTCAAAGAATTTGGCTAACTTCAAGATATAAGTTTGATAGAGCATCAATTTCTGATCCCTTGTTTCCCATTCCCCTTTCAATTGACGTATTACCAACGTCGAGTCTCCATACACTTTGAGTAGCTTCACATCAAAATCAATGGCAGCTTGAATCCTAAGGGCGCACGCTTCATATTCGGCCATATTGTTGGTACCATCGAAACCCAGCTTGGCCGTGAAAGGGATACATTGATCATATGGGGATACAAGGACTGCCCCTACTCCATGGCCCAAAGCATTAGATGCCCCATCGAAACAAACAATCCATTTGTCAATATCCTCGTGTGTCCGCTTTTCTTCGAATAGGGCCATGATGTCTTCATCCGAGAACTCAGGGTGCATTGGCCGATAATCTTGGAGGGGTTGTTGGGCCAAATAATCTTCCAAAGCGCTTCCCTTTATCGCCTTTTGGGTGACATACACAATATCGAATTCAGATAGTAGTACCTGCCACCTAGCGATTCCTCCCGTGAGGGCCAGTTTCTCAAAGATGTATTTCACGGGATCCATTTTGGAAATAAGCCAAGTGGTATGACTGAGCATGTACTGCCTAAGACGATGTGATGCCTATACCAAGGCGCAACACGTCCTTTCCAACATTGAGTAATTCATCTCACAGGCGGTAAACTTCTTGCTTAAATATTAAATGGCTTGTTCCTTCTTCCCAGAGTCATCGTGCTAACCCAACACGCACCCCATAGACTCGTCTAACACAATCATGTACAGGAAAAGAGGTCTTCCTGTTACAGGCGGCATGAGCACCGGGGGATTCACGAGGCTTTGTTTGATTTTTTCGAAGGCCTCTTGGCAGTCGTTATTCCACAAGACCGCCTGGTTTTTACGCAAGAGTTTGAAGATGGGCTCGCAGGTAGGGGTGAGCTACGAGATAAATCTTGCGATGTAATTTAACCTGCCCAGGAAACCTCAAACCTGCTTCTCCGTGCGTGGCTCTGGCATTTCAAGAATGGCCTTCACTTTCTCGGGATCTATCTCTATCCCTTTCTGGCTCACGATAAAACCCAACAACTTCCCTGACTTCACCCCGAAGGTGCACTTAGCGGGGTTTAGTTTCAGTTGGTACTTTCGTAACCTTCCAAACAGCTTACGCAGATTGATGAGGTGTTCGTCCTCGGTTCGAGATTTGGCAATCATGTCATCTACGTAGACTTCTATTTCTTTATGCATCATGTCATGGAATAAGGCTACCATGACACGTTGATAGGTTGCCCTAGCATTTTTTAGCCCGAAGGACATCACTTTGTAGCAGAATGTTCCCCATAGGGTGATGAAAGTGGTCTTCTCCATATCTTCGGGTGCCATTTTTATCTGGTTATACCCTGAGAAACCAGCCATGAATGAGAAAAGGGCAAACTTAGCCGTATTATCTACTAGTATATCAATGTGCAGTAAGGGGAAATTGTCCTTAAGACTGGCTCGGTTTAAATCCCGATAGTCTACGCACATTCGCACTTTGCCATCCTTTTTTGGGACGGGGACAATGTTGGCTACCCACTCAAGGTATCGAGCCACAACCAAGAAACCCGCATCGAACTGCTTTCTCACTTCTTCTTTAATTTTCAAAGACATTTCGAGTCTCATCCTTCGTAATTTTTGCTTAACTGGGGAACACCCACGGTTCAATGGCAACCTATGCTGCACAATGTCAAGGTCTAGACCTGGCATGTCTTGGTACGACCACGCGAAAATATCTTGGTATTCTTCAAGAAGGGTTATCAAATCTTGGCGGATAGGTGCGGTCATACCGGTCCCTACTTTCACTTCTTTCTTTCCCTCTCCAGTCTCTAAGTCTATCAGTTCAGTTGCCTCTTGGTAAGGCTTCATTTCGCGTTCTTCTTGAGCGATCAACCTCTCCAATCCGGTGAAAGGACATCCTCTTCCTCTTCTTTGTTTATCGTTTGACTCACTTCTCGGTCAAAATCGATTATCAAGCCCTCGTTGTTAGAATCCTCAAAGGATCGATCCTCACATCTATACCATTCAAGACAAAAAACAAAAACATGCAAAATGATATGAGAAAAGGTGGAATCGCAAGATTAGATGAAACAAGATCTCTTTGTTATTTAATAAGGTAGGTTTCAACAAAACAAAAGAGAAAGGAATCTATGGCCTCCAATTACATTGAATCAGCGGTATGGACTTCTGATTGGCTCGTCACGTGCCAATTCCCTAGTTGGAAATTGGGATGGCACGGTCGCACAAAACTCGGCGGATCTTGTGGAGCTTCTCCTCCTATTGCCGCCACCTCTTCCTCGAACATTATCCCAGCACTTGTGAAACACTGGCTAACATGACCGGGCCATGCCCTATCTGCCTAGAGTCTTGACGGTGCATTCCTTCTTCCAGGTCTCCCGTGCTCATACCCCAACTCATATTTGTGCGGGTTACCCCTAATGTCAACCACATCGGCATTCCTGAGGCTGTCCTTGCCCAAACCCATTCCGGGCTCATTACTGTGTCTGAGCATTACATGCGCCACCATCAGGGCCGCATTGGAGAAACAAGGTAGCAATGGACTTGTTTCCACGGAGGCACAACTTACCTCCTCGAAGGATTGGAAAGCTGTTTCCAATGATTCCTCCGCCGCCTCTACATATGGTGCCGAGGAGGGGCAGCTTACCAACATATCCTCTTCGCCCGACACTATCACCAAGAGTTCACCAACTACGAATTTCAGTTTCTGGTGAAGCGTCGAGGGGACCACTCCTAGTGCGTGGATCCATGGCCTCCCCAAAAGGCAGCTGTAGGCGGGATTTATGTCCATCACTTGGAAAACCACATTGCAAGTGTGAGGGCCTATTTGAATGGGGATGTCAATTTCCCCCATCACCTCCCGCCGATTACTGTCGAAAGCTCGTACTACCATCAAACTCGATTTTAGATGTGACACATTAAAAGGAAGCTTCTCTAAGGTGGTCTTTGGCATCACATTTAAACTTAAACCATTATTGATGAGTACCTTAGCGACGACATGGTCCATGCATCTGATAGACACATGTAGAGCTTTGTTGTGCCCTCTCCCCTCAACTGGAATCTCCTCCTCCGCGAACGCGAGGTAGTTATTGGTAGTTATGTGATTAACAATGCCTTCAAAACCCTCGACTGAGATGTCATGTGCTACGTGGGCTTCGTTAAGGACCTTTACTAATAGTGCACGATGAGGCTCGGAGCTCATGAGCAGTTCGAGCAAGGAGATCCTTGCTGGGGTTTTATTCAATTGCTCAACCACTTTAAACTCACTTTGTTGGATGAGAAGAAGGAACTCATGAGCCTCCTCCAAGGTCACCGCCCTTCCTTGGAGATCTTCCTTCTTTTCAGCTGCCTTTACTACCGGGGGATCCACTTCTTTTGAGGGGGTGGCCGCGCCTGCGGACTCTTGGGTCATGGATGCTTTCCCCTTGGAGGGCAATTCCACCGAGTGAGGGGGAGCAAACACCCGGCCACTGCGGGTTACGCCACTAAGGCCGGTAATGTTGGTCACCTTGGCTGACAAGGAGTCAACCTCGGTTGCAGCCCCTTTTCCAAAAGCGGGAGGAGTATACTTCCATGGGACGACCTTATTGCTTTGATAGGAGAAGGGCGTCGGCTTGGGCACTGCCGGAGGGTACTCGGACCTGGGGTTGGTAATATTCCTAGTGAAACATATCACTAGGGGTTTGGGGGGTTGAGGGAGCTTGCCTTTCTGTCGACTGCGTACAAATCTACGGCTCTTCTCTATCCCTCTCGGACACTTCGAGCTTCCCCCAGTCCATGAGCCGTTGAAGTAGCTCCTCCACAGCGGGGCATGTTTCCATGTCATGTAACTCCCCGACATGAAACAGACATTCGTCGCTTTTGCCTCCGCCACGAGAGACCATGCATGCTGCTTGCAGCGACTGGTAGATGAATCTTCTAGATACGACCACATCTTCTAATCTCTTTGACCTTGACGGCCCATCCTCTTCGATGGCGTTTACGCTAGCTCCTCCATGACTGGCTAGCGGATTGGTCTTAACGTTGGGGCCCTCTTCTTGAAATGATAGCCAGCCGACATTTATTAGGTGTTGCACCTTATACTTGAATGGCAGGCAAGAATCAATGTTGTGTCTGAGGGCTCCACTATGGTATGCGCACATGGCAGTTGAGTTGTACCACTTGGGGTATGGTGGCTTGAAGACCTTTCCGGGTATGGCCACCACCAAATGGTTTTCCAATAATGAGGGCCATATCTCGGAATACGCCATGGGAATAGGAGAGAACTGGTCTCTCGGGGGGCGTCGCGGATTGTCATAGCTCGTGCCAAGAGTCTCATTATTGGCTGGCCGGGGTGTGGCTGGAGCCGCGTGTTGTGCAGGCACTTTTTCCGTCGTGGCAGGCCCTTCTACTTGAGTTGGGAGGGAACTTCCGGCTCAGATCGAGAAGTTTGGGTGGTTGTGTTGGTATGAGTTTTGAGCATTTTGGGGCGTTTTCATCCACGTTGGGGCGGTGGTGACCGCGTGGGTATCCCCTTCCTTTTTCCGTGTGCCCACCACTGGGGCTCTTCTATTGCTGTTGGGGCTAGTGTTGGAGGCGTATTCAAACTTGCCTTTCCTCAGTCCGGACTCGATCCTTTCTCCGACGAAGACAAGGTCTGCAAAGTTGGCTAGCATATATCCTATCAGCTTCTCGTAGTAGAACATAGACAGCGTATCTACCATGAACGTGATCATTTCCCTCTCAGTCATGGGTGGGATGACTTGGGCTGCTAGGTCTCTCCACCTTTGAGCATATTCCTTGATGAACTCATGTTCCCGTTTGCTCATGCTCTGAAGTTGGTTCCGATCGGGAGCCATATCTGTGTTGTATTGGTACTGCCTAACGAAGGCAGTTGCCAAGTTTTTCCACGACTGGACCTGAGAGGCTTCCAGATTTATGTACCACGCCACTGCTGCTCCGGCTAAATTGTCTCGAAAGAAGTGCATTAACAACTTTTCATCCATGGAATATGCCCTCATCCTTCGACAATACATCCGAAGATGATTCTTTGGACACGTCGTCCCCTTGTACTTGTCGAAATCTGGTACCTTAAACTTGGAAGGAATGATGATGTCAGGTACCAGACATAGATCGGCTATATCCGAGAAAGGATAGTTGCCGAGGCCTTCTACCGCTCTCAACCTCTCTTCAAGCAGATCGATCTTTCCCTTGTCTTTTGAAAGGGGAACGGGTTCCCTAACGGGTGCGGATTGAGACGGGGCATGCCAGATTATGTTTGGCTGGGGCAACTCATGGGGGGTCGGTTCCCTTGGGGGAAGTAGAGGGCCCAAATGGGCATCTCCCTCGTCATCCTCCTCTAGAGGGTAGTTGGCATGAGGAGGGAGTTGCCCCTCGAAGGTAGGGGCTTGGCTCAAATTGTCTGGAGCGGTACGGGGAGTGAAGTCTGGAGGCAAGCCGTAAGGGTAGGCTTGAGAACTATACCTTCGATTGAAACCCGTCGCGCTTCTGTCTCGGCCCGAGTTCATTGCGGGCTGTAGCACCGGTTCTGCTTCCCTAGTTGTGTTGGTAGCGGCCGCCGTAGCATTGTCTTCTTTTGATTTTTGAATTTTTAGCATGGCTTCCGTTATAGAAGCCATATGATCTTTTAAAGCCAACATGTCGGCCTTCATCTGTTCCCTCACTCCCTCTTCATTACCCATCTTTCTTTTGGATCGGGTGTTATAGGGGTGCCTTTGCGCTATTTTAGTTATAGTGAGTTTTCCTAAAGAAACAAACTGTGGTGAGCATGCCACTAGATCATGAATATGTTATGCTAATGAATGATCAGAGCACTTAGATCCACCTCAAGACCCTTTTTAGACAACGTGATGAGTTTCAGAACTTCTCTTTTTATAAAATGGAACAAAAGCTTTTATCTAGCCAAGATTTCACAAAAGTGTTACAACAGACCCTAACAATTTCTAATTATATAGGCCATTAAATCTATCATGTGTTGACAATAATTGATTAGCCCATGAATTTCCTCTGGGGCTGAACACACTTCGGCCATGGCCCTTGCTTTGGCTAGTAGCCGTGGGAGGTCTTGACTTCCATTTAAGGTCAAGGCGAACCTATCCATCCACATGGTCGCTTCTTGATGCAATGCATCAATCACCCTCCCTCTTGCCTCATTCTCGGCGTATGCTTGTCCGAAGTCCTCTACTAGCTTTTGCTTATGAGCCAAAGATTGGTTTAGCTCTTCTTTGTACTGCCCTATTATAGCTAGTATGCTTTGTTCCGTGGCTTCTAAGTGTTGGGCCAAACTCCTCTTGGATCTTAAGCAAGCAGCTAACTTCTCCTTTAAGACCATGCTATGTACTCGTGATTGGTCTCTCTCTTCTCTTCGAAGCTTGAGCTCATTGTTGCTGCCCCATAAAGCTCCACAGAATTTGTCTCGGCCATGCTCTTCCTTGCGAGCCCTCTTGGTTTCTTTTTCAAGGGCTTTTGCGGTAGCTGCATTTTCTTCTCGTAACTCGGCACACTCTTTCTGGACGTTTGTAGCGACTAACTTGAATTTTTCTTTGGCAAGTCTTGCCTTTCCTAGTTCTGTTTTTAGAGCTCGGACTTCTTCATCCTCTTCCGGAGCTTCGAAGTTCTCCTCGTTGATAATTTTCAACTTGGAGAGCCAATCTAACCCTCGTGTACGAACTTTCAGCCATTCATGATAACCACCGATGATGCCATTACGGATGCCCCTAAGTTCTTTATCTTTTCTTAATGGGCTTTCCCACGCCTTGTGGACTCTTTGTACAATCTTGAAACTTTGCACTCCGAAATCTCTCACAAGGAAATGAGAGAGGCTCTCTTCCGTCAGTGCTTCCCTCATGGGGTACCCTAACTGTCTTATAGCAAGTGCGGGATTGTAGTTAATACAACCCCTCGTCCCTATCAATGGAATGTTTGGGTAGTCCCCACATGGGAAGAGAATTCCCTCCTTTCCTTCCTTCCATCACGGTAACCAGTTGATTGTTCTACCTCTTATCCCAGCCAAGTATTGGTCCCAATCTACTCTTCTCTTTTTGACACACGAGCAATGACTTTGAAGCGGACATGGGTGCCTTATGTCTTGTTGGAATAGGTGCGAAACAAACCATACACAAAGAGTGGGTAAGCAGCAGATGATCCGTGCGCTACTCTTCTCGCACCTTCGGTCAAATGTATCAAATAAGTCCGCCAAGATAGCTACCACTGGGCTCTCTTTGCTATGGTGATATGCAAGGAAAGCATCAATCGCGGCTAAGTCCACCAAACCGTCCATGTTTGGAAAGAGGACAACCCCAAAGATTAGCAAAGCTAATAAGTCCGCAAACGGGACCCACTCCTCTTGATTTGCCATATCTCTTGTCTTGCCTTCCAAGTACTTCCGCGGTAGGCCCACTACGCCGTTTCGAGTTTGCTTTACATGATCCAACTCTCTTGGCGAATCCCTGACCGCAACTGCAATCTTGCTCAAGGAGGGAAGAAACCTGGAGAAAAGATACGGTCTTCTTCCCCCAAGAGGACATCCTAGAATCTCCTCAAATTCTTCAACAGTAGGTACTATTTGGAAGTCCCGAAACGTGAAGCATCTCAATGGCTGGTCATAGTATTGGGTGAGGGATACAACGGCTTCCGTGAATACCTCCGCTATGGTCTAATCTAAAATATTTCTATACGCTTTGCGGAAGGCTTGCATCTAAAGGGGTCCCATCAACCGCCCCAACTCCTTAAGGTTGGTGACATCTAGGCCCTTAATCTTGACTTGATATAATCTTTTTCCGGTTTGATTTATTCCCATCATTTACCTAAAAAGGGGTGAATCAAGGCTCTGATATGAATGATGAAAGGCACATGCATGAAACGAAAAGAAGAAAAACAAGTGGTAGTTCACATATACGAGAGTCCGGAAAAGATCCACTTTTTTAATACTACGTTTTAGGCATTGTGGCGCCCCAACGTATGCGTTAAAAAGTGACGTGCTACTCTAAAGAGACAAGATATCACTAGATATACAACAAAACTATAATTTATGTGATATTCACAAAAGAATGCATGAAAACAAATGGTACAGAGCATGCTTTCTCCATGCCCCTATTTGGGGACCTAGAGGATAATATCTAGGGGTCTCTAATAACTACTCCCAACGATCCATATCTCACATGGCTGTTCTCTAGAGGTATCATCACTCAAGATAATAATATTGCGGCGGTATGGAATACCAGCGACAACACATTATAAAGAGGGAAAGCTGTAGATGAGGTTTCACTATTATCAAGCAAGTCGGAGACCTAGCATGACCATAGATCCACTTCCACTCCTTAGATTTCCATGAACCCGGGTGTAGGGTGTTGGATCGAGTGGCCTCAGAATAATTAAGAAGGGGGGTTGAATTAATTATTCCTAAACCTTTACCAATTAAAAAATTACTCTTTTAAGGCTTTTACTAAATTGTTAAGAGAATTAGGAGTAGAAGAGAAACTTAACAGAAAGTAAAAGCGGAAATTAAATGCATAGCGGAAAGTAAAAGAGTAGGGAAGAAGGAAACAAACACACAAGAGTTTTTATACTGGTTCGGCAACAACCCGTGCCTACATCCAGTCCCCAAGCGACCTGCGGTCCTTGAGATTTCTTTCAACCTTGTAAAATCCATTTACAAGCAAAGATCCACAAGGGATGTACCCTCCCTTGTTCTCTTTGAACCTAGTGGATGTACAAAAAGAATTCAGGCGGTTAGTCCTTGGCGAATTCTTTTTGGCAAAGGGAGAAGAGAATGAAAAGATGAATAGCACAAGTTTTCAAGGTTTAAAAAACCAGAAAACTTCAGAAAGCTTTTGGTACAAAGAAGAAGAAGAAGTTTCAAAGAGATTTAAGGCTTGTAAAGGATTGATTGAATAAGTGTAAAAGTGTCTTGAAAAGCAAATCAAAGCCTTGCTTTTATAGACTCTTCATGTCTGGTCAAGAAGACCATTTAGAAGAGTTATAACTTTTAGAAAAACTTAAAACCAATTTGAAAAAGTCAAAAACCTTTTGAAGAGTTACATCTTTTGATTTTTTCAGAAACAGTCACTGGTAATCGATTACCAAATAAGTGTAATCGATTACACAAAGCTTTTGAGTGAAAGGATGTGACTGTGACTCTTCACATTTAAATTTGAATTTCAACGTTCAAGGGCACTGGTAATCGATTACCAAAACATTGTAATCGATTACAGCCTTTTGAAAATAATTAGAATGTTGTAAATTCAGTTTTAAAACTTTTTCAAACTCATTTTGCTACTGGTAATCGATTACAACAATCTAGTAATCGATTACCAGAGAGTAAAAACTCTTTGGTAAAAGGTTTTGTCAAAAACTCATGTGTTATTCAAAGTTTTGAAAAACTTTTTAATACTTATCTTGATTGAGTCTTTTCTTCATTCTTGAATCTTGAGTCTTGAATCTTGATCTTTTCTTGAACTCTTGAATTGTTCTTGATTCACTTGAGTTGTTCTTTGATTGATCTTTGAGCTTTTTGTCATCACCTTTGTCATCATCATTGTTATCATCAAAACACCTTTGAATCTCCTTTGATTCACCATGAAGCTTTGCTTCTACATAGGGCCCCTTTTTTACTCAAACCCGTGGGTGCTTAAAATGCGGTGTAAAAATGTGGAAAAGACAACATTTATTATTTTTACACAGTTCTAAAAAAACGAACACACAAAGTTTCATAATTCCACTCTTTCCTAAAAATAGGCCTAACTCACTTTAAAAAGTCCCCAGTGGAGTCGCCAACTATCGCAACCTACCCTTTTGCGGGCGAGCGAGGCGAGGTTCACGGGTGCGTCTTCCATGGGAGGAAAATGTGCGGAGTCGCCACCAATGTTTATTGAAAGGAAAACGTTAGAAAAACCAAAGGAAACCGGTCATAAAGAATATTCCAGATTCGGGAGTTATGTTTACACTTGAGGAAGGTATTAACACCTCTCACGTTTGTCCCAAAGGACAACAACCTTAGATTTAGAGTTGTGAAATCATGTATCCTAAATTTTTCTCTTTTTTTTTTTTAGGTCGACAAAAGCGGGGCTTTTGCTCCTACGTATCCTCCATCGAAGAGGAAATCAGACCTACGTAGTTCTTTCAAAATGGGCGAATCAAGTGATTCTTTTTACTTGGAAGGGGGTCATTTAAGGCGTTGGACCTTAAAATGACCCATTTTACTTGGTGAGAAAGCTAAGGCGTTGGACCTCTAACTATCTCACGAGGTCGACAAAAGCGGGGCTTTTGCTCCTACGTATCCTCCATCGAAGAGGAAATCAGACCTACATAGTTCTTGCGAATGCGGTAAAGTTACATGTTGATTTTATGCTTTTGAACGGACCATGTTAACCGATAAAAGAAAAGAGGACTGTTTAAGGCGTTGGACCCTAAAGCGGTTTTCAGTGATTTTTGCGGACAAAGCTTCATTTGTGAGTTGATTTTAGCCTTAGTTTCACTTTGGTTATTAGTCAATTCATTCAAGGAAACTTCCAAAGAAAAACGTCCGATCGATTTTTTATTATTATTTTATTTAAAGATATTTTTGATTATTTTATTATTATTGTATCCTTTTTTGGTTTAACCAAGGTTACAACGTGAACAATCGGTTAGATTTTGTTTTAACAGTGACTAAATGAGATTACTACACAAATAATCGGTTGAAATTCATTTCGTCATTTATTAGGCGAGAAAACGACTTAAACGATCGGTTAAAGCTCGTTAAAAACGGAAGAAGAAGAAACTGAAATTGAACGAAATAAAGATGAAAGCCAAAAAAACAAGAAATGAATTAAAAGTCTCGGATTTGGAAACTTACCCGTTGAAGAACGAAGAACGGATGAAGAACAGTGAAGAACGGAGGAAAATCTTCATGGATTTGCTTACGGAAACCTCTCAGAAGCGTTACAGAAGCACCTCGGCTCGGATTTTCTTCACGGAAACAATTTTTTTCACCCAAAACAGCTGAAATGCATAACCAGGGGAATCATGGACCCTTAGAACAACCCCCTTTTGCCTTTTTATAGGAAAAAAGGAGAGGAGGTTGCCGCCCAGCTTGCCTAGTCGAGCTGGGTTGCTTTCTCCAGAAGTAATCTAGCTTCGAAAAACACTCTAGAAGCCCCAATTCAAAATTTCAAAATCACTATTTGCACCCTCATTTTGATAAGTTCACCCCCCTTCTTTCGTAATTTACGGAGAAGTTACGGAAGCCTATAGGACTTGATTTTCTTGTTTTTTCTCTTCCTTCTCACCCATATTAAGTGAAATATGCTTGTTTAGGGTTATGAGAATTTTATGAAAGCATTACGGGTGTCCCGGAAGCCATTTTTTTAACAAAATGGGGGAGGTGATTGCCACCCAGCTCGCCCAGGCTTTACACCCAACAAAACGGGCCCAGATTTGAAAATTACTATTTGCACCCCCACTTTACTAAATACACCACCCTTTGCCCTTTTTTTGCTGATTCTTTTTTCGCAACGTTACAAAACCTCACGAATTACGTAACGATACTTGTTTTCTTTCCGTAATGTCACGAAACTTTACGGATTACGCAACCATCCCCTCTTCGGCTTCTGGAATGTTATGGAACTTTACAGGTTGCGCAATAATGTTTCCTTTCGACTCCCGACATGTCACAGAACTTCACGGATTGCTTAACGATGGGTGTCAAGTTCCTCGAAGTGGTCAAGCAAAGGTTGCATGCCATCAAACAATGGTCCCCGGACGAAATTAGGGTATGACAACAGTGCATGAGGAATCTCCTTGGGAAAGACATCTTTAAATTCCTGCAATAAGGGTTGAACACTAGGAGAAACATAAATAGTTAACTGATTAGAATTATCACTCTCTCTCTCTCTTGTGTATCACTCCATCTCTCAAGTGTATCACTCTTCCTTTTTCTATTCCTCTGTGGTGCCTCACTATTGTCTCTCTCTTGTTCTCTCTTTTCTCTCCTTATGATTTGGTCATCACACACTTCTCTGAGGGATAAAGGTTTAAGAATAATTTTCTGGTCATGGTGCTAGAAAGAAATCTTGTTAGTGAAGCCATCATGCACTGCTTTGGTGTCCTCTTCAATGTTGGCCCTCACTAGTGCCATCTCCATCTCCTTGTCCTCAACAATCAAACTTCCCTGGGATAACCTCTGGAGTTTCTATCGCATGGTTCTACTGTAACTAGTTGGAGCATACCTCTTTCGCATAACCCTTCTCATCTCAGTCCATGTATCTATCTCCCGCCCTTCTTCTCTCTTCATCTCTCTTTGATTTTTCTTCCACCAAACAAGGGCATAGTTTGAGAATGTAGCTGCTGCTAAATTCACCTTCTGCTCTTTAGGATAATCATTGTAGGAGAATGCATGTTGAATCTTCATCTCCCAATCAAGGTAGGCATCTGGGTCACTCCTACCTTTAAAAGAGGAAACATTGAGTTTTACTCCCTCAATTCTATCTTACCCCTCTATTCGGTTCGATCCATCATTGACCCTTCTATTGCCACCATAAGGTCTCCCAGCATTTAGATTCATTTGGTGCTCTAGTCCTTCTATTCGCTTGTAGAGCTCTTCATTGTTACGGTTCAACAAACGTTGCATTTGTGTAGTCATCGCGTCTAGTAATAAGCGTTGAGATCCGTCCAATTGATGATATACACCACTATTGTCACCAGCTCCTGCCATGATTAAGGAACAAAGAATTTTACAATAATTTAAAAAAAAGATTTAGGACCTCACCACACTCTACTCACGTGTTTCTCTCTTTGATGGTAGTTCACTCGTATTTGATGCTCTCAATATAGGCTTTTGTGTGATGTTTTCACTCTTGCCTTTTACCACTCACTCCCTCTTAAGTTTCTGGATGAATCAAATTAGACACATAAGGTATATAACAGGAAAGACAGTTTAATTATCACAGACTGTGTAGCAAATTTAATTTGGATAACTAATCAGATTTGATTTTGGTTAACAGATCAGACTTGATTTGGATTTGGATTTGATTTGGATAACAAATTAGACTTGATTTGGATAGTAGACTGTATTTGACTTGGATAACATATTAGACTTGATTTGGATAGCAGATTGGATTTGATTTGGATAACAGATTAGATTTGATTTGGATAGCATATTTGATTTGATTTGATTTGGATAACAGATATGATTTGGATAACAAATTTTGATTTGATTTGATTTGGATAACAGATCAGATTTGGATAACAAATAGAATAAACAAGGAAGATAACAAATAAGATAATAGATAAGATAACAGATGGAATAAAAAAGATTTGAATAACAAACTTGCCAAACAAAAAAAATGCTCCTAACTACCTCAATTTCGTGTTCAAAGATCAAACACCCATTTTTTTTTTCTTTTCTTCTTTTTTTTTTTTCAAAACTTGAAACAAAACTCAAACAGATTTTTTTTTACACAAAGTCTGAAAGAAACAAGAAACAAGAAACAAGAACAAGAACGTGACAAGAACAAGAACGCAAATAACAGAACAAGAACAAAAACCAGAACGCAACAAGACCCAAACAAAAACGAAACAAGACGCAAACAAGAACAAGGACAAAACACGAACCTGGACAAATTACAAAGAAAAAAAAATAGATAGGATAGAACCTGTATCAAGAGCCGAAGCTCTGATACCAGATTATGTGATCCTGACTAGGAGCGGATCGCTTGATACAGGCTACGGAGATTTGGATGATGCCACTTCCAGTGAAGGAAGATAAGTCAGGGTAAACGCCACAAGGATTATCTTGATAAGTCTGAGATTGGTTCAACAAGGAACCCAGAGAGAAGCTCTCACCAAATTTTATGAAAATGCCAAAAGTTCTTTTTATTGAAAACAAAAACCAATACTTATAGCATATCTGAACAAAAAGATAAAAATAGACATGAGCCTTCAAAACTGTTTGGGCAAAAAAAATTATAAATAAAAAATTAGAACATAGTTATTATGGGCCTTCAAATTAATCTGGACCTTCAGCAACAATTAATAGTCTTGATAGTGTCTCTGCCTCTGGGCCTTCATCCTTCTCCACTTAGGCCTTCATCCTTCTCCACTCGGGGGCTTTGTCCTTCTCCACTTGGGCCTTCGTCCTTCTCCACTTGGGCCTTTAGCTTGTATTGGGCCAGTTTTAGGATTCTCATCATTGTGGCTAATGATTACCTTCACAATTTATCTATCAAACCAACTAACATTTTCAGTCATGCCCCTAATTCATGTTCTTTCTCTTCTAATTACTGCATACTCATTCAAAGCATATGATCTAATCATCGCAATTCACTCAATTCATGCAATCGATCAATTCAATTCATTCAACAAACACAAGATTTTCAAATCAAACCAAACCACTGTATAATCAATCAAAGTTGCAAACTGTTCAACAAGCTTTCAAATTTATTGAATAAATAAGCAACTAACTAAAACTAAAAGTTAAAAACATCAACTGAAAATAAAATGTATAAAAAGTAGAAGAAATAAATCCAAATCCTGTCATGGCTCATCCTGTGTCGTTGTGGGCTCATCCAGAGGTGAGGAGGAAGCATCCTGGGCCGGCAAAGGAATATCTTGAGCCATAATAGGCCATGGGTCCCAGGTGCTCTGTGCTGCGGTCATATCAATTGCATAATCCGCATCAGCAACGCCATCCTCCTCTTTAGAGACCTCCAAAATAGGTGAAGTAACTGGTGAAGCTGGTGAAGTAGCCTTTGGAGTGGCCTTTGGAACTACCTCTAGTTGAGGTTCTGACTGAGGCTCCTGGGCTGCAGAAGCCTCACCTCCCCCCAAAGGAAAAGGCTGGACTCCTGACCAGGCCACCTATGCCATGAAATCCTCCATGCTAATGATAGGCCGATGCTGAGCCGAGTCGTGAATACTCTGCATCACCAGGCATAAGCCACAGTGTAGTCTCTGCAGCATCTACACTGTGACCTCGGAGCATCAGCACTATGTTGGAACTGATGATGGTGGAGCAGAGGTGCTGGTCTGAACTGGAGCTGATGGAAGTGGCGGTGCTAAAGTAGAGAAAGCTGGAGTAGACGTAGAAGCAGGAGCAGAAGTAGGGGAAGCAGAAGAAGATGGACCTTCAGATCCTCGAGCCCGTGCCTTGCAGGTCCCTGGAAATACGATCGTTGGATCTTCCAGGTTCCAGCAGTTCTTCTTTATGTATGCCAAATTAATGGCATGGCTGAGGGACTCAAAAGTCAAAGAATCTGAGATAACACCTCGGGCAACGCACAAGGCGGTGATCAGGGCTAAAAAGCTGAGCCTTAAGGAGTTGGATTGGGCCATCTGAGAAATCTGGTGTGATATGAGGAAGCCCACGTCCATGTCCATCTTCATAACTGGGTCGTAGACTAACCTTGCCATGTCTATGTTCAAATTGGACGTATGAGAAGTGGGGGCGAGGTTAGAGTATGATAACACACTCCAAGTCTGGGCTAGTGTAGTCAAATCCTTGCTTAGGAGCTTCTAGGGCGCCCCTTCAACATTAAAAACTAACCCGCGCCCTGGAATGTAGAGCTTGGAGGCAAGCTTCGGAGGATCTGTGCGCATCCTGCAATAAATAAAATATGAAGGGTACTGCTCCCTTGGCTGAATGAGTGGTGGTGTCTCTAGAAAGGCATTAAGTGATGTCGCATCGAACTTAATCAGCTTCCCTCTAACTCAAATTTGTTTTGGTGATTTGTCTTCATGGTCATACAAGTTCGAGTAGAACTCCTTGACCAGGGCCATATCAATGTGCCTGTCCATGTGTTGGGTCAAGGCCTTGTGCCAGTTTCTTCTGATCAGCTCTCTTCTAAATTCATCATATTTTGTCACAAAGAGGTTAATGTTCCTCTCCGAAAGGATGTTCCGGAAGTGAACCTTCTGTGAATATCGCTCCCAAGCGACCTCGGAAATGAAACGGGTGGTGTCATATGGTTCCCGAGGTTGGGAAGCTATGGCTTCTCTCTTCCTGGAGGTCATCTGCATAAAAAATAGTGACATGAATCAGGTTAAACAAGTTTTTATTTCAACTGAAAGCAGAAAAATAAAACTGAAAAACAGACTGGGCGCTTACCGAGACTGACTCGCTTAGCACGCCTTATGAAAATAGCAGCACTCGCTTAGCGCACAGGGCGAGCTTAGCGTGACAACACAAAAACACAGACTATGGCTAAGCGAGACACACTTACTTACCTGAAATAGCACAGTGGCTAAGCGAGCAGGCTCGCTAAGCCTTATTCTCTCACAGAGAGCTAATTGCGCTTAGCGAGACTGACCCGCTTAGCGCGACACATTAAACAGGCTTAGCACCATCAAGCGCTTAGCCCAAACTGACTACTGGAACTTAATTGGCTTAGCAAGCAGGCTCGCTAAGCCAAATTCTAAAATAAAACAAAACAGAGAAGAAATTGCGCTGAGCGAGACTAACTCGCTTAGTGCATTAATAAAAACTCAGAAAACTGAAATGCTTTGGGCTTAGCAAGACTAACTCACTTCGCCCAGGCTTATTCAACCTATAGAGGCTGGGTGGCTTAGCGAGACTAACTCGCTTAGCCACCAACAGAAGAGAAAAAGCCTCTTAGACTGTGACCCAAGAAACACAACTCGCTAAGCGCGACATGCCGACTTAGCGAGTTCATACAAACACACAAACAAAACTAGAAATTCAAACTCTCGCTAAGCCGAAGGTGCAATGGCTTAGCGAGTTCATACAAACATTCATATATTCAAACAAAATGGATGAACACGCTTAGCGGGACAGGGCTGGCTTAGTGAGTTCATCCAAAAACCCAAAAATTCAACAAAAACTGATGAACTCACTTAGCGCACAAGTGCGCTTAGTGAGCACATCGAAAATTCCAGAAATATTGGGGCTTTTCAGCCCCCTAACATAGGTGTGCCCTTAGTGAGCACATCGAAAATTCCAGAAATATTGGGGCTTTTCAGCCCCCTAACATAGGCCCCTATAAGGCCTTAAAACTTAATCAAACCATAGCAAAATTATATGCATTGTGCACGAAACAAAACCCTTAACAACATGCTTACTAACAACTAACCTAACAGCAACATTACAATTCACAAAATTGAAACTTTAAAACAGCTACAGTAAAGCATCTACCCTAAGGTTCAGAACAAAAATTAAAGTGAAAAGTTAAGAGCACTTACTTGGATTACAGAGAAAAAGAATCAAGAGGAAAGCACGAGATGCAGAGTAGGTACAATGAAAGCACAACACAGAAAGTGCAGGATGCAAAGGATGAGAGTGAGAAGTATATTGTGTGCACAAAGTAACTGCCTAAGGCAGTTAAGCCTTATTTTTGGTAGTTTCGACTACCTCGCTTAGCGCAAGTCACTCACTAAGCGAGCACTCAATGACTTTTGAGTTTTCAGAATTCAAACTCACGTGCTTAGCGAGCAGACTCGCTCAACCCAATTCAAAAATTATAAAATCTAGAGAAGGATTTGGGCTTAGCATGAAGGATCACGCTTAGCGAGTTCTGCAGCTCTGATTGGTCTGCAACTCTCGCTTAGCGGACCATGGGCTGGCTTAGCGAATAAAATGCTTCCTGATGCAGTAGTGGGGCTTGCTTAGAGAGAGACTCTGACTTAGTGCAATTCCAAACCCAAGAGAGATTTGGGCTTAGCAGGCTGACCCGCTGGGCTCAATTCACATAAATGTTCAAACAAAGGGGAAATTACCCTTAGCGCATAGAAGGCGCTTAGCGAGATGCAATTGTGCGCTTAGCGAGATGACTCGCTTAGCCCAATTTGAAAAGATAAAATTTCAGAGAAGTTTTTGGGTTTAGCGCACAGGGCTCGCTCAGCGAGGCCCTTTCAGCCAATGAGTAGGGGTTGATGCGCTTAGCGTGAGTGGTGACTCGCTCAACGCGTGAACAAAGATTCGCTTAGTGCACAGGGCACGCTGAGCGAGTGGATGGATGAAAATTTTTCTAAGTTATTTTTCCATCCACAGTCTCAGAGAAGCTTAATCTATCCCATATGAAAATACAAAACAACTGATGATTTTCTCAAACAATCACAAACAAGTTAATCCTGACTTTATGCAAAAGTAAACATAAAATAATGATTAAGAAACTAAAGGAAAAGTTGGGTTGGCTCCCAGTAAGCGCTTCTTTAATGTCATTAGCTTGACAAGTCAAATGCCTTCAAGGTGGCATGAAGGTTACATAGAACACGTTTTCCTTGCATTTTCGCCTTTTAGCTAGAAACTCCATGAAACTCATGTATTTTGGAAGTACCTTCCAAATCTCCATGCCTTTCTTCCTTTACCATCAATTGATGAGGAGAGGTATTGACTTGGAGAGTACTTTCTTGTTGATTTTCTACTGTTGACTACTTCTCCCATTGTTGAGCTTCCTCCTCAATTTCCTCTTCATCTTTTTTCTCTTGAATCATGCTCTTTTACAGGGCTTTCCTATTGAGCTTCAACCTCTACAAAGTTTTCTTCTCTCCTGGCCACAACTTTAGTCACTTCTTCTACCAGCTTACCAACCATAATTTCTACACTTTTAAATGCTCGTTGAGTCAATTCAGTTGTTTCCTTGAATTGCATCAACAATTTATCCAGATTGGGACCTCTTTCTTCTTCATTTTGATTACTGGGTTGTAACTTCTGTCCCCCCTTGATAATTTTCCATGGAATAGCTCTGCCAAATTGAATTTCCTGATTTTGCACTGAGTTTTGATTGGCTTTAGAGCTAGCATGATATGCCATGAATTCTTCGAACACACTTTCAAGATTAGGAGTTCTTTCTTCTCCATATTGATTGTAAGGGCTTAACTCCTGTCCCCATCCAGAGTTATTCATGGAGTAGAGATGACAATTGTCACAAAAATCACAATTTATCAGGGGTGGTTGGCTGACCCTTGATTGTGTGCTGTCAACATGAGCAGTCCACCTCTTAAAAAGGTCTTCCATTTCTAAAATTTCATCATGGAGTAAGTTCTTCTGAAATTCCACCCTGCAAGGATAGACTCTCAAGGAAGAAAAAGTTAACAAAATAGTTAATAAAAATAAAGATACGTGTTAAAAGACAAAACTTATTGCATTAAATTTTAATTAGTTCCCTCGGAACTTAGTGGTGCTATCCTGTCCTGCAAGATTTTTCTTCTTCGCTCTGTGTTGTTCCTCCTACAAATGAATTAAATCTCCAAATCCAATGGAGCTAAATCACTTGCAGAAGATTTACCTCACATACAAAGCACTAACAAGAGCAGTAGTCAACCAATCTAAGAGAAAAATAAATTCTGAACTAACTAACTATTCACACAAAAATTAATCAAAGAATAAAGAATTAATGCCTACAAACTGAACTAAACTTTCCTAAATGGAAAGAAACTCCCCGGCAATGGTGCCAAAATTACTTGTTAATTCCTCAAGACAACTGCCAAATTTTATCAGCAAGTGCACTGAGTCATACAAGTAGTATAAAACGGTAAGACTGAGTATCGTATCCACATGGAGTTTGTTTCATTCGGAAAAGCGTTCATTCAATCAGTAGACATTTGTATAACATCATGAAATAGAAATAAAAACAAGATATAGTTGCAATTCTAAAGATAACTACAAAATTAACTAAGTAAATGCGAGAATAAACAAATGATTAAAATGTTGGGCCTTTCTACTGAGTGACTTGATACAATTGAGGATTTTTCTCTATCTAATGTTGTTATGTGTTCTATGCTGAGGACAATTATCCCAATTACCGATGTCTCGCGTGAATGGGCTAATTCTGATTAAACTTCATTCTCGGATCCCTCATCGAACTTAGCCTAACCGAACAACATTAAGATCACATCATATTAAAAACTAGAGTCCCTGCACTTCGTGTCCAGACAATACAGTTATCTAGCCCTGCTCTATCCGGTTCTAAGGATTCAAAACATTTTCCAATGCTAAAAATCCTAACTTTACATCCAATTGGATGATCAGACCAGAAGCATGCAAGAATTAAATGCAGATAAAAGCAGTGAACACATCAAAACAACATTAAATAGATAGTAAAGAATATTTACATCAAGACTCAACAAAAATTCCTAACAAAAACTTTAGCCTTCCATGGCAAGTTATCACCTTTCAATTACAATAGGAGGTTTTGGGAGAAAAATTTAGATTACACGGTAGTGGGGATGTCTCCTCCACCTCTAAGAACCTAAAAATCACTCTAAAACCTAGAATCCTCTTGAAAGCTGAGGTTTTTGGTGCTCCCTTGCCCTGTTAGGTCGCTCTCTTGCAGAGGCTCTCAAGCTTCAAATAAAAACTGCTCTTTTTTCGCCAACTTCAGCTTTTAAGGGCTTTCTGTCCTCGAAGGCTCGCTTAGCGCCATTTTTGCGCTAAGCGCGAGTTAGTGAATTTCCGCTGAGCGAGCTGGGCACACTTAGCGCGAGAGAAGATAAATGAATCGTTGAGCGAGCTGATGACATGCTGAGCGCGCATATGGTTGGCATATTCTCCTCCAGATTCTCCAACTCGCTAAGCGGGATGAGTGCCTCGCTTAGCAGATGATTCTCGCTAATCGCACAAGCCTCTCTTAGTGAGACACCAGCCACAATAACCTTTTTATTCTTCATCTTTTCACTTGAAACTAAAGTTGAAAACGCATTAATTCACATTGAAGGGAATATCTCTGCATAAAAATCAAACTAAACCTAAAAATATGTACAAACCTACAAAAAGAACCATAAATTGGGGAAAAGACATGATTTTCATAAAGCTTTTCAATACAAAAGTTAGTCGTAAATGACGACTAACAATCTCCATATACACCTCTTTCTTTAAATCTCCATGCAAGAATGCATTTTTGACATCAAATTGATGTAGTTCCCACCTAATGTGGGCAACAAGAGAGAGAGTAAGGTGTTCATCTTTTCCCCAAGAGCAAACGTCTCCTCATAATTGATGCCATAGATCTAAGTGTATCCCTTTGCTACTAGTCTTGCCTTGTATCAATTAGAGTGCCATCTGATTTATGCTTGACAGTATAGATCCACTTGCAATAAGTAGGCTTCTTGTCCATTGGCCTCTTAACTATCTTCCATGTTTCATTCCTTTCAAGTGCTTTCATCTCCTTATCCATAGCTTTGACCTAATTTGCATCCTTTAGGGCCTCTTGGACAAATGTTGGGATTCTCACAGAGTCAACTATTGTAACACAACTCTTATGCTGCAAGGAAAGATGTTTAGAAGAGACAAATTGAGAAATAGGGTACATGGCACAAGACCTTTTCCCCCTTCTCAAGGCTACTGGTAAGTCATCCGGATCAGGGTCATAAGCATAGAAAATTTGAGAATCGAAAGTAGAGAGATTATTTTCAATACTTACCTCTAAATCATTGAAGTTGTTTCTGGACCAGGTTAGATTTTTCTCTCCTTTCACATACTAATGTTGTCTCACTTGCCTTGGTCTTTACTGCTTCTAATTCTGGTGACCAAGGTGTTGATTCCTACAAAACCAACAACAAAAAAGGAGCGAGAATAGAAATAAGTAACTCAAGCATAAAAGGCAAAGGAGGAGTAAGAACAAAAATAGGTGACTCTTAAAGACAAGGTCCAAGGAGGAGAAACTTGAATTCAGATTCCAAATTATTACTCTCCCCAAAAAGTTGAGGGCAAGTGAAGAATGACACATTTTCATGGAAGGTGACATCCATATAGACAAAATACATATGACTAGAAGGGTGATAACATTTGCACCCCTTTTTGTTAGGTGCATAATCCAAAAAGACACACTTGACTGCTCGAGGGTCCAACTTAGTTTGATGTTGTTTATGAACATGGACAAAATCAAAACAACCGAAAACTCGAGGCTCAAGAATTTGCATGATTGAAGTAGAAGGAAAAAGTGAGATCATAAATTAAACAAGACTAAAATTGCCTAGAATATAAGATGGTATTCGATTAATCAAATAGGCAGTAGTCAATACTACTTCTCCTTAATATGTTTTGGGGAATGACATTTAGAAGATGAGGGCTCGAGCAACTTCAAGTAAGTGATGATTTTTCCTTTCTACAACCCCATTTTGTTGTGGGATGTCAACACATGTAAATTCATGGATGATGCATTGTTTACTATTAAAGCTTGCAATTGGCGTACTCATTTCCATTGTCAAAACGTAACCTTTTAATGCCTTTCCCAAACTGTGCTTTTACCATATGGTAAAATTAAATGAAGAGGTGAGGTACTTCTAATTTTTGCTTCATCAACAAAAGCCAATTTAATCAAGTACAATCATCAATAAATGAAACAAATCATCTCGCACCAGAAATAAGGGTAGGTCCCCAAACATCAAAATGAATCAAATGAAATGGTTCAGTACTTTTTTTAAAATTGGAAGAAAAAATAGCACGATGGTGTTTATCGAATTAATAAATGTCACACTTAAAAGACTCAATAGATTGTTGTAAAAACAAAGATTGGCATATAGACTTAATCAAAGAAAACAGAGGGTGTCCAAGACACTTGTGATGAAGCAAGGTTTTTTAGGCAAGAGAGTGAGACTAGAAACAGGAAGACAACACCTGTTGACCATTTTTTTCATTTGGTAGGTAGTACAACCCTCCGTGTTCCTTAACAACTTCAATAGTCCCCCCTGTGACAAGATCCTGAAAAACACAATTCGAAGAGAAAAAAGTTATTGCACAATTCTAACCCCAAGTAAGCTCATGAATAAAGATTAAGTTATAAGAAAGTTTGGGAATGTGAAGCACATTGTTCAATTTAAATGAAGGTTGAAGGTCAATATTTCCATAACCAACAACATTGGTGTCAGAACCATCAACAACAGTAATATACTGAACCTTAGGAGATGAGGTGTAGGATGAAAAAAGTTGGGAACCAAATGTCATGTGGTCAGTGCACCAGAATCAATAATCCATGCATCTTAGGGAATAAAACTAGATGTAGTAGGTGATTGGGAAATAGATTTTTTACCACTCATTTCCTAGGAACAATATTGAGAGGTCTTACTTAGAGAGTCAAGAAAAGTTCTCCAATTGGTCCAAGTCGACATCCCTTGAAATAGTGGAGGAATGGTTGAAGGAAAAGTCTTATGCAATTTTTGCCATCAAAAGAAGATGCAAAAAAAAAATATGAACAGTGGGCTCCAAAAATACCCACACAAAAAATCATCTCTCAAATCATGATTTAAACCCTTTAAACAAATTGATAAAAGGTCAACGAAACTAATGGTGTAGTCACTGGTGCAAGATGAACAACAAATAGTGATCAACAACAATGATCAGCGGGAGACTGTGGATAACAGAGGCTAATAATGACCTATTGAGGTGGGTGATATCCAACGTGAAATTATGGGGGACAAGGCAGGTGCCAAGTGCATCCATAAAGGCAGCAAAAAAATCTGCAATGAAAGCAGCAAATAGAACCGTTGTGAAGGTGACTATGATTTTTATGCGGAAGCGAGACACCCAAAACTAGAGCTCATGATACCATGTAGAAAATTTAAGTATTATTACTTGTGCTGCAATAGAATCATGAGTCTACCTATATAGGCCATTGACAATAAGAATAATAGGAAATAAAGACATCAAATCTTCCTAATTATTACTAATAATTTGTCCTAAATCAGTATAAATCATAAGAAAAAATCTTTCCTAAATTAATTACATATTTACAACAGTGGCTATGAATCAAGTTGTTTTGTTTTTGTTTTTTGTACTTATTTTTGTTGTATCTTTTATTATTGATGTATTTTGAGACTGTGGAGTTCTCAACTCTTGGAAAAGCTTGCTCACGTAGTTTGTTTATATTTTATATTATTAATGCTTAACTTTATGGCCCCTGGTGGCTATGCTTAGCTTTACACGGGTAGAATTGCATGTTATAAAGTGAAACATGTAGATGAATTTGGGGTAAATTTAAACTAAACTAATGTACACCTTGTACTTGATTTTGGTCCATAGGAATTATATTCAATATTGTTAAAAAATATAATTAAAAATTATTCATATTTTTAGTAAGTACTAATTAGATTATTTATAATATTATATATATGTCAAATTATTTACTTCATAATTATTGATGAATTAAAGTCATTGTGCAAAAGTATCCAACTCGAATCAAAATTGAATAAACCACAAAATAAAGGTGTGCTTCTGGTTGGTTTGAATGGGTTAACAGGTTATTCAGGTTATAAATTCAATTTAGCACAAGTTTACTTGGTCTCAGGTTCGGTATTGATTTCTTAACCTGTCGGTAACCCAACCTAATCGATAATTTCATTGAGATAGTTTTATTAGGCCCATTTGTGCCAACCTAACAAACATACATTTAATATAGACAACCCTAACAGCTAGCACCACAATGGCTTGCATCTGTGCATCACCTTTCCTTTCCTCTATCCAATCTCTCGTTAGCTGTTACAACCCTAGCACAACTCTTCTCCCATGTCTCTCTCGTCTCATCTCAACAGTACAATGTCACTCCTTTCCCTTGCCTCTCTTGTCTCAGCTTGACACTGCTACATTGCTCTTACCTCTCAGTCTTAGCCTCTCTACCCTCTCACGTTAGTTGTCCTTTCTGATTGTTTTGTTATCCTTTGCTCACTCTCACCAACGCTCCTCTCGTGTCTCCTTGCTAACACCATCCTCTTATGTTTCTCCCTCTTTGATTTCATCTTCCCTTTCCATGATCCACCCTAAAATCAAGTTGCATAAGGGTTCATGATGCTCACGATTTGGATGGTTGAGTTCAAGATATTTGTGATCTCAAATTTGGATTTGGATTTACCAAGATAGTGGATGTTCACAACAAAAATTATTATGAATCTATGTTCATCAACAAAATATGTATTACATTTCGGCCATTTTGTTCTCTGAATTATGGATCTACTTTTTTTTTTCATTGTAGGAGTTTCCAATTGATGAGTTTACATGAAATTGAACTCAAAACTCGACACCCGTTCAAACTGAAACCCAACAAAACGGATAGTATGCCCCGGTCGGTTTAAGATACAAATAAGGTTAGGTCGGTCTGGGTTTTTTGGCCCAAACTTGATCGACTCGACTCATTGCACACTGGTGTGCCATTATTTTCTCCTATTTCTTAACCCTTTTTGCACCATTTTAAATATTGATTAGTCTTAATTGTCAAATTTATTAGACAGTTTTATTATTTGGGCCCATTCAGCTAATTTGATGTTTTTAATCTAATTTCAGGAATTAATGAAGCATTGGGCTTGAATCTAGAATTGGGCTTGAGCTTGAATCCAGAATTGGGTTTGGACTTGAAGAGGGCAGACTAATTTATTCTACAAAATTAGATCTTATCTTATCTTATCTAGATATTATTTAGATTTGATCTCATCTAGATATTATTTCATCTAGATCTTATCTTATCTTATCTTATCTAGATTTGATTTGATTTTACTTATGGGCTTGGATTTAAAACAGATTTGTAAGCTTTGGGGCTGAAAAACTATATAACGGCACCAAGATTCTAGTTTAGCTCCTCTCTCTCCTCTTTCTCTTCTATTTTTCGTTTTCAGTTTTAGTCTTTCTTCTCTTTCTCTTTTATTTTCGTTTTTTACAATTCCAGTTCAGACTTTTAGTTTTATCAATAAAATTTTGTTCTCTATTTGATTAATGGAAGGCTAAGTCCGCAACGTTGTTTTCTCTTGAGGATCAAGTACAGTTCTCTTTGAGGTTCTATTATTACTGTTAAATTCTATTCAGTTTTTCCTCTTCACTAATTACTCTGAATTTGTTGCTATTAATTCATGCATGCTTAGTGCTTGATTAATTGTCTCTGCGCTTAATTTACGTTCATGCTTAATGATTGTTTATGAGTAATTGGTGTGTGTGATGCTTAATCACATAATGAATGCTTTATGTTAAATTTCACTTAGTAATTTAATTTAGGGTTGGATTAAGTGGTTAAACTGATAAAGGATAAATTCTCGCAACCTAGGATAAGAGACTTGCTTGTGAATCAAGGGGAAGCAACGTATTTTAATTCTGATATTATTCTAATTCAATTTTACTCGCTATTTAATTTACAAAAGCAAACACCCCCCCCCCAATTTGTTATGAACATTTAGTTTATCATTGCTCGTTGGGAAACGACCTAGGATCACTTCCTAGTTACTACATTTTAATGTTTATTTGATTCAGGTACGGCCTCGATCACACACCCCTAATTGAAAGCGTATACAAATTTGCAATTTGTAATATTTAGCTATAGAATCAACATAAAAAAAAAGGAAATCTTTAATCATTTTCTCTATTATAATTATTTTTGTAGATGATTTTATGTCAATATTGTACTTTAGGTTTTTGTTTTTTTTATAACATCAACTCTTTTTACTAATTTAATATCACATTTTACTTGTTACTTATTTTATTAATTAATAAGATGTAACATATAGATGCCTTTTATAATGTAAAATAATTTCTTTACATTTTTTAAATGCATTTTTCTATTACTTTTATATCTTCTTTCTAGTATAAGAAGGATTATTATACGACTTGAACCTATAATTTTTTCTTGTAGAAATGCTATGCAAATTTTTTCTATCTATTGTGATTTTCTTATATACTTTTTCTACAAAATCATTTTGCAAATTTTGATGAAATTTTGGCAAAGATACAATTATTTCCTTAAATTCATCTAAAAATTAATTTCCTTGCATATTCTCATACAAATTTTGTTTTATATAAAAAGTTTAATGTTTTTTTTTCAAATATTTAAAAATAAATTATATGAATGTTTTTTATTAGTAGACAAAGGTATAAAACTATAAAAACCCAATAAAGTAAAAATATATATTAATATCTTAAAAGTCAGTTAATTAAGAAAATAATTAATTTTTATATGATATAATCAAATGCTCAAGAGAATTTCTTATAAAATTTGTTACATTTAATAATTTTGACCCTTCCAAATAAAAATTTCAAGCTTCACCACTATATATATATATATATATATATATATATATATATATATATGAAAAGGGATCCATGTACTCTAAAAGCAAGTGTAGACTTACTCCAAATCTTCGTCTTTTATTTCTTTCAGATATAATGGTGCATATCAATTGAGTCTATCATGTCATGTGATTGTCTCTCTTCCTTCTTCACTATTTTTGGTTTGTACTCCATTTACTAAAAGTAAAAGATAGATCGATAGGGGATTACATTAACACACAATTTTCCACCTTTTCTTAACTCCTACTAGCTACATCATCTCACTCTTATAGCAAGACTACACACGGCACACATCCGTGACTCAAAGCAATTAAGAGTTTTTTTTGGGTGTTTTGTTTTTTATTCACCTTGGAATCTTGACTCTAGTTAGCAGTTAAGAGCACATTACACCCACTTTCTTCAACAGCCAATGGAATGTAGTGAGTATGATCAATTTCTTTATTATTTTTTCTTAATTACTCTCTTTTATTCCATCTAATTTTTTGTTTGATCTTTCTTGTAGGTAAAGCCCCTTTCAAAATGTGTCCAATGTGCCTCCTTTTTTGTTTACAATATTTTTGCTTTTGGATTATAATTTTTTGTTTTGATAGATTTATACCATTGCAATTTGGATTTTTAAAGTAATATAATGTGAAATATAACAAATCAGACTAGTATTAAACTGGTGGATTGTTGTCCAATGATATGTATTAAACTTTGGTGAAAGATTTGTGTGCAGGAATGTGTCAATAACAGACTTTGAAAACACTTTGACAAGCTAAAGAAGAGTAGTGAAAACACTTAGTTTTATACTATTTCACTTAATCTGGGCTATGCCCAATTCTCCTTTACCAACTAGTAAAGGGTTCCACTAATCAAACTTGACTACAACAAATATTTTTTTCTGCCACTTTTGGCTTACAAATATTCTCAAGGTCACCATTGACACAACCCCTAGACTCCCCCTAAATCTAAGAACACACAACTGTTATTTAGTCACTAAGTCTCTCTTGGCTTTCACAAACAAAAGTTTGGTTTAGAATTAGAGATTCTTTACAACACTCAAAGAGTGAGTTTACAATGAAATTCTTAATCTCACAACAAAAGTTTGTATAATACAAAGGATGAACCCTCTATAACTCAATGTTTCTCTCTAAAGATGTTGCTCTTTTCTTGATTCACGACTTTTCATTTTTCTATTCTTGTTCCTCAATTTTCTTCGTGTTGCCTTTGTTTTGTTCTTTCTAGAAAACATTTGATACATGAGAAAAAAAGAAGAGGAAGGTTGAAAGATATGTACGTAACTAGTAAAGTAAATAATTATGCACCGTTAGATTTTACAAAAATAAAGGGTAAAGATTGAGAGTAAGTGAATCCCTATATATATATATATATAAAGTAATCAAAATTAATACAATTAATAATTATTTATAATATTTAATCAATTTTTAATATATTAATTTAATATATTATTATTTATTATTGAAAAACATAGTGTGAATTTGGGTTTGCAACAACATAATTCACACATACTACAGGAAAAATGATCATTCATGACAATAATCTTTGGAGAGGGTAAAAAAGAATCACAAATTTGTAACCCTCTCGTATGAAAATATACCTTTGATCGAGGTCGTACCCGAATCAAATAAACATGAAAATGCAGTAACTAGGAAGTGATCCTAGGTCGTTTCCCAACGAGCAGTGACAAACCAAATGTTCATAATATACTTGCAGTAATAGTAACGATTGGGGGGGGGTTTGTTTGTTTTGTGATTAAAGAGCAGAACAAGTAAACTGGAATACGAAATTACTAGTATTAAAAACGGGTTGTTTCCTTTGATTCAGAAGCCATTCTCTTATCCTGGGTTATGGAGAATTCGTCCCTAACAGTCAACCACTTAATCCAACCTTATTTCAATTTACTAAGCGGAAATCAACTTAGGGTTACGTGATTAGGCACCACATACACCAGTTAGCCCTTCGTTCATTAAGCATGAACGTAAGTTAGGCTCAGAGGCAATTAATCGAACATGAAGCGTGCACTGATTAATATTCACGAATTTGGGATAACTGGTGAAGGGAAAACTGCCAGGGAACCACATTTCAAGCGAAACCTCAAAGAGAATTGGGCTTCGTCCTCAAAAGGAAACAACACCAGAAAATCTAGCCTTCCATGGATTCAAACAGAAAACGCAAATGAAACATGAAGCAGAAATGTAAATGAACAAAAACGTAAATGAACAGAAACGTAGATGAAACAGAAACGTAAATGAGAGTAGAAGAAGAAGCAAGAACGAAATTGTAATTATAAACAGAAAACGTAAAATTGCATTACGTGAACAGTAGCATTAAGCAGAAAAATGAAAACCCTAAAACAAAAGCTCTGAATAATGAATAGCATAACAGAATACCTTGCACGAATCTCAAGGCTGCTATTTAAAAAGAGTCACTCAAAGTCACTGGGCCCTATTACAATACTCTGGCCCAAAACGAAATAAACACTGAACAACATAAAATAAAATTGCGAAATTTCCTAATTAGAAATTAACTAAGGTAAGCGCTGCTTAATTTGCCCTCTTCAAGTCCATAACCAAAATCCGGATTAAGCCCAATGTTTCATTAATTCTTGAAATTAGATTAAAAACATCAAATTAGCTAAATGAGCCCAAATAATAAAACTGTCTGATTAATTGACAATTAAGACCAATCAGTAATTAAAATAGTGCAAAAAGGGTTTAGAAAATAGAAGAAAATGATGACACATCAACCTTACACCCATGTAGATATTCATTAAGTAAGGATTCATGTATTTTATGACTATTTGTAAATATTATTGGATATAATTTAAAATATAGAATTTTACAAAAACTAAAATAAAAAAATAAATTTGATATATATATATATATATATATATATATATATATATATATATATAAATTTGCTAATTTTGTTTGGGTTTAAAAATGGTTTTGAAGTAAATTTTATTTTTTAAGTTGAAAAATTAAAAATTTTACTTTATAGTTAATTAAAATAATTTAAGTAATTTCAAATTATAAGTATTTATGAGATACAAATAACTTGCTACCCCTTTTGCCCCCTTGATAACATGGTAGAAAAAATTATTTCATTTATAGCTAAATCCATTAAATTATCCAAATACAATCTACAATAGATTTTACATACACATTAGCATATGTTGGTACAAATTTTTGCGTCACCCTTGTCCATCACTATTATATTATACTTGGAAGTCTATAAAATTGTTATGCAATGTTTTATAACTATGTTTCTAATATTTTGTAAAAAACTTTGAATAATATTTCAATTTATTTACAATTGTGTTTTTAATCAATGTCTTTTTATTTATCATATGTTCATAATTAAAGTGTGAATAACAGATTGATGAGTTATATCAATTATTATTAAGAGGTTCCTACATATTGTTAGATGATTATAAATTTACTACCCAATTAAGGAAATGTACTCTCTCTCCCTAACACTTACATTTTCTTAAACAACTCATTAGAAAGTGGACATAAATCCTCTCAAGGATTTCTTAAGACAAGTAATTCTTATGGAGATGAATACGAATTTAGTATTTGTTAGCCTTTTAAGTTTTATCGCTACATTCACATGCTATAATTTGCATTCTATTATTTTTCATTAATTAATGCTTACTAGAACTTTAGTATTAAGAAGATGAAGCATTTACTTCTCCTAAATCAAAAGTTATTTAAAATGGTATCTTTCTTGAGTAAAAATAAAATCATGTTCACTTGAATTATATGTACATATTATACTTTATTTTGTTTCGTGAAAGAAATTAATAAATTTGGACCTTGCAGGGATGTGATTAACACATAAGTAGTAGTTATTCTTAACTTGAAGCAATTTTCGATTAAATGAACAAGGATTAAATGTTAGTTAAGTCAATTATACGCATGTATTTTGTTGTAATTATTAGGCCAAGTTAAAAGTTACTAGATTTGACTTAGCTTTACCATATGTACTTGGATAGGTATGCATGAAATTGCTCATATAGTGACTAAAGAGTATTGAAAATTAACTACCAAAAAGTTTTCTTAGTTATAATAAATTATGAACTTGAATGAAAATGTAAATAATTCCCAAATGAGGAAATTTTAGTCAACTCCTCACATTTGAAATATTCATATTGGTGATAATATAGTAATATTGATTGATTACTTCAAAAATTTATTAAAGGGTATTGATTATGTCTTTCATATTTCATTGTCACAATCACTATAAAATACACAAAAAATGATGTTATTCTTTGCATTTTATGTTATTTACACATTTATTTTAATTTGCCAAAAGAACTTATATCAAGGTTTGCATAAACATAAGGTAAGTTGATTGCATTTTGTAACGACTGTTGTATGACTGTAATTTTGTCTTTGTTAAATAAACATTGTCCCACCATTATTTCTTTTCATAGCCCCATTGGTAATAACTTTGCACTTCAAGAATAATGTACATTTAACAAGAACTACGTTTGGCTCAAATTGAAGATAATATTAAACTTAATAAATGAATACAAACATAAGAGATGTTATGTAGAAATTTTGAGTTCATTTTTTGGCCAACATTACTCAATTTATAACTCACAAAAAAAGAAACTTATGTAATTAATTGAACAATATTACTTTTATAACAAATAATAAAGAACTTAATCATACTTTAGCAGTTGAATAAAAGTTATGTAGGTACTAGTAGATAGAAAGCAAATTTTGACATTTCAAACTTCTCGTAGAACTCTTCATCAAATAAATATACCTAGATTCATAACAAAGTACATTGACTTGTTAAGCAAGAAAAGAATGAATGCCTATATCTTATATATAACAAAAGTTCGAAGACAATTATTTCATTTATGGGTGTTTCATATTGATCCTCCAACAACAAGAAAAAACAAGGTGGAAATGTTAGCAAACTTTATTGCAAGTTTAACACAATACCTCCCTTTTGGTCAAATCAATTCCAGTGATTGGATTAGCGAAACCACAACCCACATTCCAATCCTTCCAAGACTCAGTTCGAAAAACTCTCTAATAGAATCATAGTCCATAATCAAACCAATATAAAAATAATACACACTAAGTATACAATTTACAAAGCTTCTAACATGATATGCTTAAGAAACTATGGGGAATTAAAAGTCATTCAATAAAAAGTATTTTGTAAGCCATAATAAAAAAAATAATGTATTATCCATCCATTTGATGAGCCATTTTGTTTGAGAGGTTGAAGTGCAATTTTTGTAGCATTTATGAAACTGTTGCACTGGAAGGTATAGTTCAACGACCTAGTTTTGGTTCTCAATGTGATGATGACCATTGAGATTGAATTGCTTAACATTCTATTCTTGTTTGCATTTGTTGTGGCTGTTGCCCATAACCAAATTTGGAGTATGAAGGCAAATATGTTGAACACCATTGGGAGGAATCATCATTTCTATGTCTTTTAAGGTTGTGTAGTGGATGCTTCTTCTTTTCCTCTCTTTCTTTGACACATTATTGTTTTTGGGCATGACTAGCAACTTAAGTTTGAGTTTTTATTTGAACAACATATTTTGAAATGTTCTTCCAATTCCCCTAATTGTATTTTTCAAACAAAATTAGAAATAATCTATTAAAGAAAACAAATGTAAGAGGAAATACATATTCAAATGAAAAAAATGTGTTAAGAATAACAATCAAAATTCTGAAAATCAGAGTAAACACACACACACACAAACATGCAATTTAACGAGATTTGACATGTGTATTTACATCCTCAGGTTACATTAGCATTTATTTATCATAAAATAAAAATAATACAAATTTATTATGTAACCCATGTATCATACCGTAGGAGTTCACCCCCTTCATCCCCAACCTACATCATAACCCAGGTGATTCAAGCCCAAGTAACAAATGCTTACGTTTTTCTCCACTACATTCCAACATCTATCCCATAGAATATGAGTCATGCAACACAATGAAAAATCAAATATTAAAACAAATTGATTTAAATAATATTAAAAGTTTCATTGAGAGGTACATGCATTCTTTTTTAGTCCAATGTTTATATTTGTTGAGTTGAACCAACATGGATGGGTCATTTGAATTATTCAATAACTTGATGTTGTTTGACTTAGTATGAGTGGCGTCCAATACCTAACCAAACTCAATGTTATTGAACAATCTCTCCTTGGACAACACTTGCATGTCGTCCTTGAACAACTCATCTACATAGTGATAGACGTTGTCATCATTGAATATTATATTGTTCAAATTATTCTATTGCGGAGGCACACTATACATTTTTTTAATTCTTTCTTTCTTTCTTTTGCTGTTGTGGTTTCTTTCAGAAATTGAATTGTATATGTTTTTCATTTCCTTAATCTATACTTTTATACAGTAAGTTATGAATTTAATTTGTTTCAAAATTTGGCGTCAAAATACTTCGTTGATGCATTATAATATCCCTTTAATATTTTCTTACGTTTAATCTTAACTCAACCGATATTAACTAAACTCAGAATAATAAAAGTAGAGACATTATTAGATCACATTCAATGATTTTGCACAATTATGGTATTCTTGACAAAAATCATATAAATTCTAATAATCAGTGTGAATAGATGAAGGATATTTGTGCCAATCAAGATTAATTAAAATTTAGTTTCCAATCATTATAAAAAAAATTAATTTAAATTTATGGTTCAATTTAATTTCAAAATATGTAAGATTATATAATATCATTATGGTTCTTAGTCGATTCACGTTCAATATTTTGCACCATTAAGGCATTCTTGACAAAATTTATGGAAATTCTAATAATCAGTGCATATAGATAAAATATTTGTGTCAATTAAGATTAATTAAGGGTTTCAAAATATTATGTAGTTATGTTATACATTAAAAAATACTATACTAAAATTATAATTATGTTAAAGAATATTACATTAAAGATACATATACACTTGTTGTACAAAACTTTAATTAATATAGTCAATATATATATATATATATATATATATATATATATATATATATATATATATATATATATATATATAACCTATCGGACATGGGTAAGGGAAAATAATATGCTACAATTATGTAGGTACAGGTATTCTTGATAGTATCTGTTAAGAGCAAACTAAAGAGTTTAATCGAATTTACTCAATTGAATTGGAAGGTAATTGATCTATATGCAGATTATTACTTTCAATTTGTGTTTTGGAATAGATTTTTATTTTAAGAAATTGACGAGTTTTTTTTTAACAATGATATAGGATGGATTGTAAAAACAACTCAATATATAATCTATGGTTCAAATGTTTTTGTATAAGAATGAATCCAAAAAAGGTATTTAAATTTATATGGTTTAATCACATGTTTTTCATAATAAATTTTTTTATTCTTGTTTTCATATTAAACAATATTAAAAATTATTCTTTTATAGTTGATAATTCTTTAGGATGATACCAAAAATATTGTCAACTCAAGTGGATGACAACATTGAGGAAATTTTCATATTTTACTTTATAAATAATTTATAATGTCAATTTTTATAATTAATTCTTAAGCATTTAACATTGTGTACCATGTTAATTTAGATGACAATGAGACAATCAAAAAAGCAAATTCATCAAAAGCAAAAGCAAATAATGTTGTATTGTATAACCTTATATTTTACGTAGCATATGTCTAGGGGTTAAAATGAGTCAAGCGGAGCCAAGCTCTTGAAACTTGGGCTTGGCTTGTGAAGAAAATTGATGACTAACACTTGACTCATATATTTAATCCCGCTTAATTGAAACCTTGAGTTTGACTCGTTAAAAAATATTAAGCTTGAGCTTGACTTGTATAGTTCATTTATAACTTGATTACTTTTGTTTTTATGAAAATTTTCTTAAATTATTTTTTAATTTTATATGGCATTTAGTAATTATTTTAATACTGGATAATTAAAAAAATGAGCTTAACATATGATATGTTAAATTAAATTTTTTAATTTAAAATGTACTAGATAATTAATTTAATGTTGTTTTAAGAGGCAAAAACACTTTTACTAATGAATTTTCTTATGGACCGCAAGGTGTGGCCACACCAAAACATTATAACCATAAGATAAGGCATTAAACTCAAGCTTTAACTAAGTTTTTAGTCCTTGAACTTTTTTGAAATTCGATTTTTAGTTCCTAAATAAAAATTTGACCGATCAAGGTCTTTCAACTTTTTTTCATTAAGATTTTTAGTTCCTAAACAAGTTTCAAACTCCTCCACAATGGTGAGTGGATGCTCAGGCATAAGCACCCAATGGGCAACTCCCTTTCTCATCTTTTCATGATCATAATTGGCACTTGACTTCAATAAGAAATGAATTTGTGCATCATAATTAGATTCACCATAATTTAAGGTCTTTTGTTTCAAATTAAATTTATCACAATTCCCTAAATGTCTCTTTGAATGTGTGGTTGTTCCACCCTCCTTGTAGCATAGTTTCTCCCTATAATGTACACAAACAACTTTTAATGTCTCATTTGATAACTTAATCTCATTGAACTCTTTCCAAACATTTGAAGTTTTTTGCGTTTTTCTTTTTATGACTTCAATACCATCCTCCTTTTTTACATTAGATGGTTATGTTTCATTGATATCAGGTTTGGTTTCCATGTTTGAAACAATATCAAAACATGAATTAGAATGATAAAATATCATAAGAGAAGTGTAATAAAACAATAGGGAGGAGTAAAGATATTTAATTTACAACCAAATTAGAGACAAAAGATTCAAACATACAGTTGAAAACAAAAATCCGAAGCTAAATTATTTTGTTAATGGTATTGCATGGCAAGACCTTTTTTGGATTATATGGAAAAAAAATTAAACACTCTCAAAAGACAATACTCTTCTGAAAATAAAAGAAACATAGTTGAATGCTTGTGTAAAAATTATTTTTACCAAAAGTAAAAAATGCTTCAACTTTTCTTTTCAGTTTCCACACACACAGAAACTTTTCATGAAAATAAAAGTTTTTTTTAGAAACATATTGTAGTAAAACTCCTAAACCGTTTCATTAAAAAATGGACAACTATACCAATTAACAATATTAATCACAGTAAAAAAAACAAAGAAAAACTAACATACTTGAAGATGATTGTTGTCTTGCACAAGAGTGGTCTGTCATATTTGAATATTTGAATACTAGAATGCGAAACAATGAGTGAAGGAATTTGAAGCACCAGAGATTGAATTTGAATGTGATGTAGAAGAGTGGTCCCCTAGGCTTCTAGAAAGTAAGTTTTTTGCAGTGAAATTTTAATTTGAAACAAAGCTTTGAAAGTGAAAAACTTGCTTTTGAAATGGAAGAGTCTTTTGAAAAAATTCTGAGTTACGGTACAAAAGAAAAGTCATTGGGAAATGTCAAAGTAATTAAAATGTTATTTACTTTTTAATTTAATCTTATCTGTTGTTTTTTTGGCTTAATGTCACTTTTGGTCCTTTAAGTTTACTTTTAGTTTTATTTTGATACATTATGTTTAAAAAGTTTCATTTGGTACAATATGTTTTCAAATTAATATATTTTGATCCTTTTCATGGTTTGACGTTAACGAACATTAGTAATTGCATGTGTCTGTTAAGTTGTCTCATTGGTCTTTGCACCATCTACACTCGTGTTGCTGATGTAAATTTGTTTTTCTTATTTGAATTTGAACATTATGTTTTGACCATTGTAGTTGTGGGCTTCATCTGCTACAAATGGGTTATTCTTCTTCCTCAAATTAGTTCTTGCTCTTCATCTTCTTTAAAAGGGTCTTTTCTTGTACCCTAAATTTGAGTTTAAGTTTCGTGTATAAATTGGGGGATGTAATTTGATCTTCTTCTTCATATTCTCTTATTTAGAGTTTTGTATTTAGGAGTATTTGGGTTTAGGGTGAAATTGGTGTTCTTTTTTAGTCAAATTGGTACTATATTTAGGGGTATATGGGTTTAGGGTATATGGGTTTTGTCTACTTGGAATGTAATTTGGCAATGTATTAAGGTGGGTTTGATTGGATTTAGAATGTTTTGGTTTCATTTTGAATTGTATTATTTTGGTTTGTACTTTTGATGTTTTGAATGCACTCTACCTCTAAACTAATTTCATACTTTTGGAAGAAAATATCCTTTGATGATCTATTAAATTGAATGAAAAGATGCGATAGAGTGTTTATAATTCCTAGGAATTCATAGTATTATTGTGGATGCTTTCTGAAACTTAATGGACCAAAACATAATCATTGAAAAACTTAATTTATCAAATTGAATCTTGTTTTCAAAGTTAATGAACTAAAATGAAACCCCGAACATGGGTGTATACATTAAGGGATGTGTATAAGCAATCCAAGATTTTTCAAGATCATCACAAAACTATAAATAATCCAAGTATAAGCAATCTAATCTATAATTTCCATAAGGTATCCAATTTGAAATCTAGAATAAGCCATGTACAATTTGCTTAAAGTCTTCTATTCCATAACATAACATTAAGTGATAAAAATAAGTCATAAAGTCATTTTGAGATAAGTGTGATAGTAAGGATGCTAAGTCAATGCACTTTACAAAATGTAAATAGATACAGGATAATTCACTTCACATAAGTGATTCTGAAAAAATAGCAAAGTTTGGGATATAAATGATTCCAAGACAATTCATTGATTTGAAAACACATCAAAGTCTTTGTTTCTTCCTTTTTGTTTGGAGTTTTGGTTTGAATGGGTTTTTGGTTGGTGCAACTTGTTGGGTTTGCGATTAGGGGTTTATAGCTTATTGGGATTGGGTTTCAACTTGGGATGATGCAACTTGTTGGGTTTGGGCTTGGGCTTGGGATGATGCATCTTGTTGGGATTGGGGGTTTGCAGCTTGTGGGGTTTAGGTTTGGGCTAGGGATGGTGTAGGTAAAAGACAAATTCTTTGGTTGTGGTTTGGTTGTCCAGACCTTGAACATTTTTGTTGCATTCCTCTCCTAGATACTTTGCTTGTTGTGCTTGAAGTTTTTTCAACCTCTTTCCTCCTTGATTTTTTAGGTCTGCCAGACCTTTTCCTAACTAGAGGAGCTTTCACATCTGTGTAGGGAGTTTTCTTCCATTGGTTCTCACCTAATGTTGGGTAGATGGTTGGCTGGTGGACGGCTTGATAATGTGGTTTTTTGTAATAATTTTGGGATGAAATCTTAAGGGTTCATGTATCTCATGCATGTACACATTGTATGTCTGTAAGCATCTATGTCCTACAAGCACACTTCTTCAAAGAAAGATTGGTTGTGAATCTTTCACTCAAGGCATTAATGTGTCTTACTTCAAAATGATCTAGAGCAGTCATCCTGCTTATAACTTATAAGTTTTCAATAATCTATATTCGAAAAACAATAAATACATAACAAAAACACATAGAAACAAATCTAGTTAACCAATATTGTGTGTTAGTAGACTCAAAATCCAACCTCTTCTTTATCTTGGGTAAGACACTACCTTCCCAAGCAAGTACTTTCTGTCTATTTGAAGAGCACCTTTCCATTAAGTATATCATTATATTATCACACATGGTTACAATAGATTTGTGCGTATCGTCCATAATTACACTGTTAAATGGCTCATACATGTTATTCAATGACATGTCAATCTTTGCATCTTACGTAAATTGAGACTTACTCCAGTGTCTTGGGCGGATTTGCATCAAATACCTGCAACAACAATTAAAACATAATTATCAGTGTATTCATAACCAATTAAAACATAAGTATTAGTGACTTTGGGTGCAGTGTAGACTTAAAAGCTTCTTCATTTTCCTTTTTCAGCTTTAGCATGTTCATTTCCTAGGTTTCAGGGTATATGTCTTTGCCACACGTCCATAACTTTTTCTTCAACTTTAAACCAGTGAATTGCTTTTTGAAATTGTTGTACATGTGCCTCAAACAAGATCTTTGTGCTAACTTTGGTAGTTTTCTCTCAATAAGATTACAAAGACTCTAACAATATACACAAATTGTTAGTACCAAAATGAAACAACTTAACAAATTTAATGTACCAAAATGAAACAACTTAGGAAACATAATGTACCAAACTGAAACAACTCAACAAACTTAATGTACCGAAATGATACCCAACATCAGTTTCTGTAGCAATATCAAACATGACACAAATTCAAGAAAACACATGCAAGAGAAAAAATAGAGTAAGGATAATGGTTTGGTTAACCTTTTGCTGGTCTTAAATTATGGTGTAAGTATTCTCAAAATGCTCTATACCACCAAGATCTATAATCAACAAGTCTAGGAACCACTCCTATGATTGCGTGTTTTCTCCCTCAATCACGACAAATGCAACAAGCAACATTTGACCATTAGGATCTCTACCTATAATTGCTAAAATCTTCCCCCCATAATAACCCTTCAAGGAAACACCTATTCACACCAATTATGGGTTTGCACATCTTGAAACTATCCAAGCAAGCCTAAAAGCATACGTATATCCTACGAAAATCGTTGTCTTACACCTCAACAACATAAGTCTTTGTGGTTAAGATAATTGTGGAACCTTCATTAGATTTCAATAATTCATGGCAGTAATCATGTAATCTTGTAAATTGTTCCTTGAAAGAGCCTTAAACCAAATCTTTTGTAGCAAGCCTAGCCCTGAATGCTTTCGTTCTAGTGATGCCAACATTCCATTGTTCATGAACCCTGTTTCTAATATCTTGCAGACTTATGTTAGGATTCTCTCTCAATCCTTGAAACAATCTTTTGCTTAACCAACTTGACGTAAGCAACCTAATATTATATTCTCTAGAACAAGTATGTTCATCATGGCATGTCCTTAACTGTCATGTTTCCTCATCCCTAATCTTTGCATACTAAGCATTCCGAAGACAACTAGGCGTATAGATCATCTTCATTCTTCCTTTATCATTTCTATCAATCTTCAAATCTCTCCTAGAGTGAACTGCATATGTTATCATTGCATCTTTGAAGTCATATTTTGTTTCTAATAATAATCCAACCTTCACTTGTAGTCATGCATGCTAAATTGAGGAACAAAAAGGGAAAACTTTTCTTTCTCGCTTGCACCACCCTTCCCATCTGACTCTGACACACTTTCCAAAACTTCAAAGCAATACTCATTATCATTATCATCGTTTTGAGCAACACTTTTCCTTTTTGCGGGACATCTTCAATTTGCTTCCTTAAGGTTTACAAATTCCTCATCAAATTCTTTAGCATCATTGGTTTCTTCTTCTAAATCATTGAAAACAATGTTGTTGAAATCATCCAAATTTTATGCATTTGGTTGATCAACAATTGCAACAAATTGTATAGTATAACGCACATAAGAACTATGAACATTCTTACCACTTAGCCTAACTCTAGCAATTTGCTTCACCCTTTGCATAATTGGATTGGCTGGAGTAGCCCTTGGATGACCTATTTTCTTCTTTGATCCATAAACCGATAGTCGCTCACTTTGTCTTTATGGTTGTTGACTTGGAATTTCTGGTTTTAGAGGTTGGGAACTTTGTATAATAGGTTGTGGAGTTAGTACTTGATATTGTTCACTTGGTACAAATGTTGTGCTTGTTATTATAGGGTTTGAACTTGCAATGTGGGACTTTGAAATTGGTACTTGAGGTTGTGAACTTTGTTCAAATTGATGGTGCACTTCAACATTAGGTTTTGAACTCGCAATGTGATCACCAATTGCATGCTCAACATCTGCAAACAAGTATTCAAACCACAACCATAATTAAAACCACTTGAAATTAACTCGATGAACATAAATGAATTAATCAAACAAAATCATACAAAAATGCTCATTAGTGGTTGCATCTTGTAGATCATCATGAAAACAACTTGGAAGAAAATTGAGAACCTCAGCCTTTTCCATAGGATGGTCAATATAAAGGTGAACAATTCCCTGACTAGCTACAATATTCTCCATCTCTAGAGCACATTTATCATCAATAAATTCTTTCAAACCAAACATTCAGATCCTCCCCACCACAATGATATCATAGCACAACTTCTTTAGCATAATCCAGTTGTTTCAACAACCACAAAATCTCAAAATATGACCATTTATCCTCAATGGAATCCCAACAAGATTCAACGCCCTTACACTTTAGACAATCACCATCCCTGATGAATTTACCACCAAGGTGCACCATACATTTGAAATGAGCATACATAGTGAATGCCACAAAATCTAAACTACAAATATTGAAACAAAAAATGGTCACAAAGCCATCCAATCACAAGTATAATATGATCACAAACACATATATCATACTAGTATTTTATATTAAAAATAACATTAAGCCTATTTTTTAATTTAACTCAAAAAAGATAAAAGTAAACAAAAGATATTTTTAATATAAAATACTAGTATTAGTAAAAAAAATTATTAGTATAAGATTAAATAAAACTATTATATTGGGTCGAACCATTGACTTTGATACCAATTGTTATGCAATCAAGGAAAATAAACATCGAGAAGATTTATACCGATGAGAATGAACAACCACATAATATGATCATAAACACATATATCACACTGTAAACTAACCTAGAAAACCCAAAAAATCCTCCCCTTAATAGGCGACACAAAAAACACAAACCCTAAAACAAAGAATTCAGCAACAACCAACAAAGAACATGGAAACCCATTATGTATTTCACATTTTTAAGAACAGAGCACAACTATCAAATGAAAAGAATAGCAAAACAAGAACAACATACCTTTGTCTATGACAGTGACAAGGATGACAATGGGGGCAATGATGAGGACGATGATGACAACAAGCAATGCCGACAACAATCCAGTGATTGTTGATGCCCTTTCTCTTTGAAACTGAAACATCACCAATGAGTTTCCCTCTTTCTTTTTCCTTCACGTTACAATGTCAATAACCCTTCCAATGGGTTTCTTATTTTGCAAGTGTTGGCCAAAAAGAGACAACCATTAAAATGACATCGTTTTAATATGCTAGCCACATCATCATCCCACTTAACAAGTAATGGATAGGTCATACCACTCTATTAAGTCTTTAAACGTTTCTGAGTAAAAGGACCAAAATATGCTAATTTGAAAACATAATGTACCAAAATGAAACTTTTTAAACATAATATACCAAAATGAAACTAAAAGTAAACTTAATGGACCAAAAATAACATTAAGCCTATTTTTTAATTTAACTCAAAAAATGATAAATGTAAACAAAAGATATTTTTAATATAAAATACTAGTATTAGTCAAAAAAATTTATTAGTATAAGATTAAATAAAATTATTATATTGGGTCGAACCATTGACTTTGGTACCAATTGTTATGCAATCAAGGAAAATAAACATCGAGAAGATTTATACCAATGGGAATGAACAACCATATAAATGAACTTGACACCACACTTTAATCCAAATCCTTAAGGGTCAAATTTATGGGTCTTGCTTTCACTTATATGATGCTTAACCTTCTCATTCATACACGATATGAGACTTGTAACATCCTAATTTTCGTAAACTAGATTAAAAAAAAGATTGTTATTTATAAATAAATAGAGTTTTTAAAAAAATGATGAGATTTTATAAATAAATAAATAAGAGGATATAATTATTAATTAAAATAATGATTTGAGAGAAAATAAAAAGGGTATTTTATTTATTTGTTTGATTGAGAATAAAATAAAGTTTGTTTTTATAAAATAATAAATAAATAAATAGAGTAAATAATAGGTCGTAAATGCCCCTAGTTATAAATAATAACATGCTAGGTCAGTTTTCAGACTGACTCCTCATTCTCCTCTGCCTCACAATTTCGTTTCTTCTCTCTTCTTCCAAAATCCTCTCTTTTTCCCGCAGGTCACCTAACCTGTCTCAGAAAAATGACGATCTCGGACTCATTCACCGTTGGATCTTCGTGAAACTTGAGCACTACGTTCGCAGACCAATTCCGAGCATTCTCACCGTTGGGAATTTTAATATCATGTTTGAGCTAAGAGAAATACCTTTCGCATTGTAGCCTTTTCCTTTCCCACAAAAACCCAAAACGGTCTCAGTAAAATTATGATCCCGGTTTCGTTAACCGTTGGATGTTCATGAAATTTAGATATGTTGTTAGAAATTTAATTTCGCACAATTACACCGTTGGGATTTGCGAGATAATATTCGTGGAGGGAGAAAAAGGAATCGCATGAAGACAGTACAAGTGGAGGCTTCAATCTCTTCTCCGTCTCTCTGACGTTTGGGAATTCTATCGGAGCAGTCGGGGGAATAACTGGAGAGATCTCAGGGAACCGCTAGAGATGCTGCTATCGCTGGCTGAAGACACGTGAGTCTGCTTAGAGGTAAGGGATGAGTCCGCTTAGAGGTAAGGGATGAGTTATTCACAATTGGGAATTAGTGAGAACATGTGTAAGGATCCTTAGAGATATCAATTGGAATGAGTTTTGGGGTGTTTTTGAAATTTTCATTTTATCCTTATAATTATTACAATGAATTATATATCTTTGATAGACCAATTGTTGTGAAATTGATATGCTATTGTGTTGAGCGTAAACCCTATAAATTGAATACTTTTTTCTAATTAATATGAATTGATGAAATAAAAGAGAAATTTAGAGAGAGATATTGATTTTGTATTTTCTCTTTTTCTTGTTGTTTAGGTTTTTATATATAATTTTAAAAAAAATTAATATCATAATTGAAATTGATCAAAGTGCTCATATAATTATTTAGAATTTGTGCATTGAAATCTTACTTTGTAATTTGTGATTCAATATGACCTATGCTAGTTTATATATATATATATATATATATATATATATATATATATATATATATATATATATATAGAGAGAGAGAGAGAGAGAGAGAGAGAGAGAGAGAGATAGTTATTTATATTAATAATTTATGTAAATAATATTGTAGAGTGTTATAGTATGATTCCAAAAATTATTAAGTGTTGGAGTTTGAGGATATTATGGTTAAATTTGATGAACATGTGTATGTTGTACCTTATGAATATCATTAGGAATGTTATGAGATGGTTGATGTGATGTTATGAGATGTTAAAGCGTGGACATGATGTTCGATTGTAAATAAGTGGATGTGTTTAACACTTGATGTTACATTAATTATATCGTGAGCTATGAATTATACAATAACCCGACCAGTGTTTATGCGCAGTGTTAAAGAGAAAGTGTAGGTTCCTAGTTAGGAACCAGTGTTAAATTGTAGCGCAATTGTGTTAAACATGTTGAAACATGAGTGTGAGGTCGTGGTATTGTATAATTCATGAGCAGTGCTTATAAATGAAATATGTGATGAATTGTGGAATAATATGTTGCCTTAAGATTATAATATTGTTATTGAGATTGAGTAAAAGTGTAAAGTAGAACATGTGTTGAATTGTGAGATACGTGAAAACATGTGATTGTGGATTGTGACATTATGAGATGTGAAATTGTGAATGAGTTTTGGTTGTGAATAAGGGTGTGATTAACTCTTGAGGTGACATTATTTGTGTTGTAAGCTGTGAATTGTACAATAACCCGACCAGTGTTATCTTGAGAAAAGTGTAAATGCGCAGTGTTAAAGAGAAAGTATAGGTTTCCTATTTAGGAACCAGTGTTAAAGAGAAAGTGTAGGTTCCTATTTAGGAACCAGTGTTAAATTGTAGCGCAATATGTTGTACGTGTTTAAGACACGAGTGTGAGGTCGTGGGTATTGTATAATTCACTAGCAGTGTCTGTGTGCTAAAATGATTTTAGGGGTTGTACCTGAATCAGGAGGGAGAGGCCCCGACAGACTCTTCGGAGTGTAGGCCTTGGGGGTCACCGGGTTTGAGTGCTCCTTTAAGCCTATGCTGATCCCATATGGTTGGAGCATTCTTGCAAAACATCGTGATCCTGACGTGTCTCCCTATGATCTTACTTAGTGAGAGTGACCTGACAAACCCATTGTGTGGTGTGTCTTGTTATGTACTCCTAAGCGCCCCAAGATGGTTTTTCACTGACATGGTACCACATTGCATATAGGCTTGAGTCTTAGCATAACTGTCTCATGCGCTTGTTAATTGTTTATTATGAAATTGAGGTGTTATTATGTCTTGATCAGAGCGTGTGATTCTTGTGTAATGTAATTAATGATTGAAAAGTGTGATTGATTGATGAAAAGTGAATTTTGAATGACAAAGTGGTGGAATTACGTGAATTACGTGTAAGTAAGTTTTATTTGGTTTATATGATATGTATATCTAGTTGTCTTGTTTCTCTATTAGTTAGGAATGTGATAACTCACTCCCGGTTTGTTGTTTGTGTTTGGATCCTGTGATGATCTTGAACTCTGTGTTCAGGGGAGCAGATGACTAGGTGAACTGCTTTAAGGAATATTGTGCTGAAGGACGTCAAGACACAATGCTCTGATAGGATGTGACATTGGGGTATAGAGTTTTATATTAATTGTATGAAGTCTCAGACGGCCTTGTTCGAGCCGATGACTTTATTATTTATTTGGACAAGTTTGAATGTGATGTAAAAGAAAGTGATTGTGAACCTTTTATCCCTTTGGAAGGCTTGTATTTAAAAATGTTTTTAAAAAAATACTTTTAATTAATATTTGAATTTTTATTCCTTGTTAGTATATATGTGAGGGGTAGAGGGTGTCACAAGACTTCACCTTACACTTATACTCTAATAATAATGCAATAAATATTAATAGCACTATTAAAAGAATGTAAACATATACTAATAAAAAATTATCAAAACTAAAATTAATACATACGTTAGTACATAATAAGAGGAAATATTACAATAAGTCATATTTAACACAATAAAATACGATAACTTAATAGAAATGTGGGCATACAGGAGCGATAACGCCTGTGTTTTCACTAGTAATAAAAAATATAATTTCACCAAAATAAACGATAATGACCCGTCACCATTACATAGAACTAGAAACTATCTCAAGTGAAAGATTTTATTTTAATTCATTTAAAACTTTCTATTAATTTAATTATGAAAATACTAATAAAATTTTCTCATTTCAAAGGTTAAAAGGTAAAACACATTATACCAAGATAAAACATTACATGATATATCTACACCACTAAAAATACCATGTGTCTTATGGCATTCCAACACAAACATGATCATATACAACATCATATCGGCTCTATAAAGATAAGCTACATAGACTCTGAGCCAATCAACACTATATATGACGTTAAAAGGAAACAAAAGATATAACACGTATTAACGTCCAAATATGCATATACATGAAGTCTCCAAATACATAGACCACCTCCTATTCATCTGCTCTCCACATACGTTGGATATGAGATCATGATAGGCACGAATTACAAGTGAAACATTGCAAGGGTAAACTTACAAAATAAAACAAACATGCAAAAATAGCATACAACTTAAAAATTAAGCATAAACAAGCACCATCATATACATATAGAATATAATATTAAAAAATTATACTTGAGCCATAAATCTTAGAAATTCATATAATAGATCATCCAATAATAATCATCTACAATCAATTCTTTCATTTTTCAATTAATGTTTTTTTAAAATTTATAGAAGTTTTAAAGAAGAGTAATACTATTGGTCCCAATCAAATTGCTCTGGACCTCTATCAACCAAGAGCAAATATGAAAGCCTTACAAATTTCTCCCTGCACCTCCTTTTACTTTATAATTTTCAAAAGGTTTAATTATTTTTTAGTCCTTGCAATATAACTTTTTTTTTGTTTTTAGTTCTTAAAAATAATTTTTTATTTTTAGTCCTTGCAATTTTTTTGTTTTGTTTTGCGCCCTTATAACACTTTGGATAACGTTTTTTTATTGTTCAAAGTGCTATCTAAAGTGCTTTAAGGACTAAAAACAAAAAAATAATTTTGCAAGGATGATAGCAAAAAAAAGAAGCTAAATTGAAAAGACAAAAAAAATATTTAAACCTTTTTAAAATTCACAATTTGTCATCATTCCTTTATAATTTCTTATCTGAACCTCATTCTTCACTTCTCATGTGCCTTTGTGTAGCTCTCCCTCCATGGCTCTGTTTTAGGTATTGATGGAGCTTGTAGACCTAGGATCTTCTTCATCAATGGATTCCTTTGCTTCTTGGAAGATGAATGACATCAGAGTGGAGAATGAAGAGAGAGAGGAGATGCCACTTCAAGGAGAAGATGAGTCTAGAAGAAGTTCACCACCATAGGAGGCCATGGATAAGAGCTTGTAGGAAGAAATAGATTAATGAAGGGAGAGGAAGAGAAGAACATGAAATTTTGTGTTCTAAAAGAACTCTGAAATCTGAAGTTTAATTTTCAAATGATCAAAGTTGAAAAAATGCTCACACATGACCTCTATTTATAGCCCAAATGTCACACAAAATTGAAGGAAAATTTGAATTTCAATTCAAATTTCACTTGAATTTGAAATTGAATTTGTGGAACCAAATTTTGGAGCCAAAATTTCACTAAACTAATCCAAGATCAATTCCAATATTTTTCACTAAGGGTGTGCTTAGGTGTCATGAGACATGTAAAGCATGAAGGACCTGCACAAAGTGTGACTATATGATGTGACAATAGGGTGTAGTAAGCAAATGCTCACCTCTCCCCCTAAAATTTAATTGGCTTGGGCTTCTACCAATTCAATTAAATTTATTTCCCAACACATACATCAAATATTCACTTAGTGCATGTGAAATTACAAAACTACCCCTAATATAAAAACTAGTCTAGGTGCCCTAAAATACAAGGGCTGAAAAATCCTATATTTCTAGAGTACCCTACCTACATTGTGGAGCCCTAAATATAATGATCAAATATAATGACATCCTAATCTAATATGTACAAAGATAATTGGACCCAACCTTGGCCCATGTGCTCAGAAATCTACCCCAAGGTTCATGAGAACCCTAGGGCCTTCTTCAACAGCTCTAGCCCAATCCTCTTGGAGCCTCTTGCTCATGACTCTAGTGACTGGTCCCTTCCTAGGGAGGATTGTATCAGACATGGTCTGATTCAGTGGAATGAATGGAATGGAGTAACATAGAGAACAAATATTTGAATTAAAATAGAGTAAAAAAAGTGTGAGATCCACACTAAATAGTGAATTTTTCTCTTCAATTTCTCTCCCTTTCCTAGCAAACCAAACTCATGCTTATTCCAAAAGGCATGGGTGCATACGTTACTAAATCTGATGTTTGAGATAATAAAGAAATTATAAATACCCATTTTGGTCCTAAAAGATGATAAGTTCAAATTTAGTCATTAAATGTGCAAAAAGTATAACAATTTGATCCTATCATTAAATTTGTGAGACCATTTTGTCATTAAGTTGTAATGCTAAAGAATTAATTTGATAATAAATTATATTTTTCAAGGACCAATTGATATTAAGTTGCAAAGTTCAGGATTCAATTTGTCATTAAATTATCTGCAAGATCAATTTTTTGCACTTTTTGCACATCAAATGACTAAATTTGATTTTTGCATTTTTGAGGGACCAATCTATCACCCCCTCATACTTGCAAGGACCAAAATAAATATTTATCCTAAAAAAACTTAAAACTATCTGAGGGTATTTCCGGACTTTTGATTAATTTTAAAACTAAAATATGGGGTGCAGGAAGCAATACCCTAAAAACTTGCACGAACGAACCCCTTACCTTAAACCCTGTCCCTCTTCTCTGTGTCCACTTCGTATTTAGCTTCCTGCCGCCTACCACTTCTTCGGCTGCCTCACATAATCCGCACAGCACACTCTCTTCCATCATACGCCGCCGTTTTCACCCTCACTCTCTCTGGTCTCTCTCTCTCTCTCTCTTTATCTATTTGAATTTCGAGGTTTTTTGATGTCTGATCCCAACACTAAGATTGCATATGTAATATGCGTGTTATTATTATTATTATTGTTATTGATTGTTACTTTCTTGTTTTTTAGTGCGTCTAGATTGATTCTCTGTTAATATAAATGGGAAAGTTGGGAAAGAAGGCAAGGAAGTTTGCGAAAAAGAATTTGCAGTCTGTTTTGAGGAACAAAAGGAAGTTAAATTCCAAGTTCAAAAGGAAAGCTTCAAAAAGTAAGGAATTTTATATAATTACTTTCGTGCTGTCTTTCGTATATTAGTTTAACTCTCTTCTGTTTATTTATCCCTACTTGCTTATTGTACTTATTAGGATTTTGATTTTTTTTAATCTATTTTAGTGGTTTTATAGTCTCTGAAGTTGTAAATATATTTTTAGAAATTATGGAAAATGCCCACTTAGCTTCTTGAATTTAGATCTAGGGAGGTAAATATTCCTTAATATAATTTTGAGAAATTCTTGTTTGGATATGTCCCAGACCGCACCATGAATGAAGGCAGGAAGTAGATAGCCAAGTACTTGAGTTTAAAAAATCTAGATTCCCAACCTTTTTAAAGGATACAGGATTGAAATGATTAACTATATTTTTGGTTTACTTCTGTTGGAATGCATCTGTACACAAGTACTATTTCTCATATTTTATGGTTTGCTCTTCATCTATTTTTCATCTTTTTGATTATTTTTTTGTTCAGTGCCAGTTTTTCTTTTTCTTTCTACTTGTTAGAATTTAGAAAGCCTTAATTTTTATGAGCTTAGTCAATCACCTAGCTTTTATTCTTGTGGGAGTGCCTCTCCTGTACACAAGATTATTTATTTATTTATTTATGTGCTGGACTAATTGAAACTAGATATGTTTGACAAATATTTCATGTTGGGGCTGAAATTGGGAAATGTAAATCAGATGCATCATGTTTGTATTGGTCCAGTGTATGGAGTGATACACCATGTGACAGCAATTTTTTTTCTGTTGCCTGTTGAAGGGAATTGAGAAAGAGCCATATGTGCTGGGAAATATAAAAACTGACCAAATAATACTATTGTTTAGTCTTTATTTGATTATTTCTTTTTACTCAGTCTTGTAATGAATGGCTTACACGCAGTGTTCTCAATTGAGAATGGCAGCATGGAAGAATTGGCTTAGATTTATGTTAGATATAGATAGATAGATAGACTAAGTTTCAGATTCTAAATTCAAAATGGAGAGAGGAATATGCAGATCTTAATTGAAAAGAAAGAAGAAAAATACTAACAACAAGGTAATTGAAGGTTGGAACTGGGTGAGTGGGTGAGTTAAAGGACTTAAGTTGGAAGGTTAAAGGGTGGAATAAAAGAAAATCAGTGGATGGATAATGGATGGCAGGTAATGGGCCTGTGGGTTCAGTTGGGTGGCTTGCGAAATAAAATGAAGAGAGTGGATGGATAGCTTTTTTTGCAGTTCACAGAGACAGTAATGTTTTTTGCAGCAGTTTCTTAGGGAGAGGCCAAGAGACAGTAGATTTTGCTGCTGGCAGGATGGTTTTTGCAGAACCAAAGAAAACAATGTTACAGTTACACCGACAGATAGAAAATTTGATGGTCAAATGAGTTGTTTCTATATTTGAAACAGACTTGCTGGAAACTCAAAAATACTATTTCATCTTACCCTTGCAATGTTACCCCCAACTTTTCAATTAGGATAGATTTACATCAGGGTCATTACTTGTTTAATGTTTACCAGGGACATAGAAAAGAGTATCACTAAATGCATGTTTTTTGCGAATGATATAATTCTAAGTGAGAAATCAAAGGAAGAAGAAATTAACTGTAAACTTTGAGTTTTGGAGATAGACTTTGGAATCAAAGGTTTTTTGCTTTAGTAGGAGCAAGACAGGGTACATGCTTTGTAATCTTAGCAAGAAACAAGAGTAAAACGATTTGGACATAAACATTGGAGAAAATATGCCATAGCACTGCTAATCTGCCATTGGCCACCATTTGACAGCACTGATTACATTTATTTTAATACTCCCTCTGGTTCTTATTATAAGGCCCAAATAAAAAGTGTAGCTTGGTCCTTTTTATAAGGTCCAATTTACAATTTCCTATGCATTAATTATTTTTTTCACTAAATGCCCTTCATTAACATTAGTTCTAGAATGCTGTGATAGTGGAGAAATATAACTCATTAATGTTTGTTAGTTTTATTTATAGGGATAGTTTTGAAAAAAAAATACCAATTTAAGACAAATTTAATGCTCTCAACTTAATTAACCTAATTTCTTAATCTATGTGAATTAGTTAATTGGACCTTATAATAAGAACCGGAGGGAGTATATTAAATCAGGAAACCTTTGAAATACTTTAAGTTGGCTAGTAGTATGCGGCACTTGTTCAGTATGGATTATTGACTAAGTTTAGCTATTGAAAAGCACCAGACTCAGTTCATTTGTGAATTCAGATCTCTTCTTTTGCTATTTTTGGATAGCTCTAGGAAGCAGATAATTGCTTTATGGCATTCTGGTTTTTTTTTTCCAATTAATGTACTAATTCTTTGTGGCTTCTGATCAATTTCAATTTTAATTTTCTGAAAATTTGACTGCAACAGGAGATAATCAGGATATTGAAGAAAACCTAGAGAATGATGCAACAAATCCATCAAATGAAAGGTAAAATGGTAACCTAAATACAGTCTGATGATTCTCATCATATATTCTTGTTTCTATTACTACTATACTGATTCTGATGTCATTGTTTTTAACCAATATTTTCCTTTTATTTGGTTTTGAACTATGTGGGTGTTGTCCACCAAAGCATTTTGTTTATAAATTAACAGAAAATTCTATAAAACACTAAATATTCTAATCAATGCAACTGGTTGATGTTGTCTTAATCTAAGAGAAATAATTCCTATAAATCGTCTGTTGGAGGTGCGTTTTGTTATTCATTTTTCTTGAATTATGATAGTAATTGTGAGGAATATTATCAAGGTGTTGTGGATAAAGTAAACTTAATTGATGAGGAACATTTAACACAGATGATTTACTATAATCATTCTTGGAGAAATATTGGCTGATGGCTCTACATGTTCCTGCACTAATAACAAACAATTCATTTTTTGTTATCAGAATAGTCGTTGAAGAGTTTCAAGACACTTCTCTTGATGCTCTATTCAGTGAAGATGACAGTGAGGTGCTTGGAGATGATTCAGACAGTGACGGATTTCTTTCAGAGGTTTAAATTATAATTTATTCTTGTTAATTTTAATTTTTCATTTGCTTTAGCTATTGTATATTTGGTGTATTGATTTCTTGAGTTTGTGATTAGGACTCAAGCTTTTCACATGTTATTGGAAGTGACAATGAAAATGAAAACTATATTGGGAGTAAGGACATTTCTAGCTTTTCAGTTTAAACTATTTGTAATTTCTCTCTTTGCTTGTGTTTCAACAGACTTTGATGCTAGTTTTTCTTTCAGACAGCAACGGTGCTAGTTCCTTATCAGTGCAAAACAAAGATATTTGTGCAGACCTTTTAAAGAAGGCAAAAAAGTTGAACAAATTGAAAGAAAAGGTGGTTTTCTTGTGTCTTATGGTTTAATGGTGGTTTTCTCTATTTAAATTTTATCCTGTTAAATGGAGAGGTTTATTGTTCCATAATTTCATATGAATGGATACCTTTTTATTTGATTAATACTTCTTTTGAACAATTATGCCATGCTAGTGTCCTTTTTTCCTTTTTATAGTAAAAGAAATTTTATTGGAAATAAAGGAGGGTACAACAGCTACAGGGAGGATATACTAGTCAGAAAAAGGATAAACAACAGTGAACAAGCCAAACAGTATTACAAGGCGCTGTCAAGATTACAGTAACATGAAACATCTAGTGTTTGATGTTGAAAGCTGAAATTTTTGCTGTTCTATCCTACTTACTTACCAAGTTTAATAGGGTAGTTGAAGTTGATACAGGCCTCAAATTATTTCTTACAGTAAATTGTGGACTTGTTAGTACTTAGTTCTGCAATAACTAAGCATATAAGATAGACAAAGGATAGAGAAGCTTTAGTTGTTACTATTTTCGATGAATTTGGACTTTTATGTTTAGGTGCTGAGTTTTATGCAGTGGCACATTATGTTGTTTTTCATTTTTCATCTTCTTTGGTTATAACAAAGAAAGTATTTGGTTCTGTTTTTTTTTTTTTTTTCTTTCCATTCAATGTTTCTTGTACTAATATCTAACTTAGCTTTCTTTTTGAAATCTCCAGGATCCAGGGTTTTCTAAATTTCTAGAAAGTTATAATATGAAGATTGAACAAACCGAAGATGAAGAAATTGTGAGTAGTTTATTAATAAGAATGTGGAACTTACCTGTAGATTTTTTTTCAGAGAATATTTCACTAACATTGAATTTTAGCCTGCTTAGCTAGTTAATGTATTTCACTTCTGTTGATCAGATGGTTGTATTTCACTATTGTTCCCTTTTTAATGCCATTCACTTGGTGGAGCATAGGTAAAAAGTGACAAGAATCATTGAGTTTAGTTGGAATAAATGCTGAGAAGTGAAACTCAATTGTGGTTGAATTTGATTGTGTGGCAGTTGTGGCATAGACTGTTTGTTATTGCTGGACTGGTGCATATGAATGTGATATATTATAGTGTTACCTGAGATTCCCGCCTCGCATTGCTATTCCCTAGTATTTGCAGAGGGATTGGAAATCTCTATGGGAGTATGATAGTGGCTTACAACAAATATGGTCTATAGGAGGAATAGGTTGGGCAGCAGAGAATCAGTGGCATTATTCTATGTAACAAAATATTAACTACTGTTACTTAGGTAAGTTAGCTAACTAAAAGGGAAGTTGGTGAAAGAGGGGTACCAAGAGAGGAGTAGCTTGTATTTTGGGAATTCAATAGAAGGGATAGTTACAGGTCTCTTGAATACCTAGAGTGTAGAGAGGAGATTTATTCTATTGTACATTCTTGATCACTGCCCTGTATCAGATTGATACTTGTCATTGGGTGTTCTTTCTGTAATAAAGATTGGCTGCTTTCCCTAATTTGGAATATCTGTCGCATTATTTAAAATGATACCTTATTCTCGATAGTACTTTTAAATGTTTCTTGGAATTATATAAGGATAATATTGTAGGGAAAACATGTAGCTCAGATTAGAGCTATACATGATAACTAATAGTAAATAGTACAGCTACTATTTCACTGGATGTTATTATTTCATGCTCTCTAACTTTTAACTTTTGAACCAACTAGCACTTATGTTAATAAAAATTGACTTTGTTTTTCTTATTATGAGGTTTAGAGTTCAGATGATGAAAAAAGTTTAGATCGGGTGCAGCCAGTGGATAACAACAGTGCATGTTCTCATGTGGGTAAACTGTTGACAAGTGCATCTGTTGATTCATTGTGTAAAGTGATCAAAGAACAGTGTAATGTTCCTGCCCTTACATGTCTCATAAATGCTTATAGGGAAGCATGCCACAATGATTCTGAAGCAATCAGTGTCAGTGGTTGTGTCTTTACTCATGGCATTCAGAAGAGTGAAACTTTCTGCAAGATATTAATGTTCATGCTACATGAGGCTGATACTACATTTAGGAGGTTATTGGGAATATCAAGCTCAAGTTCCAGGAAGGAAACTGTTTTGGACCTAAAGAATACAACAAAGTGGTTGTCTGTTAGACCACTTATTAAGTCGTACATAAGGAGTACTGTTTTTCTCCTGAACCAGGTCACTGACTCTGAAATATTGGCCTTCTCAATTTGTCGGCTCAGAGCTTCAATTATTTTTCTCTTTGCCTTTCCATCTTTACTGCGCAATCTTCTTAAGGTATTCTTAAATTTAGTACTGGTAAAAAATTCTTGAAATTTATCCTTGCTTTGTTAAACAGATGCTGGTCTAGGTAGTCTAAGAGAGAAGATTGTATTTTCATTTTCTCAAGTGATAGTTCTCTGGTTTCCTATTTCATGTAATTTCTTTTAACTACTTACTGGTCATTTGGTATGAAATATATCTATTTGGAAATACCTTGCAGTCTTCTTGCAAGAATTTCGTAAACTGTTTATAGTTTTATCAAAAAAGAGTTTGTGCAGTCAATTTTATTTGAATAGGAATCAATTGACTGTCATGATATTAACTTTCTAATAGTAGCAATATGTTTCATCCAAATTGGTTGATAACTTGATAACTGTGATTTGATTCTGTTGAGTTGATACTTTAGTTATGGTTTGTGTTTAAAGTAAGATCTTATATACTTTCTTGGCCTTTTGGCTAAGATGTGTGTAATGTCAATCTCATGCCATGTAAAATCTTCCTTACCTTGCCCTTGAATTTATTGCAGATTTCTGTTCATCTCTGGGCAACAGGTCATGGGTCTCTATCGTCACACTCCTTTCTCATTATACACGATATAGTTTCTGCCTCTAGCTCTAATTGGTTCGACTTCTGCTTCGTGAAAACATACAAGGCCTTCATTAATCACTCTCAATTTGTTGAGCGAAAGTTTGAACATATACATTTTCTAAGGAACTCCTTTGTGGAGCTATGTTGTTTAGATGTGCAAAAGTCATCTAACAAAGCAATGACATGTATATTGCATCTGGGTAAGATATTGCAGAATGGGTGGCAAACCAAAAAGAAGGTTAGCTTTAATCAATTTTAATATTGGTTGCCACCTTTTATTGATGTTAAGTTTAATGAACAGTCTATTAAACAATTAAATAACATGTACAAGTTTCTATAGAAGCATAGTATCATATTACCATGCCGAGGAAAATTTTCTGATATTCTGCCTTATATTTTATGGATAGGAGGTGGTTAAGACAATTTGCAGTTGGCAGTACATCAATTGCATTGATCTCTGGGTTACATTTATATCAGCAAACATACATGACTACGATCTTCAGCCATTGCTGTATATGATCGTACAGATTATAAATGGAGTTGCTCTCCTGTTTCCTGGCCCTAGATATTTACCACTGAGACTCAGATGTATCCAATGGCTTAATAAGCTTTCTGGTTCTAGTGGGGTTTTCATCCCTGTTACATCATTGGTGCTGGATGTTTTAGAATACAAAATTACCAAGGATAGCGGGAAATCTGGCAAAGTCTTGCAACCTATGTCTACTACTATAAAGGTCAGATATGAATTTGATAGAGCAGTCCCCCCCCCCCCCACACACAATTTTTTTTATATTTTATTTTGCTTAAAAATTTATGTGTATTCTAATATCTCAAGGCCTCTTAATCCATGGCACGTTAAATCATTTACTCAATTGTTGTAGTTGACATTTTAAAATTATTGCAGCTTCCGAAGCATTGGTTAAAATCACGTGGCTTCCAAGAAGAGTGTGTCTCATCTGCCATTGAACTCCTTTCGGAGCACTTTGCACAATGGAGCTACCATATATCTTTTCCTGAGCTGGCAACAGCTCCACTTATACACCTCAAGAAGGTCTTTGAGAGAACTTCTGTTGAGAGTTTCAGACGGGTTATCAAGCGTTTCATTGATCAGGTATAAGTTCTAATAAAATGTGATCCTGTTTTCTTGTCTCTCTCTTTAGAGTATATTGTTGCCATCTTTAACTTTGACATTTAATTGAATGTCTGACACACTGTAAGGCAAATTGAACCTTTAAACCACAACCACATTGCAAACTGGCTATTAATTTTGCTGTTAAGTTCTGTCAAGGAGTTTAGATCAACTTGTTATGTCATTTCTTGGAAGCCTTTCCCTGCTTGATGTTTAAGCATTTTTTGCCTTTCCCTTTTGTCCGTTGTTAAAGCACAATTTCAAACTCTTTGCCTTTTTTTTTGGGGGGGGTGGGGGGGGGGGGGGTGCGGAAATTCAGGTGGAGCTGAATATTGGCTTTGTGCAAAAGAAAAGAGAAGAGGTGCCTTTCTCACCGAAGGATCAGCAATCTGTTGAATCATTTCTTCAGGTTATCTCTCACTTAATTCATCTCTAAATCAGTCTCAGTCATATTGGTGTAACTAGACTAGTTAAACATCTGATTTGGCAGGTTGAAAAACGGAATGGTAACACTCCGTTTACACAATATTATAAAAGCATCATGAACAAGGCATCTTCTAGGAAATCAATTTCAAATAGAAAGGTATGATTGACTTAATCACTTGCATCTTCCTAGTTTCTTTATGTATGGTCCCATTCATGCTTTTTCGAGTCTGTACACTTTTGGGATACCTCATCCTTTAGGGTCACAGGGATGTCACTCTTTTCTTTCTTGACGGGTGCCTCATGCCTCACTCTCTTTGATGGGTACCCAAGAATGGTTTGGGTATTATTATTTCAAATAGAAAGAGATTGACAGATTAATCTGCTGCTACTCCTCTCCCAGAGCACATGCTATGCTATACAGTTCAAGAGATAATTACCTAATCTCCTCTCCTTCACAGACTGTCCAATATTTATTATTCCCTCCCTCAACCAACTCTCCCTAAAAGATAGAAAACAAAATAACCAAGATAAATCCTAAAGATAAGCTATGATGAGAGAATTCAAATAACATAATCCCAAACTAATGATAAATCCTGAAGTTAAGCTATGATAACAGAATTCAAATAGCATAATCCTAATGTAAGTTTGTTGATCTGAGTTGGGTCCTGGCACTCTTGCAATGAATTGAATAATGTGGTTTTCTTGCAATTTCTTATTTAGTCAAAATAGGGATTTGCAATTGAGGGATACCTCATACCTCATCCTCTTTTTTTAGTCCCTATTGTGGTAAAAAACCGTCACAGATTGTGCATTCAAACCGTCAAAAATAGTCAAGAGTGACTAAAAAAGCATTTTCTTGTAAATGGAGGGACTCAAAAAGGAAAATTAAAATTAAAGGCACCAAAAATAAAGTGACTCAAATTTGAGAGACCAAAAACATATACAAGTCTTTCCAAATATTAGTGGAGTTGTAGGATGTGCATTTCAAGAGGTAGTATAATGTATTTTGACTCGTGTAGGGATGGGACAATTAAAATCCACCAAGTTATATTCATTAATTGAGTTATGTATATAGACATTTTTTTATACAAATATTTTTGAGAAAAGAAGAATCACCCAGTTTGAAGAGGGGGTCCACCCTAAATGAGAAAGGCATTGCTTAATGAGAGAGTTTCTTAAGTTTGTCTAAAAAACTTGTAATAAGGAGAATTTTCTCAAGTTTGTCCACTCTGAAACCTAGTTGAAGATTTGAACTGAGGAACTTGTGAAATGCTCGAGTGATATCTCATACACACACAAACATACAGACAAATTACATATTATATTTACAAGAGGAACAAGCATATGAATTAAAGCACTATACATGAATCTGAAAAAAAGATACACGGACCTAATCTTTAAAATGCAGCTATTTCAAATAGATTTCTTGCACATTCCGACAATGTTATATCTTGATTACTTTGTCATTATCAAAGTCACCATTAGATATAAACTTTCACAAAATTTACCATTCATGCCACCTTAGGCTTATGCGCTTCTCAACTGTTATATTTATCAATTATCAATAATACGGGGCAATCCCAAATTCCCTAGGGAAGACAAAAGGATTAAATTTTTAGTCATCAATTTGAATACATTATGCTTTTAAATTTAAATAATCGAAGTGTTGTGTTCGTAACATTATCCATGATCTATGTTGCAGTCTTCAGGCAAAGGAAAGAAGAAAATGCAACATCCAAATGGCAACATTGACGTGGTCGCTACTGAGTCTTGAAACAATAGTTGCTTTCTTCTTGCTTTTGTTCTACATGAGGTTAATGAAACCATATTTTACTTTCTGTAGTCTGACACATTTACGTTTGGTTGAGATTATCTCGTCAAATGTAAACGTTCATTACAAATGCAGTTCCATTTATTGGACCCAATGAGCGTTATTTTTGAAATATTCTAGATTTTGATGTATTGAGTCCCGAGGTTTCAAAGGAAATGTAATACATGAATGAGGTTGAAATTTTGCTTTTTTTTCGGAAGATGGCAAAGTTGTATGCATAGTTGTGTAACCCGGTTGGGCCCCGCCGGTTGAACCGGGATCCGGTGACATAATTGGACCGATTTTGTTATTGGATCGTTCATGCATGTGACCCGGGATGGTTCAGCCAAATCCGACCGGTTTTGTGAAAACCCGGTGACGGGGTTGATTTTAAAAACCCAGATTGGGTTGTGCACGTTAAAAAAATAATGAGAGTGTGAAAAGTTTATCCACACTTTTTTTGTTTATTGGAAAATTGACTCATTTTGTTTATTGAAAACTGGACTTGTGTTTTAATTTAGGTAGTTGTTATTTACACTCTCTTTATTACTAATATACTTCACTTGTGTTATCAACTTTAATACTTTAATTGCTATTTTAGATTTTGGAGTATGAAATTATGGATGAACTTTTCTTAATCGAATAATGTTAGTTCTATACTTATATATAATATATACATATATAATTTTAAAATTTTTAATATAAACCGAGTCAATTATTAGTCCACTAGTTGAATTATTGACTCAGACTCATTATCTCAATTGGGTCAATGATTGGATCGGGTTTGATAATTATGGTTGTATGTACTGTGTGGGTGTCAGCTTATATGCAAACAATATCAACATGTAAAAAAGGTTATAACAACTACAAGAAAGGATGACTCTTGAAGGAATTACTATAAAAAGCGAAATATATAAGAAACAATTGTAAAGTTTTTGGTTTCAAGGGTAGTAAAAAATCGTCAATTGAATGAATATGGTTGACAAAAATGTATTTTAATGATCCATTCAAGAGAATCAGAATGAAATAAAAATATATTTTAATGGTTTACATCATATTTATAACCAAATTATTTTTTAGAAGATTTAATTAATCTAACAAACTACAAATTATAAAATGCTATCAAATAATGAAGGACTAAAGTGGTAAACAAATTTTGATGTTAATTTAGAATCAACTTTTTTGAAGAATTAAAATAAGGAAAAAATTATGCTGATGTCGTTTTAGATGACTCTCATACCCTTTAATTTTTTAAAACCTCCCTTAAGATAACATCAAAGAATAACTCTTTTTGAGAGAATCAAAGAATAACTCTTTGAAACTTTTATATTCGTCCCATTTTTTATGACCTAAATATTAACCATTCCCCAAAACTCACAAAAGACTAGTAATGAAAAGAGAATCGAGGAAATTTTTTTTTTCTTTTTTGCTTCTATGAAAAAATACAAAATGACAAGTAAACAAAACTATCTCTCATTATAAACTTGAAGAGGAGGAATCCCAAATATGCCAAGAATGTGGTTGACGAACTCCAACCTTAGCAAGGTGGTCAGCTACTCCATTTGCTTCACTATCAACATGGACTATATCAAGGGACCAATTTCTAGTAAAAAAGTTCATAATTTCATGTATTAGGGCAGTTTGTTTGTGTCGAGGAGGTACCAAGTCGAATTGGTTGACAACATAGTTGAGATGCTTCAGCCCGTCATTAGGATCGACCCAAAGGTAAAGCAACTACAACCTATGCTTTAGGCCTACCAACAAAAATATATTTGCTATTGATTTTTATAAAGTAAAAAAAGGTCACATATGTTGACAAAAATGTTACGTTTTGGCAAAAAGACCCAACATAAAACTTTTTTTAAGAATTTTTTTCTCTTTAAATTTGTTTTAGGCCCCTTTCGTTGGGCCAACCATGCCTATCATCTTGTCGTTCTCTAATCTTCATTAGAAAAAGAGGGAGTTACTATTAACTCCCACAAAAAATACTCCTGGCCAGTGAAAACCCGTTTTTGCCCCAGTTTTAAAAAATCCACCCCTGCTTCTCCCTCCCTTTAGCACCCCACTCCTTTATTTCTCTTTCTCTTCTTTCTTCCCCAACCATTCTCCTTCTCCTTCTCCTTCACACCCCCCTTTGCATTCATGCAACAGGTAAGTTTTTTTTTTTTTTGGGTTTTGTTGTTTGTTATATATTTCTCTACAATGGAATCATGATTCCTTTACTTTTTTATGAAAAAAATAATAACGAAATTGCGATTCTGTTGTGTGTTTTGGCAAGAGCCACAACGAAATTGTGATTCTATTGAGTGTTTCGACAAAATATACATGTTTGTAAAACACACAACGAAATCATGATTCCGTTGTATAATTTATCAAAACACACATCAGAATCGTGTTTTTGTTGTGCATGTTAATGTTTTTTGTATTATGTTTATTACTAGTTTAATTGTTTTTTGTTTAAATTCAAATGGCTCAGATAAAGTAGACCTCATACGTTGTAGAACGTGACCCTTCTTATGAGGGCCTCTCACATGAAGGGGAAGATGCTACAGAGAGGCATCTGAGGCTAACAACATCAACACATGGCTAATGCCATCAGGAAGGGCTAAAGCCAGAGCCACATGGACCATATGTAGAGCCACAACTAGTGGGCATTCTTGGACATCTATTTGGAGGAGGTCCAGTTGATGTCCTTGCTTTGACCTTACAGGGACCATTGTGTTGGTCATGTATGGATCTACCATGTGCGGTCAGAGCTGAAGCTTGTCAGCCATGGTGCCCAGGTGCTACCACTCTTTTGAGGGCTTATGTGCTGTGGTCGGGGTTAGCTGACCTAGTCATGGCACGGTACCCTATCGCAAACAAGGGCTTCTTGAATGCCCTTGTGGAGAAGTGACACTAGGAGACGTCCTTCTTCCACCTGCTTGTCAGAGAGATGGTCATCACTTTGGATGATGTGTCTTGTCTCCTGCATTTGCCTCTGATAGGCAGACACATTGATCATGTCCCCTCTGCCTTTGAGAGAGACTTTGTGAAGATTTTGCTGATGACCCGCCATGGCATATTGATAGAGGAAGGACTATGGTGTTGACCACCGCAGGTGCTAGGGTGAGGTTGACGTGGATGACAGAGCTATATCACTGCTACATTGAGTCAATCTCGTGTGTGTGGGATGCCATGGCTTATCTTATGCACATGCACTTGGTCTATGGTACGATATTTATCGACAAGTCTTCGATCCACGTCCATCTTGCCTACCTCCTTTACCTCGACAACCTGGATGCTTGCCACGAGTATACATGGGCAGTCGCTGTACTGTCTTACTTATATGACCATTTCTTTTATGCGAGCTAGTGCACCGGTAAGCAGGTTGGAGGTTATATGGCAATACTCATGGTAAGTAAATTATTTTAGTATTATGATTATTTTTTTATTTTCCTTATTATTGTAATTAATATTTATGTTAATATTTTTTAACAATCATGGGTGTTTGTACATCTACCCAGTATTGTCTATTCAGAGTGTGGGACCGGTGCTCTGGATGACCTTGTAGCCAGCAGATGGAAGCCAACCAAAGGTTCTAGCTTTGCCTTTCCAATCAGGGAGAAGCTGGATAAGCTGCAGATGGATGCTGTTGTGTGATGTCCTTATGAGGGCCATAGGGGTGTCAGGCCTTTCGCACATGAAACCCTTTTCTCTAGGTTCATTGGATGCAAGGTTGATGTGTGGCCTTATCTTTTGGAGAGGGTGCTAAGACAATTTGGCCATGTGTAGAGCATTCCACACCATCCACCTCCCTGTCCTACGTATCAACCTTGTGATACAATATGGATGGAGAGGTAGTAGCATGTCATTCCTCTCGACGATGTCGTGCCACCTAGGGGTCCTACCAGGTTGAGACTACTCTTGCTAGGTAAATCAAATTTGATTTTGTTAATTTCCCCCCTAAATTTTCACTTCAAAAATAGTTACTAAGTGAAATTGCTCTTGCAAGATCGATTTTAGATGGCGTCAAGTTCTATGCAGAGCTTGCATGACCTTAGAGCTATCCAGAGGGCATGAGTCATCATTAAACCATACAACAAGCTCTACAATTGTTGCAAGATGGCTTCGAAGCTGGGTGTAGCCTAAAGGGGCAAAGGAAGAGGGAAACCAAGGTTGCCAAGGGTGGCAAAGGTAGAGGCAAATGATTTTTTTTTTGTTATTTTAATTATTATTATCTTTTGATGTAACATGTATAATTTTTGTTGTTTTGACATTTTTTTAAAGCTTATATTGTTGTTGATTTACTTATTTTTTGTGCTGTCAACTGTTTAAACCACATGTGCCTAGTAGTAACAACAATGGTATCCTTAATTGATTTATAAAAACCAACAACTAAACAAGCACGAATAATACAAACTGTTCTTAAAATAAAATAAAAACAATGTACAATTTTTATAAAATAAAACATGACTACACAAATTTATCACACATTAGAGCAATGATCTCATTAGTAGATCTTGGTTTTCTTGGTTTGCGCAACATGATAAGGATTTCATCTGGAGATCAATCAAAAGTTGAATTCAACTCAATTGGATCTTTGCTACTAAATTTCGAAAAGATGAAAAACAATTTTCCCAGATCATCTTCACATTTAAGCTCAACACACTCGTATTCAACATAACCATCTCCTACGTAATTTGGTTGACAGTAAAAAAGATTAAGTAAAATTCTGCAACCTCTGATAACGTCCATAATGGTTTTTCGTAAGGCATCAAACAACATGTTCTCACTTATTGTGACGACTTTAGGACTAATAGGATATTCAAATAATATCCCTTCAGTTGATGAAATCATGTTATCATCGCAAAATACAATAACATATTCACTATCCATGTTTTAAGCAATACAATATGAAGCAAGTATTGAGTTGCATCAAACCCCGTGATCCATACCAAACCAACGGTTGAGATCACACTGACAATATAAATAATTGAGATCACGTCTATATTTAATACAATTGGCATGCATATTAGAAAAAAAAGTGTTTTGTCAATGTCTCAAAAAAAAATCTCAATCAATAAATGCAACATTGTAGTTGTTAATAAATAAAAAGCACATTTAAAAACACTAATTGTGTTTTTTCTATTTTTTTTTCATTTTTTTAAATATCATAGCAAAATCAATATTCTATTGTTGATAAATTTTTTACAAAATCAAGATTCTATTAATAATATGGAAAGTCATCACAATAGAATCAAGATTTTGTTGTGATGCTGAAAAGTTACACGATGGAATCTTGATTCTATTGTGTTAAGGAGGGTACAAAATATATAATAATGAAATCACAATTCTATTGTTATATTTGAGTGAAAAAAATACAATGAAATCCTAATTCGGTTGTGTATTTTGTTCAACCAAATCATGATTCCATGAAAATGATATTTTTGAGATAAAAAAATTTCAACCCCTTTAATAGGAACCAATAGCAACTCAAAAAAAAAAAAGATTGTGGTATGGAAATTATATGTAACTTATCCATCTCGCAAACTACGGATCCAAACTGCCAGGACACAATCTCTTTGACCTAAGATCCATTCACCTAAATGGTTTCGAAGCACTCCACCCGAGCCTATGCAATGTGGTTGTTCCGCCATCTCCATACCCACCACAGTGTGCATCTATGAATAGAAGTCCACTTCGTGACTTAATTTGACTATTAATCCAACTTTGGGCATTATTGATTGGTATATAAAAAAGAGCAAACATTTTACCAATAATACGAACAAGAGTTGTTGAGAATCTAGAATTGCATGCTACATAGTTTTCCTTGTGTAACGTACAACTGCTTTTCCCTTTTTAACAAAGAAAGTTATAGAAGTCTCGTGCCCTCCGTCTTGTGCGTGCTTTTCATTAACAAAGAAGCGTAAGTTATCTTGTGGGGTGCGTTTGTCACTTAATTAAACAACGATTTAAATACTTTTTTTAGTATTTATAATTTAGTTTTTTTTTTATACTTTTTTCTTGTAAAATTATTATTTTTAGTTATTGCAAATTATATTTATTTTATTTTTAGTCCTTAAAACAATTTAAATAATAATACTTTGAATACTATAGATTTTTCATACACAACTTAGGAATCGAACTCTTGTGATATGCTTAGAGATAAAGTTATTTACTAATCATATTATACCATATTAATAATTAAACTCTATTTATAATTTACTTTTTTTATTTATCACTCATTTTATTGTATACTTTCTCTTATCTATCCAAATATTGTAAGAAGTGTTGTGAAAAAAAGAGAGTAAGAATATGGTATTTTTCATAAAATTGATAAGACTTGCGCAATGGGAAAAAAGAAACAATAGGAAAATATTTTTTGACTTGCAAAAAAGTCTTGGAAAAACATAAAAGAATATAATTCATTTGAGATATTTGGAAAGGAAGCAACAATATTTCATCCCTCCCACCTCTATGGCTATTCTCCCAACAACACAAATATTAAATTATCTTATCTAACTAGGTTATTCGAATATTTTGAGGGAATTGATTGGAGAAATGCCATTTTACTAAACATTAATTAAATTTCCCCCTCTTTCTAATTGATAAATTTTAAAAATGACTAATTAAACATAAATAAAATTCAAAATATTAGTATTATAATATTTTATTATTTTTTACATTAAAAAAATAGCTGTTAACTTATCTCAAAAATTATATCTTGGAGAACTTCTTTTGGCTTTGCGTTTTTGGTCTATTGACAATTCTTGAGCCCCTTGAGGTGGAATTTGAGTTTTGGCCATGTTCGTGGAACTCGAGGAAGAAGCACATGATAAGCACGTGAAGTTGCCTCAAATTAACTTTTTCCTTGTGTTGTTTTTTCCAGTGACCACATGATATGCCATCAACATGTAGTAAAGAAAATGTTTATGGTACCAGAGCTATCATTAAGAATATGTGTCAAGCTCGTTTTACGTAAACAGGAAAAAAATAGTTGGGTCAAGATCAGAAACAAATCAATTGCGCTGTCAAGGAATTCTTTAGTTTCCTTTCTCATTAAATAATTAATAGCTAGATTCCCCTTCCAAAAAAAAAAAAAAATAACATGTAAATTATGTTTTGAACACTTTAGATGATAATACTTTGAACAGTAAATAAAAGAGTATCTAAAATACTATAAGGATAAAAAATAAACATAATTTGAAAAAACTAATTTTAGAAAGATGAAAAAAAAATACTAAATTACAATAACTAAAATATATTTAAGTTTTTATTTATTTATTTATTTATTTTATTTGGTGTAAAAAAAATTAAGACGACAAATATTAATGAACACAGTAGTAGACAACTTAAACGGATTTATTAACCACAGATGCAATAGCAATATAGCATGATGCGTCAGAATAGAACCCCAAAATACCATCATCAATCATATCATGTGTGCTGAAAAAGAAATTGTCCGTCATTGTTTTTCTTGATGTAATGCAACATTGCGGTTTGTCTACGTTACTTGTGCGGCCAATTAATGGTTAATCACGCAACTATAAGACTTTGGTGGTTACGACTTGATGATTTCGATATTAACGAAATAATGATGCGATTTCAGCTGAGTTGGCCGGTCCATTTATTTTAATTTAATAATTTAAGGATGAAGGAAAGTATCAAACATCACTAACAATGACCAAGAGAATAAACAAACTACTAAATTGAAAGAGTCTCAATTATGAATAGACATGATAATGGGCGGGACAGGAATGGGTCAGACTCCCTAAGATATACCAATATTCATTTGCGATATCTTAAGAGTTAAAATTTATTATGCTATCCCCGTATTCGTCTGGTATCCCTGTCTCTGTCTAGTCCCCAATTTAGATTTGTAATTTTTTTTTATAAAAATTATATTAAAAATCTAATTTAAAAAAATTGATTGTTACACATTTATTTTTAACTACTTGTATTTGGAGAGCATTTGTTTACAAAAATCATCAAGAAAATAATCTTAAATTATGTAAAAATTATAAAAAAAATTAACAAATAATTAATAAAATTTTAATAATTTCATCATCGGGGCGAGTACGAGAGTGAGTATGGGACAGATAGTGACATCCCTGTCCTCGATCCCGATTAAAAAAATCGTGTAATCGCCGAACCCGAACTCGTATCTGGTCAACTCGGATATTTCTCGTCAAAATCAGAAAAGATTTGGGCGGCACGGGTTTAGGTTTCATTGCCATGCCTAACTGTGAAGAAGATTCTTAGATGTAACTGTTTAATTTAGGTGTCAAATGCATCAAGGATATGGATGGAATGAAAGTATATGCTAATATATATGTGTGTGTGTGTATATATATATATATATATATATATATATATATATATATATATATATATATATATATATATATATATATATATATATCACTTGTTATTTAACACTTTTTTTAATGTGATATTAGAAAATGATGTGTTATTTGACATATTTATTGACATAACTTAATTATACTTTTGGTTCCTCATGATTGCAATACTCGAGAGACTTAAAATATAATTAGATCATGTCATCATCTAGTGCTACATCAACATAATCTATTAAATATTTAACAAAACATTAGTAGAGGAGTCAGAGTTACACAATAATGATACTTGGAGAATCCAATTTGTGCAATTGAAACTTGAGAGACCAAAATTGCATAATTGTGAATTTGTGATACTCTAAGACCAAAAGTGTAATTAAATAAAAAATGGATGATATATATTTTGTTTGGTTAGAGAGAAGATGAAGAAGAAAAAAAGGAAAAATAACAAATTACATTGACCTCTCTTGGGTTAATGACTTATTACACTTACATCCTTTTTGTTAAAATTCATTTCTTTTGCCTACCCTGAGCTAACACTATTAAATGACTTTGTTAATTTTAAGTAAAATGTAAAAACTAATCCCTTCCTCTTCACACTTTTCACATCCCAATCCCAAACCCCACTCCTTCCACCACCAACCGCACCCTGCATCTTCCATCATCTGCTTCCCTATCTTTTTTGTGTTTTTTTAATCTTAAACCCAATAAATTGGTTGTAGAAGCAAATAACACAAGAAGGGAAGTTGAATTATGTTTTTAGAAATTTTAAACCTTTTCTTTTAACCAAAAACACGTTTATCGTCTGATACACATTTTTCAGAAAACAAATAAAGAATATGGAAAAGAGATTCATTAGACGATGGTTTTCTTTATCAGATAAAAAAAAAGGTCTAAAAACAAATTCAAATCCTTTGTCAGTAAAACACAAAGAAGAGTAGTCAAGAAAAACACATAAGAGTTTATATTGATTCGTCTCTACCCCGAGACTATGTCTAATTCTTGGTAACCCACCAAATTTTCATTAACTTATCAAAAGTTACAAGTATTCTTCATTGCCACTGCTAGCTCTTACAAAGACAAGCTCTATCCAAGGCTTCACTTCAACCCAATATTCTTTGTCCTATCAAGCCACTGCTGGCTCTAAAAAAATCAACAAGATTTGTTGAAAGTTTTCACAATGACTAAGATGTGATCGTCTTACCGACGAATATATCACTTAACACTTTTAGTCTTTTCTCTCAAGGTAGGTGTTTTGAGAGCTTAGTATTATACAAAGTTTTATAGAAAGCATTACAAGAAAGAATGAAAGAATGTTTTCATGCAAGTTGATTCATGTCTTGTTTTTTCAAACCTTCATCTATTTATAGCCTTCATCTTCAAGTATAAGTTGTCTCTCAACGGGTGGATTCTTCACTCTGTTCTTCATCTAAAATCCTGAGGCCATTGGAACATTTAATGCTTGCATTAAATACATGTCCCTTTTTCATTTTGATAGGTTGTCATTTCTTACATTTTAGCAAGAAAGTAACTTCTTCCATCATAGTAGGTTTGCACCAGCAAAATGCACCTTTTGATGAAGATCAACACTTCTAGATCGTGGACTTCATTTATTCTTCATAGGACTTTGATAGATACTAGGAGAATACTTTATACAAGAAAGAATCTCAGACATAGAGTATTAAATGAAGATCTTAAATGCACTACTTAATGTTATATCAGATCGCTTATATAAATGTATCTTCTAAACACTCAGACACAAAAATACAGACCATGATATGCTAACACATAAGACACAACTCTTATTATTTGTATTTATTTACATCTAATCAAAATAATTATGAGTCCTAATTCATCTTTAATACATAAATGTCTTTTTACTTAACAATCTCTCACTTTTTTACGATGTCAAACAAATACAAATGTAAAAGTTGAAGAGATATATATGGTATAATTATGACAGTTAAGTGCTACAACATAATTATATAACACGATAAGCATCATAAGACTTTGAGACAAAGTCCTTTTAATTAGAAAACTCTCATTTTATTAATTAGAAGTATATTACATAAAGAATAAATGAGTAAGAGTTTAAAGATTTTGAGAAAATTTTCCACTCAGATGATGCACTCCCCTTTAGCTAGTCCATCTTTTACTTTTGTTGCTTTCTTCTTCTTTTACTTCTTCTCCCCCTTTTGTTTGACAAATTCTTCTTCCTCTTCAATCTTACGAAAGAATTCATCTCCCTTAGTGATGGGTCTCCTTCACTTGACTATTTAGGTTAGTTTATCCCACTACGAACGAAAGACCAATGACACACCGGTCTATATTTTTCATCATCTCAGTGTTAATTTCCCTCAAAATGATGTCTATAGGCTGCCCTTTCGGATTTTTAAGTAAATTAACCAATCCAATCAATGATCATAAGTCGACCTATGCTTTCCATACTTACCCTGAAACAGCCACTTAGCTCTAGCTTCGGCCGAGCCTTTGTCATATGCTTAGTCAAAACCACTCTTGCTATGAAGCTACTTTTTTTTTTGAGGGAGTCCGTTTTTCGGGATAGGCAGGATATCTTGGTTTTTGAAAACTGGTTAAAAAGACGAATGCTCCTCCATCTGTGGTTATTGCTTTGGGATCCTATAAGCTACTAACTATTCTAGTTAGCATGGGCTAAGAAGACCCTGTCAAGCCTTTGATTCGACTTTGGGCAATGCCACTTCGAAAGAAAAGGAATCGGAGAGATCTTTGAACAACAGAAAAGACGAATCTCAGAACATAGCCATAGTTACGGTTTCAGGGCTTAGAGAGACTAGACTGGACGCGTACAAAATCTATTTACGCTCAAACAATCCATATAGGTGGAAAGCTGGAAGCTTCAATAGTTCCCCGCAGGACCTTAGAGTGATATGATGGGGTATTTCATTTCGTCCTTACGAGTCCATTCGACCATAGAGTGATGGTACGAACAACAACTAGATTATATATGTGATGAGTTCCCCGCCTTATTGTGCTTATAGAGCACTTTACGTCCCCCGGCTCGCCTTCAGCTCACCTGGTCCTTTACTTGACCAAGGGAAAATCCCGAAGAAATATGCCGAGCAGAATAGCAGCATCATGCTTTAATTAATAAGGATGGATGCTATGCTAGCTCGATCGCAGGAAATGATGGAAAGGTTGAAGCCCCAGTGGCAAGAAGAACAAGGTAACGGAAGGAAGATAGATAGAACGAGGTGACATTGGAACTGGCAGTTAAGTAATCAAGCTATTGCCCTTCCTTGGGCTATGAGGGAGAGCGTATTCTAACCTCTCCCTAAGGTCGAGAACTTCATACCTCTCCTGTTAGCTACATAGTAATCTCTTCCCTTTCTTGTCTTTCAAGAGAAGTGAAGTGAGCCTTACAAGAAGCCGAAGGAAAATGAGACTAGCTAAGACTAGGGAAAGAGCGGCTAGCTAACTAGCTGATAGAGATGGAAATTAGGGTTGCTGTTTCCATTATTAGAATTATAAAGTTTCAAGACCACAATAGATCTATAGGATAAGATCCTTATATTTACAGCGGAATGATATACAAAGTAAACAGATCTCAATGAATAAAAAATAGTATTTATGGCTACGCAAACCGTTGAAGATAATTCTAGATCTGGTCCAAGACGAACTGTTGTAGGTGATTTATTGAAACCATTAAATTTAGAATATGGTAAAGTAGCTCCGGGGTGGGGAACTACTCCCTTGATGGGTGTTGCAATGGCTATATTTGCGATATTTCTATCTATTATTTTGGGTAGGAAGTGTAGTCGCCAAAAGGCGAGTTGAACGAATGGCCTAGGGAAGTCGGGGCTGAGCAACCTTTCTCTAGCTTTTTCAGTGAGGGAACTTGGCCTGGGAGGGGCTTCAGATGAGCTCCTTTGAGATCTCAAAGCGGAAATCCTCCGGTTTATGGAACACTTACAGAATATCGATGCACCGACTATTCCCCATCATGTGCAGCTCCTAGGATCACAACTTTTATTGCATCAACAGCTGATTCAATTGCTAGTCCTCCAACACCGCTTACGGATGAAGTTCCACTTGCATTCTCTTCTTTTTCTTTAACTATGTCATATGCTTTCACAAAAGGAAAGAAAGCTGGGCAGAAAATGGTCGCTTGGAACTCCACTCTCACTATGGGACAGAGTAGTTTTACTATTTATATTTATAGTAAGGGGAAGTAGGTCGATTGAATTGATCCCTATCCCTACCAATCTTTGGAACTAAATGGAACCCGATCTCTTTGATATGTAGTTCCCATTGGCACTGACCCAGAAGAACCACATCTGTCTCAAGCTCAAGCCAACCCTACCTGAAGAAAACTACTGAATCAGAATCTGCTCTTGGGATAGGAATTCAGCCAATCTTTCCCATTTGAAAGCAAAATTCCTGGGAAAATGAAACTGTATCCATTTCAATGTCCGTCTATAGGCAAAAATTGACTTGCAATAAAAAATACGGGGTTTTAGCGAGTTGATCAATTTGAATGTCCATTTATGGGCAGAAATCTATTTGCAACTAATTTTCCCGAGAAAACGTGAAATAAAGAAAGGAGTGAAGTAGCCCATGCGTATATGGGATCCGAACGGTTAAGAATTATGGCTTTTCATTGAGGACTTACCCCTTAAACTGAAGGAGCATTCGACTGAGATTAGATTAGATTAGATTAGTGGGTAGCACTTGTTGAATTGAATAAGATGTTCTTGCTCAGAATTAGGGAAGGTGGGATCCTATCTTTAGGAAAAGAAAGGCCTAACGAAAGCTAGCACTCTTTTCAAGCCTATAGCCTGTATATGAATTATTCTCAGCCATCCATATGGGAGATCCCCGCCAGCCTGTGGGAGTGCCACTATCAATAGGAAACAAACTTCTTTCCTCCTTATTCTATCAAACAAGCAATTAAATACCTTAGGATATCTCATATTTTACATTATTAATCTAGCATTGGACTCTTACCTGGACTAAGAACACTTCTAGTTCTAACAATACGTTTCATAACGAGCTAAACGTGCTACCAAATGAAATGGTCAAAGGTCTTTTCAGTTCTCCTTCCAATTGCTGCAGTACTAAGGCCAGTTCTTACAGTTGGTGTCCTATCCTAATAGAATCCCTTACCAGCCGAGCTTCCCACTATAATAAGCGAGTTCGAGAAAAAAGGTAAACCTATCCAATAGCAGTCCTATGGTAAGCAAGCTCAAGTTCAGTATACATAGGATATGCTTTTTCCTATCTCTGCTCTGGTTCAGAACCCTATAACTAACTAGGATTCCCTGGTAGAGCCATAGATAAAGATTCTTTTGATGTCTTCTCCGCTTGAGACGGAAAGACGGCTGCTCTATGAACAACCCTAGTTGCTGGTCCTATTCCTGCTGCTAACTGCCACCTCTGCTCCAATACATAAAGCAGCTGAAGCTATTGATTGTAGCAGCTCCGTCCCATTCATCACTGCTTTATGTTAAAAAGAAAGGAGCTGCTCCTCTCCGATCTAAGCCCTCTCTCTAGTCAGAAATAGCGTCAGTAAGTTAATCAGGATAGATCGACAGGCCAACAAAGGCCTTCTACCACAGCGGGCCCACAGGCCTATGCCAATCTCTTAGGGTAGGTTCTCTTTCATCCGTCTTTCCTAGGTGCGCATCTCCATCTACTAAAAGTATGGGTGGTTACCATAGATAGATTGGGTCATTCGTAACCGATGCTTTAGCATAAACTACAACTCTTTCATCAACTACAACAATATCCGATGTAGCACATTCTCCCTCTTTCGCATATCCGATGCTTTGCAAGCAACCTTGGTGTTAGCATCGTCACTTGAGTCATCCTAGAACAACCCTGCCTATTCAAAAGAAGTACCTCACCTCACTTACGAAGAAGTAGTGCGAGGTGGGTTCTCGATTCAGTTGGATAGCCAGTCTACCTAGGTAAGAGTTACGTCGACCCTGCAGGGTATCCGAGAGGGGCACAATGCAGGCTGGAGATCATCTGGTAAGGAGAATCCCCAGGCTTTAGATAGTTTAGAGGGACTAGGCAATGAGCCCGGATAATCGAATGGAACTCTTCTTTCTTTCAGAACCTTTCTAAGGTCATATATGAATAAAGGTTATATATAAACGATCTGACAGGACTCAATGGAGTTGCTTTTAAAGCGAGCGAGTAGTCTTTGCCAAAGTTAGGGGCTGTCAGGACTTAGATAGAAATTTCACAATGAGAGAAGTGTCAGAGTTCAAATAGAAGGTAATGGAGTGAAGTACGTAGCCCTTAGGAAAGTGCACGAGAAAAGGAAAAAGAGTTGTGAGTTTGACTTTCCCTTTTACCACAATAAGCCGTGTAGTTACCGGATCGGGACAAAGAGTCGGTTTAGTCGGAGATAAACAGAGTCGGTTCGATGAACAAAGTCGATATCGACACCGAAATATATCACTGTCTTTGACGCTTCTAGGCAATATGTGTAGACAAAGGATCAAGCTGAATATTTTGATGATGCCAAAGGATTACATGAATCATATGCTTCTCAAAGATTTACTCAAGACAAAGCAATTAGAGATATTCAAGATGGATGATCAAGACAGTCTATAGAGTCTTAGAAAGGATATTAAATAGGAAGGGAATTACAATTGAAGTAGCAAAAGGTTTGGCCAAGAATTTTAAGTTAAAAAAAGTCTTTTTCAACAAATTTACTCTCTGGTAATCGATTACCAGAGGATGTAATCGATTACCAGTGGCCAAAACTGATTTACAACAGCTATTAAAATTTGAATTCAAACTTTGCACTGTGTAATCGATTACACATATATGGTAATCGATTACCAGCAGTTTCTGAACGTTTTAATTCAAATTTTAAAGAGTGTAATCGATTACACACTTATTGTAATCGATTACCAGAGGAGTTTTTTTCAGAAAACATTCTCAACAGTCACATCTTTTTGTGTGGTTATTGAATGGCTATCATAGGCCTATATATATGTGACTTGAGACACGATTTTTGATAGAGTTTTTCAGAACAACAAGTGTTTATCCTCTCAAAGAGCAAAAATCATTTTATCCTCTTAAAAATTCCTTGGCCAATTCAATTGCAGTTCATTAAGGAATTATTTGAGTGCTTAATCTGTAAAATCTATCTCTTTCTAGAGAGATTCATTCTTCTTCTTCTCCTCATTCTCTAAGGGATTAAGAGACCGTGGGTCTCTTGTTGTAAAGGAATTCTAAACACAAAGGAAGGATTGTCCTTGTGTGTTTAGAACTTGTAAAAGGAATTTACAAGATAGTGGAACTCTCAAGCGGGTTGCTTGGGGACTGGACGTAGGCACAAGGGTGTGGCCGAACCAGTATAAATCTGAGTTTGCACTTTCTCTTCCCTTAATCTCCTTTGTTTATTATTGATTTATGTTCATATTCAAATTGTTTTATTTGAATTAATATTTAAGAAGTTCATTGTTAAGGGAATTTATAACTTGAAAAGAAAGTGAAATAGATTTTTAATTGGGGAAGTATTTTGGGATATCTTAATTCAACCCCCCCTTCTTAAGATATCTGAGGCCACTTGTCTAACTAGTGGTATCAGAGCTTCATTCTTGTATAAAGTTTAGAAGCTTCAAGAAAAAGATGGCCTCAGCAAACTCCTTATTTCCAGAAGGGAATTCTATCAATAGACCTCCAATCTTTAATGGAGAGGGTTACCATTACTGGAAAACCCGAATGCAAATTTTTATTGAGGCAATAGACCTAAATATTTGGGAAGCCATAGAAATAGGGCCTTATATACCCACCACAGTAGAAAGAATTACAATAGATGGCAGTTCATCAAGTGAAAGTATAACTATAGAAAAACCTAGAGATAGATGGTCTGAAGAGGATAGATAACGAGTACAATACAATTTAAAAGCCAAAAACATAATAACATCTGCCCTGGGAATGGATGAATATTTCAGGGTTTCAAATTGTAAGAGTGCTAAGGAAATGTGGGACACTCTTCGATTAACACATGAAGGAACTACAGATGTTAAAAGATCTAGGATAAATGCACTAACTCATGAGTATGAATTATTTAGAATGAATGCAAATGAAAATATTCAAAGCATGCAAAAGAGATTTACACATATAGTAAATCATCTAGCAGCCTTAGGTAAAGAATTTTAAAATGAGGATCTCATAAACAAGGTGTTAAGATGTTTAAGTAGAGAATGGCAACCCAAAGTAACGGCCATTACTGAATCAAGAGATTTGTCTAACATGTCCCTTGCCACTTTATTTGGAAAGTTGCAGGAACACGAGATGGAATTATTGAGATTACACCAACATGAAGAAAATGACAAGAAAAAGAAAGGAATTGCTCTTAAAGCATCATCCTCAATTCAAGAAGAAAGTGATCAGGAAAATGATCCAGATGATGATGATGATCTAAGTCTTTTTGTAAAAAGATTCAACAAGTTTCTTAAAGTAAGAGGAAATCAGAGGCGACCCAATTTTAAATCAAAGAGAAGGACAGAAAATTCATCCTCTATTTTAAAATGCTTTGAATGTAATCAACCTGGACATCTGAGGGTTGATTGTCCCATCTTCAAGAAAAAGATGGAGAAATCTGAAAAGAAAAATCTTAGTGAAAAGAAACTGAAGAAAGCATACATCACATGGGATGAAAATGATATGGAATCTTCTGAAGATTCAGAAAATGAAGAGATAAATCTCTGCCTTATGGCTAAGAGTTACGAAAGTGATGAAGAGGTAACATCTTCAAATAACTTATCTATTTCTTTTGATGAATTGCAAGAAGCATTTGCTGATCTGCGTAAAGAGTCAATTAAACTTGCAAAATTAGTTTCATCTTCAAAGAAAACAATTTCAAATTTAGAAAATGAAATCTCAAAATTAAACATAGAATTAGATCATCTTAGAAATGAAGTCTTAATTTCTAAAACAAATGAAAAAGTTAATATCTTCACTATTTCTGGCAAGAAACTATCAGATCCTTGTAGTTGTTGTGAAAAATATGAAAAAGAAATTAAAGAGTTAAAAAATTCACTTGCTAAATTTTCTTATAGTAAAAATAATTTAGATGTCATATTAAGTAAACAAAGATATGTTTCCAATAAGAATGGACTAGGGTATAAATATGAAAAACAACAAAAATTTTATAAAAACTTTTCTACTTCCACACAAAAATGTAATTATATAACTTGTTTTTACTGTGGAAGAAGAGGACATGGCATATCAACTTGCTACTTCAAGAAAAATTACAGCAACATTAAAATGATATGGGTCCCAAAAGGATCCTCAGTTTATACTAACATGCAAGGACCCAATAAAGTTTGGGTACCTAAGTCAAAAACTTGATATGTAGGTGTCTTTGAGGAAGAAGTGGTACATAGATAGCGGATGCTCAAAACATATGACTGGAGATGCATCAAATTTTACACATATCTCTCCAAAGAAAAACGGGCATGTAACATATGGTGACAACAAAAAAGGTAGAATCCTTGGAGTTGGTAAAATAGGTACAAATTCTTCAAACTCCATTGAAAATGTTCTACTTGTTGAAGGCCTTAAGCACAGCCTGCTTAGCGTTAGTCAATTATGCGACAAAGGCTATCTAGTATCATTTGATTCTAAAAAATGTCTTATAGAACATAAGCATGACATTAATATAAAGCATGTAGGACATAGAGTCAATAATGTTTACATGATAGACTTAAGCATAAAACTAGAAAACAATCATTGCTTTCTTAGCAAAGATGATGGTCCATGGTTATGGCATAAAAGAATTGCTCACATAAACATGGATCACTTAAATAAATTAATTTCAAAAGATTTAGTAGTTGGTTTGCCTAAATTGAAATTTGAAAAAGATAAATTATGTGATGCATGTCAAAAGGGCAAACAAACAAGAGTCTCATTCAAACCTCAAAATGTTGTTTCAACCACTCAACCTTTACAATTATTGCATATGGATTTATTTGGTCCATCTAGAACCATGAGTTTTGGAGGAAATTACTATGCTCTAGTTATAGTTGATGATTTCTCTAGATATACTTGGACATTATTTATTACACATAAAAGTGATTCATTCCAAGCATTTAGAAAACTTGCTAAAGTCATACAAAACAAGAAAAATCTCAAGATTGCATCCATTAGAAGTGATCATGGGGGTGAATTTGAAAATAAAGATTTTGAATTATTCTGTGATGAACATGGCATTGAACACAATTTTTCTGCATCTAGAACCCCTCAACAAAATGGAGTTGTTGAGAGGAAAAATAGGTCATTGGAAGAAATTGCAAGAACTTTATTAAATGATACTTCTCTTCCAAAGTATTTTTGGGCTGAAGCTGTCAATACTGCATGTTACATCATGAATAGGGCCTTGATAAGACCCATTTTAAAGAAAATCCCATATGAGTTATATAATGGTAGAAAACCTAATATTTCTCATCTACATGTTTTTGGTTGCAAGTGCTTTGTGCTTAATAATGGTAAAGATAATCTAGGAAAATTCGATGCAAAATCTGATGAAGGTATTTTTCTTGGATATTCATTACAAAGCAAAACATATAGGATATATAATAAAAGAACTATGAATATCGAGGAATCCATTCATATTACCTTTGATGAATCTAATGCTATCTTGTCAAGAAAGAATATGCTAGATGATATTGCAGATTCTTTAGAACATATGAATATTCATGAACAAGATTCCAAAGGAAATGATAAAGAAACAATGAAGATCCTCCAGAAGAAGTCAAATCCAATGATGAACTTCCAAGAGAATGGAAAGCTTCAAGAGATCATCCCCTCGACAACATTATTGGTGATATCTCAAAAGGGGTAACAACTAGACATTCTCTTAAAGATTTATGCAATAATATGGCTTTTGTATCTATGATTGAACCTAAAAATATAAAAGAAGCCATAATAGATGATAACTGGATCATTGCCATGCAAGAAGAACTGAATCAATTTGAAAGAAATAATGTGTGGAAACTAGTAGAAAAACTTGAAAATTATCCTATCATAGGAACAAAATGGGTTTTTAGAAATAAATTAGATGAACATGGCATAATTATTAGAAATAAGGCTAGGTTAGTAGCAAAAGGGTATAATCAAGAAGAGGGAATAGACTATGAAGAAACATATGCTCCAGTTGCAAGATTAGAAGCCATTAGAATGCTCTTAGCATATGCATCCATAATGAATTTTAAACTCTATCAAATGGATGTTAAAAGTGCTTTTCTAAATGGTTTAATTCAAGAAGAAGTATATGTTGAACAACCCCTAGTCTTTGAAATCCCAGATAAACCAAATCATGTTTATAAATTGCAAAAGGCTCTTTATGGTTTGAAACAAGCCCCTAGGGCTTGGTATGAACGCTTAAGTAATTTTCTTCTAGAAAAAGAATTCTCTATAGGTAAAGTGGATACCACATTATTCATAAAGAGAAAACATAATGATATTTTGTTGGTTCAAATATATGTTGATGATATAATTTTTGGATCCACTAATGATTCATTGTGCAAGGAGTTTTCCCTTGATATGAAAAGTGAATTTGAAATGTCAATGATGGGAGAACTAAAGTACTTCCTGGGATTACAAATCAAGCAAACTCAAGAAGGTATATTCATCAATCAAGCCAAGTACTGCAAGGAATTAATAAAAAGATTTGGGATGGAAAGTGCAAAACACATGGCTACACCGATGAGCACTAGCTGTTACTTAGATAAAGATGAATCTGGTCAATCTATAGACATGAAACAGTATCGAGGTATGATCGGATCTCTTCTCTATTTATCTGCTAGTAGGCCTGATATTATGTTTAGTGTATGCATGTGTGCTAGGTTTCAATCCAACCCCAAACAATCACATTTGAGTGCAGTTAAGAGAATCATGAGATATCTATTAGGTACAATAAATTTAGGATTATGGTATCCTAAGAACTCAACATGTAACTTAATAGGATATTCTGATTCTGACTTTGCCGGATCTAAAACTGATAGAAAAAGCACAAGTGGAACTTGTCAATTCATTGGATCTGCTCTTGTCTCATGGCATAGTAAGAAACAAAACAGTGTTGCTTTGTCCACTGCTGAAGCGGAATATATTTCTGCCGGCAGTTGTTGTGCACAGATTTTATGGATGAAGCAACAATTATCTGACTATGGTATCCTTCTTGATCGTATACCTATTAGGTGTGATAATACTAGTGCCATAAATCTGTCCAAAAACCCTGTTCAACACTCTAGAACCAAACATATAGAAATTAGGCACCATTTTCTTAGAGATCATGTCCTAAAGGGAGATTGTATATTAGAGTTTGTTGATACAAAGAATCAGCTTGCTGATATCTTTACAAAACCTCTCCCAAAAGAAATATTCTTTTCAATAAGAAGAGAATTAGGGCTTTTAGACCTTAGTGATTTGAATAGGTAATTTTTTTTTATGAATGATTGATTGTGTTTTTGATGAAGTATGACGCTTGTTTTGTTTAATTTAGTTTACTTTTCTTGTTAGTATAATTAACTCTTTAAATAACATAAGTTTTAAGACTTAAGAAATAAGTTTTCCTTAAGGAAAAGGCTATTTTTTGTTCTGGTAATCGATTACATGAATACTATAATCGATTACACTAGAACAGATGGCTTGTAATCGATTACAGTATTCATGTAATCGATTACCAGTAGGCTGCCTCCTCTTGTAATCGATTACCATTACTTGTAATCGATTACCACGCGTCCTGCTCTATAAATATCACGTTTTCAGAATCTCCTGCGCAGCCCCTTCCTCCTTGCGCCGTACCTCCATTCCTAAACCTTCAAACCTTCCTATCTCACTCATTTCTTGATCAAATCAACTCCCGTAAATTGCAATCTTCTTCTTTTTCATTTTTCTTTTGATTTCACCGATTAAAATCTGCAACAACTCCCTCAAATGGCAGAATCGTCAAAGAAACGAAAGGGTTCTTCCGCCTCCGCTTCGGCTTCAAGAGCTCATCGTTCTGGAGCCACTAGTGCATCCACAGCACCAATTCCACCCTCATTGTCCTCTTCCCCAGTGTTTTCTTCCAACGAACAGCAGAAATGGTACTCCAATCTTTTCTCATCTCGTTCCATTATCGACCCTAAGTTTATTGATATGGAATTCTTTTCTGCTGAAACCTTTGATTGCATTCAAGCCTTTAAGAACTTAGGTCTTCTACCTTTTATGTCATTACAATTGCCTATTTATCCTGAATTGGTTAAAGCTTTTTATTGTAATCTTGAAATTAAGGACAACACTCTGATTTCTGAAATTTTTGGGATAAAAATGGTCATTGACCAGTCCCTTTTCCATGACTTAACCAAATTACCCAGTGACGGTGTACCATTTGAAGGTACACTGAATGACGACTGGAAATTTGATTTCTGTGCCCATGATGCCCGCCAGTTGGTTTGCACCAACAATGCGGATATGACCGGACGTCTTCTTGCCGGGTCATTGGCTTTTGAAAGTCGCATCCTTGACTATTTAATTGTGCGTATTCTGCTTCCACGGTCTTCCAACCTTGCCCAGGTTTCTGAGGAAGATCTTTATCATGTGGGCCTTTCATACAGGGCGTCAACTTGACTGGGCACACTTAGTCAGATATCGCATGCATAAGGCATTGTGATTAAATGCTCCATTACCATATCCACAGCTTGTCACTCTCTTTTTCCGCCATTTTCAAATTCCTTTTGATTATGAACCTTATGTTCCAATCAAGCGATCTTTTTTAATTGGTGCTGCTGTGATTGCTTCTTTTGGTTACCTCAAAGAGCGTGATGGCTCTTGGGTCAAAAAGAGTGTTCCACCTGCTGATGATGAAGGTCACATACCAGTTGAAGATAATTCCACTCTTCTTCAAAGGCTTATGGACAAGTTTGATGGACTTCAGACTTTTGTTGGTGACAAGTTTGATGCCATGGAATTGCAAGTTGACATGCGGTTCGATGCTATGGAATCAAGGACCACTAGGGTTGAAGAAGATGTCTCCTTCATCCGAACTTGCTTTGATCCACCACCACCGCCTCCTTCATCTTCTTAGATTATATATTATTATTCTAACTTAGTTTAATTAGTAGTCAAATATTATTAGTACTTTGCTTTATCGCCATGTATTTGGTTTTTTGTTCTAGTCTTGCACTTTTATTTTAATTCTCGCTTTTGTTAATTATGACGCTGTATGGATTTATTTCAATTTAATGGTTGGCTTTGTTTGGATATTTATTGTGTTAATGTTTGGATATTGATTATTTTGATCTAGTTCTTTTTGATGTTTCCAAAGGGGGAGAGAACTTGGGAGAACACATATGGGTTAGAAATCAATTAGGCATACATGCCAAAAGATAGGGGGAGTAAGGGTTGTGTGAACGTGCTATCATCGTGTATATAGCTTGTCTTGATTTCAGGTATTGTCATCATCAAAAAGGGGGAGATTGTAGACAAAGGATCAAGCTGAATATTTTGATGATGCCAAAGGGTTACATGAATCATATGCTTCTCAAAGATTTACTCAAGACAAAGCAATTAGAGATATTCAAGATGGATGATCAAGACAGTCTATAGAGTCTTAGAAAGGATATTAAATAGGAAGGGAATTCCAATTGAAGTAGCAAAAGGTTTGGCCAAGAATTTTAAGTTAAAAAAAGTCTTTTTCAACAAATTTACTCTCTGGTAATCGATTACCAGAGGATGTAATCGATTACCAGTGGCCAAAACTGATTTACAACAGCTATTAAAATTTGAATTCAAACTTTGCACTGTGTAATCGATTACACATATATGGTAATCGATTACCAGCAGTTTCTGAACGTTTTAATTCAAATTTTAAAGAGTGTAATCGATTACACACTTATTGTAATCGATTACCAGAGGAGTTTTTTTCAGAAAACATTCTCAACAGTCACATCTTTTTGTGTGGTTATTGAATGGCTATCATAGGCCTATATATATGTGACTTGAGACACGATTTTTGATAGAGTTTTTCAGAACAACAAGTGTTTATCCTCTCAAAGAGCAAAAATCATTTTATCCTCTTAAAAATTCCTTGGCCAATTCAATTGCAGTTCATTAAGGAATTATTTGAGTGCTCAATCTGTAAAATCTATCTCTTTCTAGAGAGATTCTTTCTTCTTCTTCTCCTCATTCTCTAAGGGATTAAGAGATCGTGGGTCTCTTGTTGTAAAGGAATTCTAAAAACAAAGGAAGGATTGTCCTTTTGTGTTTAGAACTTGTAAAAGGAATTTACAAGATAGTGGAACTCTCAAGCGGATTGCTTGGGGACTGGACGTAGGCACAAGGGTGTGGCCGAACCAGTATAAATCTGAGTTTGCACTTTCTCTTCCCTTAATCTCCTTTGTTTATTATTGTTTTATGTTCATATTCAAATTGTTTTATTTGAATTAATATTTAAGAAGTTCATTGTTAAGGGAATTTATAACTTGAAAAGAAAGTGAAATATATTTTTAATTGGGGAAGTATTTTGGGATATCTTAATTCAACCCCCCCTTCTTAAGATATCTGAGGCCACTTGTCTAACAATATGCCATCGATTACCTCAAAACTACTTTGAAATTCAGCATGACATAGGTACCTACTTCGAATCTTCCTTGAGAGATGGGATAAGTACGAAATTTCACTCTGGTGGAATCGCTTCTATCCTTAGCCCGGTACCGAGGGAGGGCTTTCTGAGACCAATGCTATCAAGAAGTCACTAGACTGACTATTATTGCATCGAGAAAGAGTGAAAAGATCTCCCCTCAAGAACTTCTGTTATTCTTATTCTTTTTTGCCGCTAGCCCTTCCTTTCTTTCAACGCTTGGCCACTCGATTGCTATTGTCGCCTTGGAGCCTGCCCTTGGCTGGTTTCACCCCTTCTCTAGTAGCCTTGCCTGCAACCTTGAGAAATTCTTGTGTGACTTATGAATGAAAGGAAATTCCTTGCTTTAGAAAAGAGAAGAGCGCCGCAACAGCTAATTCATCTAAATCTATGGCACGTGCGGTGAGGGAAGGAAGGGCGGGATGAAGCAAGCAGCCAATCCCTTGCAGGTTAAAAATTACAGCATCAGTATTAATCTTATAAACACCATGGGGTGGGGCCTGCCAACCTATAGGTGTTTGCACTATTTTTAGCTTCTCCTTCTTATACTCTTCGAAGAAGCTGATTGCTTTGTTCACCACATCCACAGGATAGTTCTGTATGTCCTGGAACAACAACAAATTTCTATCACTCTATAAAGCCCATGCAACTACTAGCATAAGTTCCAGTTGCTCTTCATCAAGACACTTCCCCATCTCCTTCACCCAATCTGAGAAGTTGAGAGCCTGCATCTGTTGAGTATGAAGGGCTAATGGGCAGAGTAGCCAAATGCCAGATGCCCAGAGGCAACCCTTTAAAACATGAATGGTAGATTCAGGCTCCATTCCACATCTGTCACAAAGCAGGTCAACCTCCACCTTTCTTTTCCCATTTCACTCGTCTTGCATAAAAAAAAACACCTAAATCCACATCTAAAAGGGAGCCCGCGAGAAAAATGCCTTCTCTATGAGATCTCGGTGCTACTGCCCAGCCCCACCTTAATTTTTTTCGAATTACGATCGACTTTTTTTTCCTAAGCTAAGATCTAGGGGGGAGGAGCTCTTCTTGCGTAGTATACCTTTTACCAGAAATTCGAGGCTCGTATTAATAACTAGGATAACCCCAGACCTTTTGAGCAAGCGCTAAGGAGATAGCGAATGCTAGCGTTAGCCCAGCCGTCCACATTGCAAGAGCTCTGGGTGTTCTTTCCATTGAAGCTTCACTGGCCACCTCCCTGGCTTGCTCATTGAGGTGGTCTACTAGCTGCCTTACTTCTGCGGAAGAACTTGCCGGTTCCCCGATTTGTGTTGCCTCTGCCAGCTGCTGTAACTCAGGGATGCTTGGGGGTGTCTGTGCTAGACAGTCCCACCATATCGCGCACCCAAGATATAGCATTGGTAAGATTAAGCTGAGAACTTCCGTGACGTGCTGCCCTTGCCCTGACCCCGCCCGAGTGCTCTGTTGCCCCTGGTGTACCTGTAGCTCTCTGGTCTTGACCCACGACGAGCTTTTTCTCTCGTAATGCCCCATAGGCCTCTCTCGGGTGACCTAAGCATTTGGTACTTCGATCTTTTATTAGGTTGGCACCAGGTAAATAAGGGGCTCAAGAATCCATTCCCGTTGGCATCTTAGTATATGCCATTCCTTCCATTCCTAGGAAATTCGACCTGAGGCCAAGAATCTGTATATGAAAAATCACTTGATGACAATCGAAGTCCCTCTTTCTTTATTCAAAAAGGCTTTTCGCCCTCCACTTTGTGCCTTGAGGCTGGCTTTGAGGAAGAAAAGCTGCTGTCAACTCCAAAACCTCTGGGTCAGATCCTGCCCCACGTGGTCCTCACTTCAGGTCCCACGTTTCTCTTCCTTTGTTTGATTTCCCTCAAATCTCTTGCCCCTTCTAGGTTAGGTTCGTATTCAAACCTTCTTTCCAAATCAGTCCTTGTTCATTTCATTCGTGGTGCTCTTGGCACAATGGTCTAATCTGGAGGAGGGAAGTTGGATGTTTTTCTCTAT